>NC_081194.1:38900655-39500655 GCF_902713425.1 Acipenser ruthenus
CTAAATACAGTACACCCTCACTATAACAACCCTGTTTGGGTCCAAAGCCTTTTGTTCGCTATAGTAAAAGGACAACCCAAAACGAACAAGCTGCTGGAGTAAGTTAAGGAAGTCACCTTGGATAAAGGCATATTAGTACTGTTTTCATTCTTTGATTTTCCTTATTACAGTATGTGTCACTACTACCACTTATAATAATAATAATAATAATAATAATAATAATAATAATAATAATAATAATAATAATAATAATAATAATAATAAATAATAGTGTGAATAAAAGTATAATTACAAGTACAGTACCTATTTGTGGTGCATCCAGTGAATGAAGGCCATATAGCGAGAATGTAAATAGTATATTTACACTAGGCTGACGGTTTGGACCCGAGACTGTTGCTGCACTCGTGACTAAGTTACAAGCAAGCAAAATACAATTACCGGTACATTTTATTAATCACATTAAAGAAATGAAAAAAGCGACATTAACATGCTACGTTTATACACACCATAGGGCTACAGAAAGCGTTTTTTTTTTTTTTCAAATGAGTCAGTGATGATAATAACTTGTTTTGTATTTGTATTTTTTTCCCCCTGGGTTGGGAAATAACGTTAATTTAATAAAGGTAACAAGATAACAAAATGTGAATCTGGGTGAGCAGAATACAGTAGCTTGTGACTCCAGTTTGTAACTTTGTTTAAAAATCATAGCCTTCAATATAAATTTATATATTTTGGCTGTCAGTGTCGATTTTGCACTTTGTTTCACTGGAGAAGACAGGGTCATGTGACATACCAGTGTGCTGACTGGATAGGATTGCTTGAGTTGTCAGGACATTGTCAGGGGTGATACACGGGGTGATTTGGTCGCAAGCAATATAGTTGCTACTACTAGCAAAATTGCCTAGACCAGGGCTTCTCAAACTTGGTCCTGGGGACCCCCCTGTGGCTGCTGGTTTTCATTCCAACCGAGCTCTCAATTACTTAACTATAACCTTAATTGAACTATTAATTTGTTTAATTAGACATTTTTACTTGTTTTCAGCTCTTAAACAGCTGCAGTTCAAGTTACTTATCAAATGGTATAGCTAACTTGAAATATGCAACTGCACAGAGCTGAAAACAAGTAAAAAGGTCTAATTAAGCAAATTATCAGTTCAATTGAGAGTCTAGTTAAGTAACTGAAAGCTTGGTTGGAATGAAAACCAGCAGCCACAGGGGGTCCCCAGGACCAAGTTTGAGAAGCCCTGGCCTAGACAGTTGTCGCTAGAGCTGTTGACCCGCTTTTGAAATCAATTATTATTAATTAAAAAACAAAAAAACAAAAAACAAAACAAAAAAAAAACAAACAAACAGCGGAATTATTTTCATTCTCCCGTGATACTAGTAAAATTTCAGACTTTTTCAAGACTTTCAAAACGGAGACATGGTTTTTCAAGCCCTGGAAATCAGTTTGGCATTTTTCCACACTTTTTCCAGACTAGCGTACGAACCCTGTCACATGTAGTTTAAAAATATGTTGTATAGAACAGTAAATCATGTTTATAATTTAAATAAAAACTAAAATGCACATCGTTTATTTACATGTAAATGATGCTGCTTGCGATATATGCAGTAAGCTTGCATTGCAGCAGTATGAACTGCAGAGGCAAAACAAAGCTTTATTTAACAGTCATCTTTCCAAACAGGTTATCAGTCACATTTTACTACTAGTAAAAATAATAATAATATGAATTTATGCTTGTCAAGTGACCCCGCAGATTGGTTGTGCCTCCATGATACAACAGTCGCTTGCACAGTTTTCATTCCATTTTTTTGTGGTCGTCTGGGCATTTAACAAAAAAATCCCTAACAGCAGATGGGTTTTGAGACATTTCTTTCAATACAGCTTACGCTATACAACACTTTGCTGTAGAGATGGCGAATTAAAAAATTAAAGGTTTGCCTCTGGTCAACACGAGCTGGAGGGGGGAGGGGCGGACGGTGCTATGGTGCTCAGTTTTCGAAATTAAAACTATTAATGTTAGCGTATATTTTGTATGTTTCAACATATTCTACCATATCACTTATCTTGCACTGTCTTGTACACTAGGTATTCAGTACATATTTTACTGAAGCAATACAGCCACTAGAGAGATACGAGCCCACTGCTTTGGATACTACATCCTGCTCCATACACGGCAGTGGCGCCATATAGAGTTGCTACTTGTAACGCTTTGGTAGTGGATTTTAATACAACAAATTTTGTTTACGTAATATGCATTATACAAATAAAAAGATCCAATTTTTGAATGAATGACTATAAATGTGTGATTTATAGTACAGTTTAAGAGAAGAAAAAAAAAAAACAAACACAAAAAAAAAAAAACCACACATTACGTGAACGTCACCTGACGAACCTTCGAAGGTTTAAAACTACCTTCGAATTCCTGGCTAGGGAACAAACCCAGCCCTATGCATTTTAGATATTTCCAAACCAATATTTTTCATTAGCAGTGAATGACAGGTTTTCTACTACAATCAAGGAACCTGTATTACAATTTTTAATTCCCAAAATGTTTTTTTTTTTTCCCCCTCAGGAGTTAATTCAGTAGCACATTGCTCTGGCTACTGGTGTCAGGGTTGAAATCATCAAACAGTGTAATGACAAGTCCTTGTCATTTTAGCTGATAGTCAGCTGTTTGTGAAATGTGTGGGTTTTTCAGAGGGAAAAATCTAAATGTGTATAATTGAATCCACCTGTTAACTTCACAAAGGAATAAACCTCTTTATGTTAATGTGGCGGAGTGTCCCGCCCCTATTTATTATTATTTGTATTTTTGTTTGTGGCGTGGGTAAAAGCGCCGCGTCTTGTATTATTATATTTAAAAACCCCGTGAGGATGCATGCCTGATCAGCTACTGATTATTTAACTAGCCGACAGTCATGCATCCTTACCAAACGTGTGCAGACTCTGGCCGAGGGGTAATAAGATAATTAACTAGTTAATCCCTCGGCCAGAGTATATAAACCTGCAGCTCTCTGCACTCGGGGTTGAGTGTAGAGAGGAGAGTACGGGAGAGCGGAGAGAGAGAGCGCGAGAACATATAAAATTAACAATTTCTATATTTAAACAAATATACTTGTTTCTATTTGTTTGGCCATCGCGCCTTTTTGTTTTGTGTTTTTGTTGTTTTGTTAAAATCATTTGTTTTGTTTATTAAACACGCTGAACGCAATAGCATTCAGCTTCACCCGCCCATCCACTGTTGTTTGGTTTCTGTACTTCCTGGTCCGTGACGTCATCACACATCACCACTGCGAGCCAGACTGTCACAGTTAACAAAACACACGAGGTTCTCTTGCAGTCTGTTATCAAGTATTGAGTGTTACATTCATAAAGAACCCCCCGCTACAGGTGAACCACTAAGTGTCATCTACAACACTAGCTTACTGAAATGAATGACAATATCTATACTGTTACACAGTCCACTATCTTAAAAGTATACACAAATTACCGTATTCCACTGAATTTGATACTCTCGATATTAAGGACGCAGACCAAAATTTCCCAGCCTCAGTTTGATGAAAAAAAAAAATCAAATAAATATGCATTTACAAAGATATAACCTCATTGTCTATTGATGGATTTGGAGGTGGTGACGAGGACAGTTTCGTATACTTGCTTACCACTTTAAATAATGTTAATTCTGTTTAGTGTTCTGCGGTATATCGGTATATCATGATACAAAAATTATACAATACCTAATATCGGGGTAAAAAAAATAAATCGTTTGATCCCGTCTTTTTTTTGGTGATATATCGTGTTTTTTGATTCTGTCTTTTTTTTTTTTTTTTGACACTTCAAAACACTTCAATTGTGTGCTTTAAAAACAATATGAACTTTTTTGGCATATACCGGAAGAAACTAACTTTCTTGTGCTGCGCGTTCTCGGAAAATTTAATTAGAGTACTGCCCAAGTAACACCATGGTGGACGCGGGAAAACAGCTGGTTTCTAAAGCCAATTCCGCAAGTGTAGTGTGTAACTATTTTGGTTATTCATTAAATGAAAGCGGCAATCTAGTTGAAGGTGGACATCCAAAATGTAGGAGGTGTTTGAAAGAAGTAAAAAACCAGGGAGGAAACAACACCAATTTATTTAAGCATTTATCAGATCGCCACCCCAATCTCTTTGTTGAAGTGAAGCGACAGCATCTAAGTTACAGTGAAAACAGTTTTACTTTTACTGTAGTTCTTTTGTTTTACATATTATTGAGATTCTGTGAATTCCATCTGGCCTTCAAAATGTAAATCATGCACCATATATATATATATATATATATATATATATATATATATATATATATATATTTATATATTTATATATATATATATATATATATATATATATATATATATATATATTTATATATTTATATATTATATATATATATATATATATATATATATATATATATATATATATATATATATATTATATATATATATATATTATATATGTTTGTGTGTTGAAATAGTACCATTTTGTACAATACTATAAAAAAGCACTGTGTAAAGTTAACACGATAGGAACATTCTAAAAACTGATCAAAATGCCGTTCGTTAGTTCACCAAGATTCAAAAATATATTTTGCAGACGTGTCATTAAACGACTCCATGTTAAAACATGTTGACACTCTATATATTATTTATATATTCCTTGGATTTTGAGGTAAACTATTTTTGTGTGTGTAAAACAATTAGCTTTCATGCTGGAAACGGACGTCTGACTGTTGCAGGTTCAGCACACTTTGTACTTGCGAACATTTTTATTTGACAGCCATTTAACATGTAATGGACATAAAATCCAAAAGAATCGTGATAACATCGAATATCGTAATCTTATGCAGGGTATCGTATCGAGGTAGCCTAAATGAGGTATCGCAGAACACTAATTCTGTTGGCAGGGTTGACAGCTGCAAAAAAAGTTACTCAAACTTTGGATTTGGCTGCAGCCTACTACTGGTTAACTGTGTTTAGAGATATTGTTCATCTGGAGCGGGCAACAGCTAAACTAAATGGGGCAAGACTGTGGACAGTGGAGACATGGGATTTGGTCTCCACCTCCCTGGCCAAACTCCTGCCGGAATGACTATGTTACCTTATTTTGTGTTTGTTTCTTTTTGCTGTGTGTATGAGCTCTTTTGCATATAGTTCTTTGAGTTTGTTTTGCTTTGTCATGCTCTTTTTTATTTGTTTTGTTTGGAAAAAATAAACGGTTGATCACAAAACAAAGATACAACCTCATTTACGCATATGGAGGCAGTTTGTGGCCAACTGCTATCACACAGCGCATTACAGTTATGTGCTGTTTCTCGTTTCCAGTCGTGATTACTCACCTTTTTTCTCCCAATTTGTGAACTCTGGTATTGCTTGGCATGTCGAAAAATACGGGGGTCTGATCAGCATTTCTGATCTGTCCAAGCTGGTACTGTTTGTTAGAAACACAAATTGCAAAAGCTTCTCTTTGAATTCCTCAGGAAGCTAATGACGTTTCCTTGAAAATGGCTGCCTGTATGTCATGGATGAGTCAAGATCAGGCAGTAACGTTTTGGTTCGTCTTTTCTCGGCAGTAAGTCACGATGCTGCTTGTGTATTTGGGCAGTGACGTCTTTGTTCGTCTTTTCTCGGCAGTTAGTCACATTGCTATTTGTGTACTCAGGTAATCACGTCTTTTGTTGGTGATTTTAATACATGCACCACTATACTGTACTCGCATTTACATGAACACTGCTGGGTGTTGATGTCGGTTCTGTTATTAATGTATAATTTCCATTTCTAATGCCCAGCTTAAAGTATATACCATTATACAGCATTCATTGGGTGGTGGTTTGGGAATGTCTGCATTAATAATATTTTTCGTTTAAAATGATCATCTATTAACTATTTTATTTATTTTCAAATCTAAACCCGAGTTACTGTATTACATTTAGCATTAGAGGCCAAGTTTACCTGTCCAAGGAATGTATTCAGGCTCCTTCTTGCTGCTGTCTGCGTTCTGGTAACGGGAAGCTTGGGTCTGTCGATACTGACCAGCAGCCTGCAACATATCCTGAAAAGGAGTAGCAAGGAAGAAATATTTCCAATAACTTAACAGAAAAACTCTCTACTTCTGCTCTAGAACAAGTACAGTGCTCCCCCTTTATAATGCTGTAGTTGGGAGCCATAATTAAGGGACGTGCTATTTGTGTTCCGCCTTATAACGAGACTACTGGTGTTAGTGTAATGGCATTATTGGGCAAATGGGTGGCACGACCATACCACCTTATAACCGGTTCCGCAGTATAAAGGGGGAGCACTGTATTGGGAAATGCCTTCAATGACTAGAATTCAGATCTACTTGTTACATACAATCAATATTTATATTACACAGGATGATTATAATTGTTATATTTTTTTATGCAATTTAGATGCAAAGAAATTTCAGTCATATTTTTCACCACCGGAGACAGCTATTGTGTATGTCACACTTTACATTTTTAGACTTTTACATGTATTCAGCGAATCTAAGAATACACGAAGATACCTGTCCCTCTGTCTTTTTGTACACGTATGTCATACTTACATTTGTACATGTATCTAGAATGTGCAACAAGTTTTGTGTGTATCAAAAAAGAATAATTTAATGTATTTTAAATACCTTTATAATGTTGTTTAAGTCTACAACAATCTGAGCCCATTCAACTGTCTCAACATGAACTTCCTTCAGAACTCGCTCCTCTTCTACCAGAAAACACTCAAAGATAGAGTCAATCTGGGAGACCTGCATGGGGAAACAAAATTGCCTTACTTTCAGCTATTACAGTTTTACTCAGTGAAATCAAACAGTTAAATCAAGATCTTCTATGGAGAAATATAGGACTTCAGAAATCTATTTTCTAAACAATAGCAACATTACAGCTGTTCTTAAACACTTTTAAACAACTCTCAAATTTAAAAATAATTACAGCAAAAGTTGCCTGCAAAAAGTTGCCAGTGTCGGCTGGCCCGTTCTGTATCAATTCAATTTAATTGAACTGTCTAATCTCGTCCTAGCAAGAAAATTACTCATCATAATGTATTATTGTTGCCATTCTGTTTACTGTGCACCTCCCAGCACTAAGCCACGAGAAAGATGTACTGTATCATTGGTTAATGAAGGGCAAATAGAGGGAGTGGCGCTGTTATGTTAGACTGATCTCAATATGACCACGCTTCCAGATATTTTCAATCACACATGTTCACTGGCAGTGTCACTGTGATTTTTCCATCTGTGAGTAATTTGTCATCTCAAAAACAAAGGAAGAGCTGTCTACAGCGGCAGTGAAGTGTTCGAGGATTGACCTAATCTACAGGTAAGAAATAGGTGCACAACAATTCTTCCCCAACAATAACAATAATCAATTTACAGTTGTCAAGTTAAGCAGAAAGGATGAGATTAGACAGCTGTTCATCGTTGTGATGTAGAACACTCTCCATTGCCTGATGAAGTTTCTATGTCGATCTTTTTTTTTTTTTTTTCCAAAGCTGCGTTGTTTGTACAGGTTTTGTAACAGCGGTTAGCAAACTACAGTTGCAGACACACTGCAGACCGAACTCATTTGACCACTATTGTTATTAAATTAGCCATGGGTAAATCTTCAGCCAGTTTGCCTGAAAATCTATCTTTAACTTTCCCTCTGACATAGCTTATTTGTGCTGTTGTATCACTAAGGCTGTATCTACACCTCTAATCTATGTATTAGTCAGTGGTGTGCGACCGAGTTTAGTAAAACTACCATGACTTCTTTTTTTGCCAAATTACCCTATGTATTTTTTCATTATGAAAGTTTGTTGTTTTTAAATTGTATTTTTTATACCATTTTATTTTTACAATGAAAAAGTGACCTCTATTTAACCCTTTGCAGTCCTATGTCGGACCTGGTCCGACGTTGCAATTATTCCTATCTGGTCCAGTCGGACCCTGTCCGACATCATCAAAAAAACGCAAAAAACGTGTTTCTAGTTGTTTTTTCTCCGGAAAAAGCCGAGAAAACCATTCAATGGCCGAGTGGGAGTGACAGGAGCCGAGAGAGGCCGAAAAAAAAAAGAGGCGTATCTCATGAATAGTCATACTTGCCCCTGGCATCAGATAGGGGCGGCCTAAGGAAACAAGCTGGCTGTTACTGAATCAGCGCACAGAGAATATCACGGACATTTGCAGAGCTTTTTTGAGATGTTATACTAATAAAATAATGACTTGGATCGCATTATTGAGGAGTTTGGTGATAAAACGAGTGATCAGGAGATGATTGATCGGCATGTACGACTATTATTATTATTATTATTTATTTCTTAGCATATGTGAAAGCGATAGCGAACTAAAGGGTGGGGCAGGGCTGGAGATGCCTAGTGAGTGCTTTGTTGATATGCAGGGCCTTTTAAACCCGTTTGACTGTGGAAAAAAAATACTTTTAAACAGCGCGTCTAAAATTAACTGCGCGTGTGAAAATAAATTGGACCTGACGCGTCTGACACGCACTTAATAAATGGACTGCAAATGGTTAAACATTATTTGTGTTTGTTTGAATTAATTTCATCAACATAATGGGCTCTCTGTATTTTATTTTTGTTGTTTTATGAATGAGTATGAAAATCGCCGTGGTGCCCTTGGGTTGGATTTGTTTTGCCTTTTTGCCCCCTAGAACTGCCTTGGTGCCCCTGAATCTTCATGTCCAACGAAGGCAACACTGCCTTGCCTTTCATGACCTTAACTTCATGCCCTGTCAATGGTGTCATTTCTGGCAGACACAGATGTTTTTGCGACTCTGAATACATGTAAAAAAACAAAAAACACAAAAAAACACAAAAACAAAAAAACATTTGTGCAGTTATTCTGATATTTGTCCCAGCACTAAAAAAAACAGCAATCTATCAAAAGCAAGTGCTCATAAAACCACTGAAAAAAAGCACCTCAAAACAAACCAATGTAACATAATAAAGACCCCATTCTACTTTGCATTCCATAGCACACAATGGTTCCTTGAAATAGAAATGTAACCATTACCTAATGGGTATTTAACAAAGACTTTGATAACCTGAATAAGATATATCAAAGCAGCACATAGTGCCTGTGATGCAGTCGAGCCCGCCCCACAAGGGCATAAAACTGCTGACGCAAACATTGTCATAATTTTTCCTTCAAGACTACTGCAATCATGACCTTGAGTAATGGTTACATTTCTATTTCAGGGAATCTGGGTTCCCTATCAAGTAGGAAATGTAACCATTACCTAATGGGTACGAATACCAAAGCTGTTGCAAGGCAATACTGCAGACCAACTGGAATGCTACAAAGCTAAGCCAACGGCCACCTTGAGTATTACCATTAGGAACCCCAGTATAAGTAGCTAGGGCTAACAATTGAGGGAGAAACTCGCCTCTATGTCTATTTGTAAGGGTTGACCCGGAAGTTGCCCTTAATACTCTAGTGCCAAAGCTAGGGTTTTTGTGGATCCACAACCTGTAGAACCTAGTAAAGGTATGGGTAGTAGCCCACACCACTGCATTGCAAATGTCATTGACAGATGCACCCTATAATAAAACCCACAAAATTGCCATACCCCTGAAGGAATGAGAAGTGAGCTTTTCTGGAGGGGGCAAGTTGGCAAGCTCATAGGCAGTTCTACATGAGTGCTATCCATTTGGACAGCCTCTGCCTAGACAGGGCTTGATCATGGGACTTTGACCCAGAGCAGACAACACATCGTCCGGACTGCCTCCAACTTTTTATCCTGTCAACATAGCACACCAGGGCCCGCACTGGGCAGAGCGTTTGGAGCTTCAGCTCCCTGTCAACTGTAAGGAGGTGGAAAGAAGCCTCCAAATTCAGACTGGTAGACATGGAATACTGAGATAATGTTCAGCAAAAGGCAGGATTGGTACAGAGCTTAACCCTTGTCCTGGCCGCTCTAAAAATTAAACAGGTTCTCACTAAGGCAAAACCCTGCATCTCACTCACACACTCAGGTGATAGCAAGCAAACAGTCGCTTGAGCGATAACATTTGAGCTCTGTTGAATGCGTAGGCTCAAATGGAGGCTTCAAGAGTGCACTGAGCACCATGTTAAACCTCCATCGAGGAACAACAGATACATTTCATAGATGGCCGAAGCTGTCGAACCACTTCTAAATGTTTTGCCCAATCAGGAAGCTGAACTCCTTGGGAGGCTGAATCAATTTTGATATGGCAAGCTGAAATAGCTGCCCAATAGACCTTTAAATGTAGAGGGGGATTACCTATCATCAAACAGGTCCTGCAAACATTGCAGGCAATAGCCCTATTCCACAGACCAGGAAGGCTCAATGCTGCCAGGGCCCAGATCCCAGGCTACAGGCTTGATGGGTCGGATGCCATAAGGTCCCCTGTGCCTGACTGAGCAGGTCACGGCGCTTGGGCAGTCTTCATGGCTGGCCGCTTAGGAGCTGCATCAGGGTTTAAACCAGTCCTCTGGGCCAATAAGGGGCTACTAGGAGCACCTTAGCCCAGTGCCTGATTTTCTCCACACACAGCAGAAGCAAGGCAAGCGGTGGGAAGGCATACAATAGTTGCCTTGACCATTGGTGTGCCAAGGCATCAACCGCCAGCGGGTCCCCGTCTCCTATTATGGAGAGCCAGAGGGGACAGTGGGTTGATTCTTAGGAGGCAAGAGATATATCTCTCTTCCCCTAAACCTCTCCCAAAGGAGGTTACCACTTTGAGGTTCGCATCCACTCTGAGCGCTGGGACCCTCCTTGAGAAGAGGTCAGCAGCCCAGTTTCTCCCCTCTGGACAGATGTACTACCCGCAGGGAGAGTAGGTTCGCAGTGAGATTTGTTCTAAACAGACGGCTATTCTCTGCACTCTCCCATCCCACAGAGTGAACAGCATGGACCCGGAGTCCAAGCACACTCTTACATAGGAGGCTGTCTGAGAAGGTGTGAGCTGGCTCTTTGCATGATTCACCATAAGCCCTAACCGTAGAAGGTGGCCAATGAACGATGTTACGTGTGAGCGTATGTCTGAGCTGGAGACTGGGCACAATGAATAGGTCGTCCAAATAGACTACTCTGATACCTTTGAGTCTCAATGGTGCCATCATAGCTTCGCCACGCTTTGAAAAGGCATGGGGAGCTAGAGAGAGGCCAACAGCAAAACTTTAACTTGTACGCTGTTCCCTGAGAAGCAAACCGCAGGTACTTAAGTGTTCAGGTGTGACAGAAAGACAATGATTCTTGCTGGTAAATCTCCCTCTCAACCTGTGAGGACGCTAAGTAACAGGAACAGTGTACTCTGGACTACTTGGCCTGACTCTTCGTTCTGAGGGGTAAAAGAAATTTGGTCATGTAGAAAAAAAAGAGACGGAGCTTCGGTACACCAACTCATTGACCCGGGGGGAAACGGTACTATTATTTCGGGACCTGTTTGGGGGATTATAAATGTAAGTAATACATGCCGCTGTATTATTTGCCATCATTAGTATTTCCTGTTTGTTTCGCCGTCAGGCACTGGACAAAAACAACCAATAAAAACAAACCTTTTCACCTGGATTACAATTGTCTGTCTGTTCTTTAATCACCTGTACACTATTAACCACTTTGCCACAGCACGTTTTTATGGGGATATAGAAATAGACACCTTTGAGGTCCACCGTGGTCAACCAGTCGCCTGGCCTGATTGACTGCAACAGCTGTTGCATTGTCAACATTTTGAACCTCCTTCAGCTCAGATGCAGGTTGACCTGTCTGAGGTCGAGGATCGGTCTGAGGCCATCAGGAAGTACCTGGAGTAGAACTCTTCCTCCAACTGGAGGGGGTCTATCATGCGAATAACCCATTTTTGCAGCAGAGCTGCTACCTCCTGAGACACCACAGCAGCATCCTGTGGTTCCATGACTGATGTTGCAGTCACACCCCGAGAGGGTGGGGGACTGTGCTTGAACTGCAAGGGGTAGCTGGTCTGAACGGTAGCAAGCACCCGGATGTCTGTGGTGCACTGGCGCCAATACCCAAGATGGCTCCCTGAGAAGGGCCCCTGAACCTGTGGCAGCAAACCCCTTGGGCCTGCTCACCTTGTGGTTTGGCCTGAGGCTCTTGCCTCTGCGCCAGTCTGGCCACAGGCGCAGCTGGCTGTGCTGGTCCCTGAGGCTGCTGGCACAGTGATAAAAGTCCAGGCATTAAGCAATAGCAAGCAATGTACAGGAAGAATGTACAGTTGCTGCCCTCAGCTGCAAAGACAGGACTGTCAACAAGGCTTGGTACCAGACTGGGATGTAACACCGGTCAGTAGCAGGGTGGAACGGAGCAAACTTTTCCCCATCAGGCACGTGTGCTTGGGGGAAACTGCTGCCTAGAGCTTCTTTATTCCCGGGTGCGTGGCCCTCCCTTGGCACAGAGCCATGGGGTGAGGACGCAGCCACCTCTAAGGGAGGGTGATGGGGAAGAGCACTGTACAGTAGAGCTGCAGGAGAAAAGTTTCTCCAGCGTAAGCTTGAAGAATGCACACAAAACTCGCAGAAAATGTGGTTTACCAGTGCCTCCTTTGCGTTCTGCTGCCTCAGGCAGGAAGAACATCTGCTTGTCCACAGGTAGGCTGGCCTGCATGGGTCACAGGAATAAAACCCAGTCATTATGCAAATAGCAAGCAATGTACCGAAGAACGTGCAGTTGCTGCCTCAGCTTGCTAAAAAAGAACAGCAACTGGACCTGCTCGGTACCAGATTGAGGATTGCAAAACCCTGGTCGGTAGCAGGTCGGAACCAGGACTGTACCGAAATGTTTGGTACCGGTTCGGTGCCTGTAGCACCGGGTTGGTACAGTAGTGTACAGTACTGTTGCTGCCCTCAAGGGGGCATCTGTTCAAGCAGCAAGACCACTGTGCAGTAATGCAAAAGGGCAGATCTGTAGACCAGGGCACCTGCAAGACCGCAGTGGCCTCTTGACCAACGCCATAAGCTCTGCTGTTACAGGGAGAGCTTAACCGCAGGGGATGCGCCATCTGACTCCACGTCCTCAGACAGGAATGCCAACTCCTAGAGACGCAATGCCTTGGAGGAATGCGCACAAAAAACTCACAGAAAACAGTTTGATGCAAATAGCAAGCAATGTACAGTAAGAATGTACAGTTGCTGCCTCAGCTTGTTAAGACAATAACTGGATTGTCAACAAGGCGTGCTTGGCACGAGACAGGCATGCTTTGCATGTGTCAGGGGGATAAACCCAGGCATTATGCAAATAACAAGGTTCGGTGCCTGTAGCACAGGGTAGGTACATTTTTGCACAATGGGGTTTACACATCCCCTACACCCCCCCCTGCCAGCCATTCTAGACAATGACCCAGCTGAGGCGGGACGTGTCTGCTCAAACAGCAATGCCGCTGTGTAACAGGGCGGGAGCTGCAGCTCCTATATACCGTACTGTAAAAAGATAAAAACAGCACGAGTCGAGACTCAAACCGGGTCTGCTGGTACTGGTTCAGGGATGGTACTGTTTAACTGTTACTCTTAAGTACCTGCACGGTGCCCAAGCACTAATATAGTACTGTACAGTAATTCTATATGGTGCTGTGGCAATGTGCCCCGTCCCTGTGTGCATTGGTGTGTTGCGTGCGTGTGTAAATGTTGGTGTATAGTCATTGGTACACGGGATATAAACGGGTCTGTGTTTCACGTGTATTTAAAAAATGTAGATTTGTAGTTAGGCACGAGGAGGGCACAAATCACTTCACGTGCTGGTTAAATGTAATATGTGAGCACGGGGTTGCACAGAATTAATTCACGTGCTGGGATTCAAGTGAATAATTAATTAGTAATTGAATCCCAGCACAACAGTATATATAGAGACACGTAGCATTCACTCGAGGTTAGGTGTTCGGTGAGTGGAGAACGGGATTGGAGACGGAGGTAAAGATAATAATAATAATAATAATAATAATAATAATAATAATAATAATAATAATAATAATAATAATAATAATTAATAGGTAAATCTGCTCACCGTGTTTTGTCTGTGTAGTCCGTTTTGTTTGTCTTTTTATTTTGGCGTGTAGCGCCGTGTCCCGTGTTTTTGTGTTTCAAACCTTTTATTTTCTGTTCTGTTTATTAAATGCTGAGCGAAAGCATTTGCTCAGCTTCACCAAACCACACATCTCGGTCTGTTTATTTCCTGGCTCTGGTCTGACGCCACCCACTCCGGCCGTCTTTGTGACACGTGGTGTCCTGCGTGGGATCTACAGCGCCTCCAGGACTCAGGCCAGAGCAGGAACCGCATTTTTGGATTACAAAAAAAAAAAAAAAAATATATAGTAAAGCGAGGATGGGAAGAAAGAGCTGCAGGAAGCAGCGGAAGCAGCAGCAGCAACAACAGCTGCAGCCCTCATCCTGCATGCCGGGCTGGGAGGAGGACAGCCACAACGGGGCAGTAGCCACCCCACTGCCACCCCGAGGGGAACTTCGCCAGTGACCTCCCCTGGGTTATTCACGCGCTGCAGATGCGAGATGGGAAACGATGGGAGGACTGGGAGCAACAGCACAACCCGGCATCCGTTCGTGACCTCACCATGGTGGTGCTGGGGTACCTAGCTGCAGACATGGGAGGGATGCCTTCCAGTGAGCAAGAGGGAGAGGAGCAGTCGCTGCCCTCTCTAGTACCTGAGTGGGAGGAGCCTGAGCGTCCACAGCCCAAGCGGGAGGAGCCCGGGCGTCCACAGCCCAAGCGGGAGGAGCCCGGGCGTCCACAGCCCAAGCGGGAGGAGCCCGGGCGTCCACAGCCCAAGCGGGAGGAGCCCGGGCGTCCACAGCCCAAGCGGGAGGAGCCGGGGCGTCCACAGCCCAAGCGGGAGGAGCCGGGGCGTCCACAGCCCAAGCGGGAGGAGCCGGGGCGTCCACAGCCCAAGCGGGAGGAGCCGGGGCGTCCACAGCCCAAGCGGGAGGAGCCGGGGCGTCCACAGCCCAAGCTGGAGGAGCCCGAACTTCCTACGCCTGAGTGGGAGGAGCCCGAACGTCCACAGCCCAAAAGGGAGGAGTCGGGGCGTCCACAGCCCAAAAGGGAGGAGGTCGGGGATGATGGCTGGGAGGTTTTTTTAAAGAAAAACCTTCTCATCCATTCGATGAAATCATTCTCATCCATTCATCGTACTTATTACGTGCTCATACGGGACTGGAATATTTTTTAAATAAATTAACTGCTCTTAGTTGAACCCGCTCTTACATGCAATTATTTACTGTATTCTCTATATTTTGCTACTGATTTTTATTGTACTTTACAACTGCTCTTATCTCTAATGTGATACTTTGTACTGTGATATTTTGTAACAATTTTAAGTCACTCTGGATAAGAGCATCTGCTAACAAATAATAATAATAATAATAATAATAATAATAATAATAATAATAATAATAATAATAATAATAATAATACAAAGGGAGCAGGTCTAGGACCTACAGTTACCACAGGAGCATTTATAGGGGTGCCCACCTATAACACTCTTGGCTAACCAACAGTCCAAAAACCTACTGTTAGCGAACAGACTTCACACTGATTCTGCAAGCAGAACTAATGTGGTAAAGAGACACTGTGGAAAAACTGCAAGCAGCTTAACCCGGTCTCGGTCTAACACAGGACAGCTGAAGCCAGCAGCTGCATTAGTATTTCTGTGAAAAAAAACAAAAAAATACAGAGAAACAAATTCTACTACATAACACAGTACCAATGTATTTACTGTTACTTTAGTATAATTTTCGTAAACAAAAAACAACATTTTCAACTTCAACTGAAGCTAGCAGGCCGAGAGGGAACACAAATAGCCGATTTAAGGTTGTTCGATCCCGGGGAAGGGGCAGCGGAGCTAACGGCTTTGTGCGGGGCACAAGGCTGCTATGGGACCAACGAAAACCATGGCTGAGAGGACAATACGTGCAAGTAGTAATTACTATAAGCACATAAAATAATCACAATAAAGTGTAATTACGCAAGTGAAACAAAATTCAAATATAAGTAAGATATTTATCTGTTCGTAGATCTCGCTCACTTTCAGGTCGGTGAAAGGAAAAATGATGACGATGTTTGTGTCAGCAGTCTTTTATGCCCTTGGCTCGACTGCTTCACAGGCACTACGTGCAGCTTATTCAGGTTATCACGGTCTTTAGGTTAAATACCCATTAGGTAATGGTTACATATCATACTTGATAGGGAACTTGTACTGCTCTGCAATCAGACCTACCTCTCTAAAGAACACGTCGGCTGGAGTGAGACTCAGTGGGATGTCGGTGCCTTTCTTGTTTAAAGCTATGAGAATGCCTGCATTGACCAGATCTGGCAGTTTTGAGTGGTGATTTTTCAGGACGATGGCAGCAGAGAGCTTTTCTCCATGCTCACATAGCAGAAGACGAGTTGCCTGGGGAATGCCACGCACCTGAGCTGTGCCTAGTCTTTCAAACAGTCCAACCTGAAGAGCAGGACAAAAAGCAATACAAGTACAATATGCTGCTATTTATTCACAACAAAATAATATTTTTAGTTTTTGCTTAGAATTCAATTAATAAAAAGTTTTTGTGGTAGAGTTAACCATATCCAAAAAACAACAAAAAAAGTATCCTTCTGTTTTTAGGTTGCACTTTTCTTGAAAAGAACCATGATAACACGTGCCGAGGCAACACAGAAATGATCCCTATAGACTACAACAGGGGTAGGCACCCTATGGCACTTCCAATCCATTCCACTGCAGGACTGTTGGAGGTCAATTAAATAATTAAGGCTCCAGTTTAGGGCCTACCTAGTTGAAAAATTTAGAATAAAAAAAACAAAAACAACAAAAACAACAAAAAAAAAACACAACTTACTTGGTGAAGGAAGTCAATAAAAAAGCAATGGGCTTTCATTTTATCCTCCAGCTGATGAAGAAGAATCAATGATGTGTGACTAAATCCAACTGTCTCTGTAAACAGATTTAAACCGATAATTACAATGGATAATAAGGCCCAATGTATAAAACCTTTAAGGTTGCGCCCATTAAAATAAATTGTAGCTAACAAAACACTTGTGTTTCTCTCAAATGTGCAGTGTTACAGCAAATATGTATGTTCAATTTAAAACTTGATATCTAGTACTACACTTGGGAACCTCGCTTATACAGCAAATCATGCTTTCAGATGGTCTCGCACTTCCTGGGCCATTGTGAAGTTGTCCCTAGCCCTTACTGGCATCTTTCCTGTCAATAACCAATTAGCTGCTTCCCTTCTTGACCATCATGCTTTCAGCCAGTAAAATGCTTTTACCCAAGGCCCACCTATTCAGCTGCATTAAAAATGGAGAATTTTTCTTTAATGCATTTATTTTTTTTATTTCAGGTCAATTTTAAAGTTTCTAGTTCCAGTTGCTCACTTTCAAAGTATTTCCCCCTTATTGCAAGGTTTAAAACAGTGGCCTTATTGTTTCTGGAATTAATAAAAGTGATTAAAGTTTCAATAAATGTTTTGTGTATTCATTTGCTATTCTTTTTAACATGTACTGTAATAACTTTGAAAACAGCCCTATAAAAAAAAAAGAAATTAACAAAAGAACTGGGTTGGTTTCAACTTTTAAAAGGCTACCGCAAAATTCAAGAATTTCTGTTGCAGAAATCATGGACCCTTGCTGCAGAATTTGGAAAAATTTGCCACACTTTTCACGGGGGACTAACTATAGAGGAAAACAAGAGCCTTGCATAAGTTACTTTATTCGCCACTACTCTGTACAACCAAATACAACTTACAAAAACACATTGTTGGCTTGCTACACTCCCCCCCCCCAATCAAATAAATAATAACTACTACTACTACTACTAATAATAATAATAATAATAATAATAATAATAATAATAATAATAATAATAATAATAATAATAATAGCGAAGTGCAGCTGCGCCACTCAACCAAAAGAAAATCCATCTGCAGCGAAATTTGAATCAGTCAATTTATTTATTTTAAATATTATTCTTTTCCAACAAAACATATTCTAGCGTTATTTTAAGATGACTGTGAACGAGCCAGTAATTAATAAAAAGAGCAGTATATCCAAAAATTTTAATAAATCAATTACCGGTATGTAACAAGATTTATCAGTTTGATTAATAACTTGATTTAGTTAATACTGAAACATATATCAAAGTACTCAATATTTTAAATGTTAATAGCTAATCAGTCACAAAAACGTATTTCATAGGCATCAATTACATTTTTAAATGAATGTTATCAAGCACAAAAGTTAGTATGAAAACTTTTGTACTAAAGAAAAAACACATTCCTGCACCTCAAAACTGAGCCTGCGGTACAAATGCATTCAAAACTAGCGGACTTTTTGTTCTTTATAGTTTGCAAAACATATTCTTGAGAATTCAACACATTGTAATGTTAATAATACTGAACACACTTTTTACATTGCCAGCAGAGCGATCACGACCTTAACACTACCCTATTGTCAGAGCTCTCGCTTTACATCCCACCTACAGGTTGGCAATCTGTTAGCTCTGATTTGTGAATTTCTGCTTTGACTGACAGTCCACCAATACTCCCTTGCTACACTTTATTTTTCTGATGTACCTAATAGAAATGCAAAATGGATAAGAGTTATGGGGAAATTTTGTTAGCTACAATTGCTCTAAGAAATGTATTTTACACAGTATTCTTATAAGGGTGTAAGCCACTCTACCAACAGGCTAATTTCAAGGGTGTGCAAAGGCTAACGCAGCAGTCTATTTTGGTCCACGGCCTTGATCGAACAGGAGCAAGCAGTACTTGAACTATGCTTGCACTACTCACTGTGCTTTTACTAGTGAACCTAAGATGTATAATGTTAGGGACAGACCATTTATACAAGCGTGTGTGCATATCATGGGTATTTCCAACTTTGATGAATCCATGGAAGAAATATATGCAACACGGCTTGAAATTAACTTTTCCATCCACTAGCCACCAGGGCTAATGGATGACTAGTTCACCAAAAATGAGGAGTTTGCAATGTATGTTTAATACACTTAATAAGGAAACAAGAGAAAACCTGCAGAAACAAGAAACTTTTGGAACATGTAAACATTTTTTCTAGTGAGAGTTAGAAAAAAATATAGAAAACTAAACCATGTTTCAGTGTAGGGCTAATTTCTAAGCATGTCCCCACTTGCCTTGCAGTATCTACAATTCATCACTTGAGACATAATCTCTCATTCTGATTCACTTCAAAGACAAACTCTTCTTGTTGAAGAGGCCACATACTAAAACCTGTACACTGTCCTATCCTAAATTATCTTTATTTTTTTTAATAGTAAACTTACAAATAGTACTTTATTAATCTTCAGCTCTGAAAAGCTGATTTTATTCTATCACTCTTAGACACGTTTCATTAATAGCTATATTAACAAACTGAACAGTTGTATAAACTGTATTGCAGAAAACTATTGTAGAATTATTTAAAAAAAAAAAACAGCAAGCATTAATATTTGCAACTATAATAAAACAATAGAATTGCAAAAGCTTAATTTTTTAATTCAAATATACTTTTAAAAACAGTAGTGGAATGTCACAGCTGTGTCATCACTGCACAGAAAATAAAACATTTAACTGTATGTATGTATGTATACACACATATACATACACACCTATAGGAACTAAAGTATTCAAAATCAACAAGCACATACATAAACCATTTCAAATTGTGCTTGTCACTAGTCATCAAGTCTGTGAAAAGCTGCTACAGACAAATATGCTAAAGATGATATGTACTACTGGAGGCTGTATGCCATGGCTACGTATTAACATCAGTTATTTCAGTTTTCATGTGTGTTGATTAAAACACTGAATACTACAGTAATAGTTACAAAAAGACATACAATGTATTGAATAAATATTACATGACAGAAAAGACAGAAGCGCTAAAAATACAGAGTATGGTTCCTTTCCACAACTTGTTTAAATTAAAATAACCTGAAATCGTACAAGGAATGTGGATTGATGCTTAAATGAAAAAGAAAACAACAGTTATAATATTGCTTGTTTATTGATAGATATATTGACATGTTAACAGTTAAAATATTATTTTTCATGTACTGTAAATCAGGCATTGTTGAGCAAAGTAAACGCTGTATCGCATGGCAATGCTTAGTGCTAATTGGTTGAATCACTAAATGCCAGCCTCCACATGGCAATGCAGGCAGTGCAGATCTACCATGCTCATACATAAGCTAAGGTTAACAAGAGGAAAGCTGTGAGTGTGCTGCACCACCGCCACACCCCTCCCACTATGTCTTGGGGAGAGGCCGCACCTCCAGCACCCACTTCTGTGTCTTTGGGCACCAAAAAAGTTGAACCCTGATGTATGTACAAAACAAGTAAATGTTTAAAACTTATTTCAAATGTCCATCTTGAAAATACTTTCAGTAAACAGTTCTCACCATCAGGAACAGATTCAGCCCATCTTGGGTCAGATGAAGGGTAGTCATCAACCAAATCAACACTGACTTGTGTCACGGTTCTGTCAAGTTCGGTGTCCGCATCCAAATCTGAGTCCGGTGGAAATATTTCATCTACCATACTTTGTGCACCCAGAATATCTCTCCTGAAAAGAAAAGGCCATTTGTTATAGCAGATTGTCAATATACCCAATATACAACTGGAAAATGGACAAGCATACAGCAGTCTAGGTAATTTAAGCATACTACATTAGTCCACAGCAGTACAACCCTGGTTATGAAAATTAATGAGTAAAGTTAACAGTGTAATTGAAAGGATGTACTTTAACTTAATGCTGAAAGAGTGGAGGTACTCTACTGTAGTCAAGCTTGAACAGAGGGGTATAGAACAGTTTGTTTTTTATTAATTAACTTTAGGTTTCCAAAGATACACCTGTAACAAATCTGCAAAAAAAATATCTAAAATCTGAGCAAAAAATATAAATACTGCGCAAACTACAGATTTACATTTAAAAAAATAAAAATAAAATAAAAATGAAGCATGTATGTCAGTAACACACAACCCCCATCTGATTTTGGCTGATTTGGTTGCATACATTTGTTTATTTCTGGCTGACGTTGTTTGTGAGCTCAGGCAACTATAGATCAATTTTAACAAAATCAGTATGCATTTGCAGTACAACTTCAGCATTAAATCAATTGTTTCAAGCAAATTCCATTCTCTTAGCATTTGGTCACTTAGTTCACAATTACATAGTGATAAAAGTTTGCTTGTTGAACATATGACCATTAGGGCCATATATGGTAGTAATTAGCATTTGCATTGCAGTGATTAAAATGTTTAAATCCCCCCCACCCTTACCGGCAAAATCGTAAAAAGGCAGCTTTCAGTATCGTAGTTTTGTCTTCTTGAGCAATGGTCTCCATCCTTGAAGAGCTCTCCAGTAGAGTAGCCTGCATAAGAAACACTGTTTAGTGCTGGGAAAATAAATATTCAAACAAATACTACATGAAATGCAGAGAAAAGAATGTCAATGTTTGTAATATTTCCTATAACAGAATCTACATAATTATATCATGCAAAACACGACCAATGTATATAATAATACAAGTATGTTAGTAGCCTACACCTCCCACCACTTCTGTAAATCCAAAATGATTAGAGCCATTGTGAGATTTAAAAAAAAAAAAAAAAAAGTAGACCACTACGACCAATCTGTCCTTAGCAAGTTTCAAGACAATTGGATATGCAGTGCTCTGGTACATGTTCAATTCTGAAGTGCGACATATACGCTTCCACAAAATCCTCCTGGCCAGGGATATGCATCCCCCATGGGTAACACTCTAACTAGTTCACTAAAGGCAGTAGATATGCAACCATTATTAAGCATGTTCCTTGTGTGTGTGTGTTTACAGAAAAAGTTTAAAAAATAAAGTTAAAGTTTGAAGATATCCTGTAAAAAACATATTACCAGAGATGTAAGAGACAGCAGAATTTGGGAAACTGAACCAAAACAAAAACAGCCCATACTAAGCAAGAATAAAATACAATGCCACCCCATCACCTGTGTTCTTTATAAAGCACAATTTGCTTCTATGTAAACAGCTCATTTTATTTTAGATTTTGTTTATTTGGTTTTACTCGGTGCACATCCTATATTCACTTTTCTAAAACGCGATAGTTGTTACCAAAGCAACAGTGATGAAACATTCAGGATAAAATCAAGGTATTACCAAAACAAAAAAGTGGCATAATAAGGCTGTTAGATGTGTTTATTTTTATTTTTTTAATATAATTGTCTCTATTTATCCTTCAATTAGATTCAAACTTAATAAACGTGGTTTTTAGGTTTTAAAAACTAATCTGGCATTAGTTTTTAAAACCTGCCACTGAATTTTACATACTTCATTACATTATTCCCTGTCCTCTTCCAACTACATTTTTTGTGAACATGTTTTTATTTAAACTATTAATTAAGACATCAACGACAAGTCATACATAGGATTAATAACCACCATCCTCACGACGATCGGATCCCACCAACCGAAGGAGACACTGCATTATGTAATAGAAATTTTTTCACAGCTTCTGCCGCAGTGCTCCATGACTGTATAGTATCCCTCCTGGCACCATGGATTCTGGCTGTGGACAGCTCAATGAGAATAATATCAAGAAAGGTGAGCAGCCATTGAGACCAAGGGATGGCATGTGGAGGCTGCCATCTTAGGGCAATCAACTTTTTGGTGGCTGTAAGACCGGCCAACCAAATCCTCCTCTGGTGTAGTGAAAGCTTTAAATCGAAGAGGAGTCATTAATAAAATAACAGAAGGAACACAAGGTATGTCCAGGCCTAGAATAGTGGACAAAGTTCTTGCAACCCGATTCCAGCAGGAGGCTACATCCGGACACTCCCAGAACATATGTAGAAAAGTGCCTGAGGCGTCAAGAGGACAGAGTGTGCACATTTGGTGAGGGACCAGTTTCATTCTGTGACGTCGGCAATGTGTTAAGTACATTCCATGCAATAATGTATAAGTTGATGATTGGGATTTTTGGAAGCCAAATATACATTGCTCCAAACAGTATTCCAGGAAATGCCATAAGATGATACTGCAAGGTCTCTAGCCCAGGCAGTGTAGACTCCTAAAGGTTTATATGAAGCTTGTATGAGGTAAATATAAATTCTGGAGACAACCCCTTTGGTCCATTGTGTAGTGTATGCCCTGGCAGACTTGTCCCCCATGGCACCCCATAAGCCTGCATTGTGGAGCGGAGTCGGAAGTAAAAGAGAAAAGTGGAGCCTGGTAAATCATACTGCGATTGCAGGTCCTGGAATATACAAAGGCCATCCTCGTTAAAAACATCATCCAAAATGTGTATTCCCCTGGTTGTTCATGAGGGAAGAGAATGGACGACCTCCTGATAGAAACAGGAGATTATTGAAAATAGGGGTATAGAAGTGCCACTTAATCCGAGAAGCTGTATGCTTTTCCACCAAGCAAATATATATAGTATTATAATGTTATTATAATGCTGCCATTGTAATAAAATG
The DNA here is from genome assembly GCF_902713425.1 of Acipenser ruthenus. Classification (NCBI taxonomy): domain Eukaryota; kingdom Metazoa; phylum Chordata; class Actinopteri; order Acipenseriformes; family Acipenseridae; genus Acipenser; species Acipenser ruthenus. The sequence continues at coordinate 38,924,180 of NC_081194.1, forward strand.
TTATTTATACTTATATAATGCTGCCATTGGAAAATGTTCTGTCGTGATCTATATTAGAATGCTACAATTGTAAACATATTGTTATTTTGTTATTTAAAGCTCTATTGAAATACTGTATTTCCGTTTATCATAATCACAGTAAGTGTGCAATTAAAAAAAATATAGCAAAAATTTTGAAACCTGTCCCAATTGCTTATTTGAGGGTAAAGAATGAAATCTGCAAAAAAAAAAAAAAAAAAAGAAAGAGCATTTAACGTGGAAATTGCCAAAGTAAATGGCCGCTGGATGGTTAAGGGAAAAAGAGGGACACTGTCTTTGTTAACTTTGTAACTTGAAAAATCTATAAATAAAAAATAAAATAACCATCATCCAATAAACATTATGGTTAACTTTACTTCATTTTAAGCAATAAGTTTAGATTTTTCTTTTTTAATCCGTTGGGGCCTTTTAATAGATGGACATCATATTGGGACTGAGGATCTGTATTGCAATATATTGCAATACTGAAGACAATATTGCAATATATTGCGACACATATTGGAATTCAATGCCGAATGACGCACATGTTGATTTTTTGCTACCAAAATAAATCTACAAATAAACTGTGCCTTGTCATTTTTATGGAATTTAAAGTATTAGAATGTAATATGACAAATGAAACTCATATGAAATGCTCAGTAACAAATTTTTGTTGGATCCTCTGAAGTACGTCCATGTGCCAGCTTGAAAGCTACTTACAATTCTCTAAAAACATTTATTTTAAATGTAATTTTTAAAATTTTATATAAATATATTTATTTTCATTTCAGAGTTCTCCCCAGGAATTCTGTACAGCCGGGTGGCAGAACATTGCCGGGAGCATTTAAGGGGGGGGGGACGGGACTTGCCTTACCTTAAATATATAATACGACAAAGAATTTGAATAACGTGTTGTCTTTCGTTCACTCTGTTTGGTTGCGCTTTTTTATGTTATACATTTTCGTAAATTACCGTGCTTATTTAGGCACTCAATGATTTGACTGGGGAAAGATAAAAGTAGGTTTACTGGAGTGCCCCAAAAAAAGGTAACCTTTTCACTTCCTTTTTAGCTTAATTATTGAGCTTATTGCTTCATTTAAATTGTTTTCTTTATGTTTTCAGGTTTTTGTTTTTCGATGTTCTACATTTTTTGAATGCAACTTTTCATTAACAATTTTTTACACAACAGTACTCGCATATATTTGGTAACCATCATAACTGTTGCATGAAACTGGAGCGTAATAACCCAGCATCTCTGTACTTAAGCACTTGTATACTTTTTAAGAATACTTTTTTTTGTTGCATATGTACAGGTATTATGTACTATATATCACCATACAGTACAATAATACGACAAAAAATGGAATGAATGATAATACCCGAAAATAATCTTAATATTTTTTATAAAGTAGCCAGCGTAAATATAGTATCAGGCGGTGGATTGCGCCGATTGCCGGCTTACTTTGAAAACCCTGCATTCATTGTCACTATTTTTGCTTTGAAAATAAATCGGTTTTAGCAGTCATTTTAACGTTTTAGCCTCTCAAAGTGCTTTACACAGAAAACCCTCCCCTTCAACTCACTGATTGGTTAAATGTTGTGTCAAGCTATAAACCCAACACTGCGTACAGGGATTAAATAGCCAAGGTACAGTACAGGTGTAATCGCTCAGTAACGAGGTGCAAACACCTGACTGATCGATCTGTCAAGCTTTTACTACAGTAATGTGCTGCCTTTTCTATTGAAATGTATGTGAATGGCAAGGTAACAAGGTGAAAAAAACTGATTGGTGGATTAGTAAGAGCAATTACTACAGTATAAAATCAGTGTGCTATTTAAATCTATGTGAATGGCACATAACGAGATCCAAACAGCTGCGTTTGCCCGAAATATACGGCGTACTTAACACGGTATAAAACTATGCCTTTGTTATTGAAATCAATGGGAATAGCAAAAGGCAAACGCTATTTGTCCGATATAACGGCTGCCAAAAACACAGGTCGGCTCTGAAAGCAACTCCAACAGGAAAAGGAGTCTCAGTATCTTCAGTGTGGACCATTGAGCAGCTGCTGCTTCAAATGCTCTGAACTGAGTGCACCAGTAGCTTCATAGCTGAGGGCCAGAAGATCACAAGATCAAATTTAACCTGGGAATAAACCAGATGAAAACGAGACAAACAGCTTGCCAAATTGGGTACACAGAATGATAAGTAAAAGATCAAGGCAGAACAGTGTGCTCTGGGTAAGAAGGTTACAAGATCAAATATAGCCTTGGTGCAATCTGTATACAGAACTGCATCATCTATTTATTATCTGCCATGCATAGTGAGGTTGCTGTGCTGTTAAATTTGTTGTCTATAATTATAGTTAATTTCTGTCTGCTTTGTAAATACTGTCACAAAGCCCTTGTAGAAGGTGATCCCAGGCGTTACACTACTGCCCCAGCTCTGTGCCCCATTTCTTGTGTTTGATTTCTACTTCAAATGAATGGGGTAGGGCTGCACTGGAAATAACTTCTTAAAAGCAACATCCTTTATAAAATAACTGCAAAGCAAATATACCGACGCACAATGAAAACGCAACAGTACGCTTTACATCAATAGCTCATTGGGCACATACATAATGTTATTTACATTTTAATTAGTGAGCAGATAGGTTTGTTGATTGTTCCTTAGGATAAGAAAATACTGAGCTCAAGTCATGTGATTTCATAAAAACGCCAGGTGCTCAGTGTTTGGTATTTGAGTTGAGTTATAATTGCCAAAATGAGTTAATTAAGAATCTGTATAAAGCGCCATTCTAAAATACATGATTTTAATTAACGCAAGAACAGCGATTATAATTGCATAACTTCAAGAAAACAATGTCGAGGTCTTGCTGTGGCCAGCTTTTTCTCCTGACCAAAAAGTCCAGCAGAACATCTGTGGGACCAAATCGCCAGTGCCATCCATAGGAGACAACTGTGACCAGCCAACCTTCACCAGCTGTCTGCAGCTGCACAGGAAGAGTAGCGGAAAATCCCACAGCAGTCTATCCAGAGGCTGATCAGGTCTATGCGTCAACGCTGCCAGGACTGTGTTAATGCTCAGGGAGGTCACACACGATACTAACTTTGTAATGTTTTAATTTTGACAGTGTGTCACGTTTCATACTTAAAACTTATGTTTCTTTGATCTGTATTTTTATTCACATTTTCTATGATTTTGTTTGATATCTATTGTGACAAAGTGCATGGCGCTGTCATTGAAGGAAGATTTATAGGGCTGCATATAAGGCGCAGCCTGTATCCTATGTAAAAAATTGTGGAAGGAAAATAGTCCTGATGGTCTAAGCTGACCAGCCAAACTACATTTCCCAGAATACCTGGACTAGAAGGGGACAGTCTGCAATTATTACCCAGGGATGAGCAATTGGTTTCACCTGTATTAAAATGACCCTGTTCAGATCTCTCTCACTGGGTGCTAGACAAAAGCTGAGGTGCTGAAAGGACCTCCTGGAAAGGTAACCATTATATTTAACTCTCCTCTGTCCTAATTCTCCCCGACCTCTTTGCTGCCTTTGACACTGTCGATCACTCTATTCTACTATTCTCTCTCGCTGACCTGGGAATCTCTGGCACTGCTCTGGCCTGGTTCCCCTCCTACCTCTCCAACCGCACTTACCAGGTAACCTGGCATGGAGCAACCTCCACACCTCGCCCTCTCTCAACAGGAGTCCCCCAAGGGTCAGTCTTGGGTCCTCTCCTGATCTCTCTCTACACCCACTCCCTGGGTCCCTTCATCGCATCCTATGGTTTCTCATACCATTTCTATGCTGATGATGCTCAGATTTTCCTCTCCTTCCCCACCTCTGACTCCACCATCCCCTCCCGTATCTCTACCTGTCTTTCTGCTATCTCCTCCTGGATGCATTCGCATCACCTCAAACTCAACCTCTTTAAATCTGACCTAGAACATAAGAACATAAGAAAGTTTACAAACAAGAGGAGGCCATTCAGCCCATCTTGCTCGTTTGGTTGTCAGTAGCTTATTGATCCCAGAATCTCATCAAGCAGCTTCTTGAAGGATCCCAGGGTGTCAGCTTGAACAACATTACTGGAGAGTTGGTTCCAGACCCTCACAATTCTCTGTGGAAAAAAGTGCCTCCTATTTTCTGTTCTGAATGCCCCTTTATCTAATCTCCATTTGTGACCCCTGGTCCTTGTTTCTTTTTTCAGGTCAAAGAAGTCCCCTGGGTCGACATTGTCTATACATTTTAGGATTTTGAATGTTTGAATCAGATCGCAGTGTAGTCTTCTTTGTTCAAGACTGAATAGATTAAATTCTTTTAGCCTGTCTGCATACGACATGCCTTTTAAACCCGGGATAATTCTGGTTGCTCTTCTTTGCACTCTTTCTACAGCAGCAATATCCTTTTTGTAACAAGGTGACCAGAATTGAACACAATATTCTAGGTGAGGTCTTACTAATGCATTGTAAAGTTTTAACATTATTTCCCTTGATTTAAATTCAACACTTCTCACAATATATCTGAGCGTCTTGTTGGCCTTTTTTATAGCTTCCCCACGTTGTCTAGATGAAGATATTTGTTTGGTTTTTTTTTGTTTTTTTTTCTTTTTCTTTTATAATTTAGTCGTTGCCAATTAGTTTTTATTATTTTCTCCCCAATTTGAAATGCCCAATTATTTTATTATGCTCAGCTCACCGCTAACCACCCCTGCGCTGACTCGGGAGTGGCGAAGATGAACACACGCTGTCCTCCGAAGCGTGTGCCGTCAGCCGCCCGCTTCTTTACACACTGCGAACTCACCGTGCAGCCGCCTCGGAGCGTCGGAGGACAACGCAGCTCTGGGCAGCTTACAGGCAAGCCCGCAGGCGCCCGGCCAGACTACAGGGGTCGCTGGTGCGCGGTGAGCCGAGGACACCCTGGCCGACCTAACCCTCCCTCCCCCCGGGCGACGCTCGGCCAATTGAGCGCCGCCCCCTGGAAGCTCCCGTCCACGGTCGGCTGTGGAATAGCCTGGACTCGAACTCGCGACGTCCAGGCTATAGAGCGCATCCTGCACTCTAGCGAGTGCTTTTACTGGATGCGCCACTCGGGAGCCCAAGATGAAGACATTTCTGAGTCAACATAAACTCCTAGGTCTTTTTCATAGTTCCCTTCTTCAATTTCAGTATCTCCCATATGATATTTATAATGCACATTTTTATGGCCTGCATGCAATACTTTACACTTTTCTCTATTAAATTTCATTTACCATGTGTCTGCCCAGTTCTGAATGCTGTCTAGATCATTTTGAATGACCTTTGCTGCTACAACAGTGTTTGCCACTCCTCCTATTTTTGTGTCGTCTGCAAATTTAACAAGTTTGCTTACTATACCAGAATCTAAATCATTAATGTAGATTAGGAATAGCAGAGGACCTAATACTGATCCCTGTGGTACACCACTGGTTACCTCGCTCCATTTTGAGGTTTCTCCTCTAATCAGTACTTTTCTGTTTTCTACCTGTTAACCACTCCCTAATCCATGTGCATGCATTTCCTTGAATCCCTACTGCGTTCAGTTTGAGAATTAATCTTTTATGTGGGACTTTGTCAAAAGCTTTCTGGAAATCTAAATAAACCATGTCGTATGCTTTGCAATTATCCATTGTCAATGTTGCATCCTCAAAAAAGTCAAGCAGGTTAGTTAGACACGATCTCCCTTTCCTAAAACCATGCTGACTGTCTCCCAGGATATTGTTACCATATAGGTAATTTTCCATTTTGGATCTTTTCTTTCCCTCCTCCTCCTCCTCCTCCCACTCCTCTGATCTCTATCTCCATTCCCCTGGAATCTACCACACTCTCTCCCTCCTCAGCCAAGAACCTCGGAGTCACCCTGGACCCCTGCCTCTCTTATTCCCAGCACATCTCCACTCTGGCATGCACTTGACCATTCTTCCTGAGCAACATGCGAAGAATCCGACCCTTCCTCACCAACTACGCCACCCAGCTCCTGGTCCAGGCCCTGGTACTCTCCCGCCTAGACTACTGCCTCCCTCCTGGACTGTCCTCCCTGCATCTGCCACCTGTCCGCTCCAGCTCATCCAGAACTCGCCTGGTGTTCTCTCTCTCTGCCTCGCTTCTTCCACGCAACTCTACTGCTCTGCTCACTCCACTGGCTCCCGATCAAGGCTCGCATCCAGTTCAAGACTCATGTACTATCCTACAGATGCCTTGACCAGACTGCACCCAGCTACCTCCAGACCCTCATCTCTCCCTACACCCCCGCCCGACCTCTCCGCTCCTCCTGCACTAGAAGACTGGCTCTACCTCCTCTACGCTCCCCTGCCTCCAGAGCCTGCTCCTTCTCCACCCTCACCCCGCAGTGGTGGAATGACATTCCTTCAGATGTCAGGACTGCCCAGTCCAACCACCTTCCGGCGCCTCCTCAAGACTCACCTCTTCAGACAGCACCTGTAGAACTCCTTTTTTTTTCCCTCTGGACATTTATCACTCTTCCTTTAAATGCGCTTTACTTGCTCTTATCTGCCCCCTATTTTACTGCATTTAATCCTGTACTTTAGAGTACTGTAATCTGTCACAAGTGTTAGTGTTTAATCTGTAGTATTTTGTATTTAATTATATCCTGATGTAACTATCACTGACACTTATCTGCTCCGTTATTGAATCATATTTGGTCATACTTGTACTTGCTAGAACCAAAGTCATTGTATTTTTATCTTGCTCTTAATTGTATTATTACTTGTACTGTGATTCTTGAAATGTATTTTTGTTTACGACTACGTCGCCCTGGATAAGGGCGTCTGCTAAGAAATAAATTATAATAAATGATAATAATAATAATAACGAATCCATATAAGAATTTGTTTTGTTTTTGAAGAAGCCGGTAAGCAGCTTAGCTGCCCTGTCATTACAGTGAAACGTCACAGTTTAGTTAGTAACTCCAAGACGGAGCTAGGCTTTTGTTTTGTTTGCTGTTTTGTTACACTTTTGTGAATAAAGACACTGACCTGTTTAAACGACAATACTACGATTGACATTTTTTTTTTTTTTTTATACACTAGAGGACAGGGCTAAAAGTCCAGAATAAGAATGACACTGTCAAACAGCCCCAGAGTTGTCACACTAGGTTTAAAATGGCTTAAAACAGGGCTTCTCAAACTCTGTCCTGGGGACTCCCTGTGGCTGCTGGTTTTCATTCCAACTGAGGTCTCAATTACTTAACTACACCCTTAATTGAGCTAATAATTTGCTTAATTAGACCTTTTTACTTGTTTTCAGCTCTTGAACAGTTGCATATTTCAAGTTAGCTATAACATTTTATAAGTAACTTGAACTGCAACTGTTTAAGAGCTCAATTAAGGGTGTAGTTAAGTAATTGAGAGCTGGGTTGGAATGAAAACCAGCAGCCACAGGGGGTTCCCAGGACCGAGTTTTTTAAAGCCCTGGTTTAAAATATTTGATTAAATCCATTAGACCCGAGTGTTGTGTTTCTTTAGTACATCAGTATAGCTAAGGGTACAGATTACACCGATTACATTTATAAGCATCAGAAATATAATTTTCATAAACAAAAACAACCCTAATTCAATGGGACAGTATATACAGAAGGTCTTATTTAGTTAATTAAATCTGATATCTTTACCTCTACAGCTGCTCCTGTTACAGAAGAGGACAGTGAATCTTCCATGTCCTCAGGTAGTATGGAAGCACTCTCCCTGGCAACCACAGCAAGTAGCCCACTGTTCCTAGAGAAGAAGACAGGCAGATCTGCACAGCAGCCTGCTCCCAAGAGCCTGTCCCCTGCAAATAGACACCAGTCTATCATGACATCATAAAACACAGCAGGTATTATGCATGCATTCTGATCTACTTTTTGAAGAAAAAAAAAAAAACTGAAAACATGAAAATGCCACTATCATCACAACACTACCAGAAAGAATGTCTACCTACCTGGGAAACTGAAAGGTATCTTCTCTTCTGGCACAGCCCCTCTTCCTGTGCCAGTGGAACAGGCAAAGACCAGCTCTTCATTGAACAGGTAGGCAGCCTGACCAGAAAAGCGGGGGAGCACAAATTGACAATTCAGCAGCTCTTCAGACTGAAATGAAAAAGTTAAATTAGATAACAGAGTGTTTGCGATGGCTATCTGTTAAATTACATCAAAATTATCCAACTTACAGAACAATTGACTCAAAGCATGTGCTCTTGCTGAAGTGAAACTTAATTTTACTCTGTAATTAATCACCTCACCTGGACCCAGTCTGGAACTTTCTCTAAGATATGTTCACAGGAGTTTGAATATACTGTAGTATACACAATCCAAACAACTTCTAAAAATGAGATGCAAATTCTGTTTATGATCAAGTAATATTTGTATACATATAATATTTGTGTTTAAATGCACTTTTCTGTCACTTAATGTACCTTCAATTCATCCCGAAGTACCGTAAAGCAAAAGAAAGATGATTGTCTACTCTCCTGTGACTTTGCATGCAGAAGAGTATTGTCTACTCTCCTGTGACTTTGTGGGCAGCCAGCTTGAGAAGGTCTTGTGTAATGTATTGTGTTTGGAAGCTAAATCCTGAGTATAAAACCAGCTACAGCATTACATTTAGCAGGAACCATAGCAGCTGACATGCTGTAATCTTTTGATTCAAATTGCACATTTAAACAGGTGAAACACTGGTTAACTGTTTTTTTTCTTTGGAGTTGGCCATCAATTAATGAGCATCTTTGGAAATCCCACACATACAAGATAAAGGCTGACTTTATACATTAACATGTGGGCAAAAGGGTTAAAAAATAAATAAATAAAGACATATTGTCAATGTTTTGGTCAGAAACCATGTTGTTACCCTTAACATGAGTACAAATGTAGAATGCCCCCACACTTACAATTTTACATAATACAGTTGAGTTTATGAATGCGTTGGGTAGTGTTTGGGTTGATTATGATTACCTATTTTTCAGAACAATAGTTGACAGACACAGATTGATTTTTTTTTGTTTCTTGAAAATCTAAACTGAACACACCCCACAAACATTTTACCTGTTGTATGTATATTGACAAGTAATACCTTCTTTCAGAATTGAATTTAGTTACACTGGTAAATTAAATAGCAACTTGCAAATTTATATACATGCACTGATGGGTGGATTTGCAAAATTTGTGGTATTAAGAAGTCATGCTACAATAAAACCTACATTTATAAATCTGTGTTTAAGCTAAAATTCTGTTTTTTACAAATTGTACAGCACTATTCATATTGCACCGTAAGCATGAAATACAATATTGTTAACATGAAAAACTACTGTATTACTAAAAATATTATAAATTGACAACCTAACCTTGAAAAGCTAATTTATATTTAAATATTTTATTTAGTACATAAATAGACAAGACTAGGTTCAAAAGAAAATGTAAATAATAATGTGCAACATACTTGTTTCAGACACATGGCCTAACAGAAAACACAACTATTAAATAATTTGTTACCTAGATGCTATGTAGATTTTTGTTAAAAATGCAGTTAATGTAAAAGCTTGTATGCTATACTATACCGCATGCACTGTATGCAGACCTATATATTAATTACCGGTATGTGGAGAAAAGAAAGCGTAGATAAAAAGCCCCAAGCACATAAACTGTGGTCATGAATAAACACAGAACATATGATCACACAGCATTAACATAACTAAAAGCCTGCAGAAAAAAAAAAAAAGTATATCGCACTTCCTACCGTGAGCAGCCACACCCACACACTGTGCTCTGACCAATACCAGTTGATGCTTCTGTCTGAAACTGTGGATGAAAACTGTGGGTCTGACCCTTTAACTATAACATCACAAACTTGACAGCTTCTGAGATTCATTGGAATCAACTGATTTAAAATATCTCCACCCAGTGTTCTTTCAGGACATGTTTAGTACATTGCATTCAAGCTGTTTGAGTGACAGCTTTCCTGCATCATTGGGATAATATTATAATAATCATAATAAATAATAATACCCGGTGACAATGACAGGGAAATGCAGATTACAGATTGTGGCATTTTATTAATAAATAAGCACCGATTATGATTTTCATACTCATGTCAGACAATATGTATGTTACCATGTTAAATAGGATAGGTGATGGGTTCATTAGATATGATTTTAACTATCTGGTTCTGTGCTCAGTCTTGCTGTGTTTTGATGCAACTGGCAATTAAGACACTGAATAATTAAAAATCCCTGTGGTCATAAAAGTGATCAACTAACCTTTAGGCCTTAAAGAAAAGAAAATAGCATGCAGCACTAAAAGGGTTAAACACAATATACAACATTATAGGTGAAGTTCTCAAGATATAACTATAAAATGTGGCACACACACAATTTCCCCCACAATGGATTACAAATTTGTACCTGAAAAGGAGGGTTGTACTTTGTAACCTCCACAGAAAGCTCATCAGACATAGGAGAACCTTGGTCCTCCACTGTGACCAGGGAATAGTAAGCCACACAGGGGGTGTCTCTTGGATGCCATGCTGCTGCCAGAATTACCAGTCCATCCCTTGCAATATAACAGAGGACATTAACAATTGCATACAGTTCCATCATAGCTGGCTTAACATTCAAAAAGAAAGTGTGTGTGTGTGTGTGTGTGTGCGCGTGCGCGTGCATTTAAAACTATTTTCATTATTTTTACAGGAATGGTGGAATTAGGTGTGGCTAAAATTATATCAAATTATCTCTCCTCCAACATATTGTTGAGCAGTTTCTTATATACCTTGCTGACTTTCAAAAATCTCTGAAGCCACACAATAGCACAACTCTACCCTTATGAATTGCTGACAGACAGTAACTCTCTGATTAACACATATTGGGTATCTATTACATTTATAAGCAGCAGCATATGTCAGTATTGTATAGCTATTACTTAATGTCAATAGAAATAAAGAGACTAACATGCACTGTTGGATTTTTAAAACCTTTACAATAGTGGTTAGCCTTATCTGTCAAGCACAAAGAGGTTTGGGGTCTATAATACATGCAGGCAGACATGACAACGCTGTACCACATTTCAAAGTTAGGAAAACTTTTTAGAATTGAAAAGCTGAACTAAACAAGGAGAGAGAATAAGGGTAAGAAGGGTAGAAAAAAAATTATAAAATAATGATTTCAGTGTTTCTCAAATCCAAATTAACTTTGCTTTAATAACACATCATTTATACCATAGCAGTAGATGGAATAAAAAAAAAGGTCACGCTTTATTTTAAGGGCCTTTTTTTGTTTATTAACTGCTAACAAACAGCTAATATACATGTTAATGTACATTATTTATTTTCTGTTAACTGTTAGTAAATAATGTATAATAGGCCAGCTAAAACTGCAAACACCAGCGCCCTGTGGATGATCAATCAAACACCAGAGCCCTGTGGATGATCAATACCCAGTTGATCATATGAAATCAGTTCAAATTGTTACCCAACCTAAAAAATAACAATGTTTGTTAACAGTTAATAAACTAAAAAACGGCCCTTAAAATAAAGCGTGACCAAAAAACAGTCCTAAATATGGAGCACAACAAAGTACATAAACCGGTATTAGTAAATCATATTTAAGTTATCAATACAGGCAAGTGATCAAAACCGAACCACCATCTACACTTCTTGAAAACCATAACACAAGAAACTAGGTTTAGACTTACTGGCCGAGTTGTAAATCCAGGTACTTAACATTGACACCAGCTTTAATTTCTTCATAATTGCTTTCAGAACCCTAGAGATTAAACACAGGTCAGATTGATTGGTTTTGTTATAGTATGACAGGTCATTGATAAAACCCTTACCGTCAGCCCTGGAAACTGTTAGGTTATTATCATAACCCTAGTTCCCTGTAATAGAAATGTATCCATTACACAATGGGTTACCTTATTACGCCCGATTCAACTGAACTCTACCAAAGCTGCATCTGTCACCCGTGATGTCAGCATGTCTGTCTCCGCCCCGACAGGAGACAAAACTGCGTGCAGGACGAAGCTCAGTACCATACATTTTCTTCAGCCTACTGCATGTAATGTACGCAGCAACCAAAATAATTGTAATGGAAACATTTATTTCAGGGAACCAGGGTTATAATAACCTAACGTTCCCTTTCAAGTATGAAATGTATTCCATTACACAATAGGCAAGTATACCCAAGACGTCGCAAGGACATGACTTGCAGAACAGCCAATTTGGTGAGACCGATGGCTTGCCATAGTTATAAGGCATGGTAACGTCCACAGAATGCATAATTACCTCATGCATGCGCCTCTGAATCCAGCTGAGATACTGCTGTCAGCACTGTGGTTCCAAAGTCAGGGTTCTGAGGATCCAGGACATTAAGCTTGTAAAACCTTGTGAAGGTGTGAAGAGTAGCACACCGCTGCATCGCAAATGTCAGAGACCAAAGCACCCTGAAAACGCCCAAGAGGTAGCAAGACCCCTGGTGGAATGACCTGTGACCTTCTTGGGAGAGGGCAAGTTGGCTTGCTCATAAGCAATCTTGACTGTCTCCACGATCCAATTGGATAGAGCTTGGACCTTGGTTCTTAGCTCCAAAACATATAAACAGTTGCTCAGATTGCCGCTAACTTTTTGTCCTGTCAACGTAATACGCTAGTGCCCTAACCGGACAAAGCGTATGGAGCTGACGCTTCTCATCTGACTAGAACAGTGGAGAATGAAAAGTCTCCAATTCCACAGACTGATTGACATGGATGGTCGATAGGCATTTGGACACAAAGGTTGGATTTGTAAATCCTAGTCCTAGTCTCCGTAAAAAACACGCTTTTGCCACTGAAAATGCCTGCATCTCATCTTGCGCGTCTAGCAGAGGTGATGGCAAGTAAGAAACTGTGCAAGGTCAGAAAAACTGCCAGCAGCTCCAGGACATTTGTGTAGCTACACCCAAGAGGGCTGCCACACACCTTGCACTCCTCGTCTGTGGTGATCACCTCTTGCCTGGTGACACTGCCCAACACCACACCTACACAGGAGCTGGCTGTTTCCACCACAAAACAGCCTCCATACAGTGTCGGGACACCGACAGGTGGAGATGTGGCAGGGTCTTATCGGGACATGGAAGCAGGCGTCTCTCAGGTCAACCATAGTGAACCTGGTCTGACAGACTGCAAGAGCTGTTTCATTGTCAGTATATTGAATTTCCTGCGCCTCAAGAACAGATTGACATGTCAGGTCGAGAATGCGCCATCTGGGGCTGCTGAGCCTTAGGACGCCAAGGCGCGGTTTGCTTCCTGGTTTGAGGAGCCTTTCTGGGCAGCAAGCGAACCAGCTCTTTGGTGGATTCGCCTCCCTGCTGGAAACTTTGTTTGTCCACCGCTGAACTTAACGCCTGGACAGCTGCAGCAAGTGGTCAGTGACCTGGTTCAGCTTCTCTAACGTCCGCTGGGGGGCCTGTGACTCACTGAAAGCTCTACACAAGTGTCGACTGGTAAGGCGCCAGGATGCTCGTGTAGTTACCCAGCCGGGTAGCTAGAGCTTCTGCCTAATAGGCCTTTTGAAACATCTCCTCCGTGACCTTGCACTATTTGTTAGAGCACGACGCTTCTTTGGACAGGACCGCCAAATGTGTGCCTTGTACAAGAGAGGCAATGGATGCCATGACAGGAGGAAAGTGGGCAAGCCCCAACTCCTCCGTGTCGTGGACCTCATGCATAATTTCCGGGTGGACAGGGGACATGGAGGTCCTTCTAGAGGGATCTGAGGGCCTGTTAAAAATGGAGCACTTTGGCTCGGACTCCTCGGGTCACGGCACTTCCAGTGCTATGGTGGCTCTTTTCAATAAGGCTGTGAGCTCTACGGAGAAGGGGAGGGGCGCGAGTGGCCCATCCTCCTCCAGCTCCTCCAGTTGAGGTTCCTCTAGCTCCTCGGGAATCCCAGAGGCAGTGAGGGACATGGAGTCACCCTGCACCCACTCATGCACTGCAACAACCGCTTGCACCACAAGGGGAGCAAGGGCATGTTGCACAGGCCATGTCTCAGCCAGTGCCTTCAAGATCTGGCTCTGGGCTGAGATGTCTTCCCACATGCGATCCATCTGGATCTTAATGGCCAGGTTGCTTGGGGACGCCTCGGGGCAGGGGGAGGGGGGCTTCTACCTCTGTGCGGTTTACTGATTGGAGCATGATCCACCAGCAGAGGTGCCGCACGCTGCAGTGAGGGAGACATGTCCCTCTGAGAGGAGGTCGAGGGATCAGGTTCTGCAAAATGCTTGTGCAGGTCGTGCAAGAATGGAACCCAGGCATAGTTGCAGCAAGACTGTAGTAATGCACACTGTGCACGGTACTGAATACAGTAGGATGCGATACGGTATGGTATGCACAGTATGGTGTACTACGGTGCGGTACAGTGCACAGAGGCACGGTACGGTATGGTATGGTACTGGCAGGGCCTAAGCAAACTGCACGTGACAGCAACACAGGGATGCAATGAAAGAACCTGAGAGCGCCTGCTAACAGCTCTCTCCCACAGACAAGCCTTCACAAAGCGGTGCCCAAGCTGCTCGCTATTGTGGCATGGGCAGCAGAGCAAAGCTCTCTAACTGTTGGGATACAGCCCACTAGTTAGTCCGTGCAGCCCAAGAGCTAAACACAGTGCCCGTCCAGGAGCGCTGGCTTGCAAGCAAGTCTGAGCCGAGACTGCTGCGCTGCTTAAGCAGTAAGCCGCGCGCACAGCACCTGGAATAAAAAAAAGGGAGAATCACCAATACAGCCGTTTCAACCACAACATATATTTAAACGTAGTTTAAATTCACAATATGCTTGTAAAAAAGAAGACTAATAAAACTCCAGCCAGAATAAATAATATTAATATAATACTGTGTCACCAATCTGCGGAGTGCAGGAGCAGGCAAGCCCGTGCTGCCGCTGGCCAGAAGGTCGGGAAAAGAGACGCACGGTAAAAAACTATTTTTTGCTTCTGCGGTTTATCCCAAATTTATCCCAAGGGGAAAAAACAAGCAGAAATAAAATAAGACAGGCTTATCTGACTGCTTCTGGTCAAAGATGGCGGATTTTCACTCTCTCGAATCCTGGGTCACACTCTGTGTAAGCTGAAAGGCTGAAATAGAAAATGGCACAGAGCACTGTCCTGCACGCAGTTTTGTCTCCTGTGGGGGCAGAGACAGGTGTGCTGACGTTGCGGGTGTAATACGCAGCTTTGGTAGAGGTGTTCTGTTGAAATTGGGCATAATAGGTTAAACCATTGTGTAATGGAAAATATTTCGTACTTGAAAGGGAACGGCGCACCTGTTTCCACTCAAGTTTGACCCCTCACTGATGCAATTCACAATTTTGACTGCAGGTTTATTCGAATAATATACTCAACAATATGCAACAACTTAAGTGTTAACATAACTATCTTTATACATATCCAGTCTATGATGTACATGGGAAGAAACTGACAGCATCTGATTGTTTTAAATTTTACAGCAGTGTGTCCCACCAAAGTACAGTACTGCACCTATACTAGACAAAGAATCAGTAAAAAAAACAAAGCACTGTAACAGTGTTTGGCAATTTACAAAACAGATTTAAAAAAAAAAAAAAAGTGGTACAACAAACAAAATGTGCACACAAACACAAATCGTTTTTGAATGTCAGCGATGTGAAAAAATATTATTTCCGCTTTAACTTTAATTATATTAATCCCTCACTTTGTTGTTATGTTTTATGGGAACTTTGCTACGGCTAGCATGTAAAAGGTGAAACTGCATTTCCAAAACACACAATATTTGACTGCCTCCAGGTTTGCAGCAATACTCTTCCTGTCTTTTCTAGCGTTTGGTTTTTATATGCAACTGAACGTATCTGTCCTGCTAGAGTTGAATGGACTGTTTTAGACAAATAAAATGTGCATTGATCAGTTTCCATCTGTACTGTTCAATTGGTACCAGCATGTGTAAATGACAAATGCCAGAGATTCTTCCGTTAAGACGGTATTGTATCTTACAGGATCAGATACGACAGGTTCTACTGTACCAAATACACCTGGTATTTTTCTGTATACAGTACATTCTTTTCAAGTACAGTATTAGTTAAGAAATTGGTTCTTACCCAGATTGCATCAGAAATGTTCTCTTTGAGGATTCTGCTTATGTCCCAGCTGAATACCTGCCGCTCAGAGTTTTCATCGACTTCCCATTTATTAACATTGCTGCTAGTTAGGGTATACAGGCAATCCTTCTCCTTATCCCAAAGCATGCTGTGGAGCTGGAATAAAAACAAAACTTAAAAAGAAAATACTAAACATAAATTATTTAATTTGTGATGAAAACAAATATTAAAGTGACCATGAACTGTAATCTAGATGTAGTTTCCTTGAAAGAAACAAACAATTGTGATGGACATATTTTACTCTGATTGTATCTTTCTCTCTACACTTGTTGACTTGTAGATTTCTACTTCCATCCCCTGAACTTCACATTTCATTCACTGTTCTGCAAGTTCCCTGGATTAAACCACTGATCACATGGCTTCTTGTTTGTGTATAGATCAGAGATATAGAAAAAATAAAATAAAAGAAACCAACTGCTGTAGAGGCACTCAGCACAGGAGCAAGACTTGCAGATATATGCAAACATTAGGTTAATTATCATAGCCCTGGTTCCCTGAAATAGAAATGTAACCATTGCAGTATTGGTATTTACCTTTTAAGGTGCGAAACCTGAATATGATATATCAAAGCTATTTGACGAACCTGTGACGCAGTCATGGCCTGCTCCCGAGGGCAAAAACATTAATTTGTCCTTCAAGCCTGATAAGGACGCAGGGACCTTGATGGTTAATGGTTGCTTTTCTATTTCAGGGAACCAGGTTATGATAATAACCTAATATTTCCTTTCAAGTATGAAATGTAACAGTTACTGTATGGGTAAGTGTACCAAAGCTGTCGCAAGTGTAATATTGCAGAATGAATGGAATGCTACAAGGCTAAGCAGAGAGGCTGATTGTGCGTTACCATACAGAACCCCAGTAACAAGTTGCTAGGGCTAAAGAATTCAGGGAGAAACTCACCTCTATGCCTGTGTTGAAAGGGTTGACTGAGAAGCAGCACTTAACACTCTAGTTCCAAAAACAGGGTTTTGAGGATCCACGACATTAAGTCTGTAGAACCTAGCAAAGGTATGGGGAGTAGCCCAAAATGCTGCATTGCAAATGTCCTTGACAGATGCGCCCTGGAATAAAGCCCACAAAGTTTTCTGTTTTCTAACAGGTAGAAAACAGAAAGTACTGATTAGAGGAGAAACCTCAAAATGGAGTGAGGTAACCAGTGGTGTACCACAGGGATCAGTATTAGGTCCTCTGCTATTCCTAATCTACATTAATGATTTAGACTCTGATATAGTAAGCAAACTCATTAAATTTGCAGATGACACAAAAATAGGAGGAGTGGCAGACACTGTTGAAGCAGCAAAGGTCATTCAAAATGATCTAGACAGCATTCAAAATTGGGCAGACACATGGCAAATGAAATTCAATAGAGAAAAGTGTAAAGTATTGCATGCGGGCAGTAAAAATGTGCATTATAAATATCATATGGGAGATAGTGAAATTGAAGAAGGGAACTATGAAAAAGACCTAGGAGTTTATGTTGACTCAGAAATGTCTTCATCTAGACAATGTGGGGAAGCTATAAAAAAGGCTAACAAGATGCTTGGATATATTGTGAGAAGTGTTGAATTTAAATCAAGGGAAGTAATGTTAAAACTCTACAATGCATTAGTAAGACCTCACCTAGAATATTGTGTTCAGTTCTGGTCACCTCGTTACAAAAAGGATATTGCTGCTCTAGAAAGAGTGCAAAGAAGAGCAACCAGAATTATCCCGGGTTTAAAAGGCATGTCGTATGCAGACAGGCTAAAAGAATTGAATCTATTCAGTCTTGAACAAAGAAGACTACGCGGAGATCTGATTCAAACATTCAAAATCCTAAAAGGTATAGACAATGTCAACCCGGGGGACTTCTTTGACTTGAAAAAAGAAAAAAGGACCAGGGGTCATAAATGGAGATTAGATAAAGGGGCATTCATAACAGAAAATAGGAGGCACTTTTTTACACAGAGAATTGTGAGGGTCTGGAACCAACTCCCCAGTAATGTTGTTGAAGCTGACACCCTGGGATCCTTCAAGAAGCTGCTTGATGAGATTCTGGGATCAATAAGCTACTAACAACCAAACGAGCAAGATGGGCTGAATGGCCTCCTCTCGTTTGTAAACTTTCTTATGTTCTTATGTTCTTTCATACCCTGGAGGAATGGGCAGTGAGCTTTTCTGGAGGGGGCAAGTTGGCTTGCTCATAGGCAGTTCTGACCATGTCTGCTATCCATTTGGACAGCCTCTGCTTAAACAGGGCTTGACCATGGGACTTTGCCCAATAGCAGACTAAAACTTGTTCAGCCTGCCTCCAACTTTTTGTCCTGTCAATGTAGTACACCAGGGCCTGCACTGGGCAGAGTGTATGCAGCTGTCACTCCATGTCAAGAATAGAAATGAGGTGGATGGAAAGCCTCCAATTCCAGACTGGTTGACATGGAATGCCGAGATTGTCTTCGGCAAAAAGGCAGGATTGGTACGGAGTGTAACCATAGTCCTGGTCTCTAAAAATTACAGAGAGAATGCCTGCATCTCGCTCACCCGCTTTGCGGAAGTGATAGCAAGCAAAAAAGCCGCATTGCGTGATAAATACTTCAACTCAGCTGAATGCATGGGCTCAAATGGAGGTTTCATGAGTACATTAAGCACCACGTCAGAAAAACACCCCACTTGTACCTGTACTGGGAATGCGTGGATGGTGCTCTGGCCTTCTGCAGGGTGTCAATGACCCTATTAGAAAGCCCCAGATGGCTGATATGCAGCCGTTCAGGGGCCAGTCCCACAGTTGCAGGATATATGCGCCGGGATGCCATAAAGTCCCCAGTGCCTTACTGAGCAGATCACAGCGCTTGGACAGACTCCACAGCTGGCCGCTCAGGAGCTGCATCAAGGTTGAAAACCAGTCTCCTGGGCCAATAAGGGGCTACTAGGAGCACCTTGACCCTGTTCTGCCAGATTTTCTCTAGAAAGTGGGAGCAGGGCTAGAGGTGGGAAGGCATATAACAGTTGCCTTGACCACTGGTGTGCCAAGGCATCTATTGGCAGCGGGTCCCTGCCTCCTATTATGGAGAACCAGAGGGGGTAGATCTATTTCTGCTCTCCCAGATATCTGTGCAGTCAACATCTATAAAATGCAGACTTTGCTTACATTCCAGTTTGTTTATAGCTTCCAAAGGTAATTTCTAGTGGGGAGGTCCCACAGTTTGCACACTACTCTGTATAACTTGTACGATTTAAAGCAGTAGGTGTACATTTAATTTGAGTGAAAGAATATTTTGTATCAGATTATTCATCGCTTTTCTTAGAAAATGCCAGTTCTTTCCAGCCAGTCTTGTATTGCAGGGGCCTTGATGATAAAGTAAATTTGTCTTCTTGTTCATCGCTGCTGTGGGCAGTACTGAAATAAAGCTCCTTCATTGCCCTAATGGAGTACTTTGTCAGAAACTACAAGCAGACCACTACTAGGTCTAACACATGCTTAAACCGTGCAAAAAATGTGCCTATGCGCCGGATGACATTGGTGCCCCCTACTACCTTGTAAGTGCCACATACTCCAAAACCTATTGAAAACCTATAATGATTGGTATTTATTTTGTTGCATGTTTAAATTATCATTGGACATATTGGTAAAATCACAAGTACAACCCATAAAGATCTGCTTGAAAGACTTACTGTGACATCAGTGGGAGTAGCCAGCATACCAAAGAGGCTGGATACCCTGCGTCCGATTCCTGACAGGACTCCCTGCCCCTGCTGTAAGGTGCGCTGCTGCAGTTTTCCAGAACTGTCTGGACCAAGCCGCACTAGATGATTTTTGGAGGAGGACAATACAAATCCACTTCCCTAGGGGAAAAATAAAGATGGCAGAAGTAGAAATATTTTGATTAAGTATGTGTTTAATAGGAAAAAAAAAGCACAGCAATTCCATATGAGCAATACTAGATAGATTTTCTTCTATTTTCTATGAAGAAAAGATTAACTTACCTTCAAAGCAATTAGGAAATTGCTGAGGTTGCCACAAAGGTCTACAGCTGTATCAGAGTAGCTGCCCTCATGTGCCAGGCTGGGCCAGTAACGAGCAGTTCCTTCCCGAGAGACAGCCATTACTGAAATGGCCTGCAATTTAAAATAAATATTTTCAAGACGCGGAGGAGTAGATTCAAACTCAGTAAGGTAGATGGTATAGTCAATTTCTATACTAATCACTGCTAGCAAACATGTGTTAGAAGAACATTAGGTTAATATCATAACCCTGGTTCCCTGAAATAAGAATGTTAACCATTACAAAATGGGTGTTTCCCTTTAAGACACCGAAACTGAAAACTCTATACCAAAGATTCTCGCTAGAGCAGGGTGGCGCTGATGAGGCTCCACCCCGCAACCTTAAAACATTACTGTCACCGCTTGTGTGACAGTAATGTTCCAACATAACATTAAAATGGACTCACCTCTAATGTTGTGACGTGAGGGTGGACTGGGAAGCCTCCCTCAGTACTCTTGTGCCAAAACCAGGATTCTGCTGGTCCACGACATTCAGTCGATAGAACCTGGGAAACGTATGGGAGGAAGCCCACACCCTCTGCACTGCATATGTCCTGAATAGATGCACGGTGGAACAACGCCCATGAAGTCGCCTGACCTCTGGTGGAATGGCTGGTGAGCTTCTCAGGCGGGGGCAGATTAGCCAGTTCATACACAGTCTGTACTGTGCCTATTAACCATTTGGACAGACGCTGTTTAAACAGCTGCTCCGACTGCGTCCAGCTTTTAGTCCTCTCCACATAGTATGCTAACGCCCGCACTGGGCAAAGCATATGGAGCTGGCACTCCTTGTCAGATTGGAAAGGAGGGGGATGAAAAGCCTCCAATTCCACCGACCGATTAATGTGGAAAACCAAGGTGGTCTTCGGCAGGAAAGCTGGGTTAGTACGAAGGGTGACCTTCATTCTGGCCAAAAATTAGGCAAGCTTTCGAGGTTGACAATGCTTGCATTTCACTCACCCACTTAGCAGAAGTGAGGGCAAGTAAGAAAGCTGTCTTGAAAGACAGGAATTTGAGCTCAGCTGAATGCATGGGCTCAAATGGAAGTTTTGTTAGTGCATTAAGCACTACATTTAACCTCCACTGAGGAACTAAATCCTTCACCGGTGGTCTAAGCCGCCAGGTGCCTTTCAAAAATTGCCCCGCCAGGAAATGAGCTCCTGGGGAGACTGAATCAATTTGTACATGGCATACCGAAATGGCTACCAAATAGACCTTTAGAGTAGAAGGAGATTTCCCTTCATCAAAAAGGTCTTGTAAAAATTGCAGTGCAACTGCCATAGGGATTGTCATGGGTTCAAAACCACGACACAAGCACCACGTCTGGAACGCCAACATGTGTCCTGAATCCAGGCACACCCCCAGATAGGTTACTACCTGGGTGGGTGTTAGCTGGCTCTTTGCATGGTTTACCTTCAGGCCCAACCAATGTAGATGGTTGGTGACAAGCTCTGTGTGTTCCTGTGCCCTTGCTGGAGACTCATCGCAGATGAGCAAGCCGTCCAGACAATTGGGGACTCTCATACCTCCGAGTCTCAATAGGACTAGTATAGCCTCCATGCATTTCGTAAAAATGAGAGAGAACGAACGTTAGGACACAGCACTGGTACACTGTTCCCTGAAAGGCGAACCTCAGGTATTTCCCTGTGCGCTGGCTTTACTGGGATGTGGAAATCTGTGGTGAACCAGTTGCCTAGCCTGATGGACTGCAACAGCTGTTGCGAAGTCAGCATCTTGAACCGACTCAGATACAGGTTCATCGGCCTGAGGCCACCATCCCGTTTTTTGGCACTAGAAAATACCTGGAGTAGAACCCCCCATTCTTGCTAACAGGGTCTTACTATGCAAATGGCCAGCTTTTGCAGCAAAGCTGCTACCTCCTGAGCCATCTGGGCACCGGTTTGAAAGTCCATGACAGTTGTTATTGTCATGTCCCGGAAAGGAGGAGGGCCGTGTTAGAACTGGAGCGAGTAACCACAGTGTGCGCACCCAGGGGTCTGTGGTGCACGGTTTCCAGTAGTCTAAGTGACTTCTGGAGAAAAAGCCCTGGGCCTGTGGCAGCAATATCCTAGGGCTGCTGTTTTTGCCTGAGGCGCAGCCTGTGTCTGTTGTCTAGGCACAGGGAGCTTAAAAGCAGAAGCAGGCTGTCTCCGGACAGGGCTGCCCAAAGCAGCAGCAGCCTGTGGCGCTGGCTTCTTCTGTAGCTGTGGCTTAGGGTGCCATTGTGCTGCAGGCTTGGTGGTGGGGGTGGGCGCTTTGGGAGAAGGCGCACCAACTCCCTGGTGGATTCCCTTGCATGCTGCGAATGCTATAGCATTTCGTCTACCGCCGGACCAAATGTGTGGCTTGGGGTGACAGCGTCCAGCAAGGCCGTTTTATCCCCATCCAGCACTCGTGCCTGGGAGAGCTAACACTATCTGCGTGCAGCCACCAACACTGCCAGGTTCCTGCCTATAGCTTGTTCACTAAGCTTGGACAGCCTGAGCAGGTTCCTTGAGATCAAGCTCAACACTAACTGGAGAGACGAGGGCTTGCGGGTGTCAGCAATGGGACCTGATAAGATGGGCCTGGTAAGCTACAAGCATGCTGTTGTAGCTTCCCAGCCTAGCAAAGAAAGCACTAGCTGTATATGCTTTCTTGAGAATGACCTCAGGTCACTCTGCATTGCTTGTTTGGACATACTGCGTCCTTGGAAAGCAAGGACAAGTTAGCAGGTGGAACAAGTGCAGCAATGGGGGCCTCTACACAGTTTGTCAGCACCAGAAACCATGTACAGTGCATCCATTGAACGGGAAACCGCCACAGTCTGGCAGGATGTTCCCAGGTCGACTGTAACTCGTACAGGAAGTCCGGGTGGACTGGAGGGACAGCAGGGGTAACTGTCAGCTGTTCATCATAAATAGACCGCCTTTCAGTCTGCTCTGCAGGCCAGGGCACCTGTATCACTGCAGTCGCTTGCTGCATTAACGGCATAAGCTCGGCCGAAAGCGAGAGCTGTGCCACTGGCATGTCAGACTCTGCATCATCTGATGGGAGGACCAGCTGATTATCCACCTCCTCTGAGGCAGCGATGGAGAGCATGTCATCTGTCTCATCAGTCACTGTCTGCAAGGGTGCAGACGGAGTGGTCGGTGACACTACTAACAGTGACGGTGGAGACGAGTGTGCTCTCAGCAATTCCACAAGGATTGCTTGCTAGCTCGATACATACACATACATAGTGAGATTGTATAATATATATATATATATATATATATATATATATATATATATATATATATATATATATATATATATATATATACACACATACATACATACACACACACTATAATATATATATATATATATATATATATATATATATATATATATATATATATATATATACATACATATATATATATATATACATACAGTGCCTTGCAAAAGTATTCAGACCCCTGACCAATTCTCTCATATTACTGAATTACAATGGTACATTGAAATTTCGTTCTGTTTGATATTTTATTTTAAAACACTGAAACTCAAAATATTGTAAGGTGACATTGGTTTTATGTTGGGAAATATTTTTTAGAAAAATAAAAAACTGAAATATCTGAAGTAAAAACTGAAGTACAAGGTTGTCCTGGAAGAAAACTTGCTTCCTTCTGCTCTGACGACTGGTTTTTCCAGCAGGACAATGCTCCATGCCACACAGCCAGGTCAATCAAGGTGTGGATGGAGGACCACCAGATCAAGACCCTGTCATGGCCAGCACAATCTCCAGACCTGAACCCCATTGAAAACCTCTGGAATGTGATCCAGAGGAAGATGGATGGTATACACATATATATATATAATATATATACACATATATACACACATATATATATATATATATATATATATATATATATATATATATATATATATATATATATAAAATCACATAAAAGCAAGCTAAAAAGCACTAACAAAAGGTGTTATAGAGAAGAAAGATATGCTCATCTGTTTCAGGAGAAATCAGCACGGCTGAAAAAGGACAATGGCGACGATTGTAGCCCTGCTCTAGCGAGAATCTTTGGTATAGAGTTTTTTAGTTTGGGTGTCTTAAAGGGAAACACCCAATTTGTAATTTTTAACATTCCATAATTGAAAGGGATCTAACGTTTACCCCCCAAAAAGAATTGCCCTGACAAGGAAGCTTTTATAGCGACAGAGAATGCTAGAGAACAGTAAGACTCACCTGAACAGGGGCAACATCTCCAGCACTACTCTGACATGATATGGCAACCAAATCAGCCAAACAAGAAAATTCACTGGGAGGAAGCTGCAGCTCCTTGCACACTGAAAACTAAGTAAGAAAAATAAGAAAGTTTAATCAATATACTAGTGAAAAATTAAATCATTTCAATAAAAAAGAATTCATCACAAACCACCCCGGTTGGTTTGTGATGAATATACCTGACTATTCTGAAACTGACTGGCTGAGACGATCCCATAAGTTCATATTCATTAAAAAAAATATATAATAATAATTATCTGGTGTTTACTCACTCTTCCCCTTTGTTTATTTTTCTATTAATTAGTCTGTCATACATTGAAGCTGCTGATGGAATTACTGAGCCTATGGAGCTCCCGAGTGGCGCATCATCACCCTCCGAGCGTCACTGTAACACCATCACCCTCCGAGCGTCACAGTAACACCATCACCCTCCGAGCGTCACTGTAACACCATCACCCTCCGAGCTGCATCATCATCAGCAGCATCATCATCATCATCCTGTGAGCTGCACTATAACACCATCACATACCTTTTTGCTAACGAGTTGCACAATGTGTAAGATTACCCTGATCTTAGCAACTGTTTCTTCCCCATTTGGTTTATAGCCAAGATATGTGAATAAAATAAATCAAAACAATGGATAATAATGCTGAAAAAGATATTTCAATGATAGCACAGGAGACAGCAATGGTTAGTAGTGTGTTTGTTGTAAACACTAAAGGGTATTTTGCAACACTTTCTGCAAAAGAAAAACTGATTAAAATCTGTCCAGCAGAGAGGATGAGAACAAGACGCAGTGATGGCCTATTTACCTTAGCCACAGCTGTCTGTCCGATTTTCCAAATAATCAGTTTCTCTCCACAGACCAGCCAAGCCCATCCACACTCATCTATTCGGACAGTTAATTGATCTTCAGCTGTAACATGCAAAATAAAGCATAAAAATAAACATTGTGTAAACAAGAACAATGTTCAACGTGATGTGAAATGTACAAATGAATAATATTACAACAGGGGCAATACATTAAAGAGAATGTTTGAATTTTTTTTACCTTTCCTTTTTATGGGTTTTGCAATTGGTCTTAGGTTATGTTGCTCCAATGTCCCCCCTCCCCCCGTTCAGCTAAATTCAATGCGCACTGTGGGATGCACAACATTCTGCTGAACAGCACCATAGGGGACTGTGACTGTCTACAATGTAAGCTACACCTGTTCTGTACTATATAAAATTAGGCCAACTTGTACTGTATTGTTATTGTAGCTAACTAAATAATTCCATAACTTACAGGTTGTGTACTTCCATTCCTGATGTAAGTCGCAACTGTCCCATTTTGAAAAAAAACAAACATTCTAGTAAACATGTATTTTTATTTTATAACATGATATGATACTACACTTTGGTTAAAGAAATCTTTTTTTGCAAGCCATGCTTTCAGTTAGTGTTGCACTGGTTTGGTTATCCTTGTGTTAGCTACAATTACTTTAAGAAAACATTTGGATGTTTTTCACATAAGCCCTTAGCATCAGTGATTGGGCACGTCAGGTTGTGTTGCATGCATAATACATTAGTGGACAACCTACCTTCTGCCATCGTGAGTGCTTCCATCACTTTCACAGGAAGTGAAGATCCAAACGTCTTGACATCATAGTTTACAGCTTCATTGGTAGCTGGATACTGTGCTGCTCTCGTGGGTGTTCCTCTACAATGGAAACAAATTTGTTATTTTTTTTTGCCTTTATTGCATTATATAATTGTATGCATATTGTGATGGAGTATACCAGAATGGACTCCAAAGTTCTAAGGCAAGAGACAATAAAAGCCTTTAAAAACATTTTCAAAACAAAAGTGTTTTCCAAACCAACATTCAGGGGAAGAACATTTATCCTGCCAGAACACTAGACTGTTTCTTGTTAATCCCTATACAGCAGCTAAATATAGGGTAGTACAGTGTGACACAAGCTGAAGGGTGGTAGTTCAGCTCTTTATCCTACAATTACTTCAAAGCTATGAGGATGCAAATCTAAAAAAAAACTTTAATTCCAGTTGACGTACAATTGCATGGAGTTGGGACAGGAGAGACGCCATGCAATAATACAAAAAGTATGCGATTACCCAAAGTTCTACTGATGTTAGTTCATACCTATATTTATAACAAATCAACAGTATATAGTTCATACCTATATTTATAACAAATCAACAGTATATATTTATTAGTTCAGGCATAACAGTATGTAAGTACACCCACCTAACTAATGGTATCAACAGCATACTTAATTGCTGGCTTACTTCCTGAAGTATGAAGCCTTATCTTATAAATAAGTGCCTGTACGTTGCATATGATAAAGTTCTGTCCACCTCTTCCTTATTTGCCATCTGGACATTGGCACAAAGTGCAGCATCGGTTGTTTCCTCTTCAGTTGAGAAATCCTTGTCAACGTAAATGTAGATCTTAAAAGCCTCTTGTCATTCCCACAGCGAGCACAAACTTCAGATGACAATCGTTTGTAAAGCTTGCCTTTGTACAGCAGTTGGCTATTGTTTTCTGTTGAATCAGCTCCAATTATACTAAAATGTCTGCTTTTTGGGGGGGGGATTCTCTGTGAATAACCATGCGATCATCACAGTTACAATTGTATTTTATAGAGCACGCGATTCTGAAGAGTTCTGTCTATACTATTCATTACCTAAAACAATTAGTTCAATGAAAGATACGCTCCCAGAGTTTCGCCACCCCCCTCATGCGCCTTTTAAATGGGTTACATACGCAGCTTTGTTGCAACACATTCAGGATTTGTAATTGTTTTACCACAGTTCAGTCGTAAAAATAATTATATTCCAATTTTTAAACAAACTGTATTCGTGTGACTTGTAAAGCTCATGCATTATACATTATTGTTTCAATTGTCTTCTGGTTTAAAAAACGTGGTGCAGTTTGTTTTTTTTTGCGTGGATGCTGTAGAACTGCAAGAGTTCGCCAAAAAAAATGCTTTCTTAGTTTACAATGTGTCTTTGTATACTGTACTATGTGTGCAAAATAATCAGTCTTTCCACTGTAATTACTGTGTTATGTTACATCAGTTGGTGAAACTGTTCTTACTAGACACCAGCGAAAAATGGCTGCTTCAAGTGGGCACAGTTGTTTTTTTTTTAAGCATTACATGATTTACTATTAGATGTGATAATAGTATTTAGCAGTATATGTTGCTGGTAAGGCAATATCATTTTTATCAGGAATTACGAGTTTTCATGGTCATATGGGGCCCTCTTGTGGTGAACTTTAGAATGCAGTCTTTATGAACAAAGACTGCATTCAAAAATCTGTACTGCTTATTCAATGCAGTGATTCGCCAGGAATCAAAATGTCTGATTTTCTGGGGGTTGTTCATCAGTAACCATGCGATACTCACTGTTTCAAGTGTCTTTATAGAGTAAGCTATTCTGTACCGTTGTGTCTACACTTTTAATTACCTAAAATAGTTTGTTCCAAGAATAATAAGCTGGCGAACTTGCACCACCCCCTAATTAAAGTCCAAACATGTATTTTCTTTCTGGTTTGGTTTAGGCAAAGTACAGTTATATATATATTTTTTTAATACTTAGTGTCTGTGTGTGTGTACAGTTTGTATGCCTGCATGTCCACAAGGTTATTTTAAGTAGACTAACTGTAGTAGGGTCTTTATTACTTCGTTATTATTATTATTTGCGTGTGTATTATATTTATAAATGTGTACTTTGATTTGTTGTGCAGCACATTTTTTTAATTCTTATTATAATTTGCAGCTTTTTTAAATAGCTGCTACTCAAACAACATTACGACAGAAAAGCTGCTGATGCAGCTCCAATTATACTAAAATGTCCGCTTTTGGGGGGATTATCTGTGAATAACTGTGCGATCTTCACCGTTACAATTGTATGTTTTTTGAATGGGTTACACGCGTGGCTACGCTGCAACACATTCAGGATTTGTGATTGTTGTTTTACCACAGTTCAGTCGTAAAAATTATTTTATTCCGATTTTTAAATAAACTGTATTCGTGTGACTTGTAAAGCTCATGGATTATACATTTTATTGTTTCAATTGTCTTCTCGTTTAAAAAAAGTTTTTCCCCCCCCACGTGGATGCAGCTGCCACATTTCTTCAAAAATGTTCTTAGTTTACAGAATGTGTCTTTGTATACTGTACTGTGTGTGTGTAAAATAATATCAGCCTTTCCATTGTAATTACTGTGTTTTAAGTTACATAAGTTAGTGAAACTGTTCTTGCAAGACATCAGCAAAAAATGGCTGCTTCAAGAAATAAGACTGCTCAGTTTTCCATGGCAACAGCTGTCCCCAGTGGTGAGAATGTGTCATTTCAGGGTGAAAAATGGGCAAAACTGGTATGTCACCCATATTGATTGGCTCATGGCGGCCATGTTTGATCGTGTAGGAACTTTTCCTGAATAACTTTAGAGGACAGTACAAAAGATAACGTATAGCCAAGATTCATGTCAATCGGCCAAACGGTTCATGAGGAGTTTAAGTGTTTTACGCAAAATCCAACATAGCTTCCACACCATGTGACCGATCCATTTTTCCTTAAGCAGAATCAATCGTGGACAAGTGTATTATTTACCGTTCATGCGAAGAAGACTTCTGAATATTGTCCAAAATTTTCATTAAATCCAAGATGGCTGCCACACCATGTGACCAAATGCCGCCATATTGACGAAGGCACAATAGTCACAGTCCTCTACATCCGTGCCAAATTTCGTGCATTTTGGTGCAGCCGTTTAAAAGTTATAGGCATTTGTAATTTTGGTGGAAGGAAAAAAATAAATAATAATAATAATAATAATAATAATAATAATAATAATAATAATAATAATAATCCTTACAACAACAATAGGCTTCCCAGCCATTCTGGCCTGGAAGCCTAAAAATGTATTCCTTTTGTTGTGAGATCGTAAAAATATGTACCCAGGTGCTTGTGAGAGATATTGGGGGTTCATGTACAGAGGCTGTATGCCGTTAAGAAAGGCGTGATGGGATATCAGCTGACATACAAATGTTTAAGTGCAGAGGTGCTGGGTTATTACACTCCGGTTTCATGTAACAGTTATGATGGTGACCAAACGTGTGCGAGTACTGTTGTGTAAAAAAAAAATATATACACAGATGTGCATTAACAAAATGCCCTGAAAACAATTTAAATGAAGCAATAAGCTCAATAATTAAGATAAAAAGGAAGTGAAAAGGTTACCTTTTTTTGTGAACTCCAATAACCCTACGTTATCTTTCCCCAGTCAAATCGTAGAGTGCCTAAATAAGCACAGTAATTTACCATAATAAAAAACAGTAATGAAAAAGAAAATGTAGAACATAAAAAAGCGCAACCAGATATAGTCAACGAAAGACAACACGTTATTCAAATTCTTTGTCGTATTATATATTTAAGGTAAGGCAAGTTATTTTTCCGTTAAAAGTGCTCCCGGCTATAATGATGTTCTGCCGTCTGGCTGTACAGAATTCCTGGGGAGAACCCTGATATCACCTAAATATGGAAAGGAGAGTTGAGTGACAGATCCAAAGAAATGCTGGGTAAGTTGGCACGTAATTACAATACTTCATTATTTTGCCCATAAAGAACTTGTCCATACCCAGAATAATAACTAATCCCCTTTACAAAAAATGCATATCCATGAAACCTCTCATAGCTTACCCGCATTTTTAAAATAACCATTATACCACATATCACACTATGCAGAGTAAATAGACAAAAAAAAAAAAACACACACACACAATCAATTACAAGTGCCAGGTATCTTCCATCATAAAGCCTTCTCTATATAAGTATTTAATTCAGCTAGTTTGTATACAATATAAATGCACTTTTCTAACAAGCCCCATCCATTGCATCAGTTAATTTACAATATAAATGTACATGCATAGTAGAGCCCCCTCTATTGCATTACTTATCCAGTCAATATAACATACATGTACATTAACAATCAGTTCAAGTCCAGTATGCACCATGCTGCAGTCCGAGTTTCAAGTGCACTGTCCTCCTTTAATACACAGAAAAGATTATACCCCACAGAAATCAGAGTTCAATCACAGTCAATGTCAGGGCAGGTACATAACACCACCTCAAATACTGTAAAGGCCAGGAAAAATTAACCGACTGTATCAAGGTGCTCTTTTAACAAGGGGTGAACCAAATCCAAGTTTTTGAGATTCGGCCGAATACCGAATCCATCTCAAAAGATTCGGCCAAATAAAGAATCTACAAAAACATGGGATATAAACGGGTCTGTGTTTCACGTGTTTAAAAATGTAGATTTGTATTTAAGCACGAGGATGGCACAAATCACTTCACGTGCTGGTTGAAATGTAACGTGTCGTCACAGGAGTACACAATTAATTCACGTGCAGATGTACCAAGACTCCAATTGAATGATTGATTAGCAATTGAGTCTCGGTACAGATGTATAAATCTGTTTATTTTGGCATCAGTGCCGTGTCCTGTTTTTGTGTGTTTCAACCTTTTTAGTTACTGGCTGTCATTAAACTGCGCAGCAGCGCAATCACCATACCACTCCGTCCAGTCTGTGTTATTTCCCTGCGCCGGACGTCACCACTCTAGGCTGCTTGTCACAGATCTTCAAAAAATATTAATGAAATTTCTTCAACTTTTTTCATATAATGTAGCTAGTGTACCCAAGTAGTCTGTTGAAAATAAATATTTGCTTTCTCAAAATCTAAACATTGCTAAACAAAATACTTTAGATTGCCGTTGAACATCTTTATTTCCTGCAAACTGTAGATAAAAACAAAAGGTTTATCTGTTTCTGGTCTTTTTTCTGATTTTAGTGATGCCCCGTTTCTTGGACACTTTGCTGCCTCTGTGATTTGACCTTTCAACTCTGTTTTTGTTTGTTTTTATTTTTAAAGGTGCAGTGCTCTGTAGGCTACTCAGAAACAACCAAATTTAAATGTTTCGTTCTTGTTATTGAAGAAAAAATATATACTGTTTCATGTTGAACACCGTAATAAAAACAATTTCACACGCTGATTTTGTATATATATTAGTTATACTAGTGGGGTCTAGTGTATGTGACTATCTCCTGTGTTTTTGACTGTATGAATTGGTTGTGTTTTATGTATTGAAAACTCCAAGCACTCCGTCCTCCTCAGTCTCTAAAGTTGTTAAATTTGTGTGGCGGGAAGGAGCTTGGCTACATAAACTCGGAGCGGGAGTATTCGGGCGCTCTGAGTCCCAGCTGTGTTAGGGAGAGGTACTGCTGTACTGTGCTACTGTGAGAGTGTACTAAACGGAGGGCCCTAGTGACAGGGACAGACCCTGCAGTGCTGACTACAACCTCTGTACTGTTGCTTTATTTTGTTAATAAACCGTACGATTTGGTTTCAGTTAAACTGGCTGAGTCAGTGCCTTATTTCCCGCCGCCTAATAAAGGAAGCCTTTGGTCTCCATCCACCCTCGAACGATCTGCGAGACTCGCGTAGCGACCTGCCCGGGGTAAGTCAGGGAATAAGCCGACCGAGATGGACGGGCAGGAGGTAACAATTATATATATATAAAATATTACACACACATATACATATATATACACATATATACACACACACACACATTATATTATATTATATATATATATATATATATATATATATATATATATAATTATATACACACACACACACACACACATATACAGTACTGTGCAAAAGTTTTAGGCAGGTGTGAAAAAATGCTGTAAAGTAAGAATGCTTTCAAAAATAGACATGTTAATAGATTATATTTATCAATTAACTAAATGCAAAGTGAGTGAACAGAAGAAAAATCTAAATCAAATCCATATTTGGTGTGACCACCCTTTGCCTTCAAAACAGCATCAATTCTTCTAGGTACACTTGCACAAAGTCAGGGATTTTGTAGGCATATAGTCAGGTGTATGATTAAACAATTATACCAAACAGGTGCTAATGATCATCAATTCAATATGTAGGTTGAAACACAATCATTAACTGAAACAGAAACAGCTGTGTAGGAGGAATAAAACTGGGTGAGGAACAGCCAAACTCAGCTAACAAGGTGAGGTTTCTGAAGACAGTTCACTGTCAAAAGTCATACACCATGGCAAGACTGAGCACAGCAACAAGACACAAGGTAGTTATACTGCATCGGCAAGGTCTCTCCCAGGCAGAAATTTCAAGGCAGACAGGGGTTTCCAGATGTGCTGTCCAAGCTCTTTTGAAGAAGCACAAAGAAACGGGCAACGTTGAGGACCGTAGACGCAGTGGTCGGCCAAGGAAACTTACTGCAGCAGATGAAAGACACATCATGCTTACTTCCCTTCGCAATCGGAAGATGTCCAGCAGTGCCATCAGCTCAGAATTGGCAGAAAACAGTGGGACCCTGGTACACCCATCTACTGTCCGGAGAAGTCTGGTCAGAAGTGGCCTTCATGGAAGACTTGCGGCCAAAAAGCCATACCTCCGACGTGGAAACAAGGCCAAGCGACTCAACTATGCACAAAAACACAGGAACTGGGGTGCAGAAAAATGGCAGCAGGTGCTCTGGACTGATGAGTCAAAATTTGAAATATTTGGCTGTAGCAGAAGGCAGTTTGTTCGCCGAAGGGCTGGAGAGCGGTACACGAATGAGTGTCTGCAGGCAACAGTGAAGCATGGTGGAGGTTCCTTGCAAGTTTGGGGCTGCATTTCTGCAAATGGAGTTGGGGATCTGGTCAGAATGAATGGTCTCCTCAATGCTGAGAAGTACAGGCAGATACTTATCCATCATGCAATACCTTTAGGGAGGCATCTGATTGGCCCCAAATTTATTCTGCAGCATGACAACGATCCCAAACATACAGCGAAAGTCATTAAGAACTATCTTCAGCGTAAAGAAGAACAAGGAGTCCTGGAAGTGATGGTATGGCCACCACAAAGCCCTGATCTCAACATCGAGTCTGTCTGAGATTACATGAAGAGAGAGAAGCAACTGAGGCTGCCTAAATCCACAGATTGTGGTTAGTTCTCCAAGATGTTTGGGCCAACCTACCTGCCGAGTTCCTTCAAAAACTGTGTGCAAGAAGAATTGATGCTGTTTTGAAGGCAAAGGGTGATCACACCAAATATTGATTTGATGTAGATTTTTCTTCTGTTCACTCACTTTGCATTTTGTTAATTGATAAATATAAACTATTAACATGTCTTTTTGAAAGCATTCTTACTTTACAGCATTTTTTCACACCTGCCTAAAACTTTTGCACAGTACTGTATATATGTACATTTACGCCAGACACGCACAGAGAAATAGGAACGCAGTTTATTTCTGTTTTGCTACGAGGCCGATCTGAAAGTCTGCATCTTGAAGTTACGTTGGTGTGAAAGGACCTTTAAGTTTTGTACTATAAAGTAACATTTAAACTTGCCAGCAATACAAAGCAATAGTCTTTATATTACTGGTTTTTGTGTACTATTTAAAAGCTCTGGTGTATGTTGATGTAGCTAAACCTATATTATTTGGTGACCTTTCTGCGACATTTTTGGAAAATCACTTTGGTGTACAAATTACATACACAAAATGGTTTTGGATATTTCTTATTCATTTTATTAATAAAGATTAGCACAAACCAACATACCACTTATTTAGGAGATTAGCATGAGCTACTACAGGAAATCTGGAGTTGCTTCTCTTTTTGACTGGTGCTTGCAGTCTGATATTAAACACTGCAATACACGGCTAACTAGCTTTAATCTGTATTAAAGTACAACTACTTACTGTAGAAATCACATTAATGTTTATGTAAGATCCTGTACAAGGTAAAAGTTATTAACGTAGATTGTATATACTATTTAAGACTTCAAATGTAATACCGCTGTAGCAATTTTGCTCACGAGAGGCACTCAGATCGATGAGTCAACTATACATGGTGAGTGCATAGGTGTAAAAAGTTTCAAAAGTGAAAGCAAACTCATGGTGTTAACCCATTCATTATATACATTTTTATACTCTGTTTCTATGTTTGCACCATGCCTTTTACCACCCTAAAGGGCCTGGACACATCAGCTTTTGGGAAGACATGGATAGTGTGACATCAACACAAGAGGAGGAAGAAGAGATTCGTACTGTACGTAAAAGTTTGAACATACATTTCCATTTGACTTGAACTTCTTAAAAAGGGAATTTAGATAAGTCTTCTAAAAATAACAAACTTAAGCACAATGCATATTTAAAGATAGATAGAGAGATAGAGAGAGAGATAGAGAGATAGATGCAGTGGACAAAAAAAAATGGAAACACCAATGTAAAGTCACTTAATAGGGCGTTGGGCCACTATGGTATCCCGCTCTGTGGAGTTCTCGGCAGACTGTTTTTTATTAAACTGCCTGCTCACGCCCTAGGTTGAAATTTGCAGTCAATTGATCTGCAGTTGCTCGTCTGTTTTGCTTTGCACTTCAAATTGGTGCACTGATATCACGATCCTGGAGTATGTGCTTCCGCCCACTGTTGCCCTTTGCTGATTATGTCTTTTCCATGCCGACATCACCTTAGTCACCGTTGCTCGTGAAACATCAGCAATTTGCGCTGTCTTGGTCACTGAAGCTCCTGCCAAACGCGTCCCAACAATCACCCCTCTTTCAAAATCACTGAGGTCTCCTCTTGCAGCGATGTTAGCCACAATTATAGGCAACCAGGCCTGTCCAGCATTTTTACACATGAACCTAAGCATGCTGGGATGTTATTTGCTTAATTAATACGAGCCACACCTGTGTGGAAGCCCTTGCTTTCAATATACTTGGTGTTCCTCATTTACCCATGTTTCCATTTTTTTTGTCCACTACCAGTAGATAAGTATGTGCTTATGTGTATTTGTACATGCGTGTTTGTGTGTGTGTTTGTGTGTACTTTTTATCTGCATTTTGTGTGTAAACTGTCAATAATATTACTTGACTACAGTTTTACAGCAACTGATTATGCAGCAAAAGATCTGACCGGTACAACTTGTAGCTCATATAGTGATATTTATCATAAAGACTGCATCAGCAAAACAAAACACATAAAAATAAAATTGTCATATTCATTAATTGCGTAATGTGAATATTGTTTCCTGAATTAATTGTATATCAGTGATTTCAGAAAATTGGGACTTTTGGGCTTTTTTTTTTTCTTTTTTTTTTTTAATGCAGTGTCTAGTGTTTGGTCCCAAAATCTTTTACTACCGCTAAAGTGTATGGAACTGAAGTTGCCAAGCTCCCACCAAGATAAACATTGAGGTCCCTCAAGAAATGTCAACTTGGTCACGCAAAAACACTTTAAAATGTAAATACAAATTATTATTCAAACCATTTTTATAGTGTTTGTGAAGACTTCACCATCTGATCTTGTTAATGATGCAAAAAAATATTATATTTTTTTCTAATTTCTGCCTAGAAATGCACACAATTAAGTGGAGACAAGTACAATAGTATTTTTTGTTTGATTTTACAAAAATAATATATTTTTCAAGATATTGTTTTTAAAACTATGCTACTGATGATCTTTAGTATAGTGGATAAACATAACATTGAACAATTAAAAAAAATGTTGAACAGTTTTATTTTTATTTTGCAATTTAATCTTGTGGCAATACCGTGACCAAGTTGACAAGAATACGAATTGACTAGTGACCAGTATTTTTTGAAATTGTTTTAATGATTTTTAAATAAACAATATAGAATTAAAAAACAAGAAAATATGTATTTATATGTATTTAAACATGTATTTAATATGTATTTAAACAAAACTGTTAATTACACAATGCAAAAAACAATTTAACTTTGCAAGTATTATTTAAAATTAACATTAAAATATTATTGGGTAATAACTTTCATAATGTAATAAAACTGATTAATGTGGACTCCCGAGTGGCGCATTCAGTAAAGGCGCTCCGTGTGGAGTGCAGGATGTGCCCTATAGTCTGGACGTCGCGAGTTCGAGTCCAGGCTATTACTTTGCCGACCGAGGACGGGAGCTTCCAGGGGGCGGCGCTCAATTGGCCGAGCGCCGCCCAGGGGGAGGGAGGGAGGGTTAGGTCGGCCAGGGTGTCCTCAGCTCACCGCGCACCAGCGACCCCTGTAGTCTGGCCGGGCGCCTGCGGGCTTGCCTGTAAGCTGCCCGAGAGCTGCGTTGTGCTCCGACACTGTAGCTCTTGGGTGGCTGCATGGTGAGTCCGCAGTGTGAAAAAAAAGCGGTCGGCTGGTGGCACACGCTTCAGAGGACAGCGTGAGTTCGTCTTCGCCCTCCCGAGTCAGCACAGGGGTGGTAGCGGTGAGCTGAGCCTAAAAATAATTAGCCATTCCAAATTGGGAGAAAATAATAAAAAATAACTGGTAACGACTACATTTTTATAAAAAAAAAAAAAAGATAATTGTATTATAAAATTTCGGAGGTGTGTTTCAGTGTGCATGCCTACAAAATTGCACTATCTACAGAAAACAAAATATCCCCCCCCCTTAAAAAAAATAATAAAGGCATCAGCTACATTAAGCTGAAGCCTAACCCGGTAGACACAGGGCGCAAGGCAGGACTACACCCTAGGCAGGATGCCAGTCCATCGCAGGGCACCACACACACACACAGAGGGCAATTTAGAGTGACCAATCAACCTTGGACTGTGGAAGAAAACACACACAAACACGGGGAGAACATGCAAACTCCACGCAGACAGACCCCTAGGCCAGATTTGAACCTAGGACCCTGGCGCTGTGAGGCAGCAGCGGTAACCACCACACCACCGTGCCACCCTAAATAATAATAATACTAACTCCACTACTAATAACAACACTAAAAAGTAGTTTGCAGCCCTAGTCACAAGCCATGTCAACTTGGTCACACAGATTTGTATGACAAACTGTGACCAAGTTGACTGTGACCAAGTTGACAAGTTTCCCGCCAAAAAATGACAGTTACAGAAAAGGCCCCATCTCACTGTAATGTTAGGCCAAAATATACAAATAACCTTTGCCTTTTCTGTACAGTTTGAATATTCAAAACAACTTTTGTCAAATTGAGACTAAGGACCAAGTTGACATGTTATGGTTATCAATTCTACATACGTTACATAGGCGGTGTTTACATGCAAGTTTTAAATCGCGCTACTATAGTGCATTCATGATGTGTCACGCGCAAATGACGCATGATTGTGCTCGTTCCAAAAGTGCACGGCAAAAAAAGTGTGTGACTTAAGTGTCATTACACTTTGGTAAAGCACAGTAAAGTGTGCGCTAATTGGCCTAATTAGTCCCATAGCAACAAACTCCACAGTCGTGCAAAATACTTAACGATAGACTTTCATGAAATAACACGATACCTCCTCCACTTCCCCTATGTAAAAGAACGCTCTTCTCTGGGATATGGTCTTTCTGTCCTCCTCTGTAGCGTAAGTAAGGCTTTCCTTATCCCAGTCTTACTAATACAAATCAGTTAAATATCCATCCATCCATTATTATCAATCCACTTCACCTGATGAGGGTCGCGGCTAAATTATATATAAATTGCATACAGAGATGTTGATTTATACCATTATTTATTCATTTCAGTGTATTATGAATGATGCATGAAAACTACTAGATTGTTATGACCGGCATTATTATCATAATAATAATACTACGAATAATGTAGCTTTTTTCCTGCAGGATGTTTCAAGCTTCCACCCCTTCTGACAGCACGCAACACCAGATTGACCAATTGTGAATTGTTTCACAGTCTCTGTTTTACATGTGAATCCTAAGAATAATTTCTGGAAAATAATAACATACCGCACATACGCACACTTGGCCTCAGCCACGCGTAAAAGTGCTTTATCTCCCCAACCACAGTAGCTAGAGTGTCCAAACCAACTTTAATGTGAAGAAGACCAATTGTGAATTGTTTCACAAGCTCTCCTTTACATGTGAATCAAACAAATAAATTGTGAAAAACAATAACATACCGCATATACGCACACAGCCTACCTGACACGCGTGAAATGACTTTATCTCCTCAACCACAGCAGCTACAGCGCTCAAACCAACTTTAATGTAAAGGATGCCAAATGTGAATCGTTTCACAGTCTGTGTTTTACCTGTGAAGCCTAAGAATAATTTGTGAATACAATAACATATCGCATATACACACCACCGTCCCAGCGTCAATTAAAAGTGCTTGATATCCCCAACCACAAATAATAATTTGTGAAAAAACAAATGGTTGGGGAAATCAAGCCATTTTACGCATGTCAGGCTAAGTGTGTGCGCATATGTGATATGTTTTATTTTCACATATTATTCTTAGGATTCACATGTAAAACAAAAGCTGTGAAGCCATTCACAACTGGTCTTCTTTAAATTAAAGTTGGTTTGAACGCTGTAGCTGCTGATCCAGGAGCATCGTCTGATGTGCCTAGAGTACAGAAGGATGTACCGTCTGATTGCACGCACCGCTGCCAGGCAGGATCGGCAATACAGCCACCTTTTGTAAAGGCTGGACCACGCTGATCAACAGCACCAAGAGGCGGTTGCATTGCATGCCAAATTTCTGCACACAATAACAAGATAACTGCAGGTGCCTACCCCAGCTCCCGCTGAGGTGGGCACTCGTTCTGCTGTGCGCAGTCCTGCCGAATCAGCGGTCCGAGAAGTTTGTACAGAGCAATACCCACTCGCTTCTGCAGCGCACAGGTGTACGGACATGTATTGGTGACGGCTCCATGTCCACCCGTACGTTCCACCAGTTGGTCAAACGTACCTCGGATGACCCGAAATGTTTCAATCCATTGTTCGTCAGAGAAAGACTCTTGAAGCACAACCTCCTCCCACCAAACAGAGGGACGATGATGCGCCCGCATTCGTCTTTCCTGCCGATACACAAATAGAGGTCTTTACATAGGAACGCAGTGGATGAGGGTGTCTGCTGGAAAGAAAGCTCTAGATAAGAAAGATGCACAATTCCTTTCCTGCAAACCCATTGCATGGGACTGAAGGAGTTCTTCCCATACAAGACTTAAATCTAGCCAGTGTTTGTCTGCGTCTTCTCCATCCATCCATTTTTGTCGCAACTACGTTGTAAGTAGGCCTATGATTTTATATACCCTTATAACTAATAAGCAAATACACACAAATTATGTATTTATTATATTAACAGCATTTGTGTAAGTTTCCACATTTTCTGCATAATTAATTTTAATATTTCAACAAAGTACCTGTGTTTGAAACCAATACATCACAAGTTGTTTTTAATATATTTGTTCCACATTAACGCATATTTGTGATTACTGAACGCATACTACTTTTGTTTAGCACATTAACAGTTATGCAGTTGGCTAAGACTAATATATATGGGTGTGTGAAAGGACATCAGTAGCCTAAGAAAAGCAGTAATGGGAATTGGTGAGTGCTGTCGGTTTTTGTACACATGATACATCTACCATTTCTAGAACAACTAATTCTCAACAATAATAGTAATAACTATTATTATTTTCTTCTTCTTGGCAGCATGAACCGTTTTAACTGCAAGACTTTTGCATTCTAGACAGATGGGGGGTAACCTTCTCTTCATCTCTTCCTAGCGCGTAAAGCCTCATGTAAACCCCTAAGCATTATTTGAACGATATCCTTTATCACACAGCATCTCTTTTCAGCCCGTTTGGTGATATTTAAATAAACCCTCCCATTACTTTATTATTAATGAGGTCATTTGCATTTGGACGACTAAATTCTCTAAAATACTCTCATGTAAACGTGGAAGCAGAACTCTCATGACCATAAAAGCGCGAGAGATCTGTGTTTCAGTTTTTGCTTGTAAACTGCCCCATAGATATGAAAAAAGAAATAAAAGATTAAAAAAACTTACAAAGCCTCTCTTATCATCTTCCTATCAGCAGTGAGGTAGGACCCCTCTGAGGACCCCAACATTGTAGCTCTCTTTTTAAATTCCTTACTTAAATAGGCAAAATCCATAAACTGTGACCAAGTTGACATTTTTGCATGACATGATATTTTCAGAATTAAAATGCATTTATTTCTAATTTTACATTTATTTTTATGTTTTGGTTATTTGTTATTTAAAACGATACAACTGTTTATTACCAGGGAGGCTGAATTGCTTTACAACTTACAGAAATATTTTTGCTGGTGAGATTTTGAAATTTTGGGACTTTAGCTTGGGTCTATTTTAACCATGTTACTGACTTAAGTGTAAATTTCTATAAATTACAATGGTATATTTTTTCAAAATATTATTGATCATTTGTAGTAAATTGATTCTACTTTAAAATAAACATTTAATTAAATGTCAATTTAGGATGTAATTGAAAAATAAATACTTAAATGCTGAGGACAGCAAAAGTCCCGATTTTCTGAAATCACTGATATACCAGGTTCCAGATCGACCTTCTAAGTCAATGCATAAGACATTTTACAATGCTGTAACATATACTCACTGCATTTCCTATACTGAGTGAAAATGACAATCTTACATAGAAAACTGAAGTTGTTTGTTTTAAAAAAAAAAAAGTTATACAATGTCATAATGCTGCTGTACGGTTACTGACTCAGGTATATGACTGTACAGTTCATCACCATCACCAACATCGCTTATAAGCTCTAAAACGATTGGTCCATTCAGTCCGTGGAAACATAAGCCCAGAAACTAAATGCCCTCAGAGAAGGAATGTTTCACTTGACTTACATACGTAATGAATTGTGGAAATTGCCGCTATTTTACTGGAACAAAATAAACAATTTTGAATACTATACTAATACTATACTATTTTTATTGTAACTATTTTAGGTGGCTCTCTCACAAAGTAGACGGCAATTTAATTTCCCGAATAAGCAGTGTGAGCTGGTAAAAGTGGCAAGTGATAGTTTACAGTACATTGTTAATAGGTGCCCCTGTTGTACTTTCATTAGTTACACTGTCATCTTGCTTCATTCTCCCATCATCTCCCCAGCCTTGTTTTATGCTATAGGATACAAACGAGTCACAATCTGCTCAAATTTGGTCCGTGGTTTTCAATATCAGACCTAGGGGTATTATGTATTGATTACGATTAAATAACATACCCACATAACCACATTACGTATTTGTGTGTACTGTAGTGTACTTAAATCACATTGCCAGCACACACTTGCATAAGCCTCTTGGCTGGATATTCAATGGCTCGGCACTGTCAGCAGCAGCGGCGGTGTTACAGGCGAATTCTCACCCCAGGCTATGCTAATTCTCACAGGATGAGAATTGGCCTGCAACACCGGCAATGTTGGCACTTCCTGTAGCACAGTGCCAGCACTCAAATGTTCTAACTCCTTCTCTATTTCTGCATACTGTAAAACATTTTAAATCAGGGTAATTTTATATTTTGATTCATCAAAATGATTTTGTAGACTGTGGCAGGGCGTCCCGCCCCTTTGTGTATATATTTGTTTATTATTGTTATGATTTATGTATATATGATGGCGAAAAGCCAGTGTTTATTTGTGTTTTATTATTGGTATGCAGGCCGAGCAAGGTGCCGTCTGCGATGTTATTTATTTGAAATACCTCGTAGGAATGCGTGACTGATCAGCTACTAAGTATATAATTAGCTGACAGTCACACATCCATACTAAACCCGTGCAAAAGGTGTCCGAGAGATAATACAATAATTGATAGCTAGCTGATCCCTCGTCACAAATATAAAGAGCTGCAATTTGGCTGCTCGAGGAAGTGTTCAGAGTGGAGAACGAGAGCGAGTTACATTTTTGCTTCACTATATATGCATTACAGAGAGGGAGTTATTTTATTTTGTATTTTAGTCATATGCGTGTTGTGTCCCGCGGCGCCCCCCACCCCTCCCCCTTTTATAACGCTCTTCGGTTATAACCCCCATTTTGTATTTTGTGTGTATGTATGTATGTATGTATGTATATCTCTATTATATATATATTAAGGCACATTTTGACAGGATGTAAGGCGGCTCTTAGCCAAGGACGGTTTACTTGGCGCCATGACCAGGTGCTGCGATGTTTGGCCTTAGCATTGGAAGACAAGCGTAACATGACCAATAAGTTGCCACCTGTTCCATCAAAACATTACACACAAAAGACAACATTCCTCCGCCCAGGAGAGCAACCACCAAGAAAAGGTGTTAAAACCAATCCTCGCCCAGGACAACTGGAAGCTGCTAGAGACTGGAAAATGCTGGCAGATGTTGGTCAACGGCTTATTTTTCCACCTGAGATTGCCACCACTAACCTTCGACCAGATATTGTCTTGTGGTCTGGATCAGCACGCCTTGTTCACCTGGTAGAGTTAACAGTGCCATGGGAGGACGCTGTAGATGAGGCGTATGAGAGGAAGAAACTGCGGTATGCTCAACTAGCCACTGAAGCGGAACAGCGAGGATGGAGAGTTCGGGTTTACCCAGTGGAAGTGGGTTGTCGAGGATTTGTGGCACACTCTACAACCCGGTTTCTCAGAGACGTCGGATTCAGTGGCCAAGAGTTGCGTCACACAGTGAAGAACTTATCTGAAGCAGCAGAGAGGAGCAGCAACTGGCTGTGGTTGAGACGGAAAGATTCTGGCTGGGGACAGGTAAGTAAGCTGGGCTGAGTTGAGTGGGGGACGGAGGGGGGTGATGCTGGGACGCCAGAATCACCGTCGAGCCCTCTTGAGGTGTCGTGGGCTAGTCGACGAAACACTGAGGATGGAAGGTGCCCACTTGAAAACCCCAGAGATGTACCCTACTTAGCTCAATCCAGACGGTTGTCATGCTGATGCGCTGGGGAGGCCGCACTTTGGTTGATCCCCGGAGCCAGCATCGCAGCCGTTGTGTGTGCTGATGCGCCAGGGAGGCAAAATAAGCTGAT
Source organism: Acipenser ruthenus (assembly GCF_902713425.1). Classification (NCBI taxonomy): domain Eukaryota; kingdom Metazoa; phylum Chordata; class Actinopteri; order Acipenseriformes; family Acipenseridae; genus Acipenser; species Acipenser ruthenus. Next base: position 38,967,533 of record NC_081194.1, read on the forward strand.
CCCTGGAGCCAGCATTACACTTCAGCCATTAACACCAGACAGAAGGATATCTACATCATCATATGGAAGGAAACGTAAATGGATGGAGACGCATATGGATCACATTAGTTTACTGTAAAGCTACGTCTTAGTTGGTGCTTATCTTGGCGAGAGCCGAGTTCAAATCAGCATGAAGTTTTAACATCTACTCTCGTGTAATGGAAATCATTATATATATATATATATATATATATAAAGGTTGAGGCGACAATGCATCATATCGTTCGACAACTATCGATAGTCATGCCTGTGCATCATTTTTGTGTAAAGTGTTTAAGCAAATGAAAGCTTAACAAGGAATAATCACGAAATTAAGCATCTGACTGATTTTTATATACAGTCATATATAGAGCAATTGTTTCAGTTTGTGTAAAATCAAGAGAGAATTAGGAAGGGGGTTTCAAACTTTGTTTTATGTAGGCTAATGTTTGATGTCACTATACTTCTAAATTGCGTGGATTGCAAAAGAAAAAGGGGGAAAGGCAGAATGCTATACATGGCAAATGTACTAAATTCTTTGTAATTACATTACTGAATTTTATTTATATATTTACAATAAAATATTCATTAAAATGTATGAGTTTATCAGAGTCATTTTTATATTAATAAAATTCATGCCATAAAAGCAAGGAATTTATTTGTACAGGAAAGATTGGTGGTCATGACGTGTGACATATAGATATTAAAATAGGCTACATTATTCTGTTCAAACTGGAGAATTAAAGCCATTGCGCACATGTTCTCTACAGCGGTTAACTTTTCAGCAGCAAAATGGTTTTAGCAGAAAAAACTCAATTTCAGGATGTTCTTGAACAAGGTCAGATAATACTGATGCTGTTACTCCAGCTTGCTTCAGCAGTTATCAGTATTGTTATGAGATGGAGAAGATCTAGAAGGCAGCTGTATCACCTGGAGCGGTTACTACTCACAACCACAAAACGGGATCCACCTCGAAAGTGGGTGTACAAGCGTTGCAATATATTTTGGGAAAATATCGTGCAAGATCATTTTAATGATCAACGTTGGCGTACCCATTTCAGGCTGACCAGAGAAGCTTTTAACGAACTGTGCACTAAACTTGACCCGTATATTGCTCCAGAACAGTTCAGCCCAAGATCACCTATACCAACAGAAAAGAGAATCACTATTGCTCTGTATAAGCTGGCTAGCAGTCTCCCAGTTGCACCTGTTACTGTAAATCGACATTTTTTCCTCCCAGTAAGGAACTTCCTTAGGCGCTGCAGTGCACTTTGGGGGATTCGCTTATTTTATGCGAATAAAATTGTTTCCATTTAAAGTTATGCGCATTAAGGCACCTTAATTCGCATTTTCTGAAAATATCGACTTTCCTAAAACCCTAAGATCTAGGGTTTTTAAAAGTTCGAATAAATGTACACATTTTTGCGAATTATACCCATTTCCATTGAGCTTTAATCCGTAAACTTTTAGCGAATAAATCCACTGCAATGGAAACATAGCCACTATATTCTATTGAGCGTATGTCCCATTCCTGTATTATGTAGCCATTGTTTTGTTATGGCTGTCCTTTGTTGGTTTAAAGCCTTAGGCACACAAAAAAACTCTTACTGTTTTCCCTTTTGTCATTTGTGCACCCGAACGCTTTGCATTCCGACATAATTCACCCTGCCGGCGTTCACTGGTGTCGGTGGCTGTCAACGATATGATGTGACAGCGTCACCACAAAGGTTCCAATATGGCGGCAGCCTGCATTTCCAGCTGACAAAAAATAAATACTTGCCAAATGCTTCACTTTAACAAAACTGGCGCAGCGAGACACATTTCTTATGTATACAGAGCATTTAGAGAGCCTTGTTATTTTGAGTAGTTACCCTTTAAGGAAAAGGTGTTTCACACACCCACACATACAGTAATCCATCGCATATGAATCCGTAAATTGACATTTTTGCTTAATTACCCAGAGGCAGCAAGACGATACAATAGTCTTTTACGAAACTCCAAAAGTAAAAGTGCATTTGAAATATTTTTTTATTTTCATTATGTATCAGAGCTCAGATATAGAATAACATGCAGAACTAGAGAGTCAATATTAGTTGACTTTGGCACACAGTACAGCTCCACATCACTACTTATTGCAACTTAAATAAAATAAACTTCCGCCTACCTGCATTCCGTGTCCTGGCATTGAGCGGGCAATGTAAATAACAAGCTCCACGCACACGGTATTATTAAACTGAGTGAGGTGAGGAAGAGTTTCCATTGAAAGAACACTGGGTAACCTGTATTTGCAAATTAGCACATGTCCCGGATTTGGGTTAAAGAAAGTTGGTAGCTTTGTCCATAAATGCAACACAGCGACTCGACTTTATACGCGGGAATGAGATTTCTAAGTTTAGTTTACGTTAAACAGAGTAGAAATTATATCACATGCTATTAAAATTGACAAAATACGGTGCCATAGATGAGCGATAAAAGACAATGCGTGGTTTCAATCTTCAGCTATGGTCAGAGTTTTCCATCACCCATTAACTAACTGATTCATAACGTCGAATGAAACCTAGTGAATATTATTATTACGTTAACATATTGAATTACATACCGCTTTGTAGTTTTCCATAGTACTTAACGAAAAACACCCCGGTGAAGTTAGGTTGATATTGGATATTCGGAACAAATATAGGATATTCGCTCAAAACACTAATATTTCACCCAGTGAAAGATGTTATGCCAAGGAGTAATTTAAGCCATGTCTCGTTGATTTACAAGCAACTCTAGTTATGAACATGAAAAACACACATTCATATTCACCATATAATGGTTCATAGCTCCTACATAAAAACTCGCAATACAATGCCATTTCACCTCATGAAAGATGGCATGCTAAGGAGTCATTTAAGCCATGTCTCGATTTACGAGTAAGCAATCTTTAGTTATGAACATGAAAAATATGCATTCATATTCACTTTACATTGTACGGTAGGTTAAGTCATATAATGGTTAGGCCTAATAGCGCCTACATAAAAACTCGCAAATAATTGCTATTTCACCTCATGACCATCTTGATGCTAATGAGTAAATTATCAATTATTTGAGAGATATTCACAGAAACAAACAAATATCCCAAAATGTTCCTTCGTTACTATGGTATATGCCTGTATAACTGGTGCAAATCACTAATGATTTTCTAAATTTAGGGGAAAATTTATTGTAGGTTTCGTTTTACATTATCCGTGAGATTACCTAATTCTCGTGAGTTTTGGTGCCGTTTATGGTGCTATTATTAGTCGTAGTCGTATTATTGTTGTTGTTGATGATGCTGCTGCTTTTCTTGTTATCCCCATTCTTGTTTTATATAAAAATTAAAAACATATAGTTCCCTAATCGTATTTTGTCATTTGATGCTACACATGCATTTGCTGTCCTATTTCTCTAACCTGATACTTGCAAGTTTTCTCTCACACTTTAACATTATAAACCACAGGAGGGACGCCCTGGCAGCTGCAGTTCTTTAATGGGGGGAAGCGATACCAAAAGTATACATATTATATTATACACACACACACAGCAAGAATTAAGAATTAATGCATTTTGTCCATTTGCTGCAAAGGCACTACATTATATTCGCTTGCGAGTTTGCACATTAAAAAAAAAGTGACGCAGGCTATGACTTTAGCTTGTATATTTCGTGTTCATTAAACGAGACTAATAACAATGCAATATGTATGCGTGAAATAGCATTCTTTTGCGAGTTTTTATGTAGGGGTTATGGACCATTATGCGCAGTAGCCTATATGTCCAATGTAACGTGAATATGAATGCATATTTTTCATGTTCATAACTAGAGATTACTAACTCGCAAATCAACGAGACATGGCTTAAATTACTCCTTAGCATGCATTTTTTCATGAGGTGAAATGACATTGTATTGCGAGTTTTTATGTAGGAGCTGTGTAACACTACATGACGTAACCTACTGTACAATGTAAAGTGAATATGTATGCTTATTTTTCATGTTCATAACTAGAGATTGCTAAATCGCAAATCAACGAGACATGGCTTAAATTACTCCTTAGCATATTATATTTCATTGGGTGAAATTAGTGTTTTGCGCGAATATCCACCCGAATATCCGATATCAACTAAAAGTTGTTTATTTTTAAATTAAGTCTAGATCCTAAAATTCTAGGTGATGCAACACTTTTAGCCACAGCTGTAGGCTGCGGGTTGATAAATTAATAAATAAATAAATAAATAAATAAATAAAGTTAAAACTATGTTGTTTCTTTCTGTGTTCAATAATTACCTCTTATATATGATGAATCCTACATGTTGGTCTTGACTTAAATTTAGTGGCCTTGGTGCCCTCAACAAATGTATTGAACTTAAGACCATTTTGGCCTTGCCCTTTTTGTTGCCAATGAAAAGCCCCGATATGGATCCCCAATAACAACAAAAATTGCCAAGAGGCTGCACTGTCACTGCGGAATTCAGATTCACATGTTTACTGTTATAAGAATAATATGTCGTGGGAAATGTGGGCGAGTAGGGTAGCCGATTGTATAATGTGTGTGATCCCGGAGAATTTCTCTATCCTTGGCATTATAGCCCAGATATCTAGTGGATGGGAAAGTTAAATTTCAAGCCCTAAACATATTGGCAATGTTACTACTGTCTCCGGGCATAGTAAACGGTCATGTAAGATTGTACTTAAAATCAATAAATTAACATCATAACCCTATTCTTATTTTTTTTTTTTTTTTTTTAATAGTACCGTGGCAGTAACATGTAAGTGTTTTCTACATTATTATTATTATTATTATTATTTTTATTATTATTATTATTATTATTATTATTATTATTATTATTATTATTCAGTCATTTTGCAGCTTATACAGGACTAGGGGGTGAACTAATAGTCAGGTTTTAATACATCTTCCAACTAGAATTTAAAAAAAAAACAAGTGCAATGCAATGGCACTCACCTCGCTAGCAATGAAGTCCTTCGTACCGGAGAAAAGATCCCGGGTGTTAAACTGTTCCTGCCTCGAGAGCCAGGGGTACCGATTGACCTGCGGGCTGACCCAGTAGATGCTCTTTGGGAAAACTTATTTTTTTCCATTGTATGCAATAAAACTTTCAGGAAAACAGAGATAAGATCATTCAAAAAAACGCTCTCGAAATGCCCGCACTCTCCCTCGCTTCTCGGACGGCTCACAAAATACGTCACACGGCGCACATGACGTGACGCAATACACACCAAGCAAGGCAGGGACAGACCCCAATAGGGTATTAATGCAGCCTGCAGCTGCTGTCTCATAGCGGAAGTTGAAGTTGTCACAGAGTATGTAGTATGTAGTGTGCATATGGGTAATGGGTGGTATGGCAGTTGTATAAACAAGGAAGTAAAGCTTAAAACTGTGTTTTCATTAATAACCAAACAAAAATGCATTAATCGCCACGCTAATTCGAAAATAATATGTGTAATGTTAAAATTCTGTTGCACTTTAGCGTCCATCTGACTGGTGTATTTGCGTGTTTTTATCTAAATACATTTTGTACCATATATTGTTTGTTTTTGTTTACTTTCTCTGGCGGATGCTCCTTTGCCCTTACCAGAAAGTACTATAGTATTCTATAGTACTTTATAGTACTACTGTAGTCTTTCGTATTTGTACTCTAGTACTTTATAGTAATACTATATTACTTTATAGTATACTGTAGCACATCACTACAGTATATTGTAGTACTTTATAGTAATACTATAGTAGTTTATAGTATTTTATAGTAATACTATTGGACATTTTAGTAGTACAATAGTATATTTTAGTATTAATAATAATAATACATTTTATTTATATAGCGCTTTTCATTTAAACATCACAAAGCACTTTTCAAAGCAGCATAAAAACAGACATTTCAATAGACAAACAGTAAGAACAACAAATCATTTACAGAAAGCCAACTGAAAGAAGTAAGTTTTAAGATTAGATTTAAAAACATCAACTGAGTCACAAGTTTTCAAATAGCCTTGCAGGGTGTTCCATAGGCGTGGGGCTGAAGAGCAGAAAGCCCGATCATCCACAGCGTACAGACGAGACAAAGGAACATTGTTACCCGATCTCAATTTTCATTTAAGTATGTATGTGATACTGAAGGAGATCCCTAAGATAGACAGGGCCTTGAGAATGTAAGGATTTATAAGTAAGTAATAAAACCTTAAAATCAATCCTTTATTTGGCTGGCAGCCAGTGGAGAGAAGCAAGGACAGGAGATATATGCTCATGTTTCTTGGTCTTAGTGAGAATACGGGCAGCACTATTTTGAAAATATTGTAACCTGTGATAACCTTAAAAGAGATACCTGCAAAAAGAGCATTACAGAATCCAATCTTGATGAAATAAAGGCATGTCTAAGCTTTTCTGCATCAGTCATAGATAATGAGGATCTAAATCTAGCAATGTTCTTAAGGTTTGAAAAAAGACACTTTGCAGACATTCTTAATATGATCCTCAAATGATAACACAGGGTCAAATCTCACACCAAGATTGGTAACCAATGAAGTGGCACTGATCTCATGTGCATCAATTTCATGGCTAAAATCAGCTGCCATTGAGATCTGATGTGGTGAACCCGCTAACGTTACCTCAGTTTTGCTGCAACCAAGTCTTTATGTCGGCTAGACAAATTCAATAGAGAGATAGCCACAGTAATATCTGGTGTATTTTTCAAATAAAGTTGACTGTCATCTGCATAACAATGGAAATGAATACCATGTCGGCTAATTATTTGACCAAGAGGGAGTAAATAAATACTAAACAAAACTGCTCCCAAAACTTTATATTAATACTGTATGTCATAGCATTTTGTAGTAGTACTTGAAGTACTACCTGTACTTTAATGCACTTATTAAGTGTTTCTGGGTTAGAACATAAGAACATAAGAAGGTTTACAAACGAGAGGAGGCCATTCAGCCCATCTTGCTTGTTTGGTTGTTAGCAGCTTATTGATCCCAGAATCTCATCAAGCAGCTTCTTGAAGGATCCCAGGGTGTCAGCTTCAACAACATTACTGGGGAGTTGGTTGCAGACCCTCACAATTCTCTGTGTAAAAAAGTGCCTCCTATTTTCTGTTCTGAATGCCCCTTTATCTAATCTCCATTTGTGACCCCTGGTCCTTGTTTCTTTTTTCAGGTCAAAAAAGTCCCTTGCGTCAACATTGTCTATACCTTTTAGGATTTTGAATGTTTGAATCAGATCGCCGCATAGTCTTCTTTGTTCAAGACTGAATAGATTAAATTCTTTTAGCCTGTCTGCATACGACATGCCTTTTAAACCCGGGATAATTCTGGTTGCTCTTCTTTGAACTCTTTCTAGAGCAGCAATATCCTTTTTGTAACGAGGTGACCAGAACGGAACACAATATTCTAGATGAGGTCAGTATATCTGAGTATCTTGTTGGCCTTTTTTCTAGCTTCCCCACATTGTCTAGATGAAGACATTTCTGAGTCAATATAAACTCCTAGGTCTTTTTCATAGATTCCTTCTTCAATTTTAGTATCTCCCATATGATATTTATAATGCACATTTTTATTGCCTGCATGTAGTACCTTACACTTTTATCTATTAAATGTCATTTGCTATGTGTCTGCCCAATTCTGAATGCTATCTAGATCATTTTGAATGATCTTTGCTGCTGCAACAGTGTTTGCTACTCCTCCTACTTTTGTGTCGTCTGCAAATTTAACAAGTTTGCTTACTATACCAGAATCTAAATCATTAATGTAGATTAAGCAAAGGACCTAATACTGATCCCTGTGGTACACCACTGGTTACCTCGCTCCATTTTGAGGTTTCTCCTCTAATCAGTACTTTCTGTTTTCTACATGTTAGCCACTCCCTAATCCATGTGCATGCATTTCCTTGAATCCCTACTGCGTTCAGTTTGAGAATTCATCTTTTATGCAGGACTTTGTCAAAAGCTTTCTGGAAATCTAAATAAACCATGTTGTATGCTTTGCAATTGTTGCATCCTCAAAAAAATCAACCAGGTTAGTTAGACACGATCTCCCTTTCCTAAAACCATGCTGACTGTCTCCCAGGATACTGTTACTATATAGGTAATTTTCCATTTGGGATCTTATTATAGTTTCCATAAGTTTACAAGAATAGAAGTCAGGCTTATTGGTCTGCAGTTACCTGGTTGGGTTTTGTCTCACTTTTTGTGGATCGGTATTACGTTTGCAATTGTCCAGTCTGTCGGTACAACCCCTGTGTCAAGAGACTGTTGCATGATCTTGGTTAGCGGTTTGTAAATAACTTCTTTCATTTCTTTGAGTACTATTGGGAGGATCTCATCCGGCCCAGGGGATTTGTTTATTTTAAGAGGTCCTAGTCCCTTTAACACTTCTGCCTCTGTTATGCTAAAGTTATTTAAAACTGGATAGGAACAGGTCGACATGTGGGACATGTTGTCCGCAAAAACTTGTGAAAAGTAATCATTTAATATATTTGCTGTTTTTTTCTTCATCTATGATTTTGCCATTTGTATCGCTTAGACATTTAACCTCCTCTTTAAATGTTCTCTTGCTGTTATAATTTTGGAAAAACATTTTGGAATTGGTTTTAGCCCCCTTAGCAATGTTCATTTCTATCTCTCTCTTGGCCTTTCTAACTTCCTTTTTGACTTGCATTTGTAGTTCCAAGTACTCTTTCTGTGTATTTTGTTTTTGGTCCATTTTAAAACGCTCTGTAAAGTGCCTTTTTTCTCTGAATATTTTTTTTAATTGATCTATTAAACCATTTTGGCCATTTTGTTTTAGATTTAGATTTGTCTACTTTTGGGATGTAATTGTTTTGCGCCTCTAGTACTACATTAAAAAAAAAAAACAGCCATCCTTTTTACTCCAATCTACTTCCGTTAGTCTCTGTTTTATACCTTCATAGTTTGCTTTTCTAAAATTGTAAACATTAGCTTTAGTCATTACGTTTTGCGTTTTAAAAATCACTTAAAATGAGACCATGTTGTGGTCTGAGTTTGACCTCTGTTTTAGTTACTCTGTCTTCGTTATTTGAAAAGACTAAATCAAGGCATGCCTCCCCTCTAGTCGACGCCTTGACAAATTGCGTTAGGAAACATTTCAATTTCGTCCATCGTGCTTCCCACTGGGTTTTCCCATTTTATATGGGGCAAGTTGAAATCCTCCATTAGTATGGCTTCTCCTTTGCTACACGCATTTCTAATGTCACTGTATAACAGATTATTTTGCTCGGTGTTTGAATTTGGCAGTCTATAGCATGCTCCTATTATTATGCCCATTGAATTTTCTGTCCATTATTCTGACCTATATTGATTCAGCGTTGTTTTCTTCATCCAAATTTAACACCTGAGCTTCAAGCGCTATACATTTCTTATGTATAGCGCTACCCCTCTGCCTCTTCTGTCCTGCCTGTCTTTCCTATACAGTGTATACCCACTAATATTATATTCGTCTCCATCACTCTCAGACAACCAAGTTTCTGTAACACCTATCACATCGTAGTTACTTGTTAGTGCAGTAGCTTCAAATTCTAACATTTTGTTTCTGAGACTTCTAGCATTTAGATAAATACATTTAATGGCTGTCTTACCTGAGTTGTTGCCCTTGTTTTGATGTGGAACCTCAATGGAACTGCCTCTGGGTATCGCGTTGCATAATCTACCACCACTAATATGCTTATATCCGGAGTCAGAAGGTAGCAAAGGGCCCACTATGTACATTGCAATGCGTTCAAAGGGGGTGGAAATAATCGGCAGTGGAACCAAAGGAGTGGGGCGCACTCAACATCCTTAACTTCAGAGACCTGTCCCAAAGCGTGCACTAGTGACGAGTCATTATGTTGGACCCACACTATGTCTGCACTTGAGTGCCACATGTCCGTTATTTTGAGAGGGGCGGGAGTAGCATCTGCCCTAGATGGCCCAGTAACCTCGTCCTCTCGATCACACTGTGTTCCGACTCCCTTTGACTGCCGTTTGTTACCATCCGAGCGCTCTCCCACCAGACCCCAGCCTTGTCTTAGTAATGCTTTGTCCCATTTTGCAGTCCTTCTCTCTATTTGTTTTTCTAGGACAGAAAATAGGAGAAAAAATTTGGCTTCACCAATTCGTTCCCTTTTCTTTTTATCTGCCACGTTTATGTGTGCGGTTGAGACTGCCATTAATTTAACCACTTCTCTATAATTTGGCCAGTCTCGACCCAGAATTATTGGGTGTGGTAGCCTTTCCGCCACCCCAACTACTAGATGGCGTTTTATCGGTCCTACCGATAAATATACTTTTAGGGTGGGGTATTTCGCTGTATCTCCATGGACGCAGGAGATCCCCACCCCGCGTGGCTGCCATGAAACGCTGCCCAAGAGAGCTGCTTTAATTAAGGTCTGCTCACAACTGGTGTCCACTAATGCGTGGGTTGTCACCTTGCCTAAAACTGCATTAACAAGGCCCCTCCCAAACATTTTCCCCGTGCTTACCCGCTCCAGATACCCAATTGCACGCCGCCACATCACACTCCATTGCCGATGGGCATGACCTGGCCTGGTGCCCCTGTTGGTTGCATCTAAAACAGATGGGGGAGAAGGAGGGAATATTGGTTAACCGTTTGTCTCGTTGCTGGTATGGCTGTATCCATACCTGGGTTTCAGCGCTGATAACACATGGTAGAATTGCTCCACTGCTATGGCTTTGCAGACCCGTTTTCTGGGCGGGGATTAGCCAGTGCACCATATGGTCATACAACTGCTGCGCAACCACCCTGGTGCGTGTATCTGGGGATCGTCGGTACTCCCGGAATTGTACCCTGTGCGTTTCCCCTGTGATGTTGAGCCGGTGTAGGATGGCTCGCTTTACAAGGTCATAGTCGGCGGCTTCGGTGTCCGTCATGGCCTGATACACTGCCTGATCCTCCCCGATCAGGCAGGATCCCAGCTGGCTCGCGCATTACCTTCTGGACCATGACACAGTAGTAGCCAGCTGCTCGAAAGCGACCAGGTAAGCCTCGGGGTCATCCTCCGCCATCATTTTCATTGCCCGTACCTTTGGGGCCATCATCACAGTTGCCGTTGGTACCGCGGACCGACCTTCTCCACCAATGCCGCGTACCACTCCTCTCTCCGTCTCTCCGCAGCCTCCTGTCTGCTGACCAGCACCTGCAGCAGAGCTGAAAGTGCTACGTGATCCATAGTCCTGTGTTCTGACACCACATGTGGCAAAGTGGTTAATAGTGTACAGGTGCAGGTGATTAAAGAACAGACAATTGTATCATGTTCAACCCTTACAAGTTACTACAGTAAGTGTTGTTAATTTTCAAACTTAAAAAAAATCCTGCTGTGTACTTGATTTATGTGTGTATAATGTTCCCTTTCATTTCAAAGATGACCACCAAGACGTTATGTATGGGATATGCCTGCCCATTGGGTAGGTATTGCTGAGCTCTCTATACCAGAGCTGCCGATAAACCCCTTCCTGGGATGATGCACTTGGTCCTGCCCACCGAGGGGATAAAACTGCCATCCAAAGGAAGCCATTTCTCTTTTTCTTTCTCAAGATGGTAAGGTAAGAGCGTCGATAGAAAAGAGGTCTGAGTCGAATCGAGTCGATTTTATTTCCCTTGCATTCGTGCTGAAAGCTGGCTTGCCGCTTTCCCGGAATTAACGACATTGAAAAGACTGAACCTTTTGCCTTTGTCTTTCAGCGGCCTCCTCGCTTGTGTGGTAGGCCGCTCTTTGTTATCTGTCTGTCGTGTGTGAGCGACTGCCTGTGCAGTCACCCGCGAGGTGTTGTCTATTTCTTCCTGAGAGTACACAGTTCCTCCATGGGGCTAAGCCTTGCCGTATACCCGCTGTTGAGTGACTCTTCCAGCCATGCTCTTCTCCACGGGGCTAGGCCTTGCCGCATCCTCGCTGTCGAGTAGACCTCGCTGGCTGGGTAGGCCCACCCACCTCAGTGAGTCGGGCCTTGTACACAAACAGTGTGCTCTCCCCTATACTATCTTTCTACCGTGTTTTTGCTTTCTGCTTCAACTCGCCCACCGCGGCTTCGGCCCTTGTGTCCCCCTGGTGCATGCTACGCGCTGACCAGGTGTGTGTGACCACGAGGTTAGGGTAGGCACATTTGCATAGTGCACGGTACTCTGTGCACACGGTGCTTAGTACCCACTGCTACAATGCTAGTGTGGGAACGCACAGTGCTGCATATTATGCGGTGCACATAATGCATGATCATTGGTGCGCACGGCACTCGGGACGCACGGTGCATGCGGTGCGCACGGTGCTTGGTACAACGCTAGTGCGGGAACGAACGCACAGTGCTGCACGGTACTCGGTGGGCACGGCGCACACCGTGCTTGACCACTGCCTCAGACCTAGCGCAACGGCTCACGCTGCTGCATGGTACTCGGTGCGCACAGGGCTCAGCACGCACGGTGCATGGCCACTGCCACAGAACTATCACAGGAGCTCATGGTGCTGCACGGTACTCGGTGCGCACGGTGGTGCCCACTGCTACAGAGCTAGTGCAAGAGCGCATGGTGCCACATGGTACACGTAGTGCTTACAGTGCTCTGTAGTAGGTGTCTAGTACCTCAGTGCGCATAGCGCCCTCGAGGTGCCTCATTGCCCTCTGCCTCATTGATCCCAGAATCTCATCAAGCAGCTTCTTGAAGGATCCCAGGGTGTCAGCTTCAACAACATTACTGGGGAGCTGGTTCCAGACCCTCACAATTCTCTGTGTAAAAAAGTGCCTCCTATTTTCTGTTCTGAATGCCCCTTTATCTAATCTCCATTTGTGACCTTTATCTAATCTCCATTTGTGACCTATTTAACAGTCTACATCGCTTTGTGATTGCAGTCTGCTTTAAAACTTTACAGCGCTCGCTGTTTTGTGTTTTCCTCTGCAGCTGACACCCTGGGATCCTTCATGAAGCTGCTTGATGAGATTCTGGGATCAATAAGCTACTAACAACCAAATGAGCAATATGGGAAGAATGGCCTCCTCTAGTTTGTAAACTTTCTTATGTTCTTATGTTCTTATTGCAGTTTAAAAAGAAAAAGGAGATGCTTGATCCTCCACCGGACCCCGGCTCTGCCGCGCCCCGCTGTGGAGTTGACTCTGCTGGACTGCCTCAGCCCGCCCTCTCATTGCGCTTAATTTCAGTGCACCCGTGTTGCCATGGTGTCTGTTCTATTACCCTCACAGCTTTGCTGTTGTGTGCATGTATGTGTGGTTTTATTTCACTGCCTTGCAGTTTAGAAATAACGAATACAGCTCTGCTGTGCCCCGCTGTTGAATGGCTTCTGCCTGCTTGTTTCAGCTCGCCTACTCAGCGCGCTGGTTTAAAAAAAAAAAAAAAAACTGTTACACGCGCTGCCGTGGTGACTGCTATTTTACCCTCACAACTTTGCTGTTGTGTGTGTGTGTGTGTGTTTATGTTCGTTTCTTTACTGCTTTGCAGTTACAAATAAATAAATAAGCGTGATTCTTCCACAGGGACCCACCTCTGCTGTGTCCTGCTGTTGAGTTGAATCAGCAGGCTTGTTTCAGCCCACCTACTCGGCACGCTTGGTCACCCGCCTGGCATGGTGAATGTGTTTCTCCCATAGCTGAATTGCTGCGAGTATAAGCCTTTGTGTTTTCCTATTACTGCCTTTGCAGTTAGAAAAAAAGCAGTACACTTTTATTCCTGATTGCCTACCGCAGCCACTCGAGCCTGTGTATGCACCCCAGTATATGCTATGCGCTCCTGGGTTGTGTTGACTTCACGCGGTTAAGGCTAGGCACCTGTCAGTTCTTCGGCGCCCTCAGTGTTTAGATACTCCATGCCTTGGTGCTTCGTGCCACAGCATGTGAATAACACCTGCACTTGGTGCCTTGATTCTTCGGTGCACCAGTACTGTATTCTACCTCATTCAGTGTCCTCGGTGCATCTGCACCTTAGTGCCATAGTGCTTCAATACACGGCTGAGCTGTACACGGCATTGGGAGCCCCTGGCCAGGCAGCAGGCTCAAGCCCTTGCTCTGGCCCCAGCTGGAGTGGAGAAACACCTTCTCCAAACCTTGCAGCGCAGCACACATTTTCAACATGCTATACAGTATTTTGTCTGGATTATCAACAGTCAGTTTAATGTAATTGATTAACATTAACTTTATTGTAAAATTATACATAACTTATCACAGACTTAATACATTATGTTTGTTTAATTAATTGATTTATTTATTTAATATAGTGTTGACAAGGCTGTTCATGGCTTCAGTGCATAATGATAAAATGTCGTTCGCTAACAAGGTGGCAGCAGTAGTTTTAGTGGTTATTTGCATTACGATGAACAGGTCACTCCACTTGCTGAAATAATAATGTGTGCATATAATATACACACATTATATATATGTCGTCACTATATTTGAAGCATCTGTTGTCTGTACGATGTAAAAGATCGGTAGTGTGGTATTGCTGGGCACCGGCAACCTCCTTCCACAAACTTGGAGTGAACACGTCACTGATTCAGGTGAATACTTTTATTTACAATATTTACAATCAACACATATTCTCTTGCGTTCATTTGCCCTGTACGGGCCACTAACTATCTCACTTCTTCTTCCCTCTCTATGCTATGGCGAGTGTAAGTTGACTCCCTCTGGTGGAGTGAGCCTGGAACACCGGTGAGTACAGGTTGGGCTCCCTCTGGTGGAGTGAGCCTGGAACACCGGTGAGTACAGGTTGGGCTCCCTCTGGTGGAGTGAGCCTGGAACACTGGTGAGTACAGGTTGGGCTCCCTCTGGTGGAGTGAGCCTGGAACACAGGACAGGATAGGTTGGGCTCCCTCTGGTGGAGTGAGCCTGGAACACAGGACAGGATAAGTTGGGCTCCCTCTGGTGGAGCGAGCCTGGAACACATGTGAGTGCAGGTTGGGCTCCCTCTGGTGGAGTGAGCTTGGAACACAGGTGAGTACAGGTTGGGCTCCCTCTGGTGGAGTGAGCCTGGAACACAGGTGAGTACAGGTTGGGCTCCCTCTGGTGGAGTGAGCCTGGAACACCGGTGAGTACAGGTTGGGCTCCCTCTGGTGGAGTGAGCCTGGAACACCGGTGAGTACAGGTTGGGCTCCCTCTGGTGGAGTGAGCCTGGAACACAGGTGAATACAGGTTGGGCTCCCTCTGGTGGAGTGAGCCTGGAACACAAGTGAGTACAGGTTGGGCTCCCTCTGGTGGAGCGAGCCTGGAACAGTACGTCCTCTATCCTGGGCTGCCTGAAAGATAGCAAGGGCAAGCCAGAAGGAACCAGCAATAATAAAGATTGTTCTCCCAACCTGATTCTGTGCTTTGTGGTTTTCTTCCCAATGTGCCCCTCCTTAGACTGGTACCGTTACTCCGGCCACCTGTATCCAAACTGTATGAGCCACACCTGGTTCTGTGACTCGTTTCTTGGTGCACAGTCGCTGCACCTGCGTCTGTAACTGTACAGTGTTTTTAATAAGTCCCGCAACACATTCAATCCCAATATTGCTGCTCCTGCAACTGAAGAACATGTAATATTTGTAGCAAGTCCTGCACATATAAATAATCCACTCGGTCAAAGTGTCGCTGCTCCTGCAGCTGAAGACCAAACAGTGTAAACACCGTGAAATATTTTGAAACCCAAAAACCATCAAACAAAACCAAACAATTCAAAACAAAAGTCTGCCTCACCAAGAGGTAAAAACACTCTATGCTAGACGTTTCCACAGTCGCTATAATTTAGATTTGACGCACTTACTAAATCCTCTTCCTCACTGAAATAGTCGTTGGAAGCTTGAGCAGGCAGGACAACCGAGCAGAGTTCCCCACAATCGCCACCCCTTTGTTCTGCCCCGCTTCCTTTTAAATCCTCTAACCCTGCCTTCTCAATCACCACTGGGGTCTATGGGTTGTGTAGTTTCTTACCCAGTGATGCCATTTCTTAAAGGTGCCACTGCTCCTTCCTCACAATATATATATATATATATATATATATATATATATATATATATATATATATACACAAAGAAAAAAGGGAAGGGGGTACTTATCCAACAGAGATGGCAGAACGAGCGTTGAGCTGGGGTGCCGCATGGAGAAAACAAAAAAAAATGTCAGAGGGAAGTTTATTCCAGTAATAAAGCAAACAGTAATTCCAATGTGTAAATCATTCCAGAGTAAAATAATAAGTAAATCATAAATGACGAAATACTCTTGGATCGTAATGTCTTTTGAACCTCGGTGAAGGCTTTACGACACTGGGAGGTAACAGTACTGTAGTCGGCAAAGAAGTGGGGCTCCCTATTTGCACAGTAAATCGTGCCTGTTTCTCTTGCCCCCCGTAGAATGGCTTGTCGATCATTGTAGTGGAGAACTTTAAAAATCATGGTCCGAGTTTATTCTGTACCATTTGGCCTTCCGCTGTAGATCCTATGAGCTCTCTCTATCTCTACAGTATTGCCCGCAATGGAAGGTATCCACTGTAGAAAGCCTATCGGGTCGCTCCCCTCCTCGCCTTCTTTCTGCCTGACCAGTCTGATGTTATTGCACCTCGAACGATCTTCCAGATCCGCGATCTTAAGTTGCACCATAACCAACTGAGAGATGCATTGGTTGCGGTCATGTTTGTTCACTCGTTTCGGCTTGTAAAGAATCCACTTTAGAAATTAAACCATGGATTACTGCCATGTAAGAGTCGACGTCTACTTTCAGTGACTGCTGCACATCCTTGGTATCTTGAAGCGTACTGTTTAATTTCTTGACAGCTTGACTCACGATAGTAATCAGTCTCGAGCGAGCTTTGCTGCTGTACTGCTTGACAGCGCTTCAGAAACGGCGTCCGCAACATGGGCCTCAGGAAGTTTGAGAGGAAGATTTAATACGCTTCCCTTCAGGCGAAGCCACATTTTTTGTGAGATCCATGCATCTTTTGTGAAGTAAGAACGTCAAAAAAGAAGGTGAAAAGTAAAGCAAAATATAAAAAGCAGCTGAAACCGGGGTTAGGGATCCGGAGCTGTAGCAAACAGCAACCATCACGCCCGTGGGTCATGTAATCTCCTCTACAACCTTACATTTCAACTGTAATGCTACTTTGAACAACAGCTTCATTTACAATTTATCTACATGTAGACACTGGTCTTTCCTTATGTTCCACCTTTTTTTTGTAGCCATTTAATCCTGTCTTGATCCAGGACGTTATTACTCTTAATAGTTCTAGTTAGATAGTGATAGTTACATCAGGATGTGATTAAATACAAAGTACTACAGGTTAAAAACTTGGCAGATTACAGTATTCTGAAGTACAGGATTAAATGCAGTAAAATAGGGGCTGATAAGAGCAAAATAAAGCACATTTACATGAAGGGTGATAGTGTCCCAGGATACAAACAGAGGAGTTCTACAGGTGCTCTTTGAAGAGGTGAGTCTTAAGGAGGCGCCGGAATGTGGTCAGGGACTGGGCAGTCCTGACATCTGTAGGAAGGTCATTCCACCACTGCGGAGCAAGGGTGGAGAAGGAGCGGGCTTTGGAGGCAGGGGAGCGTAGCGGTGGTAGAGCTAGTCTTCTAGTGCAGGCGGAGCGGAGAGGTCGAGTGGGGGTGTAGGGAGAGATGAGGGTCTGGAGGTAGCTGGGTGCAGACTGGTCAAGGCATCTGTAGGCTAGTACAAGAGTCTTGAACTGGATGCGAGCGGTGATCGGGAGCCAGTGGAGCGAGCGGAGTAGTGGAGTAGCGTGGGCGAAGCGAGGCAGAGAGAACACCAGGCGGGCAGCAGAGTTCTGGATGAGCTGGAGCGGACGGGTGGCGGACGCAGGGAGGCCAGCCAGGAGGGAGTTGCAGTAGTCTAGGCGGGAGAGTACCAGGGCCTGGACCAGGAGCTGGGTAGCATAGTTGGTGAGGAAGGGTCGGATTCTTCGGATGTTGCTCAGGAAGAATCGGCAAGTGCGTGCCAGAGTGGAGATGTGCTGGGAACAAGAGAGGCAGGGGTCCAGGGTGACTCCAAGGTTCTTAGCTGAAGAAGAGGGAGAGAGTGTGGTAGATTCCAGAGGAACAGAGATGGAGAGATCAGAGGAGGGGGAGGAGGAGGGAAAGAAAAGGAGGTCAGATTTAGAGAGGTTGAGTTTGAGGTGATGCGAGTGCATCCAGGAGGAAATAGCAGACAGACAGGTAGAGATACGGGAGGAGATGGTGGAGTCAGAGGTGGGGAAGGAGAGGAAAGTCTGAGCATCATCAGCATAGAAATGGTATGAGAAACCATAGGATGCGATGAGGGGGCCCAGGGAGCGGGTGTAGAGAGAGAACAGGAGAGGACCCAAGACTGACCCTTGGGGGACTCCAGTTAAGAGAGGGTGAGGTGTGGAGGTTGCTCCACGCCAGGTACTACTAGTCTATTGTGCTCTCCCTTTCCAACTCGACACGCTCCCTAAAATTTGAAAACAAAAAGTCCAAAATTATATTTTTTAAACAATGCATTACTGCAAATAAAGAAACAATAATATTGTATTCCTTATTGATTTCCTTCCTACAGCTATATAAAGCATCCAGACGCTCTCCAAACAGTACATTATATAGATTACCTTCCAAAAATTTGGTTGACGGATGGGTGTATTGGTAGGTTAGGTTCAAGGGACTAAGATGGCGGAATCCAGACGCTTATTCACCAGTCACAAACATGCATTGCAAGTGAGTGGATTCAAATTTTTATTAAAAACAGACTTATTGGTCACGTGTTTCTGCCAGGTCCCAGGCAGGTTACAACTAGTTGTCACAACATTTCTATGATCCATTTTCTCGTTACCCCTTGCAGTTTATTCATAATTTACCATTGAGACACCAGGAACTAACGAAGTACAAGAAGCCTGATAACTTGCAAACTCAAACTGTGCAGCAAAATTTAAATATCATCGGCGACAGTTTGTGTTATAAATCAGGAATACAACTATAATTGAGCTGCTGCAGCTTTAAGAGTGCTGGTTGTAGTACAAGCATGTAGTCAGTGCGTTACTTTAGCAGCTTCAAACTTACAAGAATATTAGTTCATATTCCTGTTATTATAATCAAGTTTCTGGATACCTGGGAGACACAAGAATAAACGTTACCTGGATTGGTTTCACAAATACCTGTCTGGATGTAGTTTTTTTTTTTTTCTTCAACCGATCAACCGGCTACAATAGCATTATGTTAATACTTTGTATTACTTGTAATTTCATATCACTAGCAAAGAGGTGTGATTAAGTGATTAATTGATCAGATGATTAATCAATCAATAGAAAATGTCAAGATTAAAACCTCTACTTTAAAGTAAAAACTGCAAAGCCGATTACAGCTGCCAATCCAAACAGAATAAGGATATTAAGTACAAGCTATTAAAAACAGAATATCAGAACATGTGTGGGTTTGGATAACTGTCGATTGTATTATGCTTTACTAGTCCATCTGCAGTACACATTTATAAATTAGTCCAAAGGCAAAAACAAATAAATATACCAGGATATGTTTCTACTGTTTTTGAAGCTTTTGGCAGATAAACACAATTTTACAAACGGTTGTATTGGATTCCTTTATTCTGTTACATAAATGAGTGTATAAAGAAAATATTGGGCAAGTTACACTAAAATCATGTATTGAAGGAAATAGTACAAGTTAATTCCGATTTGCAGGGCTGAGAAGATTGCTTAATCCTTTCGGAGTGGAACAGTCTCTTCCTTGATGCCGTCCTTTGTAACAATGCAGATTCTGAGTGCATCACCAGTGTAGACATCTCTTTCAGCAGCAGAAATAAAGACATCCTTGACCAGCTGAACTGCCTTTTCTTGGGACAGAGGCAAATGCTCTACATTCTCCATGTTCTTAAACCCAATCTAAGGAGAAAAAAAGCAATTCTTAATATAATAAAGTGCACAAACTACCAGTATATAGCAATAATGTTACTTACAAACAAAGCGCAGTAAGAACAGTGAATCCATCACAATAGCTATAAGAAATAGAAATTAGGAATAGAAATGCCCTTTTATTTAAAAAAGTCATGCTTCTGATATCATGTCTGAAGTGGTGACCTGTTAGATTGGAAGTACATTGAGATCCGCATGTTCAGACCACAGGGACGCAAAATATTGTCAGGATTTGCAGCACAATTGAAGTTGGTGAAACGTGCCATTTATTTAACCAGCCATTATGTGTTTTGCATGCTAGAGGGCGCTACATGGCTAAAAACTACATGTAATTGTTATAGCTATGAGACTGGTACAAAAAATAAATACATATTTAAACATCAGTACTTGTTTTAACTGAATTTCATTGGCCTGGATCAAAGTGGGTGTGTGTTAGCTAAATGTGTGTATATATATATATATATATATATATATATATATATATTATATATATATATTTAATCATCTGATGTTCGAGTTCTTTGTTATTGAAACTACGGTGCAATGATACAGCTGCAAGTATTGATTACAATAACAGTATCAGCAGTACGCTTACACAGAATATAATAATGTAAATAGATTTAGAACTACTAATTCAAATTATAACACTTGATATACGTTTTATAAAAAGTACATGTGATATTTATTTTTCACCCTGTTCTCAACAATGCTAAAACCACAAGCCTGTATTTAACACTCTCTTCGCAGCATGGCTTCTTTTGGCATTTGTAACTAACTTATCAATTATATTTTTAGCAAGTCACATACATATTAAATAGATACATTTTTGCTAGTGCAACTGCTAAGTTCACATCAAGAAATAAATAATTAACCTTAACATCTTTAAATCACAGTTTAATGCATCACAGTGCATATGCTGTAAAATAGTGTAGTCTATTAAGGACAGTCCACAAGATTTGCTATATCAAAAAAATATACACAAACAAATGAAAAGATACATTTTTGCGAACCCACACATTGTCAAGGTTTCGTAATTGCACATTGGCCAATGCAAAATAATATATAGAAATGCATTGGCAAATGTATGCATCTGTTTTTGATAGTCTGGGTGAAAGGTCGTTGATCACTTACAGTTTACATATTCTTACGTATCATAGAAACATTTACAACTCCCCTTCCCCCACTTGCCCAACTTGTGACTTCAAAGTTCTTCAGGTTTATCGCTGATCCATTCTCTTAAAGCAGGGGTGCACAATATACGGCCCGTAAGGACTGATATTATAAATGAAAAACGGCCCGCACCTTTAAGAAAATACACACTGTCAAAAAAATAAATTAATTAATTAAAAAAAATCAGAAGTTCTACTTCAGCCACTGCTCACTGGAAACAAGTAGCGTTCGAAAGAGAGAACCCACACATGACTCACACCCAGTCTACTAACAGTGAGTGTGAGTGGTAGACGCCTCAAAATGCCTTGTATCGTGTTAGCCAAAACAACTACAATATAACTTGACAGACAGAGGTGATTAAAGTTTAGAAGTGCTTGGAACATACACAAGCCCAGCCCATTTGGGTGGGATTCTGTCATGTTAGTCAATAGTAATACAGTACAGTAGACCTTGGAAAGCATGACGTAAGGTTCGGAAACAGGTGCCAGCTAGATGCTAAACGGAAGACAGCGATTCACGTTTATGGTTGTTGCTCTGCGATTATTTGAGGTAAAATATTTATACTTTCACAAAATTACGATAGGCTGCCTCCTTAGCGTCTGAAAACATGTCTGTCAAAGCCATGTACAAGTAAAAAAAAAGAAAAAATGATTTTGAACACAGAAAATTTAACAGAATTTGGACAGAAAAATATTTTTTGCTGAATCCAAACCCGGTGTCCATACGTGCCTCATTTGCCTTGAATGCGTCACAGTTGCCAAAGAATACAATATACGGCGCGCCATTATGAGACAAAAACCAAATACAAAGAATTGCTGGGAGAAGCACAAACAAAAAATTGGAGTCTCCCAAAATACAACTACTGGGGCAGCAAGGTGTTTTTGAACGGAAAAAGAAGTAACCTGAAGCTGCTACAATAGCAAGATTCAAAGTTGCGCAGCAAATTGCAAAATCATCACGTCCCTTTACAAAATACTGCCTGATGCAAATATGTGATGCTGTTTGCAAAGAAAATAAAGATTCCTTTAAAAACGTTTGTCTTTTTTAGAATGACTATGCATAGACGCATAGCAGACAATATTGTGTATTTCTCTGCTGTTCTGGACGAAAGCAACGATGTCACTGATACAGTCCAACTTTTAATTTTCGTTTGTGGAGTGACAGAAACATTTGAAGCACACCAGGAGCTGGCATCTCTAGTTTCTCTGCATGGCAAAACCACTGGATCTGACTTCTTTAATGCTTTTAAGAAAGCTGTTGAAGATTTAAATTTGCAGTGGAATAAATTGGTGGGGGTGACAACCGACGGTGCTCCGGCTATGGTTGGCAAGACTAACGGTTTTATAAAGTGTTTAAAAAAGCACATCGGGGATTGAGCAGCGCTGCTGAAGCAGTATCACTGTATAATACACCAGGAGGCCTTGTGTGCAAAATACCTGAAGTTTAAAGAAATTATGGACTGTGTTGTATCCACAGTTAACTTTATTTGTTCGCAATCTTTGAATCACTGTGAATTTCAGTCTTTTTTGGAGAATATCGGCATCACTTACGGTGACCTGATTTATCACACTGAAGTGAGATGGCTTAACCGGGGCAACGTCCTGAAGAGGTTCTTTTCACTGCAGCAGCCAGCAGATTTGGGCAATTCAGGAGCGAGCAAACCTCTTTTAAACTCTTCACGGATCCCTTCTCTGTTGATGCAAAAAGTGTACCTGACGATCTCCAGCTTGAAGTTATTGAACTGCAGTGTTCCACTGCGCTGAAGAATTCTACTGATCACTGGACCACAATCAGTTTCCTAATCTTAGCAGAGAAGCTTTGAAATTGCTGTCTTTGTTTGGAAGCACTTATATCTGTGAACAGGTGTTTTCCCTTATGAAGCTAAACAAGTCACACCTCGGAACAAGGCTGACAGATGATAACCTGCAAGCAGTGCTTAGAGTAGCCACCACTTCACTCGAGCCCAATATCCCTCAGCTGGTAACTGAGAAGAACTGCAACATTTCCCACTGATTAATTGGACTGCACCCCAGAGTGAATGTAAGTACTAAAAACTTAAGTTCATTGTGAAAAATTACCATAGCTTAAAACTGGTGTTAAATAATTATATCTAATATATATATATATATATATATATATATATATATATATATATATATATATATATATATATATATAAATTAGGCATTGCATTTTACAACATGCATTTTGGCATTTGGCCAGTTGTACTTTTGGTGATCTGGCCCTAATAAAAAGGTTGTGCACCCCTGTCTTAAAGCAGTAGGCTGAATAGAAATCGTTAGACATACCTACAGCTTTTTTCAGATCAGTCCAAAGCATTTCTATTGGACTGGGATCTGGGGATTGTGAAGGCCATTCCAGAATTTTTATTTGATTTCTTCAAGAATGACTGTTGACCTAGCTGTATGCTTTGGGTCGTTGTCATGTTGGAAAATAAACTGTCTACCAAACAGCCTGTGAGCAGATGGTATCATTATACTTTGAAATGTTTTGATACATGGCTGCACTCATTCGATTTTCAATCACATGAATGTCTCCAGTCCCATTCATGATCAAACCACCTCCATGTTTAACCATTTGCAGTCCATTTATTCAGCGCGTCGGGTCCAATTTATTTTCACACGTGCAGTTTATTTTGCACGCGCTGTTTAAAAGTATTTTTTTTCTCAGTAAAACAGGTTTAAAAGGCCCTGCATATCAACAGGACACTCAGTACTGCATCTCCAGCCCCGCCCCACCCCTCGTTCGCTGTATTTTTCACATACGTCTTCATAGTCGTGCATACCGATAAATAATCTCCTGATCACTCGTTTTATCACCAAACTCCTCAATAATGCGATCCAAGTCATTATTTTATTGCTATGACATCTCAAAAAGCTCTGCAAATGTCCATGATATTCTTTGAGCACTGGCTGCAGAAGCAGCTATCTTGTTTGTTTAGTCTGTGTTATCTCTGTGGTGCCGGGGCTATGTGTATTGCTCAGATCCACCCACTTTTTTTTTCGGCTTCTCTCGGCTCCGATCGGTCTCACTTGGCCATTGAATGGTTTTCTTGGCTTTTTCTGGAGAAAAAACGACTAGAGACCTGTGTTTTACGTCTTTTTGGTATCTCAATGGTCAATTGTGAATATACTGGAAGAGGTAGCTAGAGAATGGATAATAGGAATGCCAGGACAAATAAATGTAGCCTGCCTGGGAATTGCCAGAAACATGTGACCAATAAGTCTGGGTTATCAATGTGACTGGTGAATAAGCGACCGGATTCTTGACCCTTAGGATTTCTCTGCGCGGTCTAACATACCAATTTACCAATCTGTCAACCACATTTTTGGAAGGTAAATCTATATAATAAATACAATATTGTGTGTTTCGAGAGTCGGGATGCTTTAAATTGTTATAGCAAGGCGATCAATTAGGAACACAACATTATCGCTTCTTTATTTGCATTAGTGCAGTATCTCGGTTTTTCACTGTAGAAATCTGGTAACCCTAATAATAATACATCTAAAAATCTGTTTCTCAGACAGTACACCTTACCATATAAAAAGCTTCTTTTAAAACACAAAATAAATAAATACTGATAGACTGAAAAATTTTGCCTGTCACACAATACTACATTCTAGCGAAATCGGATTAGAAAACTAACTAGACCTACAAGAATACAACCGTTTGACACAAACATGTATTTTTCAAAATAAATGGTAAACGCACGTACGTGTTGGGGGACCTGTAATAAAATATAACTTACTTTAAAATGACTCCAGCTGCCTCTAATTGGTAGATGGAATGCTATGAAAAAAATGTAAATTTAAGTACTACCTGCTTTCTGCGTGATAGTGATCAATATAGGAACAACATTTGTTTATTTATTTTTTTATTTATTTTTTTTTAAACTGCAATAACTCGCTCACTAGCAATTCAATGCTTCAGTTCATATTCTTGTTCTCCACAAAGGTGAATAATTGTGCTCCGGTTAAATTGATACTTACGAATCACATCATCAGAGTAATCCAGAGGGTTGAGTCACAGCTCAAAGCTGCAGGGTCGTCACACTCTTCTGGGAGGATCATCTTCTAAGATATCTCCCTCCTCCTAATAAACAGCCCACACAAGCCTGCCACTTTCTCCACTTACATCAATTAATTGGTTACAAGTCTGATTTGTATGTTTTCCAACCAGGAAGTAGCTTATCCTATTTATGCGAGTGAACAATGTATTTTATGTATGCGTTACAAATAACAAAACGTTCCCTGAAATAGAAATGTAACCATTACCTCATGGGTATTAATCCTCTGATACCGTCTAACCTGAATAGATATTTCAAAGCTGCATGTAGTGCCAGTGACACAGTCACGCCCGCCCCCAAGGGCATAAAAGAGACTGCTGACACTCAAAACGTCATAATTTTTCCCTCAAGACTACTGCAATAAGACGCAGCGGCCTTGAAGGTTAATGGTTACATTTCTATTTCAGGGAAGAATAATAAAAATAATAATAATAATAATGCACAAAACTCACAATAGTTGTGGTCGGCGAGTGCCTCTTGAGCAAGTTCTGGCCCCAGACAGGCAGTGCATCAGCCATGCCTGTCCTCCGTGGGGAGAACCGCCTTGCATATGCAACTACAGTACTGTACAATGCAAATGACCTTTAACTGTAACTGCTGTAACAGTATAGCATATATTACTAGTACCCAAAGGAGACTGTTGAACAACACACGCAGCAAGTTACTATGCAGCGGGCAGTGCTACAACAGTGGTCAGTGACGCTAACCAGTGCTGATTAAATCAATGATAGTACTGTCTTGTAACGAATGCTCAACACCTGCACAGAACGTGTCTATAGTGCACAA
This sequence comes from Acipenser ruthenus, assembly GCF_902713425.1. Taxonomy (NCBI): domain Eukaryota; kingdom Metazoa; phylum Chordata; class Actinopteri; order Acipenseriformes; family Acipenseridae; genus Acipenser; species Acipenser ruthenus. Next base: position 38,993,503 of record NC_081194.1, read on the forward strand.
GCACAGTACATACAGTGCAGGTGTTGAGCATTCGTTACAAGACAGTATGGTCAGTGCACAGAGAAGGTGCACTGTATGCACAGTGCAGTACAGTATGGCGGGCAATGCACAGTATGCACAGTACGGTACAGTACTAATGATATAGTAGAATGCTCAATGTACGGTATATACAGTCAGTGTACCCCTGGTAAGGTACGGCACAGTGTACAGTCCACTACCATTACAGTAACTTTGTTCACTAAGAACGGTGGTAGATCACTGACCTACAGTTACAGAAGTAAGCAAGCTAAATTAGTTGAATAACCTGGTGAGATACTGTCTTTTTAAAAACTATTACTGGCACGATAAAGGAGACGGTAAGTTTTATGCATATGGCCCATAGTGTCTAAATTGGAGAGTAAATTACTCAATGACCTAAAAGCTTATCTGCAGCTCTGAATGCATCAACACATTCTACAAAGTACAATGATACCATCTGCTTGTAGGCTGATTGGCAGACAGTGTATCTTCCAACACAAGGACCTAGGGCTGTGTTCAAAGATTTGTTCGTTTGCCAGGAATTCAAAAGGTAGTTCTAAACCTTTGAAGGTTCGTCAGGCGGCATTCATGCACTGTCAGACACACAAGCTGCAGTTTGTGTGTGAGGAGACAGGTGGTGTCATATTTCAATTGCCTGCTAGGGCAGTGAGATTTTTGAATTGTGTTTTGTGCTCAGGGACAAAGATGTACTTTCTGACTTTTCTGATTTCTGATTTCATTATTTGTGTGCTTAATAAAATACTACTATTAATTGAACATTCCTTGTGTCTGAGCGTGAATGTGTGTTCAGAGTAAAGCCTCTATCTTTGTAACACATCAATTAAATATTGTTAGTAAGAGAACTAATCAACCCATATAAACATTAAGTTATCAATTATTGAATTGTTCCTACAAGATGTTTTTTCTCTGTTAACAGAAACTGTTTGACAATGTGTGAATACTATAAATCACACATTAAATGTCACTTGCATGCAAAATTTGATCTTTTTGATTTGTATAATACCTATTACTGTATTAAAATCCACTACCAAATCGTTACACGTAGCACCTCTTATGGCGCCGCCGCTGTGCATTGGAGCAGGGTATTATGCCAAAGCACTGGGGAGGTACCTATAGGGGCTATATTGCTTCAATAAAATATGTACTGACTGTCCTTTCACAACAAGTGCTTCATGTCAAAGCAAGCTTAATATTAATTTTTTAAGCGTAATTGTACATCTTGTGGAGGCTTTCACACCGGTCATGTAATGTAAAACTGGAGGCGGCTAAAGAATATCATGTCCCTATTTCTTTGTGGGTGTCCAGCGTAAATTGCCATTTAACCAATATATTTATGAAAAGTATCCATCAATGTGGCAAATAACTGTTTTTATTACCGTGTTCAAAATTAAACAATTTTTTCTCCCCACTCACGTATAATAGAATTTCAGATTATGAATGGTTGTTTGAGTTGGCTACAACACTGCATCTTTAAAAATAAATAAACAAACCAGAGTTGAAAGTTCACAACACAGAGGGAAGCACCTTTACAGTCCAATCAAGGGTTTCAGAAAAAAAGACTATAGACGTTTATCTATAGTTACAAAAATGAAATTTATAGTTAAGCTATGTTTCATTTTGGAGAAAATTAGCATTTATTTTCAACAGACTAGGGTGGGACCAGGGGAATCAATGGCGATGTTTACATGCAAGTTTTAATCGCGCTACTATAGTGCATTCATGACGTGTCACGCGCAAATGACGCATGATTGTGCTCATTCCAAAAGTGCACGGCAAAAAAGTGTGTGACTTACGTGTCATTACACTTTGGTAAAGCACGGTAAAGTTCGCGCTAATTGGCCTCATTAGTCCCATAACAACAAACTCCACAGTCGTGCAAAATACCTCCACTTCCCCTATGTAAAAGAACGCTCTTCTCTGGGATACGGTCTTTCTGTCCTCCTCTGTAGCGTAAGTAAGGCTTTCCTTATCCCAGTCTTACTAATACAAATCAGTTAAATATCCATGTTTGATGTTGATTTATACCATTATTTATTCATTTCAGTGTATTATGAATGATGCATGAAAACTACTAGATTGTTATGACCGGCATTATTATCATAATAATAATACTACGAATAATGTAGCTTTTTTCCCGCAGGATGTTTCAAGCTTCCACCCCTTCTGACAGCACGCAACACCAGATTGACCAATTGTGAATTGTTTCACAGTCTCTGTTTTACATGTGAATCCTAAGAATAATTTCTGGGAAATAATAACATACAGCATATACGCACACTTAGCCTCAGCCACGCGTAAAAGTGCTTTATCTCCCCAACCACAGTAGCTAGAGTGTCCAAACCAACTTTAATGTGAAGAAGACCAATTGTGAATTGTTTCACAAGCCCTCCTTTACATGTGAATCAAACAAATAAATTGTGAAAAACAATAACATACCGCATATACGCACACAGCCTACCTGACACGCGTAAAATGACTTTATCTCCTCAACCACAGCAGCTACAGCGCTCAAACCAACTTTAATGTAAAGGATGCCAAATGTGAATCGTTTCACAGACTGCGTTTTACCTGTGAAGCCTAAGAATAATTTGTGAATACAATAACATATCGCATATACACACCACCGTCCCAGCGTCAATTAGAAGTGCTTGATATCCCCAACCACAGCAGCTAGCATTTTCAAAACAACTGTAATTTAAAGAAGACCAGTTGTGAATTGTTTCACAGCTTCTGTTTTACATGTGAATCCTAATAATAATTTGTGAGAAAACAAATGGTTGGGGATATCAAGCCATTTTACGCATGTCGGGCTAAGTGTGTGCGCATATGCGATATGTTTTGTTTTTCACATATTATTCTTAGGATTCACATGTAAAACAAAAGCTGTGAAGCAATTCACAACTGTTGTTCTTTAATTAAAGTTGGTTTGAACGCTGTAGCTGCTGATCCAGGAGCATTGTCTGATGCGCCTAGGGTACAGAAGGATGTACCGTCTGATTGCACGCATCGCTGCCAGGCAGGATCGGCAATACAGCCACCTTTTGGAAAGGCTGGACCACGCTGCTCAACAGCACCAAGAGGTGGTTGCATTGCATGCCGAATTTCTGCGCACAATACGATTCCTTTCCTGCAAACCCACTGCATGGGACTAGACTTAAATCTAGCCAGTGTTTGTCTGCGTCTTCTCCATCCATCAATACAACTACGTTGTAAGTAGGCCTATGATTTTATATACCCTTATAACTAATTAGGAAATACACACACCTTATATATTTATTACATTAACAGCGTTTGTGTAAGTTTCCACATTTTCTGCAGAATTAATTGCAATATTTTAACAAAGTACCTGTGTTTGAAACCAACACATCATGAGTTGTTTTTAATATATTTGTTCCACATAAACGCATATTTGTGATTATTGAACGCATAATCCTTTTGTTTAGCATATTAACAATTATGCAGTTGGCTAAGACTAATATATATATGGGTGTGTGAAAGGACATCAGTAGCCTAAGAAGCATAAGAAAAGCAGTAATGGGAATTGCTGAGTGCTGTCGGTTTTTGTACACATGATACTTCTACCATTTCTAGAACAACTAATTCTCAACAATAATAGTAATAACTATTATTATTTTCTTCTTCTTGGCAGCATGAGCCGTTTTAACTGCAAGCCTTTTGCATTCTAGACAGATGGGGGTAACTTTCTCTTCATCTCTGCCTAGCGCGTAAAGCCTCATCTAAACCCCTATTCATTATCTGACGATATCCTTTATCGTGCAGCATTGCTTTTCAGCGTGTTTGGTGATTTTTAAATAAACCCTCCCATTATTTTATTATTAATGAGGTCGTTTGCATTTGGACGACTAAATTCTCTCTCGAAAATAAACTCATGTAAACGTAGAAGCAGAACTGTCATGACCAAAAAAGCGCGAGAGATCTGTTGTCACGCTTTTCCGTTTTTGCTCGTAAACAATGTTATTGTGCAAAATAAGTTGCAAGTAATAAAGTGTAAGTTCATTATTTTATAAAACTTGCAACCCTACTTTTTGGGTTCAAAAATAAATTAGCAAGAGCTGTAGGAGATCCCAACCAGGGGTTAAATAACATATGATCTGTGTTTGCAAGAAACTGTTCAATATATATATATATATATCTATATATATAATTATTTTTTTCCGCAAATTTAGAACTTGTATAAACTGGAAAGCATTTTTATTTATTTTTTTAAACACTTATTTTGTGAGGTTAGTAATAACAAGACACGTTACAAGAAATGTTTTATTTATTTCAGCCGATAATCATGATTAGGGCTGGGATTTAGTCACGGTGGTTGCGGGTATCACAGATTCCGTGACTTTTGCTAGTGTCCGTAATTTTTGCTGATGTGCGTAACTTGCGGGGATGTCAGTAAATTGTGTTCCATCGCTATGTGACTTTATTGGAAATTGTTTATCTTATTAACATTAAATTTTGAATAAACAATTACATATTTTGAACTAGCTCCGACACTGTACTTTGCACAGGAGCCGTTGCAGCCCTTGAGTACATTTTCTCTCTACCACAATGTTCTTAGGGAAAACAGACGTTCCATTAAGCCCACAAACCTCTCAACATACAACATGCTGTACCAGAATAAAATGTGAAAAGAAATACAAAAAACAATGAACTTGTACCACACCAGATGAAATCAGTGAGCACAGAGACATTGTTTTTGAACTTTTTATTTTCACAAAAGAGAGATAGACTGCAAGTCTTCATTTTATAATAACATTTTTGCTGTCCTGTTTTTTTTCTGAATCAAACTAAGCTCTTCGATTAAATACTTCTTGAAAGTTATGTTAACAGTTCATAAATTCAGTGTGTGTCTGTGTACTATACTAACTGCCAGCGGGACATACATTGAACAGTTTTCTCTTTAATTTAAATTATCGTTCCACTTGTTGTTTAATTGTTGTACGGTTGCACTTAATTTAATGTACATGTCTCTTGTCAGCCCCACACCCTCTTTGTGTTAGCCTCGTGTGTGTATTTCTCGACCCCAAAGTGTGTTACGCTTCCCGTCTGCTTACCCTTTCCCGTTTGCGTTATTATTCTCTGCTTAGTTCAGCTCTTATAAATGCTACTGTTAGTTAGTAGTCACCGTTGCAGAGCAAATAAAAAAGCAACACATTGAAATTCCATTTGCTTGTCTCGTCCTTCTTTGCTGAACCTGTGCGCACCAGGCATCACAAAATACTTTTATTAAGACAGTTAATTTTTTTATCACAGTGACTTTATTCTCCCTCTGTCATTTTCTCCGTGATTTTAAACGCATTGACTGTGACTGCTCCATGATTTACGTACAAATTTTCTGTGACAAACTCCTAGCCCTAATCATGATCCTTTACAGCTGATATAAATCGAAAACAGAAAATTACATTATCGTCCAACACTACTGATATGTATGAGTATCGGAAAAAGCATCAATTATGCGTACATAAACGTGTATTTTTACTTAAATTATAAAAACCTGATTACTGTTCTATATAAACTTATTTTAAACTACATGTGAATGTTTTATTCTATTTATATGGATTACCTGTAAGATAATAGGATTTTCAATCAAATATAAACTAGTAGCTATGGTGACGGTCATCAGTAAATTATGCAAATTAGTACTATTGAAGGTTCGAACCTTCGTTCAGTAATGTGTTCCAAACCTTTGAAGGTCAAAATGTATACTTTGTTACAACCCTACAACGACTCAAGGCATACGGCTCTGGAATTTTTGAAAATGATGACAGTTCTGGAATGGCTGCAATTACAAGATCTCAATCCAATAGAAATGATTTGGACCGATCTGAAAAAGGCAGCAGCCAAGCATTGTGTATCCAACTTGTCTGAGCTGAAGGACAGAATGGGCCCAGATTTCACCAACAAGATGTAACCTACTGGTTAAGAATTACCATAAACGTCTGAAAGCCATAATAAAAGCAGGGGTGCCAATACTTTTGTCATGAATTAATACATTAAATGTTGTTTTGTTTTTTTTAAAGATTTTCAAAATTACTAGAAATTGTGTATTTTGCTTTGTTAAAAAAGTGGTAAAAGTTTATTAAATTCTTGTCCTTAAATCGGTTACCTTGAATTATGGTATAGTAAGTGTAGGGTGCCAATATTTTGTCTGTAACTGTATATTAGGTAAGATTTATTGGAATTATTTTGTTAGCACCATGTATTTAAAATCAAGGCGCAAATCTAGTGCATCTGTACGGGGCTACAATAAGAATCTTGACCAATAGTAGACACTCTACCTGGTTGTCGAGGAGGGGCTGCAGCATGGCACTTGCAGAGCCTCCTGCTTTGTAAGTATCTCTCTGGTATGATCCTACTGGATCAAAACTGTACACTGCTCCCTTTCCTGGAGAGAAAACAATCAAATGAATAATTGAAAGGAAATATAAAAAACAGAAAGCTATTGCTTAGTTATTATTTAGGGAAACTTTTTTTTTTTGCAAGTCAACGTCATATAGCAACCTGTGCTGCCTTTTGTGTTTCTCTTGTTTTTAAAGAAAAAAAAACAAAAAACACAACTTTACAAATGAACAAACTTAAATGCATCACCTAAAAACATGTTTTTTCTATTATTTTAAAATTGAAACAAATATTCTAATATTTTAGATCAGCTGAAAAACAAAAGTATAATTTGCATCATATCACAGTAAAAAGAAAAAAAACCCTTGGACACAAGATAAACCTGGTAACCCATCAAGTGACCTATTAAAGAAAGAAGAACTCTTCTGTAAAACAGAATGTGTGTTACGTATTTCAAATGTCATGTATGCATTGTTTATGGTTCTTGTGCAAGATGTATTTTGGATACAGTCGTTTTAACTTTTTGTTAGTTAGTTTGTAATATTCGTCCCAGTATCAAGCAAAAAAGTTGCAAATCACAGGTCTGGCTCATTATTCACACTTGTGATCAGAACAGTGAATTACAACTAATTGACTGGAATGCTGCAAGTTTTATTGGACTAACTATAATCTCCAAAAGGTATTCTGTAGAAATAAATGGTACATACCTTCTTCATCTAGACCCCCAATGATGTTGTAAACGTAGTAAGGGAAGAATCGTCGAGAGTACAGGATGGTGGAAAGCATAGCTGCTATTGCACCGCTCGTCATTGTCTTGTTATTCGAGTGCTTATACATCTGAAACCACAAAGGACAAGGGAAGCATTTAGTGTTTTACAGCAGGGCAGGCGATTGAAACTTCAGACTCCATTTTAGTATAACAGAAATCTGGAGAAAATGTCCCTTTTAAATCTTTCTTTGGCACTCTAGCAAGAGCTTGAAGTTGCAATCTACTCTGCTGAAAGCTGTTGCAAAAATATGCCTACTTGGGAGACAGAACAACACAGAACAAAAATCTTTGAAGGGTGCGAGAAAAACCCTACCACTAAAACAACACTTAGGGAAGTAAACAAACTGGACCATCGTTTCTTCACACCTACTGGTTTGAAATAAAAAGCACATCAGTCAGAGCTGCTAATAATATTTGATTTGATTGGCTAAACCATACACCCCCTCAGCACATTACTATAGACTGGTCATAAAAAGGGAGCTATGCTAATGCAAGGCTCGGGAGTCTGAATAGAATAATCGCAACTGACTAATTCTAGGCACTAACTAAATACGAGGGTTTAAATATAATACAGTTCTATATTACTATATTAATCATATTACTATATTAAAGTGATACTAGATCTGAGCACCATGCTAAAACTGATCTTAAATGGACAAATATCAAATAATAAATCCACAGTAATGTCCACAGCTAGAATTTTAAAGTTGACCCGAATTGATGTCAGTTCATGTTCAAATAAAAAACAGTAGAAAAATACCACATTACTTGCTGCTAGACCCATTTTTGTTGGAGAGTACTTACATTCCTAATATGTTAGTATCCTAGATTTAGCAGAGTATGTAATTTTCATATTACAGGACTCATTAAAAATAGACGCTTATGAGTATTTACAGTGTTTCCGTTAACTGGTAAATACCAGTCAGAGACTGGCAGCAGCAAAAGGTCTGGAGACGGTCAGCTAGAAACATTGACTGTTACTAACAAGAGCGAATCAGTGTGCCTCTAGACTACGCCCCTTAAAAGGCATAGGTAATCGAATGAGCCATTTCCTGCCTTAGTGCATGTTTGTTAACTAGGGATGTAATGAAACATTTTGACCTTCGAAGGTTCGGAACATCTTATCGAACAAAGGTTCGAAACTACGATAGTATAATTTGCATAACTTACTGGTGACCGTCCCCATAGCTACTCTTCTTACAGGTAATCACACAAAATGGAATAAAACACACATGTAGTTTAAAAATAAGTTATATAGAACAGTAACACGTAATTGATGCTGCTTGCGATACTCGGACATATACAGTAGTGTTGGATGAGAATGCAATTTTCTGTTATCGATTATATCGGCTGTAAATTATCACGATAATCATGATTAACGGCTGAATAAATAAAACTTCGAAAATTACGAACCCATTTATAAAATAAAAAAGAACCGTTTAAAAAAATGCTTTCCAGTTCATACAAGTTCTAAATTGTGATAAAAAAATATAAGCTGTTGAAAAGTTTCACTTCGCAAACACAGATTGGATGTTACTGTAACCTCTGGTTGGGATGTCATACAGCTCTTGCTAATTTATCTTTGAACCCAAAAAGTAGGATTGCAAGCTTTATAAAATAATTATGAATTAATACTTACACTTTATTACTTGCAGCTTTTTTTGCACAATGCAGGGTCCCAACCTAGTCTGTTGAAAATAAATGCTTATTTTCTCAAACAAAACATAGCTCAACAAAATACTTCAGACTGGATGAACATCTTTTTGTAAACTGTAGATAAACAGGAGGTTTTTTGTCTTCTATCTTTCTGAAACACGTTTCTTGGACACTGGTGCCTGCCTCTGTGCTGTGGCCTTTCAATTATTATTATTATTATTATTATTATTATTATTATTTACTTATTTTTTTTATTATTATTTTTTTTTAAAAGGTGCAGTGTCTAGTCAGAGCTCTTCGAAATTAAAGCTATGAGTGTTAGCGTATATATTTTAAAGTTTCATACTTATTCTACCACAACACTTCTCTTACGTCTTGTACACTAGGTATTCAGTACATGTTTTATTGACGCAATACAGCTGCTATAGGTACTCCCCCAGTGCTTTGGCACAATACCCTGATCCAATGCACAGCGGCAGCATTGATAAAGGGGTGCTACATATAGCAATTTGGTAGTGGATTTTACTACAACAACTTTTGTTTAGCAATAGGCATTATACAAATGAAAAGATTGAATTTTGGAAGCAAGAGACAATTAATGTGTGATTTACAGTATTCACACATTGTCAAATGGTTACTGTTAACAGAGAAGAAGAAAAAAATCTGACCACGCGTGAATGTCACCTGACGGACCTTCAAAGGTCCGAATTCCCACGAATTCCTAGCTAGCAAACAAACCTTTGAACACAGCCATATGTTTGTGTAAATGCTGATTCTGTTTATTTGGTTAATTAAGGATCATGTTTTCTGATAACTCGGCATATAACTGACAGCTCGATACTGTCTGTAGACATCCAATTGTAGTCCTTGTTTTTTTATTTACAAAGTTTATACAATGAAGGGTAAAAAACATCCTTCTGTACAGTTATGTTGCCTTGCTCTTAACAAATAATTTAAATGGCATCTCCACTCAGTTTCCATGCTTGAAACATTTCAAAATGAGGTTGCACCTCGTATGAAAAGAGGACCAAGTGTTTTCAGTGGCAGATTCATTTCTGTTGCACATTCTTTTGAATGAAAAAGCAGATTTAAATTGTGAAATTACAAATACAGATATTTCATGCTATTCATAAAATGTTAAGTCTCCAAAATGTTTCTTATGACTAAATCCAATATACTAACCTTAAGCTCAAATGTTTACAAAAATTAACAGAATCTAAATTTCTAGTGTTGGGGCACTTTGGCACTGTTTTTGTTATACCCAAGTATATTCTCAGTAATTGATCTTTGGTCTAGAATCTATCAGGTGTGTAATTTTAAAACTTAAATGTGTGCAGCACCACCATGCCAACTACCTTGGACCTGGGCCAAGACACCCACCAGATGGTTCAACAAGTCCTAGATTTGAAAACATCATTCTTTATGGAGACAGAGTGAAACTTCAAATTACACAATTATTGTCCCATTTGATAGTGCTACTGTTTGGAATAAAACAGGTTTTGGGTAAATAAGTTTTTTTGTTTGTTTGTTTGTTTTTTTAATACAGTAAATAATAAATGTATACAATTGAAATTTTCAGAAACAAATGTTTTAAGAAAAGAGATTTTCTTATCAGTTTTGCAAAAAATTCTGAATCTGACAAAAAGTGTTTTCTAAATGGAAATTCATTTTAAACCAAATGCTGTTGGTGAATTCTACCCTCTGCATGACCTCTTGTTTTACATGCCGGTATAACATTCAGGGATAGATCCAGTAAAACAAGAACTGGTAAGAAGAGTGCACCTTGGCTCCAAAAACAGGTAGTAAATTAGTTGTCCACAATACTGTAGGGACTCAAATTAAATCTTTTTAGCGCTTAAGATAGTTTTGCACAATTGATTGTTTCCAGTGTAGGTTATACACACAGAGTAGTAGACGTTATCATACTGCATTGGCTTAAATCTGACGCTGCCATCTTCAACTGTGATGGCAATGATCCTAAACGAATGTTTAGGCAAGAACTTTGATCAAGTCCTTGATAAATAAAGGCCATACTTTTTCATTATTTATTTATTTATTTATTTATTTATTTATTTTAATTTCGTAGTCGCCAAATAATTTTTACCCCGTTTTTCTCCCAATTTGAAATGCCCAATTGTATTTAGGCTCAGGCTCACTGTATTTAGGCTCAGAGATAAGGTAGAAAATGATACCGCTCCAACTCAGCCAAGGTTTACACCTCGTCACACTCCAGGTCCACAGTCAGATACCCAAAAGCTGTTCAGAAAGCTTGAACTGGCAGGTGAACTGCATCCTTTGTGTAAAACCTGTGTGTAAAACCTGCAATGTGCCTCTGTGCATAGTTGTTGACAGGAATAGTTTTTCTAGATGGCATAGAAAATAGGTATTTGTGTTATAAGCACTAAGGTATATAGATATTTATTTTTTGTTTTTTATTTTGTTACTTTTGCTCTAAAAGACACTCGCACACTCATATTTTGGTCATTTTTTGTGCTATTGGGTTGAAATGTTGTATGCAAGTTCCCAACATATTGCACTTTCAGTCCAAATTACATTTTCTCATCCATGAGGGTATCTGAAGCATTATTATTCTAGTTTAACTTCATAATATATGAAATAATTTTGCATTTAAATGTTGATATAAAGATCATGCTTCTAGGACATAAATGTGTTTTTTACAGGGGAAAAGATAATGTGGCTAAAACAGGTGAAAATTGCTTGAAGTGTATAGGGTTAAATGAACTGCAAAGACCAACATTAACCCACCTCCGCTTAGCTCTCCGGTTCCCTTCCGTTGGGCTTAACAAAAACATTCTTTACACAGTGATTTAAAAGTTGGGGCACGGCTAATAGAGTACTTAATAATAAATGTTGTTCTTATTTACAGTACAGACACAAACTAAATCTATGCATGAACATTACTGTTTGCAGATCACATTTAACACTAAAAGTACCAATATAGTAAGTCACTGTATCGATAATGTGAAACATGCATCGATATCACGGTTCACCATGCGAATCATTGAATCAGCACACACCTAGACACTACCTCTTTGTATTTTATGCTGCCAAGAAAACAATGCTATATTGAAAAATATATATAATTGTAATCTTCATGCACATATGTAGGTACGTGTAAAATATATTCCTATAACATGCTCCTTGACCCTCCTTGGTTAGCAGCTTCATTTAAAAACAAACCACTGCCATTATCACTCTCACTAGAATAAGCATACAACTGTGAATAAATAATAAATTCAAAATAAAAAAACGTGGTCATTCAACCAAACAATGACAAACTCAGGAACAATGGAGTTCAGACCAATAACTGTAGAATTTAAGAAATTTTAAATACAAGGAAAAAAACACTTGCTGATATAAACTTCACAAAAGCATGATTCACACAGGCCTAAAAAGCAGGTGTCCTCAGACACCTCCCAGACATTGCTTAGTTTTCATCAAGAAAAGTCGGTACATTCAAAATGAAATGCGATGTTGTGGCTAGAGAAGGCGCTTTTGTCCACGATTTGTAAACCGTGAACCTGGTGTAAATAACTAATTTTGTTGTACTTTCTTTTCCAAAGGCTAGAATAACCATTTCGTCCTTTGAGTGGTATGTGTTTGCATACATACAGTATCTTCAAATGCACCGTTCAAAGCATCCATTTAAGTGTCCAATTAGGTTTTGTATTTTCACCTGATGTCCACTTTGGTTATGCACAATTGTAGCGTTTTACTGAACAGGAGAATCTCAGGACAAATCGTACCAATTGTAATATTCTATTATGGTTTATTGTGAGCTGGTATTGCTTTGAGACGAATACTCTGGAAATGCTGCCTCAATTCTAACATAACACTGACATGGTCAATTCACACGGGAGTAAAAAGACACAGGTGCTTGAGCTTGAAATTTAACAGAAGGTCCCGATGTCCTGTAAAAAAAAAAATCAGGAGGACCTCTGACAATTATCTAGGATAAAAAGAAATGGACAGTTCACACGGGACTAAACTTCACAGATATCTGTAAATTCCAAAACCACCTTTATGTGATTTTTAGTCCTGTGCGAATCGGGCTAAAGTTGTATTTGTGGGAGAAACAAAATACAAAGCAAAATATCAACAATACATCTTTACATGAGTTTTAATATAACCCCCATGTGTATATAATGGGTTCAGATAGTGGGGGTTTTGCTTGTGCATTACTGCCCAAAACCAACTCGAGACATACATTATTGTGTAATATATACAGTTGTAGTCAAAAGTTCACATACCCCAATGGAAATTCATAATTCCTAGAAATTTCTCAAACAAATAATTATAGGAAAAATCTTTTGTAGCAAAAGTTTTGCTTTTGTGGATAAGGAAAAAAAAAAGTTACAAGAAATAAATGAATATATATTATTATTATTTATTTCTTAGCAGACACCCTTATCCAGGGCGACTTACAATTGTTACAAGATATCACATTATACATTATTTCACATACAATTACCCATTTATACAGTTGGGTGTTTACTGGAGCAATCTAGGTAAAGTACCTTGCTCAAGGGTACAGCAGCAGTGTCCCCCACCTGGGATTGAACCCACAACCCTTCTAGTAACTAGAAATTATAAATTTCAGGGTTGAAGTCAATTCCGAATGTGTTGGTAAATTCCAATTCAATTCAAGAATTTGAATTTGAATTGAAAAAATCTTCAGGATACAGAATTGGAATTTGAATTGGAAAGAAAGGAAATAGAATTTAATTCCATGAAATTCCACTAATTTTAAAAAGGTTGAATGCCACATTTATTTTATACATCACTATAAACAATACTGATTGCAACATCATTAATATATACTTTCAAATACTGTATCTTAGGCATGGCTCAAAGCTTTCAAAACTTAGTTTTTTGCAATGAGATGTCCAGTAGTCCAGTAGTAGTCACAGTAGTCACAGTAGTAGTAGTTTTTCACTCCTATGTTGTTACATGGTATAAAATAAATGTGGCATTTAACCTTTTTTAAAATGAGTGGAATTTCATGGAATTAAATTATATTTTCTTTCATTCCAATTCAAATTCCAACTCTGTATCCTAAAGATTTTTTCAATTCAAATTAAAATTAAAATTCTTGAACTGAATTTGAATTTTCCAAAAAAATCCAATTCCATTCAGAATTGACCCCAACCCTGATAAAATTTCTATTGGGGTATGTAAACCTTTGACTACAACTGTGCATTCGAACCCATACATTATTCTATGTAAAATGTTCTCTTATGAAGTAGTCAGTTTCTGTGCTCTACAGAAAACCAAGGTGAATGCTTTAAAAGACACCAAATTACTTTTGTACCGCTATTAATACACCCTGAACTTCAAAAGCACTATAACATGCTTAAAAATACCTTCAACCGAGCATCAATTATTTTGGTCAATGTCAGACAGTCTCCATGAAATCCACTGCATCCAATTACAGTTCTGTCCGTTCTGTAAAATAATTAAAAAAAAATAACTGGTAAGATCAAAGACTGACTTGTTACTTAACATACTGCTTAAAAAAAATGTGTAATAAAGCCAAGTGACATGCATTATTTTATTGGCTGCTTAATTAATTTCTTCAAAGAATGCTATAATATTACCACTGCAGTACATTGTATAATTTCTCATGAGGTATTGGGTAGGGATGTTAATAGTTTAAAGCTTAAATGCTATAAATAAGTGTGTTTACCATATTTGTACAATCATTTTTTATTCCCCTATGAAAGAAATTAAACTTGGGATACCAACATCATAATGCACAGATTTTCATGTGGGGTGCTTTTTGTTAATGACGATGTAGATTTCATTACACAACTTACAGTTTGTAGCATTTAGGGGAGTCTCTGCTGTGAATAGAGTAACCTTCGCTCAGTCGAGTGTCAGAGGCAACGATAGCAAAGTCTTCACCAGCAACAGCCAGTACAGTCCTTGGAGATTGAGGAAAAATATCACAATTTCAGTTTACTCTTTGCTTAAATACCAGCAACAAATCGGTTTCAGACAGATAACAAATACATTTAATCCCAGGGCTTTTAACAAACAGGCATGCTTTCAGTCCTAGTCTTTACCAATATTCCGTTTCATTTTTTCCCTCTGCTTTCATCAATAATAGTTTAAATTAATTGTTTGTAGCTCTGAGGCACCTTTTGCATTGCAACCTACAATAGTACAATAAAGTGACTGGAATAAAAAAATAAATCCTAATTTTCAATATACGAAAATGTAAGTGGGATCCACTAAACCTTATAAGCTGCATGAGTTGTATGCAACAATTTAGCAACAACCATGGGAAAGCAGAAAAATTACCTTCACAAGGGGCATGATGCTACATTGAAGATGGCCCTATCTACAATTGTAAAATGAGTCAGTCTCTCAAAGGATTGGTTCGTTTTGTTTTAAATAACTTACACAAGAGATTTATTAAAACTTTTTCAGTTAAAGCAGGAAGGATATCCACAAAAAAGGTCTTGTATGAGTCAGTGTGATGATTCTGTCTTTTTATAAACACCTCAACAGTCACCATATTATTGAACAGTAAAATAAAGACATGGGAGTAATCTTCCACTGTTATTTAAAGTATTCATTCTGAGTACTTTATACATGTTATTGGAAAAACAAGTGTCAAGGAGCAAAACGAATGCGGGACCATCACTAGTGATGAATTTCGACCAGAACTTATGTAGTCACTTCCGTGTTTCTATAAATGATCTTCTTACTCCACCTCTAAATCAATATGATTCAGACATACAAATAAAATTAATAACTGTAGATAAAAAAGATACTGTACATTTGTACAGTACTTTATAAACTGTCAACGGAACTACGACTATTTCATATAAGAAACATTTAAAATGCAAATATTGTAGTAATATACTACTTAAATTCAACCAATTATGTGTATGACGAGTAATAAACGATGATCAAATCCATGCAATACAGACAGTAACATCTGTCGACAAAGGTTCTTGATGTATTTGATAAAAACATACCCTCCGTTAAACGTGTAAGGTGAGAATCTGTGCTCCACAGGTCCACTATAATGATAGTCTTTCATCTTCCCATTCTCTCCATAAGTTGCTGCAGACAGCATTTTTTATTATTACTATTTATTAACTTTTGTTTACCAAAATTACTGCAGAAATGATAAGTGCTTTCAGTTTATCTCCAGAAGTCTGCTGTCTCACGGTAATATGGCGCTACTAGAAACGGAATTGAACCGGAACCGGAAATATGTGTTACAAGAACGCACCCACAGATTGTTCCCACAACGAGAAGGGTACTATTACTGCAGCTTGCAGGTAGCAAAAGGAATAACCACTAGAAAGTGTCCTGAGGGTATCAGATGATATTTAGTGGTTACGGTTAGGTTTTAGGGCTGGGGTTGGGTTAGGGCCAGAGTGGGTTGATTTCGTAGAGTTGCCGAGCTCTGGAAGTGAAAGGTGGGAGTAAATGGCAAATGCCCTAGAATCATCTGATGCCATCAGGACACTTTCTAGAGGATATTCCTTTACGTAGCGGCATTTTTTTACACTACCCTGTTCAGTGCAAATAATACATAATATTATAATTAGTTACCTAGTAGATATCCTGTATTTGCTGGTAAGGACTCCATGTATGCCATTAAGGTACTCTGCTGAAGAGTATAGGAGTCATGGGCAGCACCCCAAAACTCCCATCCACATTGGTAAACAGCATCTCATGATCACATATGGCCTGTATATTCAGGCTATGATGATGTTTCCGGTTGTGAAAGTCGATTTCATTATCTTTGGGTGCTAGTATAGACACATGGGTACAGTCTATAAAGCCAATTATGTTAGGCATAGCATATTTCAAATACACAGCTGTTTTAATTGCCTGTCTCGCTTGGTAATTATTTATTTATTTGCATTTTTATAGCCCTTTTTTATATTTCAAAGCACTGTAGAGTATATAGTAAAAAAAAAAATCAAACCACAATACATTTGTAAAACATTTCACATCTACCACAGTCATACCATTTAAATAACATATTCAAACAACAGTGTATATATATATATATGAAAGAAAAGAAAAGGTTTTTTTAAAAAAATGTACTAAAAAAATTTAAAAGATTAAAAAAATCTATTTATCTTTTAAACTTTTTGTTACAGCATGGAATCAAAATTGATTTAATTAGGAGTTTTTGCCACTGATCAACACAAAAAAAGTTCATAACGTTAAAGTGAAAAATAAAATATACAAATTGTTCTAAATTAATTACAAATACAAAACAGAAAAGAATTGATTGCATAAGTATTCACCCCCTTGAGTCAATATTTGGTAGAGGCACCTTTGGCAGCAATTACAGCCATGAGTCTATTTGGATAAGTATCTATCAGCTTTGCACATCTGGACACTGCAATTTTTGCCCATTCTTCTTTGTAAAATTGCTCAAGCTCCGTCAAGTTGGATGGGGACCTTTGGTGAACAGCAATTTTCAACTCATATTCTCAATTGGATTGAGGTCCAGGCTTTGACTGGGCCACTCCAGGACATTGACCTTTTTTGTTTTTAAGCCACTCCAGTGTGGCTTTGGCTGCATGTTTGGAGTCATTGTCCTGCTGGAAGATGAATCTTCTCCCAAGTCCCAGGTCTCTTGCAGACTTCAGCAGGTCTTCCTTTTGTGTTTGTTTTGTGTCTTTTGTGTTTGTTTAAATCTTTAGTTTGTTTTATTATTTAATAAACGCGTTGAGCGCCGTTGCGCTTCAGTTTTGCCATGCCATTCTTTGTGTTAAATCTGTGTTTCTGGTCTGACATTACCCCTGCAAAGCCATCCTGTTCACACCTTCCCTACCAGAAATACTCATGTAGAATGTGGCTGTCTTCACACTGGCTAATTGATTGCCAATTTGAGGGCAGCCACATCAATATAAAAACCTGCAGCTTTGGCTGAACAAAGCTGAGTGTGTTCAGAGGTGGAACGAGAGTTGGGAGGTAAACAAAAGAAACCAGAAAATACAACAATTGCTACTCGTGCTAGTTTTAGACTAGCACAATACTTGTTTTGTTCCGTGTCTCTGTCTGTTTGTTTTGGCCACTGTGCCTTTCTGTTTTGTATGTTTTGTTTGGTTTGTTTAAATCTTTTATTTTGTTCATTTATTGTTAAACGTGCGCTTCAGCGCTTCAATACCCCAGTACTGTGTCTGTCTCCTCTCTGGTCCGACATCACCCGCAAGCCATCTTGTCACATATGGTGTCAGAAAGTGGGAAACAGCGGAACAGTACTGTGGGTACACAGTTTTTTTTTTTAAATGATTTTTTTGTGTGTGTTTTTGGAAGTGAAGAATGGCAGAAATGAAGAGGGGAGAGTACATGGAGTGGTGGAATGACCACCAGCGGCAGCTGAAAGCCGAAGGGACTCCGTGGTGCCTTGCATGCCTGGAGCATGGGCACCTCCTGGACGTGTGCCCCTGGGAAGACCCCCTCTTCATGAAGGCCTTCAATCGGGTGAGGTGGAGAAAACGGAGGAGTGGATCCATCAGAAGGCCGTACCATCACCTCAGACAGACCAGGACATCTGCCTCAAAGGGGAGGAGTGGTGCTTTGCCACCCCCCACACAAGGAGGAGTGAGGCACCAGGCCCTAAGAGGAAGAAGGGGAAGAAGCCGGGACAAACTCCAGTGCCACAGGGAGAAGCCCCGCCACCACCAGTGACACGGCTGCAATACCCTGCACCTCTGCCAACAATACAACAGGAGAGCAGCTGGGGGTTGAGGAAGATGTACGACTGGCTGGTAGACCCAGGGGAGCATGAGAAAGGACCTCCCGAGGGTGATTGACCTGCAATGGGAAGCCTGGGATTAGCAACACCACCCAGCGTCCCTCCCAGACCCCGATTGGACCAACAGCATAACAGCATATATCATCATCCATCATTCTGATTCTGATTCTGTGGTCATGTAAATAAAACACAGGGAGATTTAAGACTAATCAAAATATTTTAAAATAATTACAAATGTCTTAGAGAAAAAACAATCCTTAAAGTGCCCACTAGAGGGTGTCTGAATACTATTGCATCAAATGGCCTCATTCACTAAACAGCGGTAACCTGTTTTGCAGCAGCAAGCCCCTTTACTGCATGCTTTGTACACCTGCTATATTCACTAACTAGTGACAGGCAACCTAGTGCGTAAAAAAAAAACAGGCAGATGTCACTAGGGTGTGAGAAGAAATGAATAACTAGATACAGACTGAGCACAGAGATCATACTACAATCTGATCTAGAGCCACTACAGATAGGAGTCATGCAGTGCCAGGTCTAGTGAAATTGCTGTGCACACTAGATTATTTAGCATCTGGGTCATTTCATACACCTGTGTCAGCAATTGGTGGAATATCGCAACCCACGTTTTCACAGTGTTTACAGCAGGTACTGAATGCCCTGTTGAAACGCACCAGGAATTATAACTATTATCCCAGAGAGGCAGATGCGCTCCATTATATAAAAGTGGCCTTTTACGAAGCGTCTGGCTTTCCAAATGTATTGGGGGTTATTGATTGCACCCACGTAGCACTGTCACCACCCCAGGATATAGAACATATCTTTCGTAATAGGAAGCATTACCACTCCATTAATGTACAAATGGTGTGTGATGCGAAATTGAGGATTCTTGATGTGGTTGCCAGCTATCCTGGTGCATACACACGACTCGTACATCCTCAGGCAGTCCGGGATATATGAAGATTATGAGGCAGGTGTATATGGAGCTGGCTGGCTTCTTGTCATATGCAACTCTTTCGGCTATGTTAATATATTTACAGTATATAGTCACCATGTACTTGTGATATTTAAGTAGGCTATGCTTAAAATAGCTTTAAAATATACAAAATAAAATTATGGAAACTGTAAAGGTCCAATAAATGAATGTACACAGAGTGAGAGTTGAGGTGCAAACACTTTTTGAAATCGAGGGCTCAGAACCAGAGGGGCGTAAGTGACATTTTTGTCAAAATGGCATATTAAATATCAAATTGATGAGATATATCTAGTGCGAAAAGGATCTAACTGAAATCACAAACTGCATTGAATAAAGTGAGAAAGTAATAAAGACACAACTGCAAAAAAACTTAGTGCCAGGAGGACGTAAGCAGATGAGTCAAAATGGCTGAAAAAAGCTGTAAAATAAAGCTTTGTGTAAAACAATATCGAACTTTTGAGGATATTTTACTCAGTTAAATTGAGGATTCAAGCAATGAATTCACTACAGAATAAGAACCAGACCATGTCAATTGTAGAACATCTTGTAAATTATATTTTACAGTAGTATTTCTTAAGTATAATTTATGAAATATGACTGTATATGTGAACATTTATATTTTAAAGATGCATATTGATTTATTAATTGTTATTAAATTGAAGAAAAACAAGTCTGGGATAGAACTAGAAAACCACACTTATCTAGAATGGGTATTCATTTCAGTGTGTTATTATGGAAAATCTAACTTTTAAGCAAAATCTCTGGTGCTATTCTTACTTTTTGAAGTTTCAAATTCAAAAATATTTTAAACTTTAATTTTCTTCAAAATGATATTGATACTGTGCATGTACTGATAAATGGCAATTGAACACAAACAATCAAAATCTTATTTTTGCTCTTCTGTAAATTTATGAAAATGTCACTTACACCCCTCTGGTTCTAAACCCTCGAAATGTAAATAGTGAACTTTTAATTGACTCAGCGAGTACTTCGCTAACTTTTGATTAATATTATAAAATAAATCAGAGGGAGATCAAGTTGAACAAACAAATATTTATTTGATTTGCAGAGTTAAACATAAATGTTCCATTGACAATTACTTTCTCTGCTTTGACTGTCTCGCAGGACGCTATGAGTTTTTGGGGCAAGCAAGACAACGCCCTTGCTTTTTACATACTAAATATCACTCAATAGATAATTGTCTTAAATATAAACAGAAGATTTTAATAAGGTAATCTCACAATTGCAGCCATGCCCCAAAATAGAAGTTTTCATTTTCTAGGAATACAGAAGGACAAGGGTTGGGACATTTATTGCCTATTAACCCCACACACTAAATATCGGGTATCCTTTAATAGATAATTGTCTACTTTTCAAAAATAAGCAACACAACTAAACAAGACTTCCAATACAGTGGCACCAGAATGTTATCTATTTACTACCAATGCAGAATAACTGGGTGGGGTGTTTGTATTTCTTTTAACCCCAGAAAGAGTTTCTGCAATGGTGACTGCTAAGACAGATAAAACACTAAGTGTTGCAACAGTATTGGCAGAAACGAAAGTCTTTGGAGAAAATGAAGAACAAATATATCACCCATTTTTTTTTTTCATATGGACAATAAATTGTGGTTTAATTGGGGTAATGGGCACATGTCCCAACCCTTGTCATTCTGTATTCTTAGAAAATACTGTACAATCTTTCATGGTAATGGGGGTAGGCATTAAAAAAACAGCCTTCCATTTTAACTGCAATGTTACTTTCGCGTGTGTTCTGCAAGGTTTTTTTTTTTCTTTATCGGCGCTGCACATTTCTTTTTTTGTTTAACATTAAATGTAACTTTTTGATAGTCAAAGTACATAAATACCTTTAGATGCAGTAACTTTGTTGTAGACATATTGCAAAATATCGATAATTTAGAAGAGTGATACCCTATTGATTATAATCTATTTTCTTATAAGCATTAATAAAATGACTACTAGCCCCCCTCCCCCACTGCAATAGGCAATAAACTTGCCTATTGCCACGCATATCGAATCATATAGAATCCCACTTGTGTAAGTACATTTCTACTAATTTTATTTATTTATTTATTTTTAATGGGAGCGCTATATTTAAACAATAATACTGTATATTTAAATATGTACCACGTCTCATAACCCTAAACAACACACTGAAGACTGAATTTGTTTAAAGATAGGGCCCCGGCTCACATTAAAAAATGGAGTCAAAGTAGGAAAATGCTCATGTGGAACAGAATTCTATGCACGTGGGGGAAAACATGTGGCAATAGACGAATGCGTTTCTGCAGTACCTTGTGGTCGCTTCATTAAAGGTGAAACAACGTTCCATATAAAGTATTTCATTTTTTTTTTTTGCCGTGTAAGCAAGTATACGTGCAATAACAATGAATCCTTTCTGGGTTGCAGTCTTTTAAATAAAGGCAAACAGCTAAAAAAACAAAACAAAAACTTAAGACAAAATCATGATGACAAGACAGCTTTCAGCGGTGTCACATGGTGGTGCTACAGTACTTGGGAAGTCGTCTGTTGTGTGCGATCGATGTTTGGAGATCATTTGGTTATGCCTATGTTTTTTCGGCCATTGATGAAGGGTCTACTGACTGACTGACTAGCACTACGGGTGAAAGTCAGATGGGAACTGTAAGTGACCTTACACTACAGTAAAAGGCGGTTTCGAAGGGTGTGTTTTGGGCGTTTCGTTTTTTGTTCAGATCTGATAAAATGTGTTCTATGCAGTCCAACTAGATTCTGTTTGCTTTGATTAGATTTTGGAATGGTGTAAACGCCAATATCAAAAAGACATTTCCTGATCTCAGACTGCAGACGTGCTTGGGACCCGACACTGACAGATACATACTTGTATAACTGATAAAAAAAAAAAAAAGTTACAATGAACAACAATTGTTTGCTGCCTTCATTCAAATGAAGCTAAGAAGAAAGGTTACCAGAAGCTCCGGGGCTATGAAGATTTGACATTTAAAACGAATAACCCAACTCAGTGAAAATGAGTTCACGTATCATCACAGTTTGCCTTCCTAAAAAAGAATTCGGGATATGGATGAGGTGCATTCGAACAAACCGGTTCAGTTTGTGTACTGGTAAAAATGGATTGCTTGAGTCGCGTGAAGAATTACACCGGGGTCATTTAAAGGGAGTCAGAATTCGATTGGGAATCCTTGGAAACACAGTCTGTCCGCTGTCAATTAGGACAAGTTCACCATTTGCTTTATCAAGGTGCTATGAGAGTAACTCATTCAGTGTGGCTAATAGACCCTGGAAAAGGTTAGGTCCAACAAAAACTAAGTGTACGACGTCTGCAGAAAGACAACAAGTAGCGGATATAGAAAGTGAGAACAAAAAAGACAAAGAACCAAACAGGGAAAATGAGAAGAGACTCAGTCGTCTATTTTCTGAAGACAGCAGAAAGCTTCTACAACTGGCTCACCCAGAACGGTGGCGACTGGCAGGTAATGCTGTTTAATAATATCATGTGCTCAGTGTGTTATCAGGGGGCTCTCTAGGTAGTTAAACTGTTCGGGTCAGCCTCACCTTAGTCCCATTGATTTACATTCTCCAGAATTAACTGGCGGGGCACAAGCTTACATTGAAAAACTCAGAGTCAATTAGACATAGTTTCTTCAGCATGATAATATATCTGGAAATGACACATACATTAAAACGGGTCTATGCTGTTCTAAGTGTTTTACAGGAAATTATTAATTTAACAGGGGGAACTTCCTTATTGTATTATGAAGAGAACTCCAGGAATGCTAATTAACTGGAAAGTCAACAGAGTTAAATTCTCAACACAGTGCACATAAAGGTATATTAAACATTTGGAAATGTCGTGTCTTACGAATCTGGTTAATACATTGTGTTATTAACTAAACCGATTATGAACACTGATCTAGTGTGACGTCTCATCCTCACTATTGCTTTTTGTAACCGTTCTAGAACCTAATAAAGGAATGGGATATTTGAATGGATTTAAATACCACAGTCAATTCATTAAAGTATGACCCTCCCTCACATTTGAGGAGTTCTGGGCCAAAAGGTATTGTAAACAAAAGTGTAAACTGGAAGCATTATACTACAGTACTTGATCTATGCCTGATCTACAATAGGATAAGTCAGTTCTAAATTAAGTAAACCAGGAGAGAAACAGGCTTCGGTACAGTAGGATGTGTTATATCTATCAGAACGTCATTCATGCATTGGCTTCCATTGAATTGTATCTGTTTGATATCGTAATTTATAAATTATGAAACGAATACAAACAATAATCATGTTTGCCTCTAAATACATTTCCAAGCAGTGTTTTTTCGAATATTCAAATATTTATCCTAGTAAGAAGTGAGGAAAGACAATTGAGGGACAGAAATTTTGCAGAAATTATATAGAGCTGCGAGTATGCTATTTTATTATCCCTTGCAATATTTGGAGGCACCAGTGTGTATCATCACACTTATATTTTCCTCCATATTTTCAGAATTATTAAAAAAAAAAAAAGATTAAACTTGGTTTGTGCATAAAGGCAAAATACAATAAATTTATGCAACTACACACACACAAAAAAAAAGTTAACCCAAAATGTAGTAACGCAAAATGAAGTAAATGTTATTATTCTTTTCTTCCGGCAATACAAACAATGCAATTTTTAGCCAGCAGTGTATAATTTAACCTTGAAAATGAAAACAATAAACATACGTAGAAGCTTGTTTTCATTAGTAGCATAGTACTAGATATTCAGTATTCAAGTGACACCTCCTTAGGTTGTGTGTAAGGCAGGAGAAAGACAGGACATCCTATCGACTTCATTTGCTAAACTTAAATAAATTACACACAACATAATTATATTCCGTTCTGTACGTATGAAACGTATCAATTTAATAAAGAAGCAATTCAGCCAAACTTTAATTCTGGACCAAGGCACATTCGAAGAATTGTGTTGGATTTTTTTTTCTTGGTATATTTTAAATATATTTTAAATTAATTACTCTATAAGCATTCGCTACATTCCTTTCATTTTCATCAGTATTAGCATCCCAGGTTATCAATGTGGGAGGGCGCATGTCCAGTGATTGGCTAAAACAAGCCAAAGGGGAGAGGAGGCATGCCACTCTTGGCTATTTTTTAGGGGGAGCAGGAGACAAAATCAGTATTAGCTTTTATTAAACAATTATGGTTATAAAAAGTATACTCAAATTTAAAGCAGCAAACCTAAAATTTGGGGAAACACCAAGTGACCCCTAGAGGCAGCTATTTGTAACCACCACAGTTCCAAAAAGAACCATAAATAATTAAAACTACACACACCAAAACAGTGACATACAGACACAATCAAATGAAAGTGATTTTTAAATGCAAATCAATATAAAACAAAAAATCAATAAAGGAACACTAATGTAAATAAATAAATAGATAGAACCCCAGCACCTTGTGTGTTCTTTGAACAGGTTGCCGTCTCCAGTAGGTTTCCACTATTTTGGAGGAACTGCCCGGGACAGCTGCCCTTAGCTTTCAGTGTAGAAAGAAAAAACCCAGACTATAAGAGTATAAAAGAGGAACACTGCACAGAATGTAAAATCATGGAGGAGAGGTTTAAAATGGTCCTGTTTTGCCAGTTTAAGAATCCAAATCAAAACAATTACTGACCATAGTCCAAGTAGCTGTGGAAATAGCAAAAGAAGCATCAGTCTGTCCAGCAATTAACCCCTGCTTCACAGCGTCTCTGCAGCCTCACTCCATCTCATCCTCATAGCCCCCGTTATTGTGCTTCACCAGGTCAGACTGATTGTTGCCATTTAGCTGCTTGGTTCTTACACCTCGGAGCTCTCCCCTCCCATTCTGTGGGAGATTGATATATACCGAGAGACCCTACCTCAGTAACAATTAAGGGTTACGTTCTACATGTAAAATCCACGGTCAGACCTTACAGGGTTAAATTAAACAATTAGATTTAGAATGCGAGTCATTGCAGTATTTATTTATTTATTCTTTTTAGATCCTCCTAGCAAACGTTATTCAAATTATGAAAAGGTAAACGTGAGCGATTCACCACAATATTACATTTTTTGTAATAGTTTTGTGGTAAATACAGGCTTCATGCTTTGGTAATCCAGTGGCCTTGCATATTCTACGATAACCCCTAGTACAATTTTGCACTGAAGCAATTTACAAAAATTAAGACTTAGAGAGAAGAGTTAGCCTAAGTCAAACTGCTACTGATAATTTTGCTAAATTTTAATACCAAAATAAAAATGTTAAAGTGACAAATGCTTCACACTAAGTTAAAAACATAAAGTTAACTTTCTAGATAGAAGGGCTACTACTGTAACATTTGAAGTAGTGTTGGTGGATATACTAGTACCAGTCCACGATATATCACCATACCAAAATGCTACAATACCAGTATCAGGCCTGATTTGACATATGCACTGACGCACAAAATGACACTTAAAAGCCGAACAATTGCTTGTTAAAAAACAAATCTCCAAACTTTGTTGGAAGTATATGGTAGAGCTCATTCAATAACACAGTCAGTAACCCTGACTGGTATAAGCAATGTATATGCAAACAGTACATAAAATGAGGATTTCAGATCAAACTAATAAATAAATCTAATTATTCAGATACAAATGGCAGCTCTTTTATGTTAACCCTTTGTCATCAGCAATGTGGAAAGATGTGTAAATGCATCCCATATACATAACACAGTTAACTTATTATTTAAAGCAAAAAACATCACAGAAAGCTGGTTTATATTATTGTTCAAACAATTATTTATTGAATAAATATTACTTTTGACGTGCTTATCATTTTTTAAAATATGTATTTATTTTTAAAAATCCAAACCATGCTATCAACAGTAAGCAGTGCATACCTGTACTTTAATATGATGTCGCATTAGGCAAAAAATATTGCTTCACAGTGGTGGACTGGACATGGCGATGGGCAAAATATATATACAGTCAGCACTCGGATATTCGTTACCCAGATACACGTCAGTCGTGTTTTACCGCCCTTGTATTAAGAATAAAATAAATCCCCATTATATAGGCTATATATATGTAACAAATGATTGCACTTAACATCACACGCGATTTCCGACTCACCAATTTTCCGATACAAAGCTCATTTCTTCAATTTTACAATTAATTTAATTATCCGTCACAGCCCACGGTTTTTTTTCTTGCATGCCCACATCAGTCTGTCTTTATTGTGCATTTACACAGCGATTCCTCCAGTTATCACCTGACGAAAATGCAGCCAAAACAAAATCAACAAGACCATCTACGGTAATGTAAAAGTTAATCATTAAACAGATTTAGATACTGTGATACATTTCTTTTTTAAAAAAATCTGTGATCTTTAGTTGCTTTTGTGCATTTTCATTTGCAAGTGAACTGTGACATTAGGGCCTTATCAAGCACTGTATTTTGAATTTTGAATACTGACTTTGGAACTGTTTTAAGTCTGGAAACTTGTGTTTTTATTATTATTATTTTTTTTTAATCTTTTACTAAATTGCATTGCCTTTCAGGTTTTACGCAGTTCTGTGCTTGGGTAACATTTTGATTTCATTTTGCTGTTAGGTCGTTAATGGGGAATTTTACATACTGCTACAATACATACTGGATTTAAAAGGAGAAGGGGTTGTAGTATTCTGTGGCCCGTGGTCCAGACCACTCAGCACTGTGACGTCACAGTGGTCCGGACCACTCGGACCACTCAGTCACAGTGATCTGGACCACTCCAGCTGTCGCTGTTATGTTATGATTTCACAGTTTCCTTTTCATTTTTTTTATTGGCAGTTATGTTATTTTCCAAACACGTATCTTTCAGTAATTCATACCAGTGTTTAAGTTTATAATAATGTGCTTGGGACCCGTTACCATTATCATGTGTATTTAGAAAATTGATTTTACACTTCCAGAAACGTTATCTTTTATATAAGGTAAATATTTTCTTGTTTTAAAACTTGCTGGTATAATATATAGCCTACATATGCATTATGATAGCCTTAACTACAAAATACACAATGACAATAATAAAACAAACATGGTGTAGCAGGTTTTCTGATGAGTTTCATAGAGATTTAGTTGTTGTAGATATATTGTTTTTAAATGTCTTACGATGTTTTTCTATGTGTTGTTTAAAGTTATGTTGACGTTGAATAGTACTTTTGCATTTTTGACAATGCCAGTGGCTTCTGTTTACTTTTGAAGAACTTTTCATTTCAGCACAATAAAGGGGAATGATGCACTATGGAAATAAACAATAATAATATATACTACTAATTATAATAGTCTTGATTTTATATAGCGCCTTTCATAACCAAATATCTCAAAGCGCTTCACAAATAAGGGAAAAACAGATAAAATAACACTAAAACAATCATGACATATACAAAGTGATCTACAAAATACTATCACAATTAGAAATAAAGAATATAACAGCAGAAAAAAAGACAATTAAATAAGTGGCTTTTTAGGCGAGATTCAAAAACAGACAGCAACTCATAATCTCTGATCTCAATAGGAAGTGTTTCAATTTCTACACCTAGGTGCGTAGAACAATGTTACATGAGAAAAAAGTTCACAAATTCGAAAGGATTGTATAATGGTTATTAACCAATGATATTGATTGAAGTAAGTATAACATGTTTAAAGCGTTGCGAGTTTACTAAATTAATAATCACAGTGTAACTTCTTCCAATTATTTAACATTAAGAAACAAAAACAACACAAATACAGTGCAAAACAGATATTTCTTAATAGACAATGCTGACATTTTATTTACACATCTTTATATATATATTGTAGCGTGCACGGGGGTAGGCAGCAGTAGGGCTGGTAGGTGACATAATCACACACAAAAGACATTGTATTTGTGTCTTTTTTTTAGAAGATATTTCAGTTTTTTATTTTTCTTAAATATTTCCCAACATAAAACCAATGTCACCTTACAATAATTGATTTTGAGTTTCAGTGTTTTAAAATAAAATATCAAACAGAATGAAATTTCAATGTACCATTTGTAATTCAGTAATATGAGGGAATTGGTCAGGGTCTGAATACTTTTGCAAGGCACTGTGTGTGTGTGTATATATATATATATATATATATATATATATATATATATATATATATATATATATATATATATATATAATATATAATAGCTAATTGAGGCACTTTTAGCAATAATAACCTCTTTTAAACAATTAGGATATTTGTCAGTGAGCTTTTGGCATGATTCTTTATTGATTTTTGACCATTCTTCAACACAAAATTGTTCCAGTTCATTCAAATTCTGAGGACTTACCTTGTGCACAACATTTTTATTGCCTGCATGCAATACTTTACACTTTTCTCTATTAAATGTCATTTGCCATGTGTCTGCTGAGTTCTGAATGGTGTCTAGATCATTTTGAATGACCTTTGCTGCTGCAACAGTGTTTGCCACTCCTCCTATTTTTGTGTCATCTGCAAATTTAACAAGTTTGCTTACTGTACCAGAATCTAAATTATTAATGTAGATTAGGAATAGCAGAGGACCTAATACGGATCCCTGTGGTACACCACTGGTTACCTCGCTCCATTTTGAGGTTTCTCCTCTAATCCAGTACTTTCTGTTTTCTACATGTTAACCACTCCCTAATCCATGTACATGCATTTTCATGAATCCCTACTGCGTTCAGTTTGAGAATTAATCTTTTATGCAGGACTTTGTCAAAAGCTTTCTGGAAATCTAAATAAACCATGTTGTATGCTTTGCAATTATCCATTGTCAATGTTGCATCCTCAAAAAAGTCAAGCAGTTTAGTTAGACACGATCTCCCTTTCCTAAAACCATGCTGACTGTCTCCCAGGGTATTGTTACCATATAGGTAATTTTCCATTTTAGATCTTATTATAGTTTCCATAAGTTTACATATAATAGAAGTCAGGCTTATTGGTCTGTAGTTACCTGGTTCGGTTTTGTCTCCCTTTTTGTGGATCGGTATTACGTTTGCTATTTTCCAGTCTGTCGGTACAACCCCTGTGTAAATAACTTCTTTCATTTCTTTGAGTACTTTGAGTACTATTTGAAAGAACCTTCTTTCTTCCAGACCGAGGAAGCGTGGTGACAGTACCATGAGTCTTGTATGTATGTGTGTATATATTAATTACCATAAAATAGCACCCACTGGTGCATCACTTTGTTGTAAACCTTTGTCAAAATAAAAAAGGACAGGGTCAAGAGATTTTTTTTCAGGAATAATAACATGACAATCCTAGCTTGGTACATCAATTTTTGTTGTTAATGTAGCCTATGTGAATTAAACAGTTATCCTATAAAGCTAATATTTTCAACATGGACCTGTGAAGGCACTACCTTTTAATATCTCCTACTCAGGTGTGGTTTGAAGTGTACAGCTCACAGTTTTGTTTCTCAACAGCTGCTGTGGGTTTCCTGGGTGTTTCGAGTATGGTCACGATGGCCGCACCTTTCTACTTGGGAAGAGTCATTGATGTCATCTGTGCCAATCCCGTAGGGGACGCGAGCGCCACCCTGACCTCCCTGTGTGCAATGCTGTCCGGAGTTTTCCTCTGTGGTGCTACTGCTAACGCTGCCAGGGTCTACCTCATGCAAATCTCAGGTGAAATAGGGGCATGTCTAGCCAGTATTATTAATGTGTAGATGTTCTAGTTTAAGAATGCAACAGATTCACCTTAGCAACTCTGTACCACAACTGGGTATCTATTTCAACTGTATAATGACAATGTATTTTGTATTAAATTATAGCAATAATATGGTTATTAAAACAACCAAGATACAATACCAATGTGACTTATAAAGGTAAAGGGACATTATCCAGGTAAGCCACTGTTTAGATCAATTAAAAATGATGCCAGTATGTTCTATCAAAACATTATACTAAATAATTTTACACATTTGTGCCATGTTAATAGGACAAACCAATGCTGTCCCATGTTATACCACATCCTTTCTAAGTGAGGATCCATGTTTAATGTATGATAGTTGTGTTTTTTAAGAAAAATCACTGTACACTTATAATATGCTGTAAACATCCAGAGTTCAGATAAATAAAATGTACATGCTTTTTTGTGTACTGAATGGAAATACAATTAAAATTGTTCATAGATTTTTGCTATAAACGAACACCCTGTAAAAAATCTAGTACTCAAGGCATCTTCATAGATTCACTTGATATTTTATTTATTTATTTTTTATAAAGTCCTGTCCTATTTTTTTTTTTTTTTTTTTTTTTTTTAACTCCTCTCTTTTAAAACTAAGCAAAAACACAGGCAGCTGAAACTTTTTTTATGATAGCATGGTTTGGATTATAGGTCAGTTCAGACGATTGTGGTTTAAATTAGTGAAAATCTACTGGCATTTAACAAAAACTAGAACCTCTTAGTACATTTATTTGAAGACAGTTAAGGGCTCTCAAATTGTTTGTTGATCATTTTAAAAGATAAAGGTTTTAAAAATGCACACCCAAATGTTGTAAACGAGTGTCCTGTGTATTAATTTCCTTTTTAATACTACTTTTTTAATTTAAAAAAAAATCTTCTTGCATAATGATTATTTTGTCAACTAATAACTGAAAAAAACTTAAAATATTTTGTCTGTGATAATTCTTGCAGGACAACAGATTGTGAGAAATTTACGAGAATCCCTTTTTTCCTCAATTTTGAGGCAGGAGGTGGGATTCTTTGACAAGACCCGTACTGGAGAGCTCATTAATCGCCTGTCCTCAGACACGGCCCTTATAGGGCGTTCAATTACCGAGAACCTCTCAGATGGACTCCGTGCTCTGGCTCAGGCAACAGCCGGGGTTGGCATGATGGTAAGTAGCTGCTGGTTTAATATACTGTAGCTCCTCTACATGGTTTACACACTTGTCTCACAGGAGCTATGGTAAAGAAAAGGGCTTGTAACCAGTAGGTCCCCGGTTCAAATCCCACCTCAGCCACTGACTCATTGTGTGACCCTGAGCAAGTCACTTAACCTCCTTGTGCTCCGTCTTTCGGGTGAGACGTAATTGTAAGTGACTCTACAGCTGATGCATAGTTCACACACCCTAGTCTCTGTAAGTCGCCTTGGATAAAGGCATCTGCTAAATAAACAAATAATAATAATAATAATAATAATAATGTTATCCATCTACTACCAATTTAGTACGAGTATGTGGTGTGATTGTTCTTCACCATGGATATACATCCTGAATGTGGATTTCTTTTCACTTAATATTCTCTCTTTAATAACCGTTTTTCTTTCCTTTGTGAAGTTTTATGTATCGCCTTCTCTTGCTACGTTGGTCCTTGGCATCGTCCCCCCTTTTGCAGTCCTGGCTGTGGTCTGTGGAAGGTACCTGCGCAAATTGTCCCGAATGACCCAAGATTCATTGGCAGAAGCCACACAGGTAAAATAATCCTTTAACATAATAGTTTATTACATCAGTAATGTCTACGGAAGCACCAAGAAATTTAGCACCTGCTGTCAGCCTGTCAGGTCTGCTGTCTTGCCCATTGTGACTGAAACTGATTTGCAACACAGTTGTCATGTGAGCTGTTATTAGCTCTCACAACCTGTAATTCTCAATAGCTCAATAGCCATGATCTCACTTCACTTTCTATCTGTGGCTTGGGTAAAAGTGCAAGAAGAGTTTCAATTGAATCTCGGCATAGTTTGCACGTGAACCAATTGTGCACTCCCCATGCCTCTGTACAAATACCCACTGTAATCTGCACGTGAAGTGATTGTGCAATCCCAGTGCCTAAATACAAATATACATTTTAAATCACCTGTGCCACATAACCCACACTTTGGGCACCACTACATCCATACATATAAACATCCCACATACAACATAAAACACAAAATACAGGGGTGGGGCAACCCACCACATGGAGTCATAAAGACTATAATGTTAAATGCCACTATGAAACAAAACACGCAGCATATGATCAATACGTGGGTGAGCAGAGCAAAAGGTGGGTGGAGAGTCTTTGTAAGGAATTAACAATGCAGCAATAATTATTTCAAAAATCGTGCGAGATAAATGAAGTAGCCACTTTTGCAAGCCTGGTAACATCATACGAAATCGCTAAACATGGCAACTAGTCAGTGATGGTGTGTTTTTGAAAAATGGCATGCTATGCATTGCAGATATTGTGTGTCCTGAAAAGAAGTCGGCATTTGTTAATGTAAGTTTGTCTCACGTGACAATAGGGCGGCGAGTTGAGGACATTGCCATTGATATCCAGTCTCAGTTGCAAGACCGTGCTGCCTGATTTATTACCTTTTCTTTAGCACTAGATGACAGCGCAAGTATTGAACACACAGCTCAGCATCTTATCTTTGTGCTTGGAGTGACGGAGGAGTTCAGTTTCAGTTTAGACCCTTTCTGGAGGGAACGGATGCACAGCAGGGAGATGCCCTTTAGCTTTTGGCAGTACAGTGGCTTAGTAGAGGGATGACATTGAAGTGCTTCTTTCAATTGCAAAAATAAATTGATGAGTTTATGTAGAGGAAAGGTCGCCACTTACCACAATTAACATGGCTATGCAATCTTAGCTTCCTTGTGGATGTCATTGGGCATTTCACTGACCACAATCTCAAAGACATTGTGCATCTGCTGTGTTTGATCACATAAAAGCCTTTGAGCGGAAAATTAAACTACTGCAAAAGCACTTGAGCGAGGGAAACTTCACACACTTCCCTGCCTGCAAAGACCTGTCTGAAGATCTCCAAGAGATTTTTTTTTGCGCTATAATGACATAATTTACTCTGCTTTTAAGAAGCAATTGATTATTGTTGAGGTGGTTGGTTAGCCAGAGACAACCTACTTGACTGGAAATGTAGAATACCTATCGCCTCAATAGTAATTTATTGAATAGCTTGTTGTAGTCACTGACAACTTGGATACATGCTAATGATTTAATTTTACAGTTTATTGAATTGGCTGTTACTGTTATTGGCATTGTTAATAAATGCCAAGAAATGTGTGTGTGTGTGTGTGTGTGTGGTTTTTTAAATGTATAACATTTACTTCTATCAACAATAGTAATACAGTAAATGATGTCATACTTGTATTAAATTGAGTTATTGTCACTGGCAACAGGAATGCATGCTAATGCCATGGCTTCATGTTTTTACAAGTTATTAACAGAGGGAGTAACTACTAAGAAATGGTTTAAATTTATTAAGCTGAAATACTGAAATGATTAGAAACACAAATAAATGCACTTGAAAAAGGTACTTGAAATCTGCAATCTATGCAATGTGGCCCATGGTCCCACAGTAGCCTTGCTATGCAGCCCTCTGCTCTGTAAACTTTGGGCACTCCTGCCTTAAACTGAAACATATTTGTATGTAGTATGTATGTGTGTATGTAGGTCAGGATGGAATGGTACCCTACCCACAAGGATCAGTTCTTTAGTCGTCTTTCAAAAGCACATTCAGACCCAGAAACTGGGGTTTTAGTGCAGTCATGCACACTTTTATTGTTTAACATAATTGGGCTTAAGAACCCAGAAAAATAAACAATAGTAAAACAGAAATGAGAAAATAAACCTAACCCCATGACAAATATCCTCCTGGCTGCCAAATTGAAAAGTAATCAATAACAGAAAAAAGTGAATATATAAATAGAAAAGGACAGTAGTAAAAATCTGCCTCTCTTCATTCAGCTGGCCGAGGAACGGATTGGAAATGTAAGAACAGTCCGGGCTTTTGGGAAAGAATTCACTGAAGTGGAGAAATACATCAGCAAGGTCAACTATGTCTTTCAGCTTGCAAAAAAAGAAGCAGTAGTTCGGGCAGGCTTCTTTGGAGCCGTGAGTATTATTATTATTATTATTATTATTATTTATTTCTTAGCAGACACCCTTATCCAGTGTGATTTACAGTCGTAAACAAAAATACATTTCAAGAATGACAGTACAAGTATTAATATAATTAAGAGCAAGATAAACTACAATGACTTTGGTTCTAGCAAGTACAAGTATATGACAAAATACGATTCAATAACAGAGCAGATAACAGTGTCAGTGATAGTTACATCAGGATATAATTAAATACAAAATTCTACAGATTAAATGACACTTGACAGATTACAGTACTCTAAAGTACAGGATTAAATGCAGTAAAATAGGGAGGTAGGGGAGCGTAGAGGAGGTAGAGCCAGTCTTCTAGTGCAGGAGGAGCGGAGAGGTCGAGTGGGAGTGTAGGGAAAGGTGAGGGTCTGGAGGTAGCTGGGTGCAGTCTGGTCAAGGCATCTGTAGGCGAGTACGAGAGTCTTGAACTGGATGCGAGCAGTGATCGGGAGCCAGTGGAGTGAGCGGAGCAGTGGAGTTGCGTGGGAGAAGCGAGGCAGAGAGAACACCAGGCGAGCAGCAGAGTTCTGGATGAGCTGGAACGGACGGGGGGCGGACACAGGGAGGCCAGCCAGGAGGGAGTTGCAGTAGTCTAGGCGGGAGAGTACCAGGGCCTGGACAAGGAGCTGGGTGGCGTAGTTGGTGAGGAAGGGTCGGATTCTTCGTATGTTGCTCAGGAAGAATCGACAAGTGCGTGCCAGAGTGGAGATGTGCTGGGAATAAGAGAGGCAGGGGTCCAGGGTGACTCCAAGGTTCTTAGCTGAGGAGGAGGGAGAGAGTGTGGTAGATTCCAGAGGAATGGAGATAGAGAGATCAGAGGAGGGGGAGGAGGAGGAGGAGGAGGGAAAGAAAAGGAGGTCAGATTTAGAGAGGTTGAGTTTGAGGTGATGCAAGTGCATCCAGGAGGAGATAGCAGACAGACAGGTAGAGATACGGGAGGGAATGGTTGAGTCAGAGGTGGGGAAGGAGAGGAAATCTGAGCATCATCAGCATAGAAATGGTATGAAAAACCATAGGATGCGATGAGGACCCAAGACTGACCCTTGGGGGACTCCTGTTGAGAGAGGGCGAGGTGTGGAGGTTGCTTCACGCCAGGTTACCTGGTAAGTGCGAGTGGAGAGGTAGGAGGAGAACCAGGCCAGAGCAGTGCCAGAGATTCCCAGGTCAGCGAGAGAGGATAGTAGAATAGAGTGATTGACAGTGTCAAATGCAGAGAATTTCAGTGTCGTCCACAGTGTCAGTTTTCTTCTGCATCAAACATGGTACCATTCCCTTGACAATAGATTTGATTTGGCATGCACTTTGTAAGACTTTGTAAGACATTGCAGCCATATTATGGGAGCTACTAGACAGACACACAAATTAATAATAATAAAAAAGTCATTTCTTGCATGTCTCCCAAATAAGAACACGTGATAAAAATCTTTGTTATATATTTGTTATATATTTTTAAAACTGTACACCATAAGAGAGAGGGACACTCTTCATATTAAATCATATAAATATCATATATTTAACATATCTCATATTCACTGGTGTGAAACTGAAACATGGTTTTATCGAGCCCATTTTAATATAGACCTACAGTAATAAGGCTATTCTGTTTTTCTTAGACGGGACTGTGTGGGAACCTGATTGTGCTCACTGTGCTGTACAAAGGGGGGCTGCTCATGGGCAGTGATCACATGACAGTTGGGGAACTCTCCTCCTTTTTACTTTATGCCTTCTGGGTGGGAGTGAGCATTGGAGGTATGTGATTTTTTTTTTTTTTTTTAATCCCTCAGTGCTCTGTAGCTCTTTTAACCTGAATATTAAAGCATTGAAGTACACATGATTGCAAACATTGTTTCTGAAACGACCACAAGGTTGATTTTCTGAAGGTGAGGTTGGTAAGCATATAAGTTGCACAGTACACTTTCATATAAGTTGCACAGTACACTTTCATATAAGTTGCACAGTACACTTTCATATAAGTTGCACAGTACACTTTCATATAAGTTGCACAGTACACTTTCATATAAGTTGCACAGTACACTTTCAGCACAATGCTAATCGTTAAGCAATGGCAAATAATGATCAAAGCAAAAAAGAGAATAGAGAGTCACACAGCATGCACCTAATAGATTATTAAACAGTTAGAATAAATAGCTTTAAATATAATTTAAATATATTTTATAGTAACCTTTCTATTTTATGATGTTTGCAATTTCTGGTTGGTTTAAGCTGGAAATTCCTTAGTGTTGCCACTGAATCCATTCAAATCATATGACAATGTGACCTTAAGCTGTATCAGCTTCACCTACTCTCTCGCTCTCAAAATCTATATATAGTCTGTTCAGTCCAGATGCTTTCTCCAGAGAAGTTTTAAAGCAGGGTGTAATAGGGGTGTGGGTGTCCGCTGACAAACACAGAAACGCTATAGTTGAAATGGCGCACAGTTGTCCAGGTTTATTTACAATATTCACATGAGTTTAAAAGCTATGTTGCTTGTTGTATATACCTGCCACTAGGGTATCAACAATCCTCTTTTTAGTGCAGTGGTGCGCAAAGTGGGAGGTAAGAAGTCAGTAAAGGGGCCGTGGCTATGACTAAAGGGGCAGGTCTGTCTTTTTTAAAGATAGAACATTTTAAATAAATATATAAATGACAGATAATTAGTCCAAGTTCGTATTTCAAGTTAGCTATAACATTTGATAAGTACTTGAATTGCAATTGTAAGAGCTGAACCGAAGGACCGAAGAAATGGCGGCTTCCATGTATGGGACGACGTGTAAAAAAAAAAAAAAAAAAAGAAAAAGCCCAATGTTTTAACAGATGTTTTTTTTCCCCCCAGATTGAATGTAAATCGCATATTTTTTCCTAGATTTAACCAAAAAACGTCCAGATTTAGCTAAATACATACATGTTGACAAACACATTATTAAAAGTCGGAGTGTAAGCAGCTCTGCAATAGGGATGTGCTTTTGGTACATTTTTATGAACATTTAAATGCTAAAAAATCTCAATGGGAATTTGGTCTTTTTAAAAACATTTGTATTATTATTTTTATCTCAGTAATTGTCTCTCTTTGTATTAGTGCTGCACTATTGAGATGTACCTGTGCTGGCCCTGTGGGCACAAAGTGAATAAAATTCACTTTATATTCGTATCAAAGAATAAAACAAAACCAATAATAATAAAAACACAGCTGCACATGTTACAGAATCTATCAAATGCACAGATTCATAACATTGTTATAATAACGCTACTGTTCATGGATTCGTGCCACAAATAGGAAATCCATATCTATATCCCCTTGTGTTGACAAATTACATAGATATCGAGGACATTTGTTACTTACTAATTTTTTTAAACAAACAATTTGCATAAAAGAGTACTGGTAAATTAAAGCCTATACACAATTTATTTACATGTATGCATTATTTGAATTAATATTGAAAAAAAAAAAAACTTGTGTTATACATTCACAGGGATGTAAGGGCTAAATAAAAGAAGGATTGAACGTGTTTTTGTGGTACGGCAATTTTGTTTGTAATTATTTACATACTACAGTTTTCTTGTCTGGTTCCTCAAAATACTTCCAAACGTGGCTTCACTTCGTTCCTTTGTTTAGAAATGGCATTTTATTAAAAATATATAACAAACTTCAGAAAAAAAAAACACTTGTCATTAACTTTATTACTCCGTGGCGTTAATACCATACCGCGCCCACTATAGGAATGAAAAACAGATTGCACCAATAAAGCGCCAGATCGACCGAGAATAAAACCCGCCCCAGTGTCAATCTTTCTGTTGCACCAATTAGAAAAGCTACTTGGAGGCAATTGCCAAACCCCTTCCTTTATATCCGCCCTTACTGTGGCACCATAGAAGGCGGATAAACGATGGACTACTGTAGATGATGATAAATTACTAAAATGAAAAAAAAAAAAAAGCGTTTGGTGAAATTTGTCACATGACCGATTTTTTACATCTAGCATATTATTCAATGTTTAGCCACTTATTTAGAGTTTATACGTTTAAACATTTAAAATTCCCATCCCTGCTCTGCAGCAATGCCAAATCAAACGCGTCAATGGGCGTGGACTTGCATGTTAGCTTCAGATATACTGTAGCTGGCAAAATAAATATGTTTTTTCGGGAACACCCAGATTTATTTTTTCAGGTTTATTTTCTTAGATTTAATTGCTGAACGGTAATGTTTTTCAGATGTTCTGTTAGGTAAATGTTGAATCGCCAGGCTTTAAAAAAAAATAAAATAATAATAATAATAATAATGTTAAATATTTTTTTCACAAATTAGTTTGTTAGAAATGTTAGATAAATGTTGACTTGCCAAGTTTAAAAACATATTTAAATTCACTGATTTATTTATTAGAAACCCAGATTTAACATGTCAGCTAAATGTTCACTTGCTAAGTTTAAGAAAAAAAAAAAAGATTTATACACTGATTTCAAATGTTGAATTTGTGATACGCGTATGTATTTAGCTAAATCTGGACTTTTGTGGTTAAATCTAGTAAAAAAAATACGTGATTTACATTAAATACTGAAAAAAGAAAACAAACACCTAACAAAATGTATGTTAAGAATAGGGTACGGCATTAAAAAGTTTGCGCACCACTGCTTAATGCGGAGTAGAGCAGGTTTAACCACGTGGCTGTACTAGCAATAGTACAGTGCATGGATGAGAATACGTGAATACTAGTGTACGCAAAATAACTACGAAAATGCTAAATAAAACACAGTGGGGAAAACACATGTGGCGTCCACGACCTATTCTCTATTTAACTGTCCAGGTATCGATGCAGACTACGCCATCTATAGTTTAACGAGAAATAGAACCTCACATAACCTTATTAATCTAGCAGCTATATTTGGGTACCCCACACAGAGCCCCTCTCAAATAAATGAAAAGACCAAAGAATGGAAATTGGTTGTGCCAACAAAATCTTTATTATCAACAACAACACTAAAACCCACAATTGCTGCAGTGCAATTACACACAATCCTAACCATATATCTTGCACAATAGAATAATTGCTTATTTATTGTCCCCAGCGACACCTAGAGGAGAGATAGAGAAACGTCCATCCAATTAATAAATATTTGGCTGCTCCACCCACCAAAGCCCAGAAGGGCAGTCAACCACCACCTGTGATAAAATAAACAAAAAGAAACCACACGTGAATTATTAAAGTAAATATATTAAAAGTGTAACTATAAACAAAATCACCACACCAAACATAATAGTGCACAATTCAAAAAGAAAACACAACCCAGCACCTTACTTGACTAAGCGTTCAATGCTCTGTAGAGCAGAGCAGCTACAATAGCGACGCTCTCCCTCGCAGCTCCTATAGACACACACTAAAAGCTAGCTAAACGCTGCACGATACTATTAAAACTGTAAAGACAAATAAAAACGTGCGTACACAAACTAAAACAAACAAGGGACAATAATAAGCAAAAACAATGTGCAAGATAAACACAGGGAAAGACAACTAGCAGAAACAGTGGCTGGTGGCGTTCCACTTCCTACAACAACAAAAGAAACCTTGTTACGCCGCACCACCACAACAAATCTAACGCAGCAATTACATTGAAAACACAGTTTACATTACCTCGGGAGAGTCCGGAATACTGACGTCCAAAAGAATATCCGCCGACTCACCCTACAATATACCAATAAAGAATACTATAAAACCAGGACACCAAAAGAGTACTGCACGTAAAAATTAAGAGGGAGCAAAACAATAGTGCAACCGGCTTACCTCGTCACAGGGGGAACCACGGGAACACAGGAACACCAAAACACAGCTGCACATCGACTACCTGGTTCTCTTGCACCCTTATGGTGCCGATATTTATAATGCCAACAATTAACACTTCCTGGTTCCCGCGGTCCCACCTGTTACACACAGCTAGAAAATAATAGTTGCCTGTGATCGACTAAGTGCTGCTCCCACTAAAAAGGGATGTCCGGCTGAAGGAACCTACGCTCACACACCCTCCATATACTTTTGCGAGATTTAACAATCCCATCAAACTAAGCACAATTATTTTTAGTAGGATTCTGAAACCCTGCCCCAGTTCCACACACAGTGGGATTCTGAAACCCTACCCCAGTTCCACACACAGTGGGATTCTGAAACCCTGCACGTTCCACACACAGTGGGATCCTGAAACCCTGCCCCAGTTCCACACAGTGGGATTCTGAAACCCTGCCCCAGTTCCACACACAGTGGGATTCTGAAACCCTGCACGTTCCACACACAGTGGGATCCTGAAACCCTGCCCCAGTTCCACACACAGTGGGATTCTGAAACCCTGCCCCAGTTCCACACACAGTGGGATTCTGAAACCCTGCCCCAGTTCCACACACAGTGGGATTCTGAAACCCTGCCCCAGTTCCACACACAGTGGGATTCTGAAACCCTGCCCCAGTTCCCCACACAGTGGTCAAAGGTTTGTTTGAAAGAGCAACCCAGGTTATACACATGGAGGCCCGTCTTCTGATCTACTCACAATAAAGGCTCTTGGTCACATGGATTGTTATTCCCTGGCTCATCAGCTTGGAGATGTGTCAGATAAAACAAACAAAATTCAACCACACATTATCTCCATGTACAGGGACTCAACACAAGGTCAAGCAGACTTAGAGAAACGGTAATAACGAAATTGGAGCAACAGAACCCCTCGGGATGATTGCAAACATAAAATAGGAAGGGAAATCTAAAAAAAAACTATTGAATAGGAAGGGAAATATTTAAAAAAATAAATAAATAAATAAATAAATTGGAAGGGAAATATAAAAAATAATGATAGTTGAAGCTACTTCCTCTTTAAGGAAGTGAAATATTAGGATATGTAGATGTATCTCCTTTTGATGTTATCTTACATTTGATGTATTTATTTATTTTTTACTGTCCACCGACATTTTAGTTGCCTGTCACATACATATGCAAGATAGTCTAGATCATCTAGTATGTTTAAATTAATAAGAGCCATACACTGCTGTATTAATAACAAAACAAAAGGATTGCGCTGGCTCTCACACTGACAAATCCTGAACTCAGGTGAAGGCAACTTTACACAATATTATAGTCATTGTAATAAGAACCATGTGGTAGTGACCTCCCCAGACCAGGAAGCTGACACACACAGGTACTACGGGTGAAAAGCGCTGGTGCACGTATTTTATTCAAACAATAAATCAAAAGGTTGTACAAAAACACAAAGCTTACGGAGCCAAAATAAAAGGCTTAAACAAAACAGTCTCGAAATACAAATAACTGACACCAGCAAGTATCGTGCTGGTCTTTCCAGCACGCGTAGCATTTGTAATATATTCTTTTTCGTTTTACTTTCATTTTACCTTGCTCTCGCTCTCGCTCTCTCTTGCTCTCGTTCCTCCTCTCAAACACCCACCGCGACCAGCAAAAGCTGCAGGTTTTTATACATCTCTGGATTGATTAATTTATTGCTAATCCAGAGATGGTCATATTCTACACGAGAGTTTTTACTCTGCCAATTTATCACTAATCAACAGCTGTCGACCGCATTTTCACAATGTCTGGCAGAAACGAGCTGCTAACAATCGCCTCTGCCAGACCACATTTAATTGTACAATAATACATTTAAACTACAATACATTCACTTGTGTTTTTAACCCCAAACAATACTTTTTAAGTTGTACAATAGATATCCACAAACCATGCATTAAATATACCCACAATACATATAAATACACCCATAAATTCACCTGTTCTAAAACCAAAACAAGACATTTTTAGCAGGGCTTTGCCCTGACCCCTATTTACGTGCAGGGCTCTGTCCTGCCACAAACCACTTAAAATCCATCTGTCTGTATGTCATATTTACTTTTTTTGCATATGTATGGGTAATTGTCATTCAAAGTGCTAATGCTAATTCTATACTATTCTGTACATACTGTTGATATATGTCATAGTCATCAACTTTATTATCATACTGTTGGCTCTAATTTTGAATATG
The DNA here is from genome assembly GCF_902713425.1 of Acipenser ruthenus. Classification (NCBI taxonomy): domain Eukaryota; kingdom Metazoa; phylum Chordata; class Actinopteri; order Acipenseriformes; family Acipenseridae; genus Acipenser; species Acipenser ruthenus. The sequence goes on from NC_081194.1 coordinate 39,035,987, forward strand.
CAGCCATGGCTGGGACTGTATGTTATTGGCAAACATGTCCTTTGTGCTCTGTTGCAGGTATGAGCTCTTTTTATTCTGAGTTAATGAAAGGCTTTGGAGCAGGGACACGATTATGGGAGCTGCTAGACAGACAACCTGAATTTCCACTGAATGGTAAGTTATAGCGGTGTCATATTGTAAGTCTAAATGCAGAGTGCTTCCCCTTTTTATTCATTTTATTTATTTGTTTCTGAAACTTGGTTTTCTAGACTAAAAGAGATTGATTAATTTGATTTGTTTATGCAGAGATTAATCAATCAGTCAATCAATCAATCAGTCTATTTTATATAGCGCCTTTCATAGTGGACCACCATCACAAAGCGCTTTACAAGATATTGATGAACAATGCATAATACATTAAATACAGTAAACAAAAAAAACATTGCTACAATACAACGTACAATAATACATGAAATGAAGAAATGTGCACATTTATTAACAGACTCATGATGTACAGGATAAAGTGCATAAGGTGCAAAACAAACAAACATTTGCACTGAGCGCTTACCGTATTTATCCTGTATGTCGTCAATCTGTTAATAAATGTACAAATCTCAGAAAAAATGTGAAGTCTTTGACGTGACTCTTCATTTTTTAATGTACACATCCATTGAGAACTGTTCATTTGACTTGGATTTTTTAAAAGCGCAGTTCATTTGTGACGCTGTACCATACAATATAACCAGCATCAGCTAAAAGCTCTTTCTCAGCGAGAAGTAGAAATCGCATGTGAACTCCAGAAAGATTATTATTATAATTTTTTTTTTTTTTTATGATAGTCACAGACAAAAGTATTGGCACTTACACTTATTATACCATAATTCAAGGTAACTGATTAAGGACAAGCATTTAGTAAACTTTAACCACTTTTTAACAAAACAAAAGGCAAAATACACAATTTATTTTATTATGGCTTTCAGACGTTTATGATAGTTCTTAACCAGTATGTTACATCTTGTTAGTGAAATCTGGGCCCATTCTGTCTTGCATATTTCCTTCAGTTCAGACAGATTAGTTCCACAATGCTTAGCTGCAGCTTTTTTCAGATTAGTCCAAAGCATTTCTATTGGATTTAGATCTGATGGCCATTACAAAACTTTCATCTTTGTTTTTTTCAAGAATGCTAGAGTTGACTTAGCCGTATACTTTGGGTTGTAGTCGTGTTGGAAGATAAACTGTCTGCCAATCAGCCTATGAGCAGATGGTATCAATGTCCTCTGGAGAATGTTTTGATACATGGCTGCACTCATTCGATTTTCAATCACATGAATATCTCCAGTCCCTGAACTGCTAAAACACCCCCATATCATGATTGAACCACCTCCATGTTTAACTGTAGGTACAAGGTTTTCTTCATTGATGGCTTTCCCTTTTTTTCTCCAAATATACTGTGGTCCATTTCTGGGGAAAAGTTATATTTTAGTCTCATTGGACCAGAGAATTTTGTTGAAGAGTGCTTCAGATTCCTGATCATATATTTTTTTTATATATATAAATTTAGAATGACAAATTATTATTTTATTTATTTATTTTCCCCCAATTTGGAATATCCAATTATGTTTTTTTTTCTCCTCACCGCAGCGAGTCCCCACACAGTACAGACATTCTGAGGGCGTGTGAGCATCCTCTGATCTCACAAGCCTAAAGCCAGAATCGCTTTTATGTCAAGCAATCCAGAGCAGAGGTGGGCGGGCTACCAATCCCGGAGAAAAGAGATCAGCCCTGCTTTTTATCCACTCTGAATGTGCTCGGTGTCTGGCCAGTAGGGTTTGCTGTTGCGCGATGAGGAGAAAGAATCCCTGCCGGTTTTCCATCCCCCATCCCGGGAGCGTCAGAGCCAATGTGATGTCCCCTTTGGAGTCCCCAGCAAAGTTCAGCTTCTTTGCACAGCCCGGATGTGAACTGGCGCCATCCAAGCTGTATGACTTTAACTGGATTTTTGGCAAATTTTTGCCGGTTTGTTTTATTAATTTTCTTCAAGTGGTTTGCAGTGAGATCTACGTGAATACAACTCTTCTCTGTTCAGGTGCCTTTGTACAGTTCTTTTATGCACTATTATTCCTGATGCTTCTAAATCTCTCTTTAAATCCTAGGCTGTTAATCTTGGATTTTTTTATAGCTGCTCGGACAATTGTCCTACCTGCTTTACCCATAATTTAGTTTGGACGTCCACTTCTTTCAAGCGTTGCAGTTGAATTTGTTCTGTGGTACTTCTTGATTTATTGCTCTGATTGTGGATTTTGCTATTCCATATTTCTTCGATACTGTTCGTAGCCATTTCCGTTGTTCTAGTTTGCTATGAGAGCTTTTCTCAAACATGAATCCAACTCCTTTGTCTTGACCATCATTGCTCTGTTGCAAAAACATACTTCTTCAACAGATTACGCCTTTTGTGGCTATTGGCTGTGCAGCTAAGCTACTGTGTAATGGTTTTCAATCAATGATTATAGTTTTAATTTAGTTCTGTTATTTTGACAGACTTTTAATGTAAAGGTGCCAATACTTTTGTGATTAACAAATATTTGAAATTGCTTCAGTGCTTTTGTTTTTTTTTATAAAGATTGTTTGTTAAACTACCAGAAAGTGTGTGTTTTGGTCTTTGTCATATGAATTAGTGGCTAATGTTCACTAAATGCTTGTATTTAACATGTTTTCTTCAATTCTCTGATATTAAGTGTAGGGTGCCAATACTTTTGTCTGCGACTGTACATAACAAATGAAATACAAAATTAAAAAGCCGTTACGCATAAAAGAACCATTTGACAATGTAACTGGAGACCGCAGAAAGTGGTCATTGGTCCTACTGGTTTCCATGGTGACTACAGAATCTCAGTAATGTTGTAATCTTGCAATTTATCTGTCCTGTTTTTTCACTCATTTCAGAAGGCTTTACTTTGAGACCAGATCAACTGAAAGGTGCTCTGGAGTTCCAAGATGTGACTTTCTCTTACCCAACCCGTAAGGATGCATCGATTTTTCAAGGTCTCAGCTTGTCTGTTCCAGCGGGCTCTGTGATGGCTGTAGTTGGTCCCAGTGGCTCAGGAAAATCAACACTGGTATCTCTGCTGTTAAGATTGTATGACCCGGACTCTGGTAAGTAGGAGACTTCATTAGTGTTAAAAATAACTTTTGAGGAAGAAGCCACTCTAGGAGACTAGCAACTTGGTTTTCAGCTGGTACACCTGCAACACACAGTGCATGTAAGACATACCATATTTGTTCTTTGTATTATTGCTTCCTGGTGTATTTCTTTTTGGACAGTTATTACTTACCAGCTGAACTTTTGTGGCCACAGGAATGCTTTAAAGTTTTAAAGTCACCAGGATGTGATTATTGAAGCAAAAAATTATATTCTAAAATAGAAAAAACATATATATTTGAGAGAACTGTGATATTTTGCTCTCATTTGTTATTTTTTGTTTATTTACATTCACAAAAGCTTGTTCAAGGTTGATAAAACTCTATTTACTTCCTGTTTATCAAAAAAGTAAAGCTATTGTATACTATTAAGTATTACAAGTGCATGTTTTGCAAGTGATGTCCAGCCTCCCAGTGCAGTTCTCCTGAGATAATAACTTCCGTTTTGTATTTTCTAGGTGTTATTACGATTGATGGTCGAGATGTGCGTGAACTGAACCCATACTGGCTGCGGACCAACATTGGGACTGTGAGTCAGGTAAGATCACTTCTCAGACCTCCTTTGTTACGTCATTTCATCTGAATCCAAAGCCCATTCCCATTTCTGGACATCAGGATTGGGTATATTCTGTTAGGACCATAAAGAACTGGTTACTAAAATATTTCCTATTTTCTTTCTTTTTTATTTATTTTGGTATAAATACTGGGCCACAGTCCCTTCAGTGCCAGTGACGCGTCAGGAAACCAGTAATACTAAACAGTGTACAGTACATAAGAACATTGTGTATCGTGGTGTACAGCAGTAGAGAACTATAAATTATTATTATTATTATTTGTTTATTTAGCAGACGCCTTTATCCAAGGCGACTTACAGAGACTAGGGTGTGTGAACTATGCATCCGCTGCAGAGTCACTTACAATTACGTCTCACCCGAAAGACGGAGCACAAGGAGGTTAAGTGACTTGCTCAGGGTCACACAATGAGTCAGTGGCTGAGGTGGGATTTGAACCGGGGACCTCCTGGTTACAAGCCCTTTTCTTTAACCACTGGACCACACAGCCTCCTTTTTATCTGACTTTATGTGAATGAAAAGACACAAATTCGCCCATTTTCCCATTGGAAATAGGTACATTTCAAAATATCACTGTCCTGGTCACTAAAGCAAAGTTTGTGGGGAATAATAGCCATTTTCTGTACTTTTGAGGCATAAGCAATTGGGAAATAACACTTACTACCCAGGAACAAAAATTGTGTTACATAGTGTAACCAGTATCAGTGTAAGGTAATGGGATAATTGGTTGATTGTATGATTATTAAACAATTAACAATATGTATAAATAGGCTTCTTTGTTATAACGGGTGGGTGTGTAAGAGAATTGTGAAGGAGAGAAGTAGAGGTTTTAAAGATCAGTAAACTGTGTGTTAACCTGTGCGGAAGATTCTCCTGTGTCAGGGAAGCGGCTTACCCGTCCTGACGATGGTTAGGCAAGTACACCAAAAACAGTAATACAAAGATCATTGCTTTTGACTACTGACAAGTTTAAATGTTACTTTAGATTATATTTGTGCATTATACTCTGTACACCCAACAACCACGAGTGTGAGATTTCTACCTCTTTTATGCAGCTATGCCTGGGCTCAACTGCTTGTTAATCATTCAGCCGAGCCCAGGCACAGTCTGCTCATGAACTGCTTTGGCAGGGAAGGTGATTAAACCTTCCCTACCAACCTTAAACACCCGTGCACAAATACATACATTTTAAACACTAATAAAACCACACCCCGTGCACCAATACATACATACATACATACATTTAAATCATAGAACAACAATAGACCACTCAAAATAAACAAAATACACACAGGGGCAGAGTACCTCGTCACAATCAACAACAAAAAAAAAATGTACACATTATTCAACATTTTGTGTTCCATATTGAAAAAGCCAGTGGTTAAAAATATCAATATATGTTTACAATTATCCCATTTGTCCCCCATCTCACATAATAGAATGTTCCTTTTTGAGGCATGAAACACTAATGGGCTGTTGTATTGTATATATTGTCCCATCAGGAGCCAGTTCTGTTCTCATGCTCTATTGCTGAAAACATTGCCTACGGAGCACTGGATCCTTCTCAGGTCACTGCAGAGGAGATCTACAGGGCTGCTGAGTTTGCCAATGCCAACAGTTTTATCCAGAACTTTCCAAAGGGATTTGACACTGTTGTTGGAGAGAAAGGCATTCTGCTGTCAGGTAAGATCTGTTTGTATACTTTTTTATTTTTTGGTTGATATACCATAACTAGAAAGCTAATGTTACTGCTGTAATGCTGAAATCTTGTTTTTCCTGAGTGACTGTTTAATACAATTATTTAACAGTTTAGCCTTCTGTGTCTCTCTTAATCAGAAACCAGACTTCTCCTGTTCCTTTACATTACCTAAAGGTAGTTTCACTGCAGTCACACAGATTTCATGTACTCTGTGAGGTACAGTAAACATGAATGCCCCTGGTACTTCCTACTGCAGACCAGCTGAAGTTTGGGGAAGCAAAAAAATGAAAACAAATAAATAAAGGGTTTGTTCCCTAACAAATACAACATGTACCCATTACTGCATGGGTATTTAAAAGTTAACAGTAATCAAATGTTACTGATTTGTTTTTCTGTGTATTTTTCTGTTTTTTTTCACAGAAATACGAACGCAGCTGCTGGGCTTCGGTCTACACTGCTTGCAGTGTCTCGTTTCCTTTACATTACTGCTTACAGAATTATTGTGAATGCTGTTAGGGCTCTGAGAGCACGCTTTCCCCAGTCTTAGGACTTTGTCGGTTTGCCAGAAGTGATATAGGTGGGCACCCCTATAGTCTGCTTATGTGGTAACTGTTGGTCCAGGCCTACATCGTTCCCATCAGTACAAGTACTGTACAACGAACAAGGTTACCTTTCCGATTCACTAGCAGTCGCTGGGCTCAGTTCTGCTTCGGGTCTGATTGCTTGCAGTCTATCCCGCAGTGTTTCGTTGCCGCTTTGGTCCCTGCTTGCAGTACCATTGCGAAGGCTGTCAGGGCTCTGACAGTAGGCTTCCCCGAGTCTTAGAGCTGTGTTGGTTTGCTTGAAGCTATATAGGTGGGCACCAATGTTCCCTCTATTTTTTTTTTTTTTCTACTGAGCAGACTACAAACTTCTCTGAGCACTACTTTTCTGTCAATGGGCAGCTTAGTTGAGTACTAAATAAATGACGTCCTAGTTAATATAAACTGCCCTACGAAACAATTATCACCAGCAAACGTGATTGTCAGTAAATGCAACACACTCAACAAATAAACTAAAAAATATCAGCAAGAACAAGGCACTATAAATGTTCAAGATTTTAAGTAAACTAAGGTTTTAACATCATCTGACCACACTTTCCATCCTTTCAGCGCCTTCCTATTAATTACCAAACCAAAGAAATAACATATCACACTCACACTCAGTATTATCTACAATCAAAGAGCAATGCAGGAAGCACACACCAATGCAGTTATCAAAAAGTCCACGTACTACTATAACGTAACTTTTCTGCATTTGTATTATTTTTATTTTAAATGGTGTTGTAAAGATGTTGTCATCTCTTCGAGTTTTAAGATAGTAAGGTCACTTGTATTGTAGGGATTTATGTTTCTGCGTACTAAAAAAAAAATATACAATTCCCATTTTTTAATAATAATAATAATAATAATAATAATAATAATAATAATAATAATAAAAACATGATTTGCAAGCGCCGTCTTCTCATTAGTGTTAAGTTTTACACTATGTCGAGAGGTCAGTGGGTGGGCACTGCATAAAACACACTCGATTGGTTATTGCTAGGTAGCTCTTTGTTTCTCTTAGCCAGTAGGATTTCCTCAATGTCCAAACTGATATACACAAAGTAGGTGATTGATACCTCCGTGTGTGGTGCTGCGTGGTCTGATGTTTCTGCTGCGCGGCACCCGCCAGATTGCTGCGCAGCTTAGAGGGAACATTGGTGGGCACCCCTATATATTGCTTATATTGACGTTGGTGCACCACAGACATCCGGGTGCGTACTGCCGTTCAGACCGGCTACTCACTGTAGTTCAAGCACGGTCCCCCTCCCTTTCAGGATGTCACTACATCATCAGTCACGGACCCACAGGACACCGCTGTGGCGTCTCAGGAGGTAGCAGCTCTGCTACCAAAATGGGCTATTCATGCGGTACACCCCCTCCAATTGGAGGACGGGTTCTACTCCATGCCCAAGCGGGATGGTGGCCTCAGACCAATCCTCGACCTCAGGCAGGTGTACCTGTTTCTGAGTCAAAGAAGGTTAAAAATGTTGACAATGTAACAGCTGTTGCAGTCAGTCAGGCCAGGCGACTGGTTCACCATGGTGGACTTCAAAGATGCCTATTTCCATATCCCCATAAAAACCGGCACACTTAAGTATCTGCGGTTTGCTTTTCAGGGAACAGAGTACAAGTTCAAGTTTTGCCGTTTGGCCTCTCTCTAGCTCCCCATGCCTTTTCGAAGCGCAGGGAAGCTATACTGGCCCCATTTGAGACTCAAAAGTATGAGAGTACTCTGTTATTTGGATGACATTGTGCCCAGTCTCCAGCTCAGGCATACGCTCACATGTAACTGTTTGTTGTCCACCTTCTACAGTTGGGGCTTATGGTGAATAATGTAAAGAGCCAGCTCACACCTTCTCAGACAGCCTCCTATGTAGGAGTGTGATTGGACTCCGGGTCCATACAGTTCACTCTGTCGGACGGCAGAGTGCAAAGATTAGCTACCTGTTTAGAGCTATTCAGTCCTGCTGTTGAACCAGGCATGCGCCCTGTGCAAGCCTGGTTCAACAGCAGGACTTTTTCAGTCAGCATTGACACGCGACTGCCTATTGACGGTGTTTCATCACTGTCTAAAGGCGCTCTCTTGGTGCAAACAGCCTGTCCATCTGCGCCTCGGCACAGCGTTGGGCATTGTCACAAAAAGGGATTCCATCACCACAAACGCTTACAGTCCCATGGCAGTAATACTGCAGTTTCGCAGGATCTGTTGATGAGAGGAATTCCCTCAACATTAAAGGTCTATCTGGCAGCCATTTAGCTTGCCATGTAAAACTTCAGCCACCTATGAAGGACATTGTGCCTCGCTGGAGGTTAAACATGGTGCTCAATGCACTCTCGAAGCCTCCTTTTGAGCCCATCCATTCAGCCTGGCTCAAATGTTAGCGCTCCAGTGACTGTGTGCTTTCTATCACCTTTGCAAAGCGGGTGAGCAAGATGCAGGGGTTTGCCTTGCGACAGCTTTGGTATTTCTACCCATGAGGTAATGGTCACATTTCGTACTTGATAGGGAACGTTAACCCTGGTTCCCTGAAATAGAAATGTAACCATTAACCTTCAGGGTCACTGTCCATAATTGCAGCAGTCTTGAAGGAATAATTATGACGATGTCCGTGTCTGCCATCCAGTTATGTCCTCGGAGGGGCGGGTACGACTGCATCACAGGCTCTGACATGCAGCTTTGATATATCTTATTCATGTTACAGGGTCATTAGGTTAAATACCCATGAGGTAATGGGTGCATTTCTATTTTATTAGGCACATTACCATTAAGGTAGGTTGGATTCTAAATGATGGTTTTATTAGCATAGCAAAGAAGTCTGCTTGGCGAAAAAGGAAAGGAACACTTTATGAAATGCATGTCAGACAACTAGTTTTCAATTTTTATTTCATTAGAAAATATCATAAACTAATAATAAACCTACCAGAATAACAAAAATGATAATTAACCAGCCACTAAATGAACTGTTTATTCAAGATGTCAGAAGAATTTCTCTTAGTTATCTGGGTAAATGAGGATCAAATTTCAAATTATGTTTTGTTTCTACCGGTGAACTGTATTTCATTCTAATGCCAAATGAGGCTCAAACATTTTTAAAAAATAGCAGATTGAAAGGTGTTATACTCCACTGAAGCTTTGCTTGATAGAAACAATGCATGATTTTTTCAATTTATTTTATAAATTGTATCATTTAATTTAATTAATGTGACATTTTATGCTGCATATCCATGCCAAAGTCATTAAAGTGTAAAACTTCACTTTTATTTGATGTAACTGAAATATGTTTAAAAATGTCTTTCAATAGGTGGTCAGAAACAGAGGATTGCAATTGCCCGAGCTTTACTCAAGGTATTTAGTTTTCCTTTGGATTCTCATCAGTGTCGGTGAAGCTTTCAAAAATGCTTGAAGTAAAAGTTGAAATGTTGCCTTTTTTTGTTTCAATTTTTTTTGGCTATATTAAGTCCCTTTTTTGGCCATTCTAACATTAAAATAATTCTGTAACTCCCTAGCACATTTTGTTATTAACTATCTGTAGTAAGGTACTGATATTTTTCTGTATATTGGCAACTGGAAAAAAAATTGAAGAATCTAGTTTTTTTTTTTTTTTTTTTTTTAATTTATTGTTATTATTTTTGCTTAAGGTTACAATAAAATGACACACCTGTATTGCATTTCAGACACCCAGCAGGCATCTTTGTCAACTACCAGACTAACTTAATCAACCTTATTAGTGGTATGATGATTAAGGCCCTATCTACACTACATAACCAATCTGGAGAACCGTACTCGAAACCGTTCTAATTAGTCCAGCTCAAAGCGTCCACACTGAAGTACCATTTCATGTTTAGTCAGGCTTAAGGCATACAAGCATTATTAAAGGAGCTCAGTTACAGTTCCTAGCAGTGTAATGAACAGTGGAAATTAATACAATGGTATCCCACTACGCACTGTATTTTATTTTAAAATAATGTGTTATGCCTCATATTAATAGAGGTCCATATTGCTAAAAAGAAATAAAAAAAATTATTTTGGAAAAAGTAAATGCGAACACACACAGCACACACACAGACGAGTAGGGCTTGAAGTTTTCAGTTTTTTTTTTTTTTTTTTAATCGGGTGACCTTTAAACAAATTGTGCTGATTCTGTTTCATAATTAAACTCTATTTAAAAAAGCGGTTAATTACAAAACAATCTTTGTTTTGTACCTTCATATCTTGCCTGAGCCTAATTCTGGTCTACTTCATTTTATTTCAAACAGAGCTGATAAATTACATAAATTGTTCATCCCTGATCCTACTTTTAACTTGCATTTCATTGTTGCTGGCCTACTATAATACTATGCTTTTTGTTATTTTCCCCAACTAGTTTAACAGAGATGTCCTGACAGATATATTTTTTTAAGCTTAAAATGAATACCCAGTACGGAGTCTACACTGATAGCAAGTCCTTCAGGCGCCTGTTATTTCGCAAAATATATCGAAGAGCATTTGGGGATATTGGAGAATACACAAAAAATGTAATTTGGTATTACAGCGTCCACACTTCTGATAAACAGCACTATTTGATGCAATCTAATTTAGAACCATACCCCCTGAAGTAGTCTCGAGTACGGTTCTCGAGTATGGTATTAAGTGCTGCGTAGTGTTAAGGCAACTAATATGGCTCAAAGGCATAGTGTGGACAGGCCTAAGTTATCCTGTAAGTTGCTGCTGTCCTTAACGATTAAAGCAACTTGTGACCAGTGCTGTTTGTAACTATTCAGAGGGTAAGAACATGAAAGCCAAATCCAATTTAAAATGTCTATACAAGGCTAGGCATGTATAATAAAAGTGTTCATCATGTTGAGTATGATAGACAGCCAGAGATGGATGGACAGACATACGCAATTAGGTAACATTGTAAAAGACTGACGTGACATTGCCGTTTTCTGCATGGTTAAGTCTAGTTCCCATAAGAGGAAATGACCCAGGGCAGTGACCAGGGTGTGGTTTCAACCAAGGGACTGCTGTGAAAATTTGAAAATATGAGAAAATGTATTCAATCATTGCAGTCCCCAGTTGAAACCACACCCTTGTCCTAGCTAACTAGCTGTTTCTGCACTGGCTGTAAAAGCATTAATGACTTTGAAGGATAAAAACTTTTACGTTAACATTTATAGCTGTAAAGTTTATTTACTGTACTGTAATACATGATACTGTGTCTATGTAAATTGGGTAGGCTATTCTGGGCGTGGACAAGTCTGGGACGGGAAACTTGTAGTCGATAGTGAGGGGGAAAAAAAAAAACCTGTGCATTCCCTTATAAATTTCAACTAAGTAGGCCATATAACTATACGCAGTTGTATCTAGATACCTGTTATTAGTGTTCTCTCTATAGCATAGACGAAGGTGTAAAAAATGTAATATTGTATAATGGTTACTTACTTCAGCAGCATGTACATCTGAAAAAGCTTTATAAAAATGTAATTTCAGTCGTCCTCCAACTCCTAGACCTATATTAATTTTAAATATGACGTTAAAATTTTTTTTTTTTAATCCTTTGCCAACCCAGGACGGGAGCTCCCAGGGGGCGGCGCACAATTGGCCGAGCGCTGCCCGCAGGAAGGGAGGGCTAGGTCGGCCAGGGTGTCTTCAGCTCACCGTGTACCAGCGACCCCTGTGGTCTGGCCGGGCGGCTGCGGGCTTGCCTGTAAGCTGCCCAGGGCTGCGTTGTCCTCTGATGCTGTAGCTCTGGGTGGCTGCATGGTGAGTGCAGTGTGTAAAAAAGTGAGTGGCTAACGGCATACACTTCGGAGGACAGCATGTGTTTGTCTTTGCCACTCCCAAGTCAGCGCAGGGGTGGCAGCGGTGAGCTGAGCTAAAAAAAAAAAAAAAAAGCTTGAGAGATCGATCAGTCAGCTGTTTGCACCTTGTTACTGAGCGATTTACCCCTGTACTGTACCTTGGCTATTTAATCCCATGGATGGCAGTGAAAAATGTGACCCGCTAGTGATTGGCAAATCGAAACCCCCATGTTGTGTTACAAGAGTTCACCTGCTTGTGGTTTACCGTGCAAACAGAACCGGGGGAATGTTTTCTGAATAGCTACGTATGTGCGTGCTGCGCTTTTAACACTGTGGTGTACTATGGAGCAGCATCTGGATGTAGAGCCAAATTGTGATACTTGCAAAAAAGGGCCGTCCAGATGTGTATCACAGTTCTTCACTGGAAACAATTTGCAGTAGTATAGCCTACCTGTACTGTACATTTCTGCACTTGCATTACTTTTTTGCACTTACTTTTTTTACATTCATAGGTTTTAATACATTTTTAGTGTAATGCATGACGCGTGTGTGTTTTGTTTATTGTACTGGTTAATGGGGGACATTTTGAATGTCAGTTTATTGTGTGGGCGTTTATACCGTCCATCGCAATACAGATTATAATGAGTTTATTTTGTATGAAATGATTTTGCAAAAATAACCTTTGACTTTATTTGGTTGACAATATAAATATACTTAAACAAGACAAACTTACAGTTTCATTTTTTTTTTTCAGAATCCCAAAATTCTCTTGCTAGATGAAGCCACCAGGTACATTTCTACAAGATTTATTGTTACTGATTCATGCTTTTTACAGATTCTATTTTACTTTCCAAATGTTTCCCTCCGTAACATCTTTAATTCTCTATAAGAGTATTTTAATTGAAAATGTTAACTATTTCAACTTAACATGTTGGGTCAAATTTAGCTGTGCAAATGTTTTACCAAAAGTAATTTTATAGAAATATATAATCCCCATGTGGAATGCAAAACCCCCGGCAATGGGGATATATTGTGATTGTACTGTATGTTTGAATATACTTACATTCGTTACACTGTGTTAATTTCTGTACATTTTTACATAAATCTGCTTATCTGATTTTGGTAAAACTTGGTAGAGACATTCTGTATCATAACTTGTGATAGTATTACATTCTGAGTATAGATGGAGACATTTCTCATCTTAATCCTTTGCTGCCAACTTCCAATATATTTGACACTGAGAAAAAAGGCATTAAGAGTAAGCAGCTGGGTTCCAAAAAATACAGTGTTACACATCCCCGCGTGTTGCTACAACTGTTTAAATTACGTACCTGTCATTTCTTTTAATTAACATCCTGATAACTTTTTACACTTTTATAACGTTTAAGTCGGTTTCAAAGCTCTTTTCAAAATGTCCGCTCTTGTGCACTGATAGTATAAGGATTATTGCCCACATTGTCAAACAGGTAACACAGCAATAATTATCCATAATGTAGTACGGAACAGAAAAGCCTGAGCACTTGCTATGATGTTACATTTTTTTTTGGGGGGGGGGGGGGGGGGTTGGTGTTTTTTTTTTTAATCAGAGGACAGGGGTGCGTTCAATGACAGAGCATTACGTGGCGCTTTCTAATGAATGGCCTGCACGCCAAGAGCGCTTCGTAACGTTAGCTAACATTCAGAGGAGCTTACCTGGTGGGCATTTCAAAATGGCAGTGTGGCGACTGTGGTGTAATTTCCCCACGTATTGGACTTTTTGACCAACATATCTTAATTGCTGTATAACAGTACTTGCATACAATAGAAACATCTTAATTGCAAGCGTAAACTGCACTGTAGCCACCTGTAAATAAAACATGCAATATGCAACAAATCACAGTACTGAGGAACAATGCTCTCAATGTAGTTTTCAATCCGTACAGGACTCGTGCATGTGTTTGAATTCACTGCCGCTAAAGCCATGGTGTTGACTCTCGATGCAAGTGCAATAGAGGCATTAAACTGCAGATTTCCTGCACAATCCTTCCATAAATTCATCCAAAAACAACGCTAGTGCTGCGTTTTACACCATCTTGAAAGTTCTGTCTTCGTAACACAAGTTCAATAAGAGCTCTATGTTACGTAGCGCCACGGCAGAGCACTCTGCATATTGAACGCAGCCGTGATCTCAAACCCCAGTGCACTAGAGCGGTCATTTTGAAAAGAGCTTTCAAACAGCTGGGTTTTTCTGCATTAACAGAACTGGATCAACTTTTCCAGTTTAAGAATGCTTCAATAGATGTTCAGTTGTGACACATTACAATCGTACTAGAAAAATAAAAGTAGCAAGACTTTTTATAAAGACTTAATGGATTTATTGAACAACCAAAAATAACTGTAGACATCACCGTCAAGATTTAGCATACCCTTATTGTTAAATGCTGATATATACTGTATTTGTTGTGTTTTCTTCCATTTAAATGTCCTATTCTGTTGTTGCTGTGCAGCGCTCTGGATGCAGAGAATGAACACGTGGTGCAGGAGGCCCTGGATCGGTTAATGGATGGACGCACTGTTCTGATCATTGCCCACCGCTTCTCCACCATTCAGAATGCTGATGCTGTAGCCGTCTTGGACCAGGGCCGAGTGGTGGAATGCGGAAAACACAAGCAGTTGTTAGAAAACCCACAAGGACTGTTCAAAAAACTCATGGAAAAGCAAGCTATCTTACAGAACAGCCAGAGACACTTGCGCAACAAGTAACATGCAGAGCAAACCAGACAATTTTTTTTTTTTCTTTTGGTAAGCAAGGCAAGTAATTTTATATGTGCCTTGTTTTAAAATGTATATGAAGATCATATCAAATAGTGTTTATAGGAACAGTTGTATTTTATAAGAAGGATGGATTTTAATCACAGAGGTGTTCTGTTGTTTTTTTTTTTCTAAAAAAACTCCAGAAATATATTAAATGTGTTCTCAATTTTTATATTTAGTGGCATGTTATATACAATCTTTCAAATTGGTACAACAGGCTCCGTACATGTCATGCTGATTTGGATCATCATGTTGTTGTTGTTGTTGTTGTTGTGTGGGTTTTTTTTGTTTTTTTTATTCACTTAAATGCCAGTTTAATAAATCCTTCCCCTTATCTCTGATAGACACCTGTATGCCTTGTGTTTGGCCAAATCCAATATAGTTGGAGGGAATTGTAAATAGCAGATGTGATGCACAAGACTGAAAGTGTTGCTGATTTATTATTGTTAACCCCAATACATAAGTCTGTATGTTGCACATATTGGGGCTGTTACTCATATTTATCATTATTTCATCCCACAATGCTGCAAAAAAAGTAGTATACGTCTAATGTTATATATGGCCAAAACTAAGACTGGTTTACCTGTCTCCTGTTTTGAGTGGAGATGTTAAATTAGCATTAGGTCCCCAAGTCTAACAATTCCCTTATTGTTTTGCTGTTATATATTTTTTTCTCTAGACTTGTATTTCTTTGACTCATGCAACTATTATTTTTCTGGGTTACAGTTAATAGGACCTTACCTACACTTGTATTCTGTGCTGCACATTGAATAGTAGTACAGTGTGCAGTACCCTATAGCATGTAACACAGGAAGTGAATGTGGATGGTAACCCAGCACTTCAGTCATACCCAAAACTTAGACCATTATCTTCGTAATAATTGAGGATGGCTCAACAGGCTAAAAACCTGATAAAATGAGACCCACTTACTACTTTATTTTAGAACTGTTTTTAAACCAGCTCTATATGAAGACATACATTGCCATTGGTGTAAGTGTTTTCCTGAAATGTCAATAAAATATGTTTTTCCTTGTAATGTTTTATATTTGATATATATTTATAAGTGATTGTCAAACTGCTGTGAAAGAACTTGCTGGTTCAATGCCAATTTTACTGGTCGTCAGCCCGTCACAGAACATATATTATTGCAAATTAAGGATTGTCCTGATACTTGTGACTTCCTTTTAAAGAAATACAAAAAATAATCTGTTTCAGCCTTTAACAATGTATATAAATAAACTTGGCTTAAATGGCTTAGAGTTATGTTGCACTGTATTCTAAGCAAATGTGTTCATCAGTAAACTTGCATGAGACTATTGAAGGAGCCGTAGATACCAGGAACAAACTCCTACACACCCTGGTACTCCTGTAGTCTGTCTATTGTTCCTTCTGTAAAACATATACTCTGTATGTGTCAACATCCTATCATGCATTGGCATCTAACTTTATTTTGTTTGCTATTTTTTTTTTTTTTATTCAAATCAATGTAAGTTCAATAAAAAATACAAACCACCAAAATAATAATAAAAAAAACATGCTTGTAAATGTGCATTATGTTGAATTTCATCATTAACATATACAATGTTCATTGAATGCAAATTGTACAATTTTAAATTTGATACCTAAAAATTAAAATGTTTTTTTTTTATTTATTTTTTTTATTTTATTCCAAATAAAATTTAATAACAGATTACATTGTTCAGGTTAATTTGAAAAGCTTGGTGTTTGGACATACAAAATAGGCCTGTACTGAAAAAAAACCCTATAAACACACAAGAAAAGGACTCCGCCCCATTCCTGATGGCCGACTTCCGACTGACCCTGGAATGAACTGCCAAACCATCCAGTCCGGGGCACACTGTTCCTGTTATACAGCGCCCTCACAGGTCAGGAGGGAGATTGTTGACAAGGATTCATTCGCTCTCTGTCACATGGATACAGTACTGTTTTGTTTAAAAGCGACTTGTCATCATGAGAGTGTCTTGAGGCACACCGATTGGTTTATTAAATCTTTCTAGAACCGCCATCATATCATTGAATTGTTTTGTATTCTGATTTCCACGAGTGCACCTCATCGGTACAAAATGGCATGTAAACAAACTGCAAAATGTGCTGCTGTTTCTCTTGCTACAAAGCTGGAAATTGTACGAGCTCTAGTAAAAAAAAAAACCTGAATCAGACACAAGTTGCAGAGCAATTTGGTGTTTCCCGTTCTGGTGAGTTGCTTCACCATTCTGTTAATGTGCATGTGTCACAACCCACACACAGGCCCTTTGTCGTTGCCAATAGTGTGTGAGCCTGATCATGTTCTGTGCTGCAGTATATCAGTTGTAGAACGACTACGCCAGCACAGATTTAAAAAAAAGAGATTCCAATAATTTCCTTCTTTTGACTTCTGTAAGGGAGCCATACCTCTTATGACCCAACACCCGCCAAGACGGACCACAGACCACAAGTAATATATATATATATATATATATCACATTTTTATTATCACATTCCTCTTTCAACAACAATGATATTTACAGATATGTTTGTTTTACAGACTAACAGGACTAGAAATCATAGCATGTATATATTTGGTTTACCATAAAGTTATATTACCTTACCATCTGTGAGGCAGAGGCAGCCAAACCACTAGACATCCCACAACAAGCTCGATGGTTGTAACACAGCCAATTACGACCCACACACAGGAGCTGCAATTCAACAAAAGCCTCTCAGCTCTTCTAGAAATACAACAATACACCCAACATTTAACAAAACAATGAATGTCAGCAACAGTTCCAATATTTATCTAGAACTTCAAGGTCGTTATGATCGCAATAACATCACAACATCCCCATAGGATTTCAACCGATAGTCCAGTTCGAACCAGTCCTTGGTCGTAATTTTATTCCAAAATGGGGGAAGGTGTGTATGACAGAGGAATATTGGCTCAGTCATTGTATAGGTCCTTTAGGGCATAGGAATAACTACAACAAATACAAAACACAAGAAAAACATACAGTATAATATATCCGACACTGTATGACCAATATTTAGCCTCAATTGAGACTAGGTACAATATGGCAGTTAATGAGCTTAATCAAAAAGCAATTAGTTTCTTAAAAAAAAAAAAAAAAACACATCAATATATAACACTATAGAGGCTCACACTAAAAACCTAACTTTAATATTGGTTAAAAAAAACAACTATATGAATTAAGGATGATAAAAACAGAACTGTCAGTAAATATAATAATTTAAGACCGTAATATCAAGGGGACTTATTAAAATCTATTCAAAACTTTATTATGCTAGCTAAAAATTCAGGGCAATTAAAATAGCAATGAATGAGTTTAAAATAATAAAATATTTTAAAAGACAATCGACAGTTTAATAGATCAGGTAGTCTAAACAGCTTAATACAGCAATGTAACAACAGAATAATTCACTCGAATGCAATTATATTTCTCTTTGTGTTCCAGATATTGTTGTTTACTTCATCAATCAGGCTAATCAACAGAATTAATACTTACACGGGACGTTTCTTTGCTCTTGTCCAGATTGAAGGTCCTGGCTGGGATTGGTGCCGACTTCTTTTTAGGTCTGATGTTTTTGTGTTGTCCAAAGTGTCGGAATTTCCCCGGGTCCCAACGCCCCAAAGGGGGGGCCCTGATGAAGGGCAAACTTTTTTTTTTTTAAATATATATAAAATATTTCAAAACAACTAGCCCTGCACAAGACCCTTTGCGTTCCCACCAGGCAGCGGGACATACCAATCCTTCCCCGGGGCCCGTGACGGCTCTAGGCGGCCCTGCACGTACAACAAACAGTAAATGCCAGCGGGAAGGGAAAACTCTTTTTAGACAGGACACACAAAGCTTAGTACAAAAAAATATTTAAAGTAATGAGGAGTGAAACATCATTTTTTTTTATAAAACCTAATTTTACACCCCTCCCCCACACACACCATCATAATCCCCCCACACCATCATAATGACATAATCCCCCACAATTACCCAAAATATCAGGCTGTGTTGTTTCAAATCAAATAAAAACATGTTACTTTTAAAAATTGAAATATTTTCTTTCTTTCTTTGTGAGTTTTGTCTGGTTTGCTTGGTATAGGCAAAGAGAGCGCGTGTTAAAGGCATCATTATACATTAATATTATTGAGTATTATCGTATACACATGATTAAAAAATGCAACTACTGCCATCCCATCATATCAAACTTTTGGGGGGGAAACTGTAAAAGTGGCAACAATCAGTGGTACTGTGCATCTGACAACACAATACCTGGAACAATGAACAGCAAACAAGAAAAGATAATTTTGCGATCAGTCTGCTCTACCGGAGAAAGAAAAAAATGTAAGATCGCTGTGGGTCCATGACAGACTCAAGAAAAGAAAAGGGTACTGTGAATATCATCGGCTGATACAGGAACTCCGGTTTGATGAAGGCAGATTTCAAACCTACTTAAAGTTGTATTATACAGCTCTAGAAAATCTGAAACCAGAACCACAAGCTTTTCCTCCGTTTTATTTTTTAAATTTCTTTTGATTTCTTCCTCTCAAAGGAGCCTCCTACTTTCCCCTGATTGGCTGCGGTTAGTTTACGTCACGGCTTGTCGAAAGTTGAAAATACTTTATCTCCTACGCACGCTTTGAGTGCTTTGAGTCCCGCTACGCGTGACCGCGTGACCGCCTTCATTGAAAACAATGGCTTTTCCGCGCGTCACTGCCGAGCCGCGTCCAGTGTGAACGGCGCTTTAGATTGCTCTGGCTGCCCTAGACTGCTCTATTCATTCTAAAGTCATAAAACTATTACACAAAACTAAAACAGATGAAATTCAACACAAAACATATTAGTAGGATTTGACTGGTACTATTTCCAACACACATACCGTCTCACTTTAAGCACTGGTTAAAGTTTAAATATGCTTTTGACCTTGTGGTATTAATTGGTGTTTCTAATAGAGCCTATAATGCAGTCTTTTTAGATTAGTTTTCCGGTTTAAACCTCAGTAAAACTATTTTAAGTGGAACATTTCAAATGATATTAGGGACTTGTGAAAATCTTGTTACCGGTATGCATAAAAGGGACATCAATGTTTTTAGAGACTTGTTTGCTACACCTTTTAAAGCTGCACTGTCTAAGGGATGAATGTTAAAAACTAATTATATTTACATAATTATAAATACATATATTTGTTTCCTTATGTGTTTATTTTCTTACTGTTCCCTTCATGTTTTAGGATGTTTACAATTACTGGCCGGGGGTGTTTTCCTAAACTCAACTAGGGCTGTCAATTAATGGCTCTTAACTTCTGCGATTAACGCATTCATCTCTTGTTTTGTCCCTCTTAGCATACCGTAATTCATTTCCTGCTGCACCATTTTAGTGCATGCCAGGACTGAATGAGTCATCGTTTGAATATAAAATTAGTCACGGAACCGCATTATGTAGCAAAGCACTCAAACTGAAAGACTTGTGAATGGGACGTTTATTTTTTAAAAACTTTCTGTTGGTTCATTGGATAAGAGGTTTACTTGTATCTACTGTCAAACTGAGTTCTAGTGTCACAAAAGTGCATCTAGTCTGCTGTACCACCTGTGAGCTTAACATGCTTTCACTTCTCAAAATACGCTCTAGTAGTTCCCTTGCAATTTGAAGATGACCGCCAATGATACTTTTGGGATATGCCTGCTTGTCAGGTATTCGTTGAGCATTTTATATCTAAGCTGCCGATATGCCCCTCCGCAGAGTGACGTCCTCAGTCCCGCCTCACAGAAGTAATAAATAGTCACTACACGGAGACGTCAGTCTCTTTTGCCTTTCACAGACAGGTAGGTAAGGTGAGTATAACTCTAACCTTTTTTCCAGCTGTGATTGACTCTTTTAGAGCCCCAAGTTTTTTTTTCTAGAGTTCCCTTGCAATTAATTGGTGGAAGTAGGCTTGCCACTTGCCTGGAAAGGCTTGCCACTAAAGGCTGAGCTAACGCTATACAACTGCGTTTTGTTAAAAGAAAATAAAACTTTCTTCAACAGCCTACATCGCATACCTCATCCCGACATTGGTGGCTTCATGCCTCCGTGCTCTATAGCCTCGGTGCCTTGGTGCTTCAGCATCCTCTGTGCTTCGAGAGCTACACGCCTCAGTGCTTCGACGCCTCAAGGTGTTTCGGAGCCTGTGCAGCGGCGCCTTTGGTGCCACGCTGTCCTAGAGCCTTGGTACCCCGGTGCTTCAACGCCCTCTGTGCTTTGAGGTCTCCACGCCTCGGCGCTTTGACGCCCTCGAGGCTTTGAGCTATGTGCATTGTGCACTCGGTGGCCCCGGTGCCCCTGCGCATCATAGCCTTGGTACCTTGAGTCCCTCAGTACCTCAAGACCTTAACGCCTCGCCGCTTCGACACCTTCAAGGCTGGTGAGCTCTACACATCAACGTTCTCGACACCCTCGGTGTCTCGAGAACTATACGCCTCAGCACTTCGACGCTTCAAGGTTTTTAACCCTTTATTAATTTATTAATTGCGCGTCAGGCACGCCAGGTCTAATTAATTTTCCACCAGCGCCTTACCCAGAGCATACCCCGGCTTCGCCAGTGGTTGCTACAGATGTTGATCAGAAGGACATGGTGATGATCGAGGAGGAACAGGATGCGCTCTCCCTAGCGGCTTCCTGGGATGAGGAGTCCTTCTTGCAGACGGAGACTCAGGACCCAGACCTTACTCAGGTAACGATCCCCAGCTCCAAGCTCGCCTGAGATTCCAGCGCCCTCAAACTCGGTTTGGGCACTGATGGAGAGGGTCACCAACTTCCTCCAGGTATCCTGGAAGGCAAGTTCCGAAGGCAGACTTCGACCCCCCAGCCTTTTCCGATGTTCCCGGACTTCCTGGAGGAGGTCAAATCCTCTTGGCAACACCCGGCCTCAGCGCCCAGCATGTCTAAGAGCACAACTGCACTTACCGGAGGGAGCAGAGGCGGTAAGCCCGTCCGAAGCGCAGGTAACGTGTCTGGTGAACACAGATGGAATGCTGCGCTCCGTAACCCTCCCCGAGCCGCTAGCTTCAGAGCTGCACACGGTGTCTGGCACTCTGTTACAGATCTCGGGGTTCCAAGGGCATGCCCTAGGCACAAGCCTGGTGGGCTTGGTGGTGGCATGCAGACAGCTCTGGCTGTCTGAAGCAAGGGTCCTGGATGCAGACAAGTCGCATTACTAGATGCACCACCTCCCCTGGCCTTGCGACACTCTCACAGAGAGCGAGAGGGATCCCGGCAGGTGGCTGTGATGCTCCCCTCCCATGCCTCGGCATGGGGAAGGGGGAGGTGATGGCGTCCAGCAGTTACCAAGGTAACCCAGACTATCCTGGTCCCTATGGCACCACGGGGCGACCTGAGACACCGCCTCCAGGCCTCCGTGGCAAGGAGCCAGCAACAAATACGGGGGAACGCCGGATGTGGGGCCCCAGCGCACCAGCGTCCAGGGAGACAGTTCCAGCAGACCCGCCCCAGGCAGCCTCCGCCCCACCCTCAGCAGCCCCAGCAGGGGCCCTGAAGGCTGCAGCCTCAGACCCACCCGTTCGCACAACACCATCTGCTCTACTGGCGTAATTGCACCTCAGACTCCTGGGTGCACGCCACCGTACACACTGGCTACGCACTGCAATTCCACTCAGGACCTCCTCCCTTTCAAGGGATCACGGTAACATCCATGAACGACCCTCTCCAGGTCTTGGCCCTCAACAAGAGGTAGAAACACTACTTCAAAAACAAAAACAAGCCATCCGTCTCGTAGAACACACCTCTCGGGTTCTTCGTGCTGCCATTTGGCCTCTCTTTAGTCCCCCACACATTTTCAAAGTGCATGGATGCTATCCTAGCTCCCTTGTGGCTGCAAGGAATCGGGGGGATGAATTACCTGGACTGATTTGTTCCCAGTCCCAGGAAGGAGCAGTGGCCCTGTGACAGGTAGCTGAGTGGGTATGTTAGGACAGGCGTAATGTGGTGTAAATCAAGAGACTCCAGTCCGTTATGCCGTTAAGTGCCTTGGTTTTATTTTGCCACACAAAGAAAACCAACAATAATGACGCCAGGATACACAGCAATGTGTAACCTGCTAAACTAATAATTATAATATGCCGGGATACACAGCGATGTGTAACCCGACTAAACAAAGGGAAAAAGGGGTTGCAGTCCCAAAAATAAACAAACAACAAAAACCAATCCGTCTTCCTCTTGTGATCCAAAACACGGGGGGGGGGGGGGGGGGGGGTAATAACCCAGCACTTCCGGGTTGTCGCTCCTGCGGCGTACTCCCGGAGCGTCCCGTTAGTGCTCTAAAAATACAAAGTGCAGAAGGGTTAGCACACAAATCCAAAATAGCAAAGAACCTGCTATCCAAATCCCTTCCTTTGTTTCTCTGCTCGGTTTCTCTCTCTCTCTCTCTCTCTCTCTCTCTCTCTCTCTCTCTCTCTCTCTCTCACGCACTGTACCTTGCCAGAAGGAACAGAGCCCCGGGCCACGCCCCCTTTTGTACGCTCCGTCCCGCTCCCATTGGGCAGCGTGGGCAATCGCCGTTGACCAATGCGCGATTGCCACAGCGCTCCCCGTCTGGGTTGATGACGTTGCGCACCGTGGCTCTGCCTGTTCCTCCTCTCCACAGCCCTCACCGGTCGGAAGAGAGATCTAAAACAAGAATTCATTCTCTCTTTGTCACAGGCCCACACAGTGATTGTGACACAGCATCTGTCGAGGCTGGGTCTCACCCTCAACAATGCTAAAAGCCAATTAACACCGGTGCAGAGTATGGTCTATTTGGGTCTCCGGCTGGATTCCCTTACAATGCGAGCCTGCCTGTCCGATGACAGGGTAGCTGCTATTCGCAACTGCCTGGCCCTGTTCAACCAGGGTCCACAGTTCAATTAGTATTGTGCCAGAAACTACTGGGTCTGATGGCCACAGCATCCTCAGCCATTCAACTGGGGTTACTTCACATGCACCTTCATGCGTGGCTCAAAGCCTTTCGGCTACACACTAAGCACAACAGACACCGTCGGCTGACAGTGTCTCATCTGTGCTGGAAAGTGCTATGCTGGTGGAGGGAAGCCCCTCACCTGAGCTAAGGCGTAAGGATGGGAGTCATTTACAACCGTCACGTGGTGACGACAGACACATCCATCTCCAGTTGGGGGGCGGTCTGGGCAGGCAGAGGAGTCTGCGGATCCTGGTCAGGCCGCTGGACGTCCCTGCACATAAATGCGCTAGAGCTGAGAGCAATCCACCTCGTGCTGAACATTTTCTCCCTGTGCTCCGCAACAAACATGTCCTTGTCCGCACTGACAACATGTCAGTGGTTGCGTACGTGAACCACCAGGGAGGGCTTCAGTCCCCGGGGTTACACCGCATAGCCTTTTGGCTGCTGATCGTGGCACAGAGGCACCGCCTGTCCCTCCGGGCTGTACATCTCCGGGGAGTGGTGAACTGGACGACAGACCCCCTCTCCAGGGAGAGCTCTCACACGTCAGAATGGCAACTGCACCTTCAGGTGGTGCAGTGCATTTGGGGAAGCCCAGGTCAACCTCTTTGCCATGGCAGAGACGACCCATTGCCCCCTATGGTTCTCCCTCCGCAGCTGCGGAGGTCCACTAGGCGTCGACGCCCTAGTGCACGAATGGCCCAAAGCACCTTTATGCACTTTCTCACCTATACTGCTGCTCCCTACCTTCCTTGAGAAGGTCAGGAGAGAGGAAGCGACAGTTTTCCTGGTGGCCCCCAGATGGCCCAGGAGAACCTGGTTTTCAAACCTCTGCCAGCTGCTGCAGGGTCAGCCCTCGGAGATCTCGCTGCGCATGGATCTCCTCAGCCAGGCGAAAGGCACCCTCTGGCACCCAGAATCGGGCAGACTCCAACTGTAGGTCTGGCCCCTGAACAGGACCATCTGGATGATAATAATAATAATAATAATAATAATAAAATAATAATAATAATAATAATTTAGGCCGGTAAAGTTTATGTGCTCTCAGAGGATCCAGCCGGGTTCATGAAGTCTATAAACAAGGTCCAAACGAGATTTCTCTTTCTTCAATATTCTTTATTTCCTTGACACAGCTTTTTTCCTTTTAGTTACATGGTTTATTTAGATCTCAAAGCATTTGACAAAGTCCCGCACAAAAGATTAATTCTCAAACTGAACACAGTAGGGATTCAAGGAAATGCATGCACATGGATTAGCGAGTGGTTAACATGTAGAAAACAGAAAGTACTGATTAGAGGAGAAACCTCGAAATGGAGTGAGGTAACCAGTGGTGTACCACAGGGATCAGTATTAGGTCCTCTGCTATTCCTAATCTACATTAATGATTTAGACTCTGGTATAGTAAGCAAACTCGTTAAATTTGCAGACGACACAAAAATAGGAGGAGTGGCAAACACTGTTGAAGCAGCAAAGGTCATTCAAAATGATCTAGACAGCATTCAAAATTGGGCAGACACATGGCAAATTAAATTTAATAGAGAAAAGTGTAAAGTATTGCATGCGGGCAATAAAAATGTGCATTATAAATATCATATGGGAGATAGTGAAATTGAAGAAGGGAACTATGAAAAAGACCTAGGAGTTTATGTTGACTCAGAAATGTCTTCATCTAGACAACGTGGGGAAGCTATAAAAAAGGCCAACAAGATGCTCGGTTATAGTGTGAGAAGTGTTGAATTTAAATCAAGGGAAGTAATGTTGAAACTTTACAATGCATTAGTAAGACCACATCTAGAATATTGTGTTCAGTTGTGGTCACCTTGTTACAAAAAGGATATTGCTGCTCTAGAAAGAGTGCAAAGAAGAGCGACCAGAATTATCCCGGGTTTAAAAGGCATGTCGTATGCAGACAGGCTCAAAGAATTGAATCTATTCAGTCTTGAACAAAGAAGACTACACGGTGATCTGATTCAAGCATTCAAAATTCTAAAAGGCATTGAAAGTGTCGACCCAGGGGACTTTTTTGACCTGAAAAAAGAAACAAGGACCAGGGGTCACAGATGGAGATTAGATAAAGGGGCATTCAGAACAGAAAATAGGAGGCACTTTTTTACACAGAGAATTGTGAGGGTCTGGAACCAACTCCCCAGTAATGTTGTTGAAGCTGACACCATGGGATCCTTCAGGAAGCTGCTTGATGAGATTCTGGGATCAATAAGCTACTAACAACCAAACGAGCAAGATGGGCTGAATGGCCTCCTCTCGTTTGTAAACGTTGTTATGTTCTTATATATATATATATATATATATATATATATATATATATATATATATATATATATATATATATATATATATACACATACACACAGTGCCGTGAAAAAGTATTTGCCCCCTGTCTGATTTTCTGCATTTTTGCACATTTTTCACATTGTATTTGATCAGATTTTTTTGTGGGTTGTAGTAGTATATAGAGAGAGTCTGAGAGAAAAAATGACACCAAAGTTTGGTGCTTCTTTCATTTGTTTGGTGTGCTAGGTAATCAAACATGCAATCTTCAGGTGTGAAAAAGTTATTGCCCCTCCCCCTAGTTAACTCAACCCAATTAAAGGGATAATTAGGGTCAGCTGTTTGAGTACTTTGGTTAACAACCAGGCCTGATTTGGGCCAGCCCTGCCCAATATAAATCTGACTAACTTTGGCCCTTACCATCAGAGTGAATTTGTCAGCACACAGATTCTAGAGGCACATCATGCCACGAACAAAAGAAATTCCTGAAGACCTCCGGAAAAAAGTTGCTGATTCCTATCAGTCTGGACAGGGTTACAAAGCCATTTCTAAGGCTCTGGGGCTCGAAGAACCTTAGAACAACATCCAGGGATCTGCAGGCCTCTCTCGCCTCGGCTAAGGTCAGTGTTCATGACTCCTCTATCAGAAAGACACTGGGCAAAAATGGGATTCATGGCAGAGTAGCAAGTCGGAAACCATTGCTCACTAAGAAGAACATGAATGCTCATCTCAAGTTTGCCAAAAAACACCTGGATGATCCTCAAGAGTTCTGGAACAATGTTCTATGGACAGATGAGTCAAAAGTGGAACTTTTTGGCCGACATGGGCCCCGTTATGTCTGGCGAAAACCAAACACTGCATTCCACAGTAAGAACCTCATACCAACAGTCATGGTGGTGGTAGTGTCATGGTTTGGGGATGCTGTGCTGCATCAGGACCTGGACGCCTTACCATCATTGAAGGAACCATGAATTCTGGTCTTTATCAGAGAATGCTACAGGAGAATGTCAGGCCATCCGTCGGTGAGCTGAAGCTGAAGCGCAGCTGGGTCATGCAGCAAGAGAATGATCCGAAACACACAAGCAAGTCTACATGAGAATGGTTGAAGAACAAGAAATTTAAAGTTTTGGAATGGCCTAGTCAAAGTCCAGACCTAAACCCAATTGAGATGTTGTGGCAGGACATGAAACAAGCAGTTCATGCTCGAAAACCCACAAATGTCACTGAGTTGAAGCAGTTCTGCATGGAGGAGTGGGCCAAAATTCCTCCACGGCGCTGTGAGAGACTAATCAATAACTACAGGAAGCGTTTGGTTGTAGTTATTGCTGCTAAAGGTGGCGTAACGGGTGAGACGTAATTGTAAGTGACTCTGCAGCTGATGCATAGTTCACACACCCTAGTCTCTCTAAGTCGCCTTGGATAAAGGTGTCTGCTAAATAAACACATAATAATAATATTGAGTCGAACCTCCTTGTGCTCCGTCTTTCGGGTGAGACGTAATTGTAAGTGACTCTGCAGCTGATGCATAGTTCACACACCCTTGTCTCTGTAAATCGCCTTGGATAAAGGTGTCTGCTAAATAAACACATAATAATAATATTGAGTCTAAGGGGGCGATTACTTTTTCACACGGGGGCATTGGGGGTTGCATAACTTTCTTCAATAAATAAATGAAATATGTATCAAATTTTTGTGTTATTTGTTCACTCAGGGTCTGTCACAAAGACAGCCGGAGTGGGTGGCGTCAGACCAGAAGCAGGAAATAAACAGATAGAGAGGTGTGGTTTGGTGAAGCTGAGCGAATGCTTTCGCTCAGCATTTAATAAACAGAACAGAAAATAAAAGGTTTGAAACAACAAAAACACAGGACACGGCACTTGAGGCCAAAATAAATAGACAAACAAAACGAACTAAACAGTGCACAGACAGACGAACACAACACGGTGAGCAGATTTTAATACTACTTCTTATTATTCTTTTTCCTAACATTTACCTCCGCTCCAATCCCGTTCTCCACTCACCGAACACCTAACCCCGACTGAAAGAAACGTGCATCTATATATACTGTTGTGCTGGGATTCAATTACTAATTAATTATTCACTTGAATCCCAGCACGTGAATTAATTCTGTGCAACCCCGTGCTCACATATTACATTTAACCAGCACGTGAAGTGATTTGTGCCCTCCTTGTGCCTAAATACAAATCTACATTTTTAAATACACGTGAAACACAGACCCGTTTAAATCCTGTGTACCAATGACTATACACCAACATTAACACACGCAACATACAACACATAATATGCACACAGGGGCGGGGCACATTGCCACAGGGTCCCTTTTATCTATTATTAGGTTTTGGTTGAAGATCTGATAACATTCAGTGTCAAAAATATGCAAAAATGCAGAAAATCAGACAGGGGGCAAATCACGGCACTGTACTATATAATTTGTAGAACATTTAGTGTTTTTTAGTCAAGTTTGTATTTATTGTATGTTATCTACAACAAAGCCCACAGTGCCCACCCCTGAGTTACCCCCTTCCAGATCCCTATGCATTTATGTAATCGCTGTACAACACGCACACTGAAAAAGTAGAGCAGGGGGGCGGATGTTATGTGGCGCGAAGTGAACGTTTCACAGAAAACAAAGTAAATATTCTGTGAGTGTAAATTTAACCTCTACCATCTAGAGTTACGGATGTTAGAAAGTGGATAAATAAAAACAAGTCTGATGCTCGTCATAAATCTGTATCAGAGACAAGCAGTGAGGAAGTTAACAGCCCCGATGAAAATCCTTCACCCAGCTCAAACAACTTGCAGGCCCCGGCAGCAGCAACAGCCCCGGATGATTTAGGTATGGAAAACCCAGCTGAATCAGACCTTAAGAAGTTTTCATTGCGCAGTTTTGGAGACAAAAAAATATAATTTAACCTGGCTTGGTATAACAATAGGGAACAATAGGGAGTACTCCATTAAGTCAGATTCAGTTTTTTGTTTTCCATGTAGAAAATGTGGATCTTTAACAGGAAATGCCGACCTTGCCTTTACTGTTAGTGGATATTGTGATTGGAAGCATGCAATTGAATCCAATAAAAGTTTAAATAAACATGCATTAAGTAAGGGACTTCTACACTGTATGGTGGCTTGGAATGAAAGAAAAGTACGAGGCGCTCTGGGAAAGGCTGTATCCACCCTTGTGAATACCGGTCAGCTTGAGAGGAATCGGTACTCTATGGCTGCAGTTATTGAAAGATTGAATTCCTTGCAGTACATGAACTGCCGTTCAGGGGCAGTGATGAATCTGTTGACACTGCGGATAGATCTAGTAGAGTTTTCCTGGGTTTATTCAAATACACTTTAAGAAAAGATCCAGAACTGGCAAAGTTTACCAAACTATACCAGGCAATGTTAAATACTAAATGAAATAATCGAAATAATGTGTGAAACTGTGAAGGAAGAGATAGTACGAGAAATCGGGGAGTCGTGGTATATAGTAAAAACTGGTTGTGAAAACATCTCGATTGTAGTGTGTTTTGTAACTGCAAATGATGAAATCAGGGAAAGGCTTTTGACTATAGCCACAACTGACAGTGTAGCTATAGAACAGAATTGATTTTCTAGACCATGATTTGCCCCAGATGAAAGCAGCAGCAACTATTGGTTACAATTCCAACAATGCAGTGGATTTCTGTTCCGGTGGTAGAGTTGCTATTTCTGGGGGCCTTTGGCTGAAAAACCATTGATTGGCCAGGATTGCCCCGTATCCTAGGTGAGAAGTGTCCGTGAACAGAACGAGATCTGCAGCCGCTATGCAATCCTCGTGGACCATAGATAGCCCATTCCAGTGCTGCAGTAGAGTTGTCCACATTTTCATGTCCTTCCTTGCTTCCATAGAAATGGATATGTTCACATTGAAGCTGCTGGTGGTGGATGCCAGGGCCAGCAGACGAGAAGTGAAGGTCCTGCCCTGATTCTTAAAGCGTAATTGAAATATGACCCAGAAGACACAGAAGTTTTCTTTTTGTTATGAACTGCGATAGTTGAAAGTTGCTTATGAGGTGGCGTATTCTTTCCAATTTGACTTGTGGAAGACGGGCCTCGAACTTCACTGAATCCAGAGTTATTCCTAAGAATTCAATAGTAGTGACTGGCCCAATAGTTTTCTCTTCTGATAGCGGAACCCCTACTGTTTTGAAGAGAAAACAGAGGGCTGATATAGCTTGACCCAGAGGGTGAGAGGGAGGGGAGATGAGGAAGCCGTCCAACAAGTGAAGCAGAAACGGTGCTCTGTTGGTGTTGAGGAGTATCCAGCATAAACTTAGGCTGTCAAATATTTTGGGGCTGCTGCGGCAGCCAAATGTCAATTGCGTGGCAAAATAGTATACTCCGTTCCATTGCATGCCATACAGGTGACGGAGGGATGGGTGAATGGACATGACTTTAAAAGCATCTGAAATATCCGCCTTTGCTAGCCATGCCCCACGTCCTGCCGTCTTCATAGCTTTGATGCTGTCAGTTAGGGTAATGTAATGCAGGGAAAATTGATCGTGTGGAATTTATACTACTGATAGGGCTACCCCAAGGGGTGGATAAATCAATGATTAGTATTTTCTTCCTTGAATAGCTATGTGTAGCTACCCCTATTGAATTAATCCTGTAGTTTGAGAAAGAGAACGGCATAGAGAACGGGCCGACCATGAGTCCTTGTCACAAAGACGGCCGGAGTGGGTGGCGTCAGACCAGAAACAGGAACACAATAAACAGAGAGATGTGGTTTGGTATAAGCTGGGCGCGTGATCGTGCTCAGCATTTAATAAACAGAAAATAAAAGGTTTGAAACACAAAAACACAGGACACGGCACTTGCGCCAAAATAAACAGACATACAAAACGACTAACCACTAAACAGACGGTGCAGGACAGACGAACAAACACGGTGAGTGAAAACACTTATCTTTACGATTTTACTTTACTTTTACTTTAATACCCTCCGTCTCCTAACCCGTTCTCCACTCACCGAACACCAACCCTGAGTGCAAGAAATGTGTGTCTATATATACTATTGTGCTGGGATTCAATTACTAATTAATTATTCACTTGAATCCCAGCACGTGAATTAATTCTGTGCAACCCCGTGCTCACATATTACATTTAACCAGCACGTGAAGTGATTTGTGCTCTCCTCGTGCCTAAATACAAATCTACACTTTCTAAATACACGTGAAACACAGACCCGTTTATATCCCGTGTACCAATGACTATACACCAACATTAACACACGCACGCATCCAACATACAACACAAATCACACAAATGCACACAGGGGCGGGGCACTTTGCCACATATACCCCCCCTTGTGCGCAGCACACATGGCCTCAACGGCCACCTCCCCCCTTAAAAACCCAGCAGTCCAGAACAAAGTCTTGGGCTGGGAAGGGAGGCTTCAGTGGGCCCTTGGCTGGCAATGCTGTCAGCACCCCTGCCGGTAGTGGCACGGCTGACAGCCTGTTGGTCCCGTCCTGCAGCGAAAAAGCTGCGGGGGCAGGTGGTCCCCCAACCTCCCCCTTCTTCGTAGCCGGCAGCTCCCTCCTGTGGGGCTCCGGCCACAAGAACTCCTGCAGCGAAACTGCTGCTGGGGAAAGTGGTCTCCAGACCTCCTCCCCCTTCTTCGTGGCCGGCAGCTCCCCTTTCTGGGGCTCCGGCCACCGTACTCCCTGCGGAGGTACGGGCAGCAGAGGCAGCTCCTGCTCCTCTGCTCCGGGCGGTGGTGGAGGCAGAGGCAGCTCCAGCTCCTCTGCTCCTGGCGGTGGTGGAGGCAGAGGCAGCTCCAGCTCCTCTGCTCCTGGCGGTGGTGGAGGCAGAGGCAGCTCCAGCTCCTCTGCTCCTTGCGGTGGTGGTGGCGGAGGCAGAGGCAGCTCCTGCTCCTCTGCTCCTTGCGGTGGTGGTGGCGGAGGCAGAGGCAGCTCCTGCTCCTCTGCTCCTGGAGGTGGTGGAGGCAGAGGCAGCTCCTGCTCCTCTGCTCCTTGCGGTGGTGGTGGCGGAGGCAGAGGCAGCTCCTGCTCCTCTGCTCCTTGCGGTGGTGGTGGCGGAGGCAGAGGCAGCTCCTGCTCCTCTGCTCCTGGAGGTGGTGGAGGCAGAGGCAGCTCCTGCTCCTCTGCTCTTGGAGGTGGTGGAGGCAGAGGCAGCTCCTGCTCCTCTGCTCCTGGCGGTGCTAGCTCCCTCTGCTGTGGCGGCTGGGCATGTGCACGCCGTGCTGCCTTCAGCAGCATAGCGAGAGGCTGCTGGGGGACACCAGCATCCTGCCCTTCTCCCCCCCAAAAATTTTCAGGGGGTTGAGCCTGTAACTCCTCCCCTTCTGGCTCTTGGGGCTGAACCAGCAGGCATTTTCCCTCTGCTGGTGGCTTGGGTCCCAGGGCTGTGGAAGCCCCGACTTGCCTCCCTTTGGGCTGTGGACGCACCGACTCCTCCCTTTTGGGCTGTGGACGCCCCGACTCCTCCCTGTTGGGCTGTGGACGCCCCGACTCCTCCCTGTTGGGCTGTGGACGCCCCGACTCCTCCCTGTTGGGCTGTGGACGCCCCGACTCCTCCCTGTTGGGCTGTGGACGCCCCGACTCCTCCCTGTTGGGCTGTGGACGTTCGGGCTCCTCCCACTCAGGCGTAGGACGTTCGGGCTCCTCCCACTCAGGCGTAGGACATTCGGGCTCCTCCCACTCAGGCGTAGGACATTCGGGCTCCTCCCACTCAGGCGTAGGACATTCGGGCTCCTCCCACTCAGGCGTAGGACATTCGGGCTCCTTCCGCTTGGGCTCCTCCCATTTGGTCTGTGGATGCTCAGGCTCCTCCCATTTGGGCTGTGGAGGCAAAACCAGCAGGCATTCACCCTCTGCTGGTGGAGATGGGGACAGCAGGTACTCACCCTCTGCTGGTGGAGATGGGGACAGCAGGTACTCACCCTCTGCTGGTGGAGATGGGGACAGCAGGTACTCCTCTGCTGGTGGTCCTGCTACCTGGGCTGCTGTTCCATTTATGGTTGCCTCCAGGTAGCTGAGGACAAACTCCACACCTTCCTCCAAGGTGTTTGGGGTGTGTTCCTCCTGATAGGCCTCCCATCTCTCACTGTCCATCATCCACAGGGCCTGGACGACTATGGGCAGAGACTGGGCCTCCAGCCCAGCATTCTCCAGCATCCAGTCCCGCACTTTGATGGCGTCTTCCGCCATTTTTTTTTTTTTTTTTTTTTTTTTTTTTTAAATCCAAACTGCGGTTCCTGCTCTGGCCTGAGTCCTGGAGGCGCTGTCGATCCCACGCAGGACACCACGTGTCACAAAGACGGCCGGAGTGGGTGGCGTCAGACCAGAAACAGGAACACAATAAACAGAGAGATGTGGTTTGGTATAAGCTGGGCGCGTGATCGCGCTCAGCATTTAATAAACAGAAAATAAAAGGTTTGAAACACAAAAACACAGGACACGGCACTTGCGCCAAAATAAACAGACATACAAAACGACTAACCACTAAACAGACGGTGCAGGACAGACGAACAAACACGGTGAGTGAAAACACTTATCTTTACGATTTTACTTTACTTTTACTTTAATACCCTCCGTCTCCTAACCCGTTCTCCACTCACCGAACACCAACCCTGAGTGCAAGAAATGTGTGTCTATATATACTATTGTGCTGGGATTCAATTACTAATTAATTATTCACTTGAATCCCAGCACGTGAATTAATTCTGTGCAACCCCGTGCTCACATATTACATTTAACCAGCACGTGAAGTGATTTGTGCTCTCCTCGTGCCTAAATACAAATCTACACTTTCTAAATACACGTGAAACACAGACCCGTTTATATCCCGTGTACCAATGACTATACACCAACATTAACACACGCACGCATCCAACATACAACACAAATCACACAAATGCACACAGGGGCGGGGCACTTTGCCACAGTCCTTTATCCACTTCACTTTGAATTTGTGAATTGACAACCTGTGGGTCAGATGTTGCAGTATGCAGGTCTTGCACTCAAAGGACTTTGATGGAAGTTGGGTGAGTCCAGTAGAAAAGCTGAATTGTAGGCCATTGATTAAATAGTTTACGAAGCTGCGGTCATTTTTATTGTAGAGGGCCTCCGTCAGGGCTGGGATGTTAACTGGAGCTGATACTGCAAGCAGTGCTTGTACGGTGGACCTCGGTCCTGATGTTGCTGCCCTTTTGTTGGACAGGTCAAGTGCCAAGGCCTGAAATATATTAATTTAGAAAAATCAGTTCTTGGCAACTGGGCAGATTGAAAAGGAATGCGCATCTCCACAGCCGCTGCAGATATGCAGGTTTCTGCAATACTTAGATAGACAGGATGTTTGATTGAAATTGTTGCATACCTGTCTGGCTCCTGAAAACTTTATGGATCTTCTGTATTTATCCTGTGTGGTTGATGGTGATTGGGGGGCTGAAGAGTGAATCAGGTTCATTGAAACGACCTTGCGTCTGGGCAGAGATGAGTGTGCTTCATAGGATTTCGAAGAACAAGAAGCAGCTTTTGGGCACAGGGCTGTTGAGTGAGCAGTAGAGCAGCAGACTCCACAGGCATTAGCTCTTAAACCTCCAAAGATCCTGTTGAACAGGTCCATGTCTGGTTCATCCCAGTTGACAATGACACTGTCAATTTCGTGAATAGAGGCTGCTTTGGCTGAAAAGCACTTATGTTATTCGTAGAATATTGCCCCCCCCCCCCTATATCTTACTGCCAGCTCTGGCTGAGAGGAGGTAGATGCTGAAGCTAGGTTGAAGTGGGGAGTGGCTTCTAGATCTGGCTTCTTGGGGGTGATGAGACGGCGGGTGCAGCTGGCCGTTCCTCGATCATGTCAAGCCTAGCTTTTATGTCTGATACCGCCTCTACCAGTGGCTGCAGGTACCCCTTTATGTCCTCAAACATCTCCTCATGTGTAGCTGGCGTAGAAGCAGCAGTTGAGATTGATGACATCTGGGGAGCCTTTGATGACGAGGCTGATGCTGCTGCTTTCAGACGCTGGGCGCGGGTCCTGGCAGTGGGAGGTGGAGGGAAGATCAGTTCTGCTGACATTGCCTCACACAGCTTCAGGAACATGATGTTGTGATCCAACCCAGCTGGGATAGACATATCCCTATCAAACAGCACCTTCAGGAGCTTGTTAGTCGGCCAATCCTTGAAGTTAAGGCGCTGTGCTGTCAGCAAGCCCGCTCTCTTCCTACGGCGGGTTTGATGTGCTACTGTCGGGGGAGAAGGGTAGTCCGAAGCGCTGGAAAAAGCTGAAGCAGCGTCCATTTTTAAAGAAACAATACAAAGTGATTAATCGAGAAAGGAGTCGTAATCAAAGGTAGTTCCAGGGAGAAGTAGTCGTCAGCCAGAAACGAGTAGGGATAATCCAAGGAGAATTAACAATAAGCAAAACAGTCAAACCAGGTACATAACAAGAGTAATCACAAGGAATCAGCAGCAAACAAACAAAGCTCAAAAGAGACAGATTGATAGAAATGGGAGAGCTTTATAGAGGGAGGATAGAGATTGGATAATTGGTGACAGTGCATCACTAGATTGAGTGATGTGCTGGTAGAGATCGGGTCACAGATAGAGAAAAGAAGAAGATAAGTCTCACCTTCTCTCCCTGAAACTTAACCTAAAGGTTAACACTTCAAGAGTGACCTTCGTACTGTTTATTTGATGGACAATGACACCTGTATTTGTGTAGATGTTTATATGAAAATATTTTAGGATTAGTTGTTATTGGAGAATTAATATTGTTATATTTAATATTAAAACACTGTCAAAATTAAAAATATACTTTAATATAATTTTAATAGGAAAAAACAATAACAAAAAATATTTAAAGAAAAATAACCATTGTTAGTATTTGTCTTTATTAACAAATGTATTTTTTTTTTAAATGTCAATGTTTAATATTTTCGGGTGTTGCAGGAATTGACTGTCATATCGATTACAAGCCATAAAGATTCAATAATAGATAACAATGCAAAATCTTTTTGATAAATGGAATCTATACATTATTCACAGGTGAATTTACATACTAAACAAATAACAGCCAACATTTACACTGTATAAATCTAAGAACAATTATATTTTTTGCATAAAACTTTAATGGATTTATATTGATACTGTGACAGTGTGAATCATCACTGACACTGCATTACATTTAAAAATGTAATGCCTCCCTGGTGCCCCTCCGGACAACAGACAGTTGCCAGGAGACCTGCCCTCCAGAATTAAAAAAATCATGAAAGGCATCCTGCACATCACAGGCCCACAAAAGGCCTGTTTCCAGCAAATCGATTTATTTCAAAGAGGTCACTACCCTCAGGTGGTTTTCATCCTCTACCATTTCCTGTTGCTGATGTTCCTCTCCTGACTTCTGCAGGAAGTTGTGCTAGACACAAATTGTTCTCATAACTTTTTCGCTTTGTCAGACTGCAACAGGATTCTTCGATTAAATATTCGAAAACGCTGCCCAAGAATGCCAGCCTGCAATTAAGGACTCTCTGTTCTTCTGTCAGTCCTCTTCCGGGATATGGCTGGAGAAGGTATGTCTTCAGTGGGAAGGCCTCATCACCCACCACTACAAAGGGCATTGGGCCTAACCTAGGTGCAGATGGTAGTTCTGTGGAAGGGGGAACATGGAGCGTGTTGGAATTTAGTGCCTTCCCTATTGCTGAATTGGAGGAAATTCCACCATCGCTGTTAGACCCGTAACTGCCAACATCAATGGTGATGAAAGAGCAATCAGCCTTCACAAGTCCCATCAATACAATAGAAAAAGTACCTGCAAAATAATTTTAAAATATTTTAATATAGGTCATACTATTTAATATAACAAATGAAATAAGTAGCACTTATTAGATTACATGTTCATTCTATTTTGTGTAAAAATATTTTAAATTTAAAATAGGGATATTTTAAATTTAAAAATATCCCCCCCCCCCCCCCCACACACACACAAAGGACCTTGAAAATCCACATTAGATAGTGACAGCTGAGGACTGGTTTATCAGTGATTTAATGGCATCTGTGGCTGCACCCCAGGCTCCATATAAATAATGTCAAGGAATGCAAGGGTCCATTGACGCAGGACATGGAATGCAGAGGCTGCCAGCACAGGGCCAATATTTTCTTAGCAGCAGTAAAGCCAGCCAGCCAAATCTGCTTTTCTTGTAGAGACAGATCAAGTGAATAATCATCATTCAACAAAAGGACTAAAGGGGAACAAGGAATGATTTTCCTGAGTATAGTGGATAAAGTCGAACAAACCCGATCCCAGAATACAGCCACATCCAGACATTCCCAAATCATGTGAAAAAAGATGCCCATGGCTCCCTTCTCCAAGGGGTTAGATATGTTCTATGAATACAATTGAAATGGATCAGCTGGTAATTAGGGTTTTTGGAAGCACAGCACAGATTATCCCAAACAGTATCCCAACAAATGTCTACATTTGCAGAAGATATGTCCTTATTCCAAATAGCATCAATCACCAATGGTTTGTATGAGGCTCTTAATAGGCGAGTATAAAGTGTGGACACCAGCCCCTTTGTTTTACCCCCCGTGTCAGTAAATCATGTAAAGCATGAGATGATAACTCTGTCCCCCAGGGAACACCATAGACGCGCATTGCAGAACGAAGTTGTAAATAGAAAAAGAAGGAAGTACCTGGTAAATTATACTGCAATTATAGGTCTTGGAATGTGCAATGGTAGTTGTTTTTAGTAACATCAGCCAAAGTATGGACACCCCTATCACTCCACTGAGGGAAAGCAAAGGGGCAGCTGCCTGACAAGAGCGAATAATAGGTGAAAAATAGGTGAATGATACAGTAATACCATTTTGTTTGAAGTTTAGTGTGTTTTTCCACCAAACATACTGTGATCAAATAAGAGATTATAGGACCAAAACGTAATTTGCATTATTTAAGGGAATATCAAAATAAACCAAATCTTGAAGTCTGTATGGAGATACTAAATTTCTTCTAGCTGTCACCATGAAACAGGAGGGTCAACATCAAACCACACTGTGATCGATCACAGCATAAATGACCAAAAATAAAATTTGAAATTTGGTAGAGACAATCCTCCTGAGGATCTGTCATGATGTAATGTATAGAATTTGAGATGTGGCCGCTTTCCTCTCCACACAAATTTAGAGATTACTGAATGCAGTTTGTCCCGGTCTCCAACAGGAGGAGGGAGTGGAACTATTGAACTGAAAAAAATTACATGTGGGAGTACATTCATTTTTATTATGGATATACAGGCTTGGAGCGAGTTAGGCAGCTGCATCCATCTGTTTAAGTCCCCCTCAACCTGCCAGGAGTATTAGTAGGATGGGATAGGGAGAAGAGATGCATTTTGAGGGAGGAGCGGAAACTACGTAGTGTTGGTGACTGTTTTATGATAAGAGGGAGTCTATTCCAATGAAGGGGAGCAAGAAGGGGAAAGGAACGGAAACGGGATTGGGCACATGGTGAGGGTGGGACAGAGAGGGACAATAGTGATTGGGAGTGTAAGGGACATGGAGGAACCTAGTAGGTGATCAGTGCAGCCAGATACATTGGGGCAAGACCATGGAGAGATCTGTACACAAGGGCAAGGAATTTGAACAAGCAGCGATAAGACAGGGAGCCAGTGTAGCTGGAGGAGGAGAGGGGAGGTATGGAAGGAGCGGGGGATGTTGAATATGGTACGGGCAGAGGCGTTTTTAATTTGTTGTAATGGTGTAAAAGCATAAGAGGGGAGGCCAAGGGGGTGTGATTCGCCAAATATATTGGTCGCAAATATTTATGGCTTTACAGTAACCCACAGTACGTTGGAACAAGCCAGTGGCATAAAATGTTAGTGCAGCGGGTACTATTAGTGCTACCGGGCAACAGTGTGGAGTAGTGGTTAGGGCTCTGGACTCTTGACCGGAGGGTTGTGGGTTCAGTCCCAGGTGGGGGACACTGCTGCTGTACCCTTGAGCAAGGCACTTTACCTAGATTGCTCCGGTTTACAAACACTGTTGACATTTTCGCCGGTTTACAAACACTGTTGACATTTTGTGAATGGGTTTATTATTCAGTCAATATCTGGCAGAGGGCGCAAAAGACCAATAAAAGGTGTTACAGAAACCTAGTGTTAGACTATTATGTGATCAGGGGTTTTGTAAGCTCAGTAATTCAAGTTTAAAGTCGCAGAACGTACTGGTACGTTTGTACTCCCTGGGGACCAGAGAGCAGAGAACGTACTGGTACATTCGTACTACTCAGAGGAAATAAGAGCTTCAAGGGGTGAGGTGTACAGGGAGAATAGCAAGGGTCCAAGGACAGAGGGGAAGGGGGGGGGGTGAGGATGTTGAAAGCAACAGCAGAGGTGCGTGAAGAGAGGTATGACTGCAGCCAGCCAAGGGGTGTAGCAGAGTGTGAACATGTGGGTTGCAGTGCGTAGTGAAAGGGTGATGCAGGTCCTCCAGACAAGGACAAACACAAAGTTGATGGTTCAAGATCCTTTAATTTTCCGGACCACTGTTTAAATAATAAAGCTGGCTCTACCCAGCAATGGGTATTGCCAGCACAAAACCGGGCTCAAATAATACAGCTGGCTCTACCCAACAATGGGTATTACCAGCGTCAAAACAAGGGGTTGCAGTCCCGAAATAATAATCACAAAAACCACGGACACAACACAAACAAACACAGACACGTCTCCGGACAATGCGTGCTCTTAGTGCAGGTGCGATGCTCGAAACAGTGATGCTTGGTTAAGTGCAGGTGCGGTGAAGTCCGGGTGAATCGCTGGCCCCAGATCCGTGCTTAATTACTCTGGAAATGACAAAAACACATGGTTGCAAAACAAACAAAAACACTTAATTCTTGCCCCAAGCAGTCCTCGTTTCCTCCCATCAACCACAACAAAGGAACCGATTATGGCATTACGTCCCCCTAAAGTACCCTCAGCACCGCCCCCTCCGATAGCTAGTTCAATCATGTCTCCTCCAATTCATGAATGAAACTTTGCTTACCGTACTAGGGCGGGGACTCCTGGTACCGTGATGCCATCCCTTTCCTAAATGGCCGGCTTCTGACTGCCCCCAGATTAAACTGCCAAAATTCA
This sequence comes from Acipenser ruthenus, assembly GCF_902713425.1. Lineage (NCBI taxonomy): Eukaryota > Metazoa > Chordata > Actinopteri > Acipenseriformes > Acipenseridae > Acipenser > Acipenser ruthenus. The sequence continues at coordinate 39,075,985 of NC_081194.1, forward strand.
GTACGGGGCACACAATTCCTGCTGTACAGTGGTCTCACAGGTCGAGAGGGAGATTGTTGATTCAGATTCATTCGCTCTTTGTCACACTAATATAATCACCATATTTATTTTCTGTTCAAGTGCTATTATGTTTGTTCTCTATCATTCTATAATCTTCTTAGTAGTGTTCTGCAATACCTCATTTAGGAGCATCAATATGATACCAATCATGATATTCAATACTATCACGATACTTTGGATCTTAAGAAAGTTTACAAACGAGAGGTGGCCATTTGGCCCATCTTGCTGGTTTGGTTGTTAGTAGCTTATTGATCCCAGAATCTCATCAAGCAGCTTCTTGAAGGATGCCAGGGTTTCAGCTTCAACAACATTACTGGGGAGTTGGTTTCAGACCCTCACGATTCTCTGTGTAAAAAAGTGCCTCCTGTCTTCTGTTCTGAATGCCCCTTTATCTAATCTCCATTTGTAACCCCTGGTCCTTGTTTCTTTTTTCAGGTCACTTCAGAGTTTGTAGTAGGTTGCTTATACATTACGACCATCATCCAGTTACTGTGCTTCGCATATTAGTTCAACTTCTTATTTCATATAGAATAATTCTAGGCTGTAACAGGGTGACGTGTTACATGTGTGGGTAGTCACTGGAAAATACTGACAGACACAGAGCATTGGTGTTGATACGCTGCTCAGGCGCATAGATTTAATTTTTAACAGAGCTGACACTAGGGTACCAGCAATGGTAGTGTCACATTTAATAAAGAAATAAAAACCAAAACAAAAGCTAAAAATAAAAGTTTTACACACAAAATGACAAGCGCTAGTCCCACTAAAAGGAACATCCCGCTCCAGTAACCTTACTATACGGTAACCCTCTTTATACTGGTTTGGGATCCACATCCCCTAAGCTGACCTACTTCTGTTCTGTTGTTTCTGAAGTTCTGGCCTCCCAGCGACTCCGGGCCATTCCGACAGTCCTGGCTGGGCGATCGCCTTCACGGGCCCCGTCTTGCAGTTAAAGGGCTCCGTAGTAGTAGTTCCTGCAGAGCGGACGCTTCCCTCCTGGATGTAAACAAATGATAGGTTGCGGATGCAACCCTGGTTCCCTGAAAGAGAAAATAACCATCAAGGTATGGGATATTGCCGTCAGGCAGTAGCGATTGGCTGAGCTTTATGTCAAAGCTGCCGATAGACTCTCTTCCTCTTTTGCTCTTCAGGCCGTGAAGGCTTCCGGAGCGACCTCGCGGCTTGATGGTTATTTTCTCTTTCAGGGAACCGGGGTTGCATCCGCAACCTATCGTTCCCTTTCAAGTCAAAAATAACCATCAAGGTATGGGAACAGTGTACCCAAGCTGTCGCGAGGGAGGATTCTCGGCAGTAGGACAGACTTATGTCATAACACAACTGCGTAGGCAATACATCTACGCATATGTGGAGCTGCGCCTCAGCGTCTATGCTCGCAATAACACCTGTCCTAAGGTGGAATAGTGAACACCATATTGTCAACCACTCTATATGTCCGCATCCTGAGGCGTCATAGAGTGTAGCACAGATGCTCCAAATAGTGGAGCAGAGGAATCCAGTACGTTCAACCTGTAAAACCTCATGAAAGTATGCGGTGTAGCCCAACTGGCTGCCGCGCAAATGTCAGACACCGGCACCCCTCTAAAGAGGGCCCAGGATGTCGCCATACCCCTAGTGGAATGCTCCTTCAACTGCCCTGGTGGCGGAAGGCCTGCAGATTCATAAGCTAATTTAATAGCATCCACTATCCAATGGGAAAGGCGTTGTTTAGACAATGGCTGACCCAAAGTCCTAGAACCATGGCATATGAACAATTGTTCTGTTTGCCTCACAGTTGTTGTACGGTCAATATAACACCTCAATGCCCGCACGGGACAGAGCATGTGTAACCGTTCTTCCTCTGGGGAAGAAAAAGGAGGAGGATGGAACGCCATCAACTCGACTGATTGGTTCATATGAAACGGGGATATGACCTTGGGTAAAAAGGCTGGATTTGGGCGCATGGAGACCTTAGAACCGTCTCCTGCGAAACGAGTACATGATGAATGCACTGACAGTGCATGTAACTCGCTCACGCTTTTGGCTGATACCACTGACAGCAAAAACGCAGTTTTTATAGACACGAGCTTCATATCCACGCTGTGGAAAGGCTCAAACGGTGCCTTGGTAAGGGCTTCTAATACCACGTCAAGGCTCCATGATGGTAAACTGGTCGTCCTTGGAGGCCACAAATGTCTTGCACCTTTCAGAAACTGCGATGCCAGAAAATGGCAACCTGGTGATAAACCGTCAATGCGTACATGGCAAGCCGATATGGCGGCTAAATACACTTTAAGTGTAGAGGGAGATTTCCCTTCATCTAACAGTTTCTGTAGAAACTGTAATATCACTGCCATAGGGCAGGATATTGGGTCATGGCTCTCCGCCAGACACCAATCTTGAAACAACTGCCACTTGTACATGTACTGCGACCTAGTAGAGGGTGCTCTAGCACTCTGCATGGTCGAAATCACCGCCGTCGAGAGCCCTAAGGCTGACAGGCATTCCTGTTCAGGGGCCAAGCCCATAGCTGCATGAGCTTGGGGTTTGGGTGCCAAAGCCCTCCTTGGGCCTGGGACAATAGGTTTTTTCGCAGGGGAAGCTCCCTCGGGTGACCGTGCAGCAACTGCACCAGGCTCGGAAACCATATCCTCCGAGGCCACCAAGGAGCAATCAGGATCACTGTCGCTTGCTCTACCCTGACCTTCTCTAAGAAGGCGGGGAGCATCGGAATAGGCGGAAACGCATATAGGAGCCCTGGCGGCCATTTGTGAGCCAGTGCATCGACTCCTAGGGGGCTGTCGAGGTCCCTCACCGAGAACCATAGGGGGCAGTGCGTGGTCTCTCGCGAAGTGAAGAGATCTACTTGCGCTATGCCGAACCATTCCCAAATGCGCTCTACCACCTGAGGGTGGAGACGCCATTCCCCCGCAAGAGGACCTCCTCTGGATAGGAGATCCGCTGCATAATTGACTCTGCCCGGTAGGTGAACTGCACGCAGAGAGGTCAAACGCGGTTGTGCCCATAGCAACATCCGTTTTACCATCCGGTGAAGGCGAGGGGACCGTAGGCCGCCCTGGCGGTTGATATACGCCACAACCGTGGTGTTGTCTGACCGCACTAACATGTGCTTGCCTAGAAGCACTGGCAAGAAGTGCCGAAGGGCGAGGTCCACCGCCCTGAGTTCCAGAGCATTGATGTGGGCTGACCTCCAGGGTCCTGACCACACTCCGCGGGTTCCTGAGCCGTTCCAGACTGCTCCCCAACCTTGGTTGGAAGCGTCGGTTGTGATAACCTCCCTTCGGAAGATGGGACCCAAGCGTACACCCTGGCGGATGTTCGACGGAACTTTCCACCAGCGCAGCGCTTCCCAGCAGGTTCGGGATACCGTCAACCTGCGGTGTTTGTCTCTCCGCGGATGCAACGCAAAGGCATTGAACCAGGCCTGCAGAGGTCTCTGGTGTAATAAGCCCAAGGGAAGGGCTTGCGAGGCGGCAGCCATCAACCCCAGCATGCGCTGACACAGCTCCATGTTGACTGTTTCTCTCAACCTGAATAGAGAGAGACACCGCTCCATCGAGGCAACTCTTTGTGTCGACAGGGTCGCTTCCATGGACACTGAGTCCAGATGCAGACCCAAGAATTTGGTCTGTTGGCTCGGCACGAGGCGGCTCTTTTCTGAATTGACCTTCAGACCTAGCCGCTGAAGATGGTCTGTAACCATCACTGTGTGCTGTGCCAACTGCTCCTTCGACTGCGCGCAGACGAGCCAGTCGTCCAGATAGTTCAGCAGTCGGACGCCTTGAGCCCGCAAGGGAGCTAGAATGGCATCCATACATTTCGAAAAGGTTCGAGGAGCTAGTGACAGGCCGAATGGAAGGACACAAAACTCGTATACCCTGCTCTGGAATGCGAAACGCAGATACTTCCTGTGACCCGGGCAGATGGGAACGTGAAAGTACGCATCTGTCAGGTCCACGGTGGTGAACCAGTCGCCGTCTCGGACTGACTGGATGATGTGCCTGTGCGTAAGCATCCTGAACGATAACACCTGCAGGTATTTGTTCAGTACTCACAGATCTAAAATAGGGCAGAGCCCGCCGTCCTTTTTGGGCACCAGGAAGTATTTGGAATAGAACCCCTGGTCGATCAGAGCAGGGTCTACTTGTTGAATGGCACGCTTCCTGAGCAATGCCTGTATTTCCACATTCAGAGCTGAGGACTGAACCGAGTCCTTCACTGCAGTTACCACCACTCCCCGGAAGGGGGGAGGTTTTAACTGGAACTGAAGGGTGTACCCGGTGAATATAGTTTTGCGCACCAAGATGTCGTTGGTGCATTGTTGCCAGAACTGGAGCTGTGGGACAGTGTAGGGGTGGGTTAACAGTTGCCTGAAGTTTTCAGGGCTGTTTTGGCTGCGCTCGTTCACGAGGGGCTTGGCCAGAACCACGAGGACGTGGCCTGTCACCTCCTCTAGGGCGCCACCCTCCGCGCTGCGGTCTTACAAATGCGGGTTGGCCGCGCGCTGATGGACCTGAAGGGGAGGTCTTACTACCCCGTGGTTGCGCCTGCTGCTGTGGCAGTGTCCTGCGCCATTGATGTTCTTGAGGCTGCTTCGGCTGGAACGGCTTATTTGGCCACATTTTCGCCATTTGCTGCGACGCCTCCCGCGCCTTGATGGAGCGTTGCAGCATCTCCTCCACCGCCGGACCAAATGTGTGTCCCGGTGTAATTGGAGCATCCAGCAACGGGGCCTTGTCAGGTTCCTGCACTCTCGCTTGCGAGAGCCAGAGCTGCCTTCTGGCCACCACCAGAGACGCGATGCTCCTGCCCTGAGCCCGCGCGTTGAGCTGGGCCAGCTTCACCAGCAGCTGACTGACCGTCCCCAACTCGCTTCTGAAGGCAGCAGAAGGGCACTCAGGCAGGTCTCTAATGAGTGCCGCTTGGTAGACTGTCAGCAAGCTGGCCACATTTGACAGTTTGACCGCCTCCGTGGCCGCAGCGTACCCCTTTTTTAGGTGTACCTCTGTGGTCCTGCACTGCTTATTGGGGCATGCAGGATCCTTTGTCAGCCCCGATAATGTTGGCGTCTTCACCAACACGGTGAACGCAGCGTCCACCGGTGGCAAGGACGCCAACCCAGCTTCACTTGCCCCTTGCATGTTAAAGGCCGAGGCCTTGCGAGAAGTCGCAGGGGCAGAGGCCGGAGCCCCCCAGGTGGACTGCACCTCCTTAATAAAGTCTGGGAATGCCGGAAGCATTCTAGACTGATGGGGCTGGGCTGAAGGCGACTCAAACAAGGATCGCCGTGGTAGTTCCGCCATAGGCCACTCGATGCCCAAGTGGCGGGTTGCTCTCTCCACCACAGACCACGTCGGGTCATCGGTATCCAGCACCTGGAGCTCGATGTCCTGCTCAGAGTGCTGGGAGGCTACCTCAGCCTCTATACTCTCCCCTTCTAGGATGTCAGATGCGTCTCTGAAAACTGCATCGATATCCCACTCCCTTTGAGGTTGCACTGGAAGGGCGACGAACGGTGCAGGTTGTGGAGGGGCCACTGGCTGGCTAGCAGTGGGCCCAGTCGGTTGTTCTGGGACTGGGGGCACCACATTTGCTAGGGACATGAGGATGGACTGCTGCCCCATCATAACCTCCATAAATTGAGACATTTTGGAGGTTAGCTCCGCCACCCCCGACCTGTCTCTGTATCGCCTGTCCCGACGAGGGGAGCGAAAGCGTCCTCTTCGTCGAGGCGATCTGGAGTGCGACCTAGACTCCCGACGGGGGCGTACCCTACAAGTGGAGGGGCTGCGTTCCCGAGCGCGTCTGGTGGGGGACCTCTGACCAGCTGCTAGCTGGGAGGACGGGCTCCTGGAGACGACGGCGGGGCAGAAATGGTGTGGGATGATCCCGAGGAAGGAGAGTGCCCACCCACTGCTTTCTTCGCCCTTTGGTGGAGGGTGCGTGCCTGGAAGCCAGCGCGGATGCGGCGTGCTCTGGCCCCAGACACGTCACACAATCATCATGCGGATCGCTGGCAGGCAGCTTTGCCTGACAGGTCAAGCAGCGATGAAAGCCCGACATCTCCGTCGAGCGTGGCTCAACGAACACCGAAAGTGCGTCGAGCACCGAGCATCGAGCACCGAAGCGTCGAGCACCGAAGCGTCGAGCACCGAAGCGTCGAGCACCGAGCGTCGAACGCCGAGCGCAGAAGCGTCGAGCACCGAGCGTCGAGCACCGAGCACCGAGCATCGAGCGTCGAGCACCGAGCATCGAGCACCGAAGCGTCGAGCACCGAAGCGTCGAGCACCGAGCGTCGAACGCCGAGCGCAGAAGCGTCGAGCACCGAGCGTCGAGCACCGAGCACCGAGCATCGAGCGTCGAGCACCGAGCATCGAGCACCGAAGCGTCGAGCACCGAAGCGTCGAGCACCGAGCGTCGAACGCCGAGCGCAGAAGCGTCGAGCACCGAGTGTCGAGCACCGAGCGTCGAAGCACCGATCACCGAGCATCGAGCGTCGAGCGCCGAGCACCGAGCACCGAGCATCGAGCACCTAAGCGTCGAGCACCGAGCGTCGAACGCCGAGCGCCGAAGCGTCGAGCACCGAGCATCGAGCACCTAAGCGTCGAGCACCGAGCGTCGAACGCCGAGCGCCGAAGCGTCGAGCACCGAGCGTCGAGCACCGAGCGTCGAGCACCGAGCACCGAGCATCGAGCACCTAAGGTGCGTGCGTCAAGCGCCGAGCACCGACACGTCGAGCTTCGGAGGTCCTTGCGTCGAGCGCCGAAGTGTCGAGCAGTGATGCGTCGAGCATCGAGCACCGAGGTGCGGGCATCGAGCACCGAGCGCCGAAGCGTTGAACACCGAAGCGTTGAGCATTGAGCACCGAGTCCCAAACGCGGAAGCGCTGCACCAAGCACCGAAGCGCTGCACCAAGCGCCGAGGCGCTGACACCATGCGGAGTGCGAGTACCAAGCGTAGAGACGCTAGCACGAGACGCCTAAGTGTCAGCTGACCCGCAGAGCAGAGACGTTAGTGCTGGTACAGTGTCTGATGCTGATTAATACTTACCTAGGTGCTTAAGGGAGTATGTGTTTGGTAGTCATCTTCCTAATGGTGAAAAAAGGTTTTTTTTTATTTTTATTTATTTTTTTGTGTGTGACGCTGCAGTAACACTATATAGTGCTTAGTGATTGTAAGGGCAGGCCGTACAGCTACCACGTGGTAGGGATGGAACACACCACTGTGGATTAATATATAGAGGCTGCAGAGCAGGCTCCACACACACGCGGTCTAGCCAGAGGCAAGACCGAGGCTGCAATGCGCGTGTGGCCAAAGGCCAACGCAACGCGCGTCCTAAACAAATATATGTAACAAATATATAATATATTACAAAAACCCCAAAACACACAATAACAATTATGAAATAATTATAGTAATAAGGAAAGACGAAGACCACGAGAATAAACAAAAACGCGATGCCGAAGCAAAGCGTTAAGGAATATATTTAATGTAATATAAATTATATACACAATTATATAAACCGAAAATACAAATAATAATGAGTACAACTGAAATAAACTCGGAGAAGGGGCAAAAACCAGCTTCTCAAGCCTAAGCTTAATGAGTACAGTCAGTCGACAAGCTCTAATGACCTACCGCTACCAATGCTGAAGACAAAAGAGGAAGAGAGTCTCTGCGCGCTGCGTGTAGTAAGCTCCCAGGGGGGCGGGCTTACGTGGCAGCTCACGCAGTGGCCTATCGGCAGCTTTGCTATAAAGCTCAGCCAATCGCTACTGCCTGACGGCAATATCCCATACCTTGATGGTTATTTTCGACTTGAAAGGGAACTAAGCACCCGTCTGTACAGCAATGGCCTCGCAGCAACCCTGAGCTGTAGCGCAGCCGCTTTTTGAGCTCTGTTCAGCATCCCCAGGCAGGCCCTCCAGCCAATCCAGACCCCCCGATCATCTTAGCTCAGGGCGAGCCTGCCACTCACCTGGTTGATTAGCAACGCATCTCCAACTGCGCGTCACAGCTTATTTTTCACAGGCACACACTTGCGCAGGAACCAGCGACCTGGTTCCCTGTCACACAGGCGTATAGACTTTGCAAACTTCAGAAACAACACGTTTTATTTACTTACAACCATGGCAGTCAAACGGGTGGAAAATCCTTCCATTGTACAGCAATATGTTCAACAAAAATAACTCCAAACTGTTTCATACGAACAGTCTTCAGTTTAACTATGACGTATATCTGGATAAATTCTTATGCAGTTACATATCTCCTATTTCTTATGTATGTCTGTATTTCTGACTCTATGTATGATTTTAAAGCATATCTGTATGTTCTATAATATAGCTACATGTGACAGGAATGACGAGTGGTGACGTCAGGCAGAAGCAGGAAGGGAAAATAAAACTGACCCCGGGGAAGTACTGCAGTTCAAAAAGGCTTGCGCCGCCGTTTTTATTAACAAACAAAAATAAATAAAATATTCAAACACAAAACACTGTGCTCACCGAGCAAAATAAAAGGGTAAACAAAAACAAATCTCTGACACAAAATAAATAATCCGATCCCAGGTCAGGCTGGGCAGTTGCTGTCACTGTTCCTGGAATCTTTTTAAATCACGGAGGGGAGCTACCGGCCATGAAGAAGGGGGGGCAGGTCTGGAGACCACCCCCAAAATTTTTCTGGCCAGAGGAGCCGGCCTCTGCGCGGGCCATCAGAACGCTATGGCTGTTTGGTTGGGAGGAAGACATCCCACCATGGCCGCCACCTTTGGCCCGTTGCTGCCCCTGTTCCTGGGCCGGGACTGCTAGCCGGGACTTTGGGGATTAAGGGGGGGGGGGGGGGTGGCCAAAAAGGCCATGTGTGCTGCGCACAAGGGGGGGGCATGTGTGGTGGAGTGTCCGCGCCCCTATTTATTATTATTTGTATTTTTGTTTGTGGCGCAGTTAAAAGCGCCGCATCTTTTGTTATTGTTTATATATTTAAAAACCCCATGAGGATGCGTGGCTGATCAGCTACTGATTATTTAACTAGCTGACAGTCACGCATCCTTACCAAACGCGTGCAGACTGTGGCCGAGGGGTAATAAGATAATTAACAGCTAGTTAACCCCTCGGCCAGAGTATAAGAACCTGCAGCTGTCCATGCTGCGGGGGTTGGGTGTATAGAGAGGAGGTACGGGGAGATAGAGAGGAGGCAGAATTTAAAATAACAATTGCTAAAACATGTTGGATTAGCCAGCACGACACTTACTTGTTTGTCTGTCTGGTTTGTTTGGCCCTTGTGCCTTTTTGTTTAGTGTTTTGTTATTGTTTAAATCTTTTGTTTTGTTTATTTGATTTATTAAACACGCTGAGTGCCGTAGCATTCAGCTTCACCCGCCCATCCACTGTTTTGGTTTCTGTACTTCCTGGTCTGTGACATCACCACACCTCACCACTGCAAGCCATCCTGCCACAATAAATAAATAAATAAATAAAACCTGTTTGTCTTGTGTGTGCCCCTACACTGATTGCACTATAGGTAGTTTTTCACTGGTGTTGTGTGTACTGCTGCACTGGTGGTTTTTGAAGTGCAGGGGTGTGTCTGTCTTTTGTTTATTTATTCATTTTAAAAAAAGGAAAAAAATGAACTAGGATTTTTTTTTTAAATAGATACAAATAAATAATAAAAACATCATGAGTGGACAAGCTCAACAGCCCACAAAGAGGTACGTGTAAAGGTGCTTTCTGAGAGACACCCTCTCAATCGAGGCCTTTGTCAAGGCCATGGCAAAGGTGAAGGGATAGGTCTCGCAGTAGCAGGCAGTAGTGTCATCCTGTCAAACGTGCCACCCTCCTTGCAGGATACCCTGCTCAACCCCACTTGCAGGCCCTAAGGCTGCTATCCATCCCATCCCCGTCGGGTGCAAGGACCGGTCCCTCCGTTCTGCTGCCAGGTTACCATCCACCTGGTGGGGCAGGAAGTGGTGGAGGGCAGCTTTTTGGATCCCTTCAATGGGACCAACTACATCATCTTTTTCTCCTTGGAAGCAGTGCGGTGCTATCACTGCAAAGAGTTGGGGCACCAGAAAAAGAGGTGCCCCAAGCTCAAGCAGAGCGCAAAAACACCCGCCCTGGCACCGCACACCTCCAAGTCCACCTCCGCCCCAGGGCCCTCAAAGAGGCCCACAGAGGGGGGTAAAATTACACCTGGCCCCCTCCTAACAACACTACAATGTACTGTTTTTCAGTAAGAATTTAAATATTTAGGCACATTTGTTGTATAATCATTTTGAATGGACAACACCATTTTGTTCTGTTTTAAAATATCATGAAATACCTATTTTTAGACCATCAAATGTTGTGAAATAAGCAATTTTTTACCGGGAAAAAAATACAGCCCTACTTATAATACACACACACACACACACAATTATATTTCAGAAATACAAGCAATGGGCACAAATGTGCCGCCTCCCAAAATGTAAGGAATGTTTTTTTTTTTTTTAACAGGCTCTCTGCTCTGCTACTGAAACACACTGAATTCGCTTACACAACAACGATGCCTAATAAGAAATGTTTGTACATTTGTGTGGGGCGGGGCCCAAAGGGATAATTCTTTAAAAGTGCCAGTAGCCTAATGTAACTTTGACAGTGGTGCTGTGCGAGCGAGCGTGCACGTGTTTCTGTTGTCAAAAAGTGAGGGGGCAAGTGTGTGTGTGTGTGGCCCCTCTGCCCCCCCCCCCGGCTGGCTTCTCTTGCCCCCCTGTATCAACCCCTGGTACTTCTTATTTTAATCCTTGTTCTTTGTTGTCATGCTCCTTTCTACCATCGTTTGTAATGTATGTTCTGCATTTATAAAAAAAATGTATGTCAGAGGAGCAAGGAGCAAGAGTGAGCAGTAGTGAGACTGTGCAAAAAAGGCTGCTGGGCGTTACAAGCAGAGAGAGAGAGATGGGGCGCCAATGGACGGAAGCTCACACCGGAAGGCCTTGAGACCCATGGCCCGAAATCAGTTCCATGAGGTTGGCCACAGAGCCAATATCCCCCGGCAAGAGGGCAGCATTCTTACACAGATTCTTGTGTTATGGAAACTCAGAGCAGACCTGTTGAAAAACCTCCACCTCTAAAAACTCGAATTTACACGCAACAAAAAACAACAACCACTATAATTTAAGGAAAATCAATCATGACACAAAATCAGTTTTCCCCACCCCTGAATGGGGAAATAAGGCAAAACATGTTTTTCCAGTTCTTATCATTATTTATTCTATTATTTATTTATTGGCAGTTTCACTTGCAAAATAGTAATATCTAATGATGGATGGCATTGGTTAAAGAAAAGGGTTTGTAACCAGGAGGTCCCCGTTCAAATCTCGGCTCTCAGCAAATCACTTAACTTCCTTGTGCTCCGTCTTTAGGGTGAGAAGTTGTTCTAAGTGACTTTGCAGCTGATGCATATTTCACACACCATAGTCTCTGTAAATTGCCTTGGATAAGGCGTCTGCTAAATAAACAAATAAAGATAATAATAAAACCCTGTCCTGTGCAATTCAAAGGAAGGGGTTTTACATACCTACTACTGAAGGGTGTTATTGTATCACTTGGTTTCCATAGTAACCAAATCAAAATTAGCTTGGCACTATATCAAAAATGTTATGTTTGGCCATAGACTATAAATGTGGAAAATTATATGCTTCTAGGTTAAAGTGCTCAATTTTGTGACTTAAAAGCTTATCTGCGTTTCTGCAACTGTAAACAGCTGTGATTTTTATTAAGATTTGATGCCCTTAGGCAAATGTTAAAAACAGCAGGACAATCCTGATGTGGTAAACCTTCTGCGGTTATAATAGGTCTGTATTATAGGTTGCCATTTTAGGAGTAGATGAAAATAGTCCTCAACTACAAAATTACCTACAATGATGTGGCGTAGTATGTTTGTGCTGAACAGTTATATAGTAAGATTCCTTGGCAAACCTTTTTTTGTCAATGTTCAGTCCTAAGACATGGAGGGCACCCATTTAAGATGATGATGTTTGATTAAGAGTCACTGTGTAAACAGATTTCAGGGGTCTGTGTTGGGCACTACTATTAGTTAAAGAGATACCTAATTGTGAACGTGTGGATTGCAGTGCGTAGTGAAAGGGTGATGCAGGTGCTCCAGACAAGGACAAACACAAAGTTCACAGTTCCAGATCCTTTAATTTTCCTGACCACTTTTTAAATAATAAAGCTGGCTCTACCCAGCAATGGGTATTGCCAGCACAAAACCAGGCTCAAATAATACAGCTGGCTCTACCCAACAATGGGTATTACCAGCGTCAAAACAAGGGGTTGCAGTCCCGAAATAATAATCACAAAAACCACAGACACAACACAAACAAACACAGACACGTCTCCGGACAGTGCGTGCTCTTAGTGCAGGTGCGGGACTGGAAATAGTGATGCTTGGTTAAGTGCAGGTGCGGTGAAGTCCGGGTGAATCGCTGGCCCCAGGCTGCAGCTCCCAGATCCGTGCTTAATTACTCTGGCAATGACAAAAACACACGGTTGCAAAACAAACAAAAAACACTTAACTCTCGCTCCAAACAGTCCTCGTTTCCTCCCATTAACCACAACAAAGGAACCGATTATGGCATCACATCCCCTAAAGTACCCTCAGCCCTGCCCCCTCTGATAGCTAGTTCAATCATGTCTCCTCCAATTCATGAATGAAACTTTGCTTACCGTACTAGGGTGGGGACTTCTGGTACCGTGACACCATCCCTTTCCTGAATGGCCAGCTTCCGACTGCCCCCGGAATAAACTGCCGAAACATTCAGTACGGGGCACGCAATTCCTGCTGTACAGTGCTCTCACAGGTCGAGAGGGAGATTGTTGATTCAGAGTCATTCGCTCTTTGTCACACAGAGATACTGAGGTTAGAAAGAGTGGAGAGGAGGATGGGGTGATCGACTGTGTCAAAGGCAGAGGAAAGATCAAGGAGAATGAGAATTGAGGAGAGGCCAGCATGGGAGGAGTTGGCCAGATGATTCTGGACAGTGAGGAGGGCAGTCTCAGTGGAATGGGAGGGACGGAAATCGGGGTAGAGGGAATTGGTGGATATGTTGTGTGATAGGTGAGAGTGGACTAACGCTCAAGGAGCTTAGAGAAATATGGGAGAAGAGAGATTGGGCGGTAATTAGCAGGGCAGGCAGGGTCAAGAGAGGATTTTTTAACAGAGGGATGTTGGTAGCTGATTTGAAGATGTCAGGACAGAGGAGTTAAAGAGGGAGACTAGGTAAGGGAGGATAAGAGGGAGGAGTGGGGGTATGAGGGAGGCAGGGACAAGGTCCAGGGGGGAAGAGGTAGGATGGGCCTTGGCAATGATGGAGGAGAGTTCAGGTAAGGATGTGGGGAGGAAAGCAGTAAAGAGGGCATTAGGCATTAGCAAGTGGAGGTGTAATGGGAAGCTGGGGGTGGGGGCTAGTCTGGGGGAGAGTCAGGAGGTGTAGGCCAATAGTACTGATTTTGGTGGTGAAATAGTGAGAGAGATCACTAGCAGTGAGGTTTGGGATGGATGGAGATTGGGATGAGGGAGGGGGACGGAGTAACTTATTGAGGGATGAGAAGAGCTGACGGGGATGGGGTGCCAGAGCAGTGATGAGGGTTAGGAAGTAATCGTGTTTGGCTAGTTCCTGAGCAGAGTGGAAATTGAAGAGGAGGGAGTGGTAGGCTTGGAGGTTCAAAGGTGAGGGGGAGGACTTACAGAGTCGCTCAGCTTGACGCAAGGAACATCTGTCCATTTTAAGGGAAGGGGTAAGCCATAGTTGAGGAGGCCTAAGTGAAGAAGAATAAGGACGTGGGGGTGCTAGGGAGTTGAGGGAAGAGAATAGCACAGTAGATAGGGCGGCAGAGGCTAAGTCCGGGTGAAGGGAGGAGAAATCAGAGATGGGGGAAGCAACGAAGAAGAGAAGGAGCTCAGGGAACCGGTGTCAAGTGTACAGAGATTATGGCAGAGGATAGGGAGAGGGTGAGGGGGTGGTGGGAGGATGTAGGGAAAGGGTGAGGGAGAGGAAAATATGGTCAGAGGGAGGTTGAGGGGCAGTTATGATGGATGATGATGCCTTACAACTGGAGAGGAAGATAAGGTCAAGGGTATTTGTCAGTAGGGGGGGAGGGGAGAAGCAGGAGGTTAACCTTTTGCAGTCCATTTATTAAGTGCGTGTCAGGCGCGTCAGGTCCAGTTTATTTTCACACACGCAGTTAATTTTAGACGCGCTGTTAAAAAGTTTTTTTTTTCCACAGTCAAACAGGTTTAAAAGACCCTGCATATCAACAAAGCACTCACCAGCCCCGCCCCACCCTTTCGCTCCAGGAGTAGGGTGCAAGTAGGTCAGTACCGCCACCATTACCAACTGGGCGGGCGGTATGGTAGAAAGTGGTGACTGAAGAGGTGAGGGCAGCGGGGGTGGCTGTGTTAAGAGGTGTGAGCCGTGTTTTGGTGAGCGCAAGGACGTCAAGGTGGAGGGAAAGGAAAGCATCTAAGGTGGCTGCGGGCTTGTTGCAGACCAAACATGGGTTCCAGAGGCCTAATTTGATTGGGGAGTGATGGCAGGGAGGTTCAGGGATTGGGGAGGTCAGGTGATGACGAGGGCGGGGAGGTTTTACTGTAAGGGTGAGGTAAATCAGGTTGGAGGGAATGGAGCGACGGAGGTTGATTACTTTGCAGCGGAGAGAGATTGGAAGGAGGGAGATGTGAAATGTAAGGGGGGTGCTGGGAGACATGGAGGAGTCTAGAGTAGGGACCAGGGAGGAATGGTGATCAGAATGGCTCAAGGTACCAGGGGCAAGGAAAAGTTGGACGAGGAGTATAATGATAAAAGGAAGAGCCTGAGGAGTTGGTGAAATCCTCTATGCTCTCACCTATACAGGAAACAGGGGGAAATATCTAACGGGGGGTGGGGGGTGGGAAGAGAAGGGTTAAGACAGACTCACTCACACTGAGCCTGGGAATTAGCTACAGGGTCGATACTGAAAGCAGGGGGTGAGGGGAGTGGGAGTAATTTAGGTAGGGTGCAGGGGAAGACAGACAGAAAGATACTAAATTGGTTGTTGTACAGCGCTTCCGGAGCAGGTAGTTATCAGACCAGATTGGAGAGAAACAGTCAGAAACAAAGCTGGGGGGTGGAGGACAAGGCACGGACGAGTAAATGCCTCTAGCAGTGCAGAAGCTGCTGGAATCGGAAACACAGTTTTTTTGAACAGCGGGGTCAGGTAAGCAACAAACAATGAATAATGCAGAGCTGAATGTAGAGACAGACCTCTGTAACAGGAACGCCAGAACACAGAACAGCAAATGCAGACGGTAGACAGCAGGTAGATGTGCAGAGTGGTGAGTTTGAATGTTGATACTGATAGCAGTGAAAGTAGCAGATTGGCGGACTGCTTGTGCGAGCGGTTCAAGTGAAAGAGCAAACAATGGGGAGAGAGGGCAGCCCTGACGAGTGCCTCTGGAAATGGCAAACTGTGGAGAACATTTGGTGCATGTGAGCACCATCGCTGAGGGATTTGTTTATAACATTTTTATCATTTTGATAAATTCTGTCCCCAGTCCCATGTATTCTAAAACTGACCAGAGTTCCGTTCCAGGTGGTCAAAAGATTTTTCAGTGTCGAGTGAAAGGACTGCATACGAGGCTTCAATGTCTATGGCTGTATGGTTTACACGAAGGAGACAGCGAACATTATCTGTCTGTCGCCAACTGGGTCTTCATAAATCCTGTTTGATCATGGTGGATTAATTCAGTCATATAGGTTTCAAGTGTATGACAGAGCACATTGGCATATAATTTAACGTCTGTGTTTATCAACGTCCGTGTTTATGGTCTCCATTTCCTCTCAAACGAACAGACAGCAGACAGGTAATGAAATCAACTCAAATTTATTTATTTTAAAGAAACTCTAAAGGTCCCTATTGCCTAAGACCCACGCCAATAAAATGAAAACTCTGTTTCTTTTATCTCCCTTTCAGTTTCTCTACCTCTCTGCTCACACTGCCGCTTCCAGCTCTCTCCCCCTCCAACCACACACTACTCTTCTCCTCCCCTCCTCGACACACACCCTCGTCATGCACACCCACCAATCCTTGCGCTCTACCAGCCTGTATGCCCTCCTGACCTGGCATAGCGCAACCTAACCTCGGCTACAAGGAGGTCTGATTGGCTAACTATACACAAGTCCCACCCCTCCCTGGCATGGGCTCGCCTCACAATACACAGAACACGAACACGAACACGACGCACAACAAACACATGTCCTATCAATTTGGCACATAGTCCTGGAAGTGACCTGGTCAACAACGGAGTCTCCGAGGCCGGATAGGAGTCTCAGTGGACAAGGGCGGGGATTGGACATGGGCAGGTGAAGGGGAGGACTGGGGGCTCGACGGGGAGTCTGGGGACAGAGACAGGGTCGGAGCCTGGGCGAGGGTCTCAGGAGCAAAAGAGGGAAATGCGGGGACCAGGGTAGGGACAAGGGGAGTCGGGGTAGAGGGGGCTTTTCCCAGGTGTGGGTGACATCTTGATCTGGTAGACCACCTCGCCCATCCGCTTCATCACCTCACAGGGACCCACCCACTTGCTCTCCAGCTTGGAGCAAAGGCCCTTTGTCCTCTTATGGCTGTAAACCCATATCTACTCTCCAGCAGCAAAGTGACGTCCCCGGGCCCGGTTGTTATCACTCCTCTTTTGACGGTTACCGGCGGCTTGGAGCTGCCGCCGGGCCAAGCGATGTGCCTCCTCCAAGCGATCCTGCAGTTGCCGAGCATACTCCAGTCCAGCAGGGGCAGCTGGTGCATCGGGTGGTTGGCCGTAGGTGATCTCTAGGGGGGTGTGACGCTCCCGTCTGAGCGCTAGAGTACAGCCGGTGGATTCCTGTACTGCAGTGAGGCAGGCCAGCAGCACCACGGGCAGATGGACGTCCCAGTCCCAGGACGAGAACCACCTCGACCCCGCCACCAGGTCGAGGGACTCACCAGTGCGAGGGAGGGGATTGAGTCCTTGGTGGTCACTGCATTCAAGCGCCGGTAGTCCACACAGACCATGACCACTCGTGAGTCCCAGGGACTGTTAGAGGGTTCGCTGACTGCGGCGTCCTTCATCTCCTCCAGGACCTGGTTGGCTGCTGTCTGACGAGCTAGCGGTAGGCGGTGAGGGTGTTGCTTGATGGGCCTGGCCTCTCCTGTGTGGATAGGATGCTGTATCAGGTGGGTTCTCCCGAAATCCAACGGTGTAGTGGCAAAGCTGTGGCAGAACTCGAACAGGAGCTCCCATAACTGGCGGCATTTATCCGGTTGCAGCCCCTTGCAGTTCTGCTTCCAAACGGTGCGGGCGGTGGCAGTAGCGTGGTCGTTGGCATCGGGCTGCTCTGGGACACCTTGATCGGAGGCCTGGTGGCAGGTACACACTGTGCATTGGAAGAGAGGGAGAGTCTGGCTGGCCAGTCCCTGTTGGGCTGTGGAGAGGTGCCGGTCCTCTCTGGTGGGGCTAAAGGCACAGGGGGCCCACCTTGCAACGTCAAAGTCCCGGCCTGTAGATCCAGCTGCCCCCCGACAAAACGTAGAAAGTCCAGCCCCAGGATACATGGATCCCATACCTCAGCGACCCACATGAGATGGTACACGATGCGGCCCGCTATCTCGATCGGCAGCCTGCTCCTACCCAGCATGGGCGCCACGTCACCCATCACGGTGCTGAGGTGCACGGATGTTGGTTCCAGCTTGGCCCCAGCAGGGAGGATGTCAAAGCGAATGAGGGAGACAGTAGACCCGGTATCTATCAAAGCGTGACAGGCGACTCCTTGCACCAGGATGGTGGTGTGGCAGAAGTTCCCAGTCGATGTCCATCCCACAAGGTTGATGGGGAATGCTGCGTCAGGGGAGGGCTGGGTCGCTGCCCCGGCGATCGGTGTCTTGGGAACTGGAGTGGGGGTCGGTGGCATCCCATTTATACCGGTCCCCTCTCGTTTCCCTGACGGCTGGAGCTCGGATCGGCGGAGGCAGAGGAGCAGAACCGCTGGATGTGTCCTTGTTGGCTGCAGCGCCAGCATCGGCAGGGTTGGGGGTCAAACGGACGTCCTTGGACGGTGTCCAGAGTTGCCACCTCGTGATCTCCAGCTGTCTTGCAGGCCGAGCCTGGGTCTGGGAGTAACTGTATTGGTTGCTGCCAGGTGTCCTCATCAGCGCGCCTTCCTCCAACACTTCCTCTACAGCCTTTGCTTGCTTCATGGCCAGTTCCAATGAAGCGGGTGCACTCAGCCGTACATGTTGGCGCAGGGACTCAGGGGTCAGGCCGCGGAGGAATGCTTCAGTCGCCATATCTTCCTGGGCCTCCGCTGTGAAGGAGGGGTACCCCTTCCGAGTGAGGTAGTGCACCTCCGCGGCGAACATGCCCAGTTTCTCCCCTGGTCGTCGGCTGCGGGATGCCAGGTGCTGCCGCAAGTTGACCGCAGGCTCCGCACTCCCAAAATGGTGATCCAGTGCTGTGAGGACGGCCTGGCTGTCAGTAAGTTCCATCTCATTCAGGTCCAGCAAGGCCCGTAGTGCCTCCCCTTCCAGGGCCGCTATCAGCCGCACGGCCCTCTCCCGCTGACTCCAGCCATTGGCCTGGGCTACAGTCTGGAACTTAGCCTGGTAGGCCTCCCAGTCAGACCGTCCATCATACTGCCCGGTCTTCACTTCTCCGCGGTGGTCTGTCACCCCCTTCTGTACCGTGGCCTGCTCTGGGTCTTCTCCCACATATGCAGCGGCCATGTTGGGCCCTATCTAAGCTAATTTCGTCTAAGCATGCTACCACAGTCTCATATGCAACCATTTGTTTGCACAAAGTGTGTTCTAGTTCTTCAAATTCCTCTTCACTTAAATGTCTTGTTAACTGCATTAGTTTCATCTCACTATCCCAGTTATTTATCCTTGCTTTCTGCTCAAACTCCCTTTTAAAACTCTTCCAATTTCGCTCACCCTTCTCCCACGGCAGCTCAGAGGCCATCTTGTTTACGTCCTTTTCAAGATGGCCGCACTTCCGCCCCGAGCTCTTTGCCTTCCCTTCCAATGTAGCCTCCATGCTGTTGCTGAGCAGAGCGGCCATCTTGCGTCTCGCCCCGTGCTTCCCTGCTATTGCCTCGCCGACCTTTCTCCCGTTTTCTCATCTCCTCCAGTGCCGCTCTCACGCTCTCTCCCTCTCCTCCGCGTCTGGACACCGCTCCAAAGCACTCCGCTGTCTGCTCCATCTTGAGACCGACAACGTGGATTGAATCCCACGCCTCTGACATCAATTGTAACGAGTGGTGGTCTCCGTTTCCTCTCAAACGAACAGACAACAGACAGGTAATGAAATCATATATAAACTTTGAATTTGTTTTGTTTTTATACATTGATAAGTTGTATTGCAAATTATTGGTTTAGAAAGTACATAATTTACACATAAAATTAATATTGTTCTACAGTGCCCTGGCAAAACGAAATGAGCACCCTCAAACAGAGTTGAATTGTCCAGTTTTCCACAAAACTTCTGCGTCCGTGGTATAAATATCAGCCTCCTTAGTATGTCAAAGCTGCTCATTTTATTATGAATGGGCATTGTATGATCGTGTAATTATGCCTTTGAATACTCAAGCAGATGGCCAGACGTTCAGGACTTATGGACTGTCGGAAGATGGTTGTTTTTTTTGTAATACTTGGACCAACCAAGTCAAGCAGCAAAGCAAACTTTTGTCTGGTCATTCTAAAGTACATAAAAAAATTATCATTATTATTATTATTTATTTCTTAGCAGACACCCTTATCCAGGGCGACTTACAATTGTTACAAGATATCACATTATTTTTACATACAATTACCCATTTATACAGTTGTGTTTTTACTGGAGCAATCTAGGTAAAGTACCTTCCTCAAGAGTACTGCAGCAGTGTCCCCCACCTGGGATTGGAACAACGACCCTCCGGTCAAGAGTCCAGAGCCCTAACGACTACTCCACACTGCTTCCCTATATTATCATCTAGTTTATGCTCTTGGACCAGTGCATTCTTGTGTTTTAATTATTATTATTTTATAATCTCTCTTTTCTTTTTTTAAATTTAGTAGTCGCCAATTGATTTTACCCCGTTTTTCTCCCAATTTGAAATGGCCAATTGTATTTAGACTCAGCTCATCGCTACCACCCCCGAGCTGACTTGGGAGCGGCGAAGATGAACACATGTGTGCGGTCAGCCAACCACTTCTTTTCACTCTGCAAGCCCACCATGCAGCCAACCCAGAGCTACAGCGTCGAAGGACAACGCAGCTCTGGGCAGCTTAGAGGCAAGCCCGCAGGTGCCCGTCCAGTCTACAGCCAATTGTGCGCAGCCCCCTGGGAACTCCCATCTACGGTCGAATAACCTGGACTCGAACCGGCGACCTCCAGGCTATAGGGCGCATCCTGCACTCCACGCGGAGAGACTTTACCGGTTGCGCCACTCGGGAGCCCCGCATACTAATTATTTGAATGCCTTTGGTCCAGAGCCCTAACCACTACTCCACACTGCTGCCCCGTAGCACTAATGGTACCCGCTGCACTTACATTTTATGTCACTGGCTTGTTCTAATGTACTGTGGATTACTGTAAAGCCATAAATATTTGCGACCAAAATATTTGGCGAATCAAACCCATAAAACATTTATAATGTACTGTGGCAAAGTGGTAATGACGTGCAGGTGAGTGCAGTGCAGAATAATCACACAGACAGACGTTGGTACAGGTGCAAGGGTGTTTATTTAATTTAATAAATGTCCAGAGCCTCAAGGCAAAACCTGTAAATAATAATAGCGCTGGAAGTGATACAGCGGCGTGTATCACTTCTAATTGTAATCCTACGGGTTTGACCCGCAACCCCAAAGTCCCGTTCCGACACCCACACTAAACACGAACACAAAGACAGTGCGTGATACAAGTGTTAAAAGGTGCAAACACAGAGACAGTTCCGAAAGTGAAACAGGTGAGTGGTGAAGTCCGGGTTTTCGCTGGCCTGCGGCTGCAGCTCCGGATCGTGCTCAGTAATCTTAGTGAGACAACAACACACAAGACACACAGTGTTAGGACACAGACACAAAACACTCACGGTCGCTTTCACGTTTCGGGCTCCTTCTCGGTTATATGTTTTAACCATATGCAAAGGAACAGATCACTCAAGCCAAGCCCCCTATTTATACCCTCGCCCATGACCCTGAGGTTAACGAGCGCATCCGCTCCTCCAGTCCTCGGATGCCACGCCGCTTACCGTCTGGGTCACTGAGCTCGGGTGCCATGGCTCCGCCCCCTTCCGAACTGACCGACTTCCATCTACCCTACGGAATAAATTGTCGTGCCATTTCATTAAGGGTACTCTGTTCCTCGTATACCGTGCTCTCACAGGTCGAGAGGGAGATCTAACACTAAGACTCATTCGATCTTTGTCACATGTACACACTTTATTTTATATCAAACAAGGGGTAGATTATGTCATAGAAATAAATAAATGATTCCAAATGTCTTGAGAAATTCTTCAGAACTGGACACAATCTTGTGTCATCTGGTACATTATAAAATACACATGAAATAAGAGACAATAAAATACTTATAAAACCCATTTTGGGAATGGCATTTAAATAAAAACAGCCAAATCACCACAGTTATATTCAAGGTTGTAATTTATTTAAAATATTGAAGCAAGGAAACTTGTTAGCCTGACTTCTATTATATGGAAACAATAAAAAGATCTAAAATGGAAAATTACCTATATGGTAACAATATCCTGGGAGACATTCAGCATGGTTTTAGGAAAGGGAGATCGTGTCTAACTAACCTGCTTGACTTTTTTGAGGATGCAACATTGACAATGGATAATTGCAAAGCATACAACATGGTTTATTTAGATTTCCAGAAAGCTTTAGACAAAGTCCCGCATAAAAGATTAATTCTCAAACTGAACGCAGTAGGGATTCAAGGGAATGCATGCACATGGATTAGGGAGTGGTTAACATGTAGAAAACAGAAAGTACTGATTTGAGGAGAAATCTCAAAATGGAGCGAGGTAACCAGTGGTGTACCACAGGGATCAGTATTAGTTCCTCTGCTATTCCTAATCTACATTAATGATTTAGATTCTGGTATAGTAAGCAAACTTGTTAAATTTGTAGCTGACACAAAAATAGGAGGAGTGGCAAACAATGTTGCAGCAGTGTGGCAAAGTGCCCCGCCCCTGTGTGCATTTGTGTGTTCTGTGTTGTATATATGCGTGCGTATGTTAATGTTGGTGTATAGATTGGTACACGGGATATAAACGGGTCTGTGTTTCACGTGTGTTTAAATTGTATATTTGTATTTAGGCACGGGATTGCACATCACGCACGTGCATTTAAAATATAATATGTGAACACGGGGTTTCACGTAATGAATTCACGTGCTGGGATTCAAGTGAGTAATTAATTAGTAATTGAATCCCAGCACAACAGTATATATAGATGCACGTTTCTGTCACTCGGGGTTAGGTGTTCGGTGAGTGGAGAACGAGTGTGGAGAAGGAGATAATAAGAATAATAATAATAATAATAATAATAATAATAATAATAAGGAAAGAACTGTCTCACTCACCGTGTTTCGTTTGTCTGTCTGTCTGTTTACTGTCTAGTCCGTTTTGTTTGTCTTTTTATTTTGGCGTGTAGTGCCGTGTCCTGTGTTTTTGTTGTGTTCCAACCTTTTATTTTCTGTGCTGTTAATTATTAAATGCTGAGCGCGATCACGCGCTCATCTTAAACAAACCACATCTCTCTGTTTATTTACTTCCTGCTTCTGGTCTGACACCACCCACTCCGTCTTTGTGACACGTGGTGTCATCGTGGGATAACAGCGCCTCCAAGCGTCAGACCAGGAGAGGGGGTTTTGTGTTTAAAAAAAAACCAAAAAAAAAACCAAAAAAAAAAAACCACAGGACTGGTTTAAAAAAAAAAAAAAAAAAAAAAAAAAAAAAAGTGAAAATGGAAGGCTGGAGAGACGGCTGCCGGGACCTGGAGGACCTCCTCGGGGGCCTCGAGGACCAAGGCTGGTGCATGGCCTGTGGAGTCTACGGACACACGGTGGCGATCTGCCCCTTCCAAGGTGAGGAGGAGGAGGAACCGGCCCAGGAGAGGAAGGTGGGGAGGAGGAGTAAGAAGAGAAGGGGGAAAGGAAAGCTGCAGCAGCAACAGCAACCACAACACCAGCCGGAGGAACAGCAGCCCGGGTGTTACTGCTGTGCTGAGCCTGGGCATTCCAGCACCAACTGCCCCTGGTACCCCCTCGGACAGCTACCCCAACGATGCCCCATCTGCAGAGGTGAGCACTTCGTGGCCCACTGCCCTGTCCATCAGGAGAGGGAGGAGCAGGGGTCGCCTCAGTCTCCACGACCAGCAGGGGGGGGTAGACTGCTGCTCCCACCGCCCCAACCACAACTGCAACAGCGGCCAGAGGAGCCAGAGAACCTGTTCCCCTGGTGCACCTGGTGCGGAGAGGTGGATCACCGCTGGAGGGACTGCTCCGAGGTGCCACCGAGCTGGTGCGGGCGATGTGAGGAAGGGGGACATGACTGGTCAGGATGCCCCTATGCCAGCTCGCCAGTGCCCAAGCGGAAGGAGCCTGAACGTCCTACGCCTGAGTGGGAGGAGCCCGAACATCCTACGCCTGAGTGGGAGGAGCCCGAACATCCTACGCCTGAGTGGGAGGAGCCCGAACGTCCTACGCCTGAGTGGGAGGAGCCTGAACGTCCTACGCCTGAGTGGGGGGAGCCCGAACGTCCACAGCCCAAGAGGGGGGAGTCGGTGCGTCCACAGCCCAAGAGGGGGGAGTCGGTGCGTCCACAGCCCAAAAGGGAGGAGTCGGTGCGTCCACAGCCCAAAAGGGAGGAGTCGGTGCGTCCACAGCCCAAAAGGGAGGAGTCGGTGCGTCCACAGCCCAAAGGGAGGCAAGTCGGGGCTTCCACAGCTCTGGGACCCAAGCCACCAGCAGAGGGAAAATGCTTGCTGGTTCAGCCCCAAGAGCCGGAAGGGGAGGAGTTACAGGCCCAACCCCCTGGAAATTTTTTGGGGGGAGAGGGGCAGGAGGCTGGTGTCCCCCAGCAGCCTCTATTCATGCTGCTGAAGGCAGCACGACGCGCACCAGCCCAGCCGCCACAGCGGAGGGAGCCAGCGCCGCCAGGAGCAGAGGAGCTGCCTCTGCCTCCGCCACCTCCACCGCTTCCTCCACTAGGAGCAGAGGAGCAGGAGCTGCCTCTGCCTCCACCACCGCCAGGAGCAGAGGAGCAGGAGCTGCCTCTGCCTCCACCACTTCCAGGAGCAGAGGAGCAGGAGCTGCCTCTGCCTCCACCACCTCCAGGAGCAGAGGAGCAGGAACTGCCTCTGCCTCCACCACCGCCAGGAGCAGAGGAGCTGGAGCTGCCTCTGCCTCCACCACCGCCAGGAGCAGAGGAGCTGGAGCTGCCTCTGCCTCCGCCACCGCCCGGAGCAGAGGAGCAGGAGCTGCCTCTGCTGCCCGTACCTCCGCAGGGAGTACGGTGGCCGGAGCCCCAGAAAGGGGAGCTGCCGGCCACGAAGAAGGGGGACGAGGTCTGGAGACCACTTTCCCCAGCAGCAGTTTCGCTGCAGGAGTTCTTGTGGCCGGAGCCCCACAGGAGGGAGCTGCCGGCTACGAAGAAGGGGGAGGTCGGGGGACCACCTGCCCCCGCAGCTTTTTCGCTGCAGGACGGGACCAGCATGCTGTCAGCCGTGCCACTACCGGCAGGGGAGCTGACAGCATTTCCAGCCATGGGCCCACTGAAGCCTCCCTTCCCAGCCCGAGACTTTGTCCTGGACTGCTGGGTTTTTAAGGGGGGAGGTGGCCGTTGAGGCCATGTGTGCTGCGCACAAGGGGGGGTATATGTGGCAAAGTGCCCCGCCCCTGTGTGCATTTGTGTGTTCTGTGTTGTATATATGCGTGCGTATGTTAATGTTGGTGTATAGATTGGTACACGGGATATAAACGGGTCTGTGTTTCACGTGTGTTTAAATTGTATATTTGTATTTAGGCACGGGATTGCACATCACGCACGTGCATTTAAAATATAATATGTGAACACGGGGTTTCACGTAATGAATTCACGTGCTGGGATTCAAGTGAGTAATTAATTAGTAATTGAATCCCAGCACAACAGTATACATAGATGCACGTTTCTGTCACTCGGGGTTAGGTGTTCGGTGAGTGGAGAACGAGTGTGGAGAAGGAGATAATAAGAATAATAATAATAATAATAATAATAATAATAATAATAATAATAATAAGGAAAGAACTGTCTCACTCACCGTGTTTCGTTTGTCTGTCTGTCTGTTTACTGTCTAGTCCGTTTTGTTTGTCTTTTTATTTTGGCGTGTAGTGCCGTGTCCTGTGTTTTTGTTGTGTTCCAACCTTTTATTTTCTGTGCTGTTAATTATTAAATGCTGAGCGCGATCACGCGCTCATCTTAAACAAACCACATCTCTCTGTTTATTTACTTCCTGCTTCTGGTCTGACACCACCCACTCCGGCCGTCTTTGTGACAAGCAGCAAAGGTCATTCAAAATGATCTAGACAGCATTCAGAACTGGGCAGACACATGGCAAATGACATTTAATAGAGAGAAGTGTAAAGTATTGCATGCAGGCAATAAAAATGTGCATTATAAATATCATATGGGAGATACTGAAATTGAAGAAGGGATCTATGAAAAAGTCCTAGGAGTTTATGTTGACTCAGAAATGTCTTCATCTAGACAATGTGGGGAAGCTATAAAAAAAGGCCAACAAGATACTCGGATTATTGTGAGAAGTGTTGAATTTAAATCAAGGGTAATGTTAAAACTTTACAATGCATTTGTAAGACCTCACCTAGAATATTGTGTTCAGTTCTGGTCACCTCGTTACAAAAAGGATATTGCTGTTCTAGAGAGTGCAAAGAAGAGCAACCAGAATTATCCCGGGTTTAAAAGGCATGTCGTATGCAGACAGGCTAAAAGAATTGAATCTATTCAGTCTTGAACAAAGAAGACTACGCGGTGATCTGATTCATACATTCAAAATCCTAAAAGATATAGACAATGTCGACCCAGGGGACTTTTTTGACCTGAAAAAAGAAACAAGGACCAGGGGTCACAAATGGAGATTAGATAAAGGGGCATTCAGAACAGAAAATAGGAGGCACTTTTTTACACAGAGAATTGTGAGGGTCTGGAACCAACTCCCCAGTAATGTTGTTGAAGCTGACACCCTGGGATCCTTCAAGAAGCTGCTTGATGAGATTCTGGGATCAATAAGCTACTAACAACCCAACGAGCAAGATGGGCTGAATGGCCTGCTCTTGTTTGTAAACTTTCTTATGTTCTTATGTTATGGCTGTCTGTAATATCAGTTGTACCACATATAACTGATGTAATAATTTTGTTCAATTTGAAATGTCTTAAACAGAATGCATTTCCAGTTTCTATTATGTTCTTCAGCCAATTTGATTGTCTGCTCAGTGGACTGTGTTGCTGAGCAGATTTCAATCCTTGCTATTGTGTGTTTTAATATTTAATTAGTTGTTTGTTGTGATTTACCCTGGAACAACATTCTTACATACTGTCTCTGTATCTGTTAATGCAGTCTTATCCCAGGACACTATTGTAAATGAGATATTTGATCTCAACAGTATTTTAAATAAACTCGAACCTGTGGTGTAATCTACACTGAAGGTTCGGAAATCACTAATAAAATGTTTTCTGAAGAAAACGTAAGCTATTTCTACACCTATTTCTCATTATGATGCATCACATTATTATAAAACAGCCCAATGAGGGTAAAGAACACACCTTAGCACACAACTTTAGTTACACATTAGGGGTAAATGTCCTTCTTCTAAAATGAATGAGAATCTGCCTCTCAAAATCAACTTTTATCTCTTAAATGTGCAAGATAGAGCAGCACTGCATATCATATGCTGATTGTGAAGTTCTGGATTTGTTTAGAGAAGACTTGTTACAGCCACATTAAAAAGGAGAACATATTTGAAGATTATGTTTTTAAAAGTATATCAAATTATATATAGGGACTGATGAAAGGATAGGTGCAATGCAAACAATTGCTGCTGCAAAATCCAAATGGCCTATTGGGCAGGCAATTATTTTGCACTGCAGCCTATCGAAGTTTGCAAATTAGTCAACATGCACAAATAATGAGCCGCAATCATGATAATGAGGGTCGCAATGAGCGCCGCCTCAGTCTGTGCATCTGGCTACTTAGAGATCACACTTACAGCCCAGAGGTGAGATGAGTTAGGAGTACAGAGAGCAGTAGGCGCTGTATGAGATTTGTGGAGCACGAAAATCAAACGAAACAAAGAAATATGCCAGAGGAAGGGCAGCAAAGTCCTCTTGGCACACGGAAAAGAAAAGAAAAGTTTTCTTAGAGGAACTGAGTCTTTATAGCTGAGGCTACTCGGCATGAAATTGAGTTATGTCAATTATGCTACCAACGAGGCCATATGGTCCTCTATAGTGGAGGAAGTCAATGCTGTCAATGTTACCAGGGCCATTCAACAAGGTGATGAAAAGGTGGCAGGATCTGCGGTGGCGAACAAAAGCAAAAAACTCACAACGCAGCACAGGCATGCAGCAGGAACAGGAGGAGGGCTGCCATTGCTGACACCGCTGGAGAGGCAAGCGGAGAGGACAATCCATCCCAAACAAAGTGACCCTGGGTTTGAATATGCTGGGTCTTCTCTGTCTTGCCCTTCTCCTCCGAAGGTTTTCCTGTCCTCAACAAGAGCCAAGTGTCGTCACATCAGAAAGTGTACCACAGCAGCCATCCTGAGGCCAATCACAGGTCTCTGATGGTTTGTAGTTTTATACAGCTCTTAATTACTTTCTTTTACAATGGTTCGAACCTTGTCAGAGTAGGTGTAACATTTTTGGAGGGTCAGCAATTGCCCAAGTGCCAAGCAAAATCCTTAGGTGCAGAACCCCAGGTGAAAACCATTTCAGTGATCGCTAAACTCCCACTTTACGCCAAAGGCAAACCACTTTGCACATATCCTTACATCTCCCCATGGTATTTAAATATAATTGTGAAACAAAGTCTGCTTTCAATTCAAATAACTTCACTGTGGAGTAGTGGAAATTAAAGAGGATTTTATTTAGATTGTCTACAAAAAATATATACAAGTAGTGGACAAAAAAATGGAAACACCAATGTAAAGTCAGTTAATAGGGCGTTGGACCACTACGATATCCTGCTCTGTGGAGCTCTCGGCAGGCCGTTTTTGATGAAACTGGCTGCTCGTGCCCCAGGTTGAAATTTGCAGTCAATTGATCTGCAGTTGCTCGTCTGTTTTGCCTTGCTGATGATGTCTTTCCCTCCGAGTTTCATGCCGACATCACCTTAGACACCGTTGCTCTTGAAACATCAGCAAGTTGCGCTGTCTTGGTCACTGAAGCTCCTGCCAAACGCGTCCCAACAATCACCACTCTTTCAAAGTCACTGAGGTCTCCTCTTGCAGCCATGCTAGCCATAATTATAGGCAACCAGGCCTGTCCAGCATTTTTATACATGACACTAAGCATGCTGGAATGTTATTTGCTTAATTAATACATGAGCCACACCTGTGTGGAAGCCCTTGCTTTCAATATACTTGGTGTCCTTCATTTACCCAGGTGTTTCCATTTTTTTGTCCACTACCCGTACATAATAATAATAAAAACATTTTACATCAGCTTCTTTCCAGGACTTCTTCAAAAAAAAAAAAAAAAAAAAACTGGACACATTTTTGCTTTGACGCACCAAAGACAAACAGAATCTCTTATATGTTTTACTTCCTTACAGTAAGTACTGGTTGGAACATAATCAGACAGGAAGAATGGCTTGAAAAACATAAGATAGGGGCAAAATCGATTTTCTGTCTGACCCGCTGGCTATCCCTCTGCACTTTGAAATGGTCAATGATTCTTAAAGATGTGTGTTTTCTCTTCTCTTTTTGCTTGTAAAAAAAAAAACAATAAACAAAAGATAATTTAAAAGAGTTTAATTCTTTCTTTTTTTGCTAAAAAAGGAAGCACTATTAATCCTCATTTTAGTTCTTTAAAATAAAGATCCAACTGACACTTTAATGATGCTTTTAAGACAAATAGCATCTATTATTAAACACTGCCCTATCTGTCCATATACATTCATTTACCATGTTTAAATTTAGGTATGGGTGAATTGTTCAGACAGCAGATCAATATAATTTAGCATCTGCTGAAGTGTTGGTATGATCTATTACTATATTATGTGGATATATTAATTGCTTATGCTACGTGATATATAATAAACAATGAAAAAACTGCTATTCAAGTAACTGTGCATATCTAATGCCACTAATGTTATATTATGGATAATGATACGCTAATGAGTATACCATGCACGTATATAAAATGCACAATCGAGGGCATTTAATGGCAGGTCTGGAAAAGATAATTTGGGTACTTTGCATGCATGTTTAATAATGTGTAAATACTGTTTTAACTGTTGGAAGTACAGTATTTTGCAAATCCAAATATTTACGAAAATAGGAACATTTCACTGATAATTGAAATACAGCCTCTATATAAAATGAAAAAAAAAAAGAAAAACAAAAAAAAACAGTAGTCTCCTTAAATTCATGGAATTAAAATGGCTGTCTATAACACCTTGAATGTAAATGCTATTAGTTCAGTAGTTGGATCTAATGGAGATCAAACCTTGGAACAATAATGTTTGTCAAGGCCAGCTCTTTCCCCCTTCTGGGCTGGTCTGCTGATTTTCCGAAAGTAGGCCTCATGAAAATTGAACATGGCCATGCTGGAGCTAACCGACTGGTGCAATGTCCATCACCTCCAATGATTTATCTCCATAGCTGAATAATGACCTGCTGGATCATGTGCAGCATAACACAGAAGTTCCAGCGCACATTTTCTGGAGAGCCGTGTACCACTCTGATCCACAGCATTAGGGCCGGTGGAACCTATAGGGGAGGAAGAAATTCAAATGATTTTTGTTCCGTCTACAATCATTTATCGTATGCTAGGTAAACATGCCTCCTAAACGTTTCATACACATTTTGGTTATGCAAAAGAGGTTTAATTTATAAGAATCAACAAAGTGTATATGGAACACCTTTATCCCCCATCAAAAATATGACCACCACATCAAATTATTACTGAACAGGCTATAGAGTTTACAACAAAAAACATTACTTACCTTTGCTGCATTATAGGCATTCCCGAAATACAGTTAACATCATGGCTGTTTTGATATTTACATTTACATATGCTTAAATGAGAACTACTTGCTAAGCCACAAAGCACTGGCTTTGTGCAGATATCACTGCACACATACAGTAGTCATTGTTCTATGTGAAAAGTCATATGCACATTTTGTTGACACTGACAGACGTGAATATTCATATTGTATTGCAAACCCTAGCTCAGGACCAGCAGCTTCCACATTCACTCGCATGCCAGCAAGGTGCTTTATTTAGATCCAAACCCAGGATTCTGTGACATTGAAAACAAGTGCTCACGTGAAGACCTGGCACTGGCCTGATCTCAAGCAAACATCACTGGCCAACACAGACTTATGATCAAGCATATGTGGATAATACTATCAAAACCATCGTGATTATATTAAAAACAACATTAAATACTTAAAACCATAGTTTAATCAAAACCAAGATACATGATTCAATATCTCAGTCAATAAAGTGTCAGTACTTTAACACTAGACAGTAAATGTTCAAGAATTGTCCAACCAATTTTAGGAGTATTAAGCAGTATTATGTAGTATATAAAAATAAATTATAGTTGCATTTTTTTAAACAGAGAACAAAACAATTGAAAATAGCAGAATAAGTAGTAAAATATATAAACCCACCTTGTGAATTGTTTACTGTCTTTGTGTACTTCCATTTCTGTGCTTTTAAATTCATTCAATTCTTTTCGGATTGCAGCCTGAAAAAAAAAAAAAATACTATCAGATGTCAGAATATACACAGAATTATAAAAGATGGTTTCAGACATGTTTTTACTGTCATATGCAGCAGGGTTGGCTTATTTAAATCAAGTTGATTTAAATCACTACCTGGTTTATATATAGTTTATCAAAAAGAAAAGTATGTTTTAATAACCTTTTATTAACACACAAACAACATCTTAAACTCTTACTGTCTATGAACTAACATGTGCACTGAAGTTTATATTAGGGCCTAATTTAATATAAATTGTTAAGCACTTGTAGTTCACTTATCAAGTAATTAAAGTGAATACACATTGTCCAGTTTTGTATGTTACCCCTGTCTGCGAAGGATCTTTCTGGAACCTATTTACTTAGAAAAAAGAAAATAAACACTTTTGATGTTTTATTGTTTTCGAAATTATTTTGTAAACAAACATAATGTCTCAGCCAATACGAGACATTTATCAATGTAACTTTTCATGCATTAAGAAAATGCTTTGAATTGGTCTATTATTATTATTATTATTATTATTATTATTATTATTATTATTATTATTATTATCTGAAATTGGTTGGAACTGTCTGAAGAGATGTTTGTAAGAAGGGCTTAGAACAATCTGTACTAGGCTTAGGTTAGTAGAGACTCATTTTCTCTGCAACAGCCTCTCTCTGATAATTTACCATAGTTATACTTAAAATTCTGCACTGTCCTCTAACTTATTTTTGTGTTATAAAATTGACATATAACTTTATGATCTAATTAAATACTGTATACCTCATTACTTTACTTTCTAATATTTTGCATATAAACATACACACTGATAATAATAATGGAGATTAACTTAAATCACAGCTTGTTTCATATACAGCAAACTAAATGCAGCCCTGGCCAGCAATTTGCGTCCTTAAAAAGCAATAAGTTAAATATTTCAGATTATCGGAAGACGCTATTCCCATTATCAATGATTGCTACTGAAAGCAACACATAGATTGAAGATTAATGTAAAAGCAGGGAATCTCCTCTTGTAATTACATATTTTTAATCGGCACCTCACCTTTTTTAAGTGATATCTGACAGTCTAAAACGTATTTAAAGGGGGAAATATTTGGAAATCCTCTTAAACTGCTGTCAGCCCCAACCACACCAGCTACCACTGAGATATGTCATTGACTAAGTTTAACAAACAATATTTCTTACACTTAATAAATTAGTGAATAACCTTATTTCATATACAGGGTGTCAATACAGTACATACATGTAATATATAACTATTTCTATATCTATATCTATCTATGGGTGCATTCGTAAACACAATCTCAGAATGTCAGAGTGCACTCTGACCGTTCGTAAACTCCTGGAGTGCTCTGTGGTGTCGTTTATAAACTCAGAGGAGATGAATTTCAGAGCACTCGGAGCACACTCTGGCCGTTCCAGCTTCAGAGCTGGATTGTCAGCGCGTTCTCTTTCAAAATGGCCAACGACTCGCTGTGGTGAATGTGGGTACATTCTAAACCTACTTTTATTATGTATTTCTATATTTGTCATCTTAATGTTTGAGAAAAAAAAATGATATTCCACATATTTTTAGTTTTGGGCTTTAAAAAAGCTTGACACTTGAAAACAAATCTAAAAAATCTATTTAAATAAATAAAAAAAAAAAAAATCATGATTTAAATAATAAATCAGATTTTTTTTATTTAAATAAAATAAAATAGCCCACACTGATATGCAGTTGTATCTATTATATTTCATTCCACATTTTATTAATAACCTAGGCTTTGCGAGTAACAAATATTTGGTTGACTGAATAAAGTGAGCACCAAAAACAATGAAGAACCCTTGCCTTATCAGCAGGTGTAAGCCTTGTCCATGGCTTATCAGCTCGCCGGTCGTAATCCTTGGCATCTGTTACCTCCACGTACTCATTAAACCGGAGTATTCTACGTGCAACAAGCTCAGCAACTGTTGGTCTTAAACTAAGCTGTGGACAAACACAATGAATAATATTTAGTGAAGATAATGAATCTAGCAATAATAACATTTCTTTGTTTTACAATGCTTTTGGCTCAGTTATTTTTTTTTACTTTTACCACTTGTCAAATACAGTATGCGGAGAAGTGGGGAAATACAAATGTGTCAGTGTGCTGCTGGCATTGTGCAGCTTCATCTTTCAGGTTTCAACGTAGAGCAAAAACAAAAACATCCCAGCAGCCCTTACAATTTTAATTAACCACAATACCTTAGGATTTAAAAAACAGATAAACATATTAATGTCATTTTAAAACAGTTTGGGGACACCAGTTAAGATTCATATTCCAATCCACATACAGCCCACCTTTCGAGACAGACTTCTTTTGAGCTCTTGTTTGGCCTCTTGCTCCTCTTGTTTGTTTTTCTCTGTAACATGTAAACACATTATTTCCAAAACCTTACTGTGCAGTACAGAATGATTCAGCTTTTGATATGAGTTAGAGAAACAGAGATAGATTAAAGCTGTTGTCTTTAACCCCCAAGAAGCAACTCTGTCTTCTTAAAATTGACTTGGAGAAAGTTATTTACAATCTCAATGTTGTTAGACAGTATAACCGACTACCTTAAAGGAATGAATGCAAACCTGAGAGCTTTAACCTTGTAATGATATCATATAATATAATAAAAAACAAAACAATTAATATGCATGTTAGCTATTAATTATTCAAAACTGCACACGAGGCACACCAAATGAAAGTGCACAAAAGGCACTATTTGTGGAATTATTTTGCTGAAGTGGTATCTATTTTTAATTACATACAATTAAACCAATAACTCCAATTCAAACTCTACTTCCAGATATGCAACTGTGACTAAAAAAGCCTTTCACAACTTAACACTATCAATTAACTACATTTTGTGTTGAATAACACATTCACTAATAATCTCCATACTCACTGAGATCAATATATATATATATACTGTATATATATTTAAAAACTGGTATATGTCACCAATGGTGTTACACTGTAAAATACATACCCTGGAAGTGCTGATAACCAATTGTTATTGCACTATACTGTATATTTTATATACAGTATTTCTACAAAGCTAAACATAAAAATACATTTAAATAGGTTTACTCACGCTTCAGGATGTTTCTCTGTTCCAACTCTTCTGGTGTTGGTCTTTGGCTCAGGCGCCTGCCAAAAAAATGAAGATTAAGCTAAGTACAGTACCATTCTGACTGAAAGACTCCAGCCTTGCAGCACACTGAACATTTCTATAGCTATTGATCCCAGCAGTTATAGTTCCTAGCTCAATCTAGAAGACCTTTCGTACAGACCTCAGCTTTTTTCCCCCTAAAATATCTGCTCAATTACTTTACCCTTAATTTTCTCCCCAATTTAGAATGTCCAAAGCCAGGATACAAATCTGCGCTCCCCTGGCTGTATGACTTACGCTGCACACCACACGGCCGTACTTTTACTAGATGAGCCATTCGGTGGTACCCCCACGTCTTTTTTGAAAAAAGACAATGCAGAAATATATACAGACGTGCTCAAATTTGTTGGTACCCTTACAGCTCATTGAAATAATGCTTCATTCCTCCTGAAAAGTGATGAAATTAAAAGCTATTTTATCATGTATACTTGCATACCTTTGGTATGTCATAGAATAAAGCAAAGAAGCTGTGAAAAGAGATGAATTATTGCTTATTCTACAAAGATATTCTAAAATGGCCTGGACACATTTGTTGGTACCCCTTAGAAAAGATAATAAATAATTGGATTATAGTGATATTTCAAACGAATTAGTTTCTTTAATTAGTATCACACATGTCTCCAATCTTGTAATCAGTCACTCAGCCTATTTAAATAGAGAAAAGTAGTCACTGTGCTGTTTGGTATCATTGTGTGCACCACACTGAACATGGACCAGAGAAAGCAAAGGAGAGAGTTGTCTGAGGAGATCAGAAAGAAAATAATAGACAAGCATGGTAAAGGTAAAGGCTACAAGACCATCTCCAAGCAGCTTGATGTTCCTGTGACAACAGTTGCAAATATTATTAAGAAGTTTAAGGTCCATGGAACTGTAGCCAGCTTCCCTGGGCGCGGCCGCAAGAGGAAAATCAACCCCAGAGTGAACAGAAGGATAGTGCGAATGGTAGAAAAAGAACCAAGGATAACTGCCAAAGAGATACAAGCTGAACTCCAAGGTGAAGGTACGTCAGTTTCTGATCGCACCATCCGTCGCTTTTTGAGCGAAAGTGGGCTCCATACAAGGAGGACTCCACTTTTGAAAGAAAAACATAAAAAAGACAGACTGGAATTTGCTAAATTGCATATTGACATGCCACAATCATTCTGGGAGAATGTCCTTTGGACAGATGAGTCAAAACTGGAGCTTTTTGGCAAGTCACATCAGCTCTATGTTCACAGACGAAAAAATGAAGCTTTCAAAGAAAAGTACACCATACCTACAGTGAAACATGGAGGAGGCTCGGTTATGTTTTGGGGCTGCTTTGCTGCACCTGGCACAGGGTGCCTTGAATCTGTGCAGGGCACAATGAAATCTCAAGACTATCAAGGCATTCTGGAGAGAAATGTACTGCCCAGTGTCAGAAAGCTCTGTCTCAGTCGCAGGTCATGGGTCCTCCAACAGGATAATGACCCAAAACACACAGCTAAAAGCACCCAAGAATGGATAAGAACAAAACATTGGACTATTCTGAAGTGGCCTTCTATGAGTCCTGATCTGAATCCTATCGAACATCTATGGAAAGAGCTGAAACTTGCAGTCTGGAGAAGGCACCCATCAAACATGAGACAGCTGGAGCAGTTTGCTCAGGAAGAGTGGGCCAAACTACCTGTTAACAGATGCAGAAGTCTCATTGAGAGCTACAGAAAACGTTTGATTGCAGTGATTGCCTCTAAAGGTTGTGCAACAAAATATTAGGTTAGCGGTCCCATCATTTTTGTCCATGTAATTTTCATTTGTTTTCTTATTTACAATATTATGTTGAATAAAAAATCAAAAGCAAAGTCTGATTTCTATTAAATATGGAATAAACAATGGTGGATGCCAATTACTTTTGTCAGTTTCAAGTTATTTCAGAGAAAATTGTGCATTCTTCGTTTTTTGTGGAGGGGTACCAACAAATTTGAGCACGTCTGTATATATATATATATATATATATATATATATATATATATATATATATATATACACAGTGCCTTGCAAAAGTATTCAGACCCCTGACCAATTCTCTCATATTACTGAATTACAAATGGTACATTGAAATTTTGTTCTGTTTGATATTTTATTTTAAAACACTGAAACTCAAAATCAATTATTGTAAGGTGACATTGGTTTTATGTTGGGAAATATTTTTAAGAAAAATAAAAAACTGAAATATCTTGCTTGGATAAGTATTCAACCCCCACACATTAATATTTGGTAGATCCACCTTTCGCTTTTAAGTCTTTTGGGGTAAGTATGTACCAGCTTTGCACACAGTGTCAGAGTGATTTTGGCCCATTCTTCTTGGCAGATTTGCTCTAGGTTGTTCAGGTTGGTTGGACGACGCTTGTGGACCGCAATTTTCAAATAGTGCCACAGATTTTCAATGGGATTGAGATCAGGACTTTGACTGGGCCACTGTAGGACATTCACCTTTTTGTTCTTGAGCCACTCCAGTGTTGCTTTGGCCTTGTGCTTGGGATCATTGTCCTGCTGAAAGGTGAATTTCCTCCCAAGCTTCAGTTTTTTAGCGGACTGAAGCAGGTTCTCTTGCAGTATTTCCCTGTATTTTGCTCCATCCATTCTTCCTTCAATTTTAACAAGATGCCCAGTCCCTGCTGATGTGAAGCATCCCCACAGCATGATGCTGCCACCACCATACTTCATTGTAGGGATGGTGTGTCTTGAGGCATGGGCAGTGTTAGGTTTGCGCCACACATAGCGCTTTGAGTTTTGGCCAAAAAGCTCTGTCTTGGTCTCATCTGACCACAAAACCTTTTCCCACATTGCAGCTGGGTCACTGTCATGCTTTCTGGCAAACTCCAGACGTGATTTCAGATAGTACTTTTTGAGTAACGGCTTCTTTCTTGCCACCCTCCCATACAGGCCAGTGTTATGCAGAGCTCTTGATATGGTTGACTGGTGCACCATTACTCCACTCCCAGCCACTGAACTCTGTAGCTCCTTGTCACAAAGACGGCCGAAGTGGGTGGCGTCAGACCAGAAGCAGGAAGTAAACAGACAGACACTTGGAGTTTGGTGGAGCTGAGCGAATGGTTTTGCTCAGCATTTAATAAAACAGCACAGAAAATAAAAGGTTTTAAACACAAAAACACGGGACACGGCACTACACTCCAAAATAAAAAGACAAACAAAACGGACTACACAGACAAAACACGGTGAGCAGATTTAACTATTACTATTATTATTATTATCTTTACCTCCGTCTCCAATCCCGTTCTCCACTCACCGAACACCTAACCCCGACTGAGTGGTACGTGTCTCTATATATACTGTTGTGCTGGGATTCAATTACTAATTAATTATTCACTTGAATCACAGCACGTGAATTAATTCTGTGCAACCCCGTGCTCACATATTACATTTAACCAGCACGTGAAGTGATTTGTGCCCTCCTCGTGCCTAAATACAAATCTACACTTTTTAAATACACGTGAAACACAGACCCGTTTATATCCCGTGTACCAATCTATACACCAACATTAACACACGCAACATACAACACATAACACACAAATGCACACAGGGGCGGGGCGCATTGCCCTTGTGCGCAGCACACATGGCCTCAACGGCCACCTCCCCCCTTAAAAATCCAGCAGTCCAGGACAAAGTCTCGGGCTGGGAAGGGAGGCTTCAGTGGGCCCATGGCTGGCCATGCTGTCAGCACCCCTGCCGGTAGTGGCACGGCTGACAGCCTGTTGGTCCACTCCTGCAGCGAAACTGCTGCTGGGGAAAGTGGTCTCCTGACCTCTCCCCGTCTTTATAGCCGGTAGCTCCCCTTTCTGGGGCTCCGACCACAGTACTTCCAGCAGCAAAGAAGCTGCAGTGGGAGCAGGTCTCCTGACCTCCCCCACAATCTCCGGCAGCGAAACTGCTGCAGTGGGAGCAGGTCTCCGGACCTCCCCCACGATCTCCGGCAGCCAAACTGCTGCAGTGGGAGCAGGTCCCCGGACCTCCCCCACGATCTCCGGCAGCGAAACTGCTGCAGTGGGAGCAGGTCTCCGGACCTCCCCCACGATCTCCGGCTGCGAAACTGCTGCAGTGGGAGCAGGTCTCCTGACCTCCCCCACGATCTCCGGCAGCGAAACTGCTGCTGGGGTTGGTGGTCTCCAGACCTCCTCCCCCTTCTTCGTGGCCGACAGCTCCCCTTTCTGGGGCTCCGGCCACCATACTCCCCGTGGTGGAGGTACGGGAAGCAGAGACAGCTCCTGCTGTTCTGCTTCTGGCAGTGGCGGAGGCAGCTCCTGCTCCTCTGCTCCTGGAAGTGGCAGAGGCAGCTCCTGCTCCTCTGCTCCTGGCGGTGGTGGTGGCGAAGGCAGAGGCAGCTCCTGCTGCTCTGCTCCTTTCGGTGTAGGTGGCGGAGGCAGAGGCAGCTCCGGCTGCTCTGCTCTTGCCGGTGAAGGTGGGAGCAGCGTGTAGTCTCCTGGCGACTGAGGTGGGAGCAGCGTGTAGTCTCCCCCTTTTTCAGGGGACTGGTGCTGCTCTGCCTCTCTTGCAGCGGACTGGTGCGGCTCTGCCTCTCTTGCAGGGGACTGGTGCGGCTCTGCCTCTGAAGGGGAAACCAGCAGGCATTCTTCCTCTGCTGGTTGTGCTGGGGAAACCAGCAGGCATTCTTCCTCTGCTGATTGTGCTGGGGAAACCAACAGGCATTCTTCCTCTGCTGGTTGTGCTGGGGAAACCAGCAGGCATTCTTCCTCTGCTGGTTGTGCTGGGGAAACCAACAGGCATTCTTCCTCTGCTGGTTGTGCTGGGGAAACCAGCAGGCATTCTTCCTCTGCTGGTTGTGCTGGGGAAACCAGCAGGCATTCTTCCTCTGCTGGTGAAGGTGGGAACAGCTGCCTCTCAGGCTTCGGATTCCCGCGGTCCCCCCGTCTGGGCGCTGGACGCTCGCGGTCCCCCTGTCTGGGCGCTGGATGCTCGCGGTCCCCCCGTCTGGGCGCTAGTTCCTCCTCTTCATACTGGGTGGGGCATATGGCTAACGTGTGCCCATAAGCCCCACAGCCAGGGCATAACTCTGCTGCGAGGTTCTTTAAAAAAACCTCCCAGCCATCATCCCCGACCTCCTCCCTTTTGGGCTGTGGACGCCCCGACTCCTCCCTTTTGGGCTGTGGACACTCGGGTTCCCCCCACTCAGGCGTAGGACGTTCGGGTTCCTCCCACTCAGGCGTAGGACGTTCGGGTTCCTCCCACTCAGGCGTAGGACGCTCAGGCTCCTCCCACTCGGGCTGTGGACGCTCAGGCTCCTCCCACTCGGGCTGTGGACGCTCAGGCTCCTCCCACTCGGGCTGTGGACGCTCAGGCTCCTCCCACTCGGGCTGTGGACGTTCTGGCTCCTCCCGCTTGGGCTGTGGACGCTCTGGCTCCTCCCGCTTGGGCTGTGGACGCTCTGGCTCCTCCCGCTTGGGCTGTGGACGCTCAGGCTCCTCCCGCTTGGGCTGTGGATGCTCAGGCTCCTCCCGCTTGGGTACTGGCGAGCTGGCATAGGGGCATCCTGACCAGTCATGTCCCCCTTCCTCACACCGCCCGCACCAGCTCGGTGGAACCTCGGAGCAGTCCCTCCAGCGGTGATCCACCTCTCTGCACCAGGTGCACCAGGGGAACAGGTTCTCTGGCTCCTCTGATCGCTGTTGCACTTGTGGTTGGGGCGGTGGGAGCAGCAGTCTACCTCCCCCTGCTGGTGGTGGAGACTGAGGCGACCCCTGCTCCTCCCTCTCCTGATGGACAGGGCAGTGGGCCACGAAGTGCTCACCTCCACAGATGGGGCATCGTTGGGGTAGCTGTCCGAGGGGGTACCAGGGGCAGTTGGTGCTGGAATGCCCAGGCTCAGCACAGCAGTAACACCCGGGCTGCTGTTCCTCCTCCTCCTCACCTTGGAAGGGGTAGATCGCCACCGTGTGTCCTTGGACCCCACAGGCCATGCACCAGCCTTGGTCCTCGAGGCCCTCGAGGAGGTCCTCCAGGTCCCGGCAGCCGTCTCTCCAGCCTTCCATTTTCCCCTCGGGGTGCACCAACCAGTCCCATATTTCTCGGGACGGTGGGGAACCCGGTGGCAGTGGGGTGGCTACTGCTGGTTGGGGTGACCGCTGCTTCTGCTGCTTTCTGCAGCTCTTTCTCCCCATCTCTCTTCTTGCTCTTACTTTTTTTTTTTTTTTTTTTTTTTTTGTAATCCAGACCCCTCCTGGTCTGACGCTTGGAGGCGCGGCTATCCCACGAAGACACCACGTGTCACAAAGACGGCCGAAGTGGGTGGCGTCAGACCAGAAGCAGGAAGTAAACAGACAGACACTTGGAGTTTGGTGGAGCTGAGCGAATGGTTTCGCTCGCATTTAATAAAACAGCACAGAAAATAAAAGGTTTTAAACACAAAAACACGGGACACGGCACTACACGCCAAAATAAAAAGACAAACAAAACGGACTACACAGACAAAACACGGTGAGCAGATTTAACTATTATTATTATTATTATTATTATCTTTACCTCCGTCTCCAATCCCGTCCTCCACTCACCGAACACCTAACCCCGACTGAGTGCTACGTGTCTCTATATATACTGTTGTGCTGGGATTCAATTACTAATTAATTATTCACTTGAATCCCAGCACGTGAATTAATTCTGTGCAACCCCGTGCTCACATATTACATTTAACCAGCACGTGAAGTGATTTGTGCCCTCCTCGTGCCTAAATACAAATCTACACTTTTTAAATACACGTGAAACACAGACCCGTTTATATCCCGTGTACCAATCTATACACCAACATTAACACATGCAACATACAACACATAACACACAAATGCACACAGGGGCGGGGCGCATTGCCACACTCCTTCAAAGTGATTGTTGGCCTCTCTGTGGCTTCTCTCACAAGTCTCTTTTGAGCACTGAGTTTTGAGGGACGGCCTTTTCTTGGCTGTGCCTGGGTGGTGTGATGCAGTTTCCACTTCCTGATTATTGATCCAACTGTGCTCACTGGGATATCCAAACACTTGGATATTATTTTGTACCCTTTCCCTAATCTATTCATTTGTATTACTTTATCTCTAACTTCTGTAGAATGCTCTTTGGTCTTCATTTTCCTTCAGATTCACAGCCTGACCAATGATCCTTCAACAGTGGGGTTTTTATCCAGAAAATGTGACAGCAACTTTAATGGTTCACAGGTGGAGGCCAATGGTAAGGTAATTGTGTCCTCGTTAGGACAATTTCTTTCATCGATGTAAACTGGGAGCTTCCACAGCACAGGGGTTGAATACTTATGCAAGCAAGATATTTCAGTTTTTTATTTTTCTTAAAAATATTTCCCAACATAAAACCAATGTCACCTTATAATAATTGATTTTGAGTTTCAGTGTTTTAAAATAAAATATCAAACAGAACGAAATTTCAATGTACCATTTGTAATTCAGTAATATGAGAGAATTGGTCAGGGGTCTGAATACTTTTGCAAGGCACTGTATATATATATATATATATATATATATATATATATATATATACAGTACTGTGCAAAAGTTTTAGGCAGGTGTGAAAAAATGCTGTAAAGTAAGAATGCTTTCAAAAATAGACATGTTAACAGATTATATTTATAAATTAACTAAAGTGAGTGAACAGAAGAAAAATCTAAATCAAATCCATATTTGGTGTGACCAACCTTTGCCTTCAAAACAGCATCAATTCTTCTAGGTACACTTGCACAAAGTCAGGGATTTTGTAGACATATAGTCAGGTGCATGATTAAACAATTATACCAAACAGGTGCTAATGACCATCAATTCAATATGTAGGTTGAAACACAATCATTAACTGAAACAGAAACAGCTGTGTAGGAGGAATAAAACTGGGTGAGGAACAGCCAAACTCAGCTAACAAGGTGAGGTTGTTGAAGACAGTTTACTGTCAAAAGTCATACACCATGGCAAGACTGAGCACAGCAACAAAACACAAGGTAGTTATACTGCATCAGCAAGGTCTCTCCCAGGCAGAAATTTCAAGGCAGACAGGGGTTTCCAGATGTGCTGTCCAAGCTCTTTTGAAGAAGCACAAAGAAACGGGCAACGTTGAGGACCGTAGACGCAGTGGTCGGCCAAGGAAACTTACTGCAGCAGATGAAAGACACATCATGCTTACTTCCCTTCGCAATCGGAAGATGTCCAGCAGTGCCATCAGCTCAGAATTGGCAGAAAACAGTGGGACCCTGGTACACCCATCTACTGTCCGGAGAAGTCTGGTCAGAAGTGGCCTTCATGGAAGACTTGCGGCCAAAAAGCCATACATCCGACGTGGAAACAAGGCCAAGCGACTCAACTATGCACGAAAACACAGGAACTGGGGTGCAGAAAAATGGCAGCAGGTGCTCTGGACTGATGAGTCAAAATTTGAAATATTTGGCTGTAGCAGAAGGCAGTTTGTTCGCCGAAGGGCTGGACAGCGGTACACGAATGAGTGTCTGCAGGCAACAGTGAAGCATGGTGGAGGTTCCTTGCAAGTTTGGGGCTGCATTTCTGGAAATGGAGTTGGGGATTTGGTCAGAATTAATGGTCTCCTCAATGCTGAGAAGTACAGGCAGATACTTATCCATCATGCAATACCATCAGGGAGGCATCTGATTGGCCCCAAATTTATTCTGCAGCATGACAACAACCCCAAACATACAGCGAAAGTCATTAAGAACTATCTTCAGCGTAAAGAAGAACAAGGAGTCCTGGAAGTGATGGTATGGTCCCCACAGAGCCCTGATCTCAACATCATCGAGTCTGTCTGGGATTACATGAAGAGAGAGAAGCAACTGAGGCTGCCTAAATCCACAGAAGAACTGTGGTTAGTTCTCCAAGATGTTTGGGCCAACCTACCTGCCAAGTTCCTTCAAAAACTGTGTGCAAGTGTACCAAGAAGAATTGATGCTGTTTTGAAGGCAAAGGGTGGTCACACTGAATATTGATTTGATGTAGATTTTTCTTCTGTTCACTCACTTTGCATTTTGTTAATTGATAAATATAAACTATTAACATATCTATTTTTGAAAGCATTCTTACTTTACAGCATTTTTTCACACCTGCCTAAAACTTTTGCACAGTACTGTATATATATATATATATATATATATATATATATATATATATATATATATATATTATTTTATGTATTCTTTTTTACACACACAAACAACCACATATACCGTGGGCTCCGTGGAAAACCTCCACCGCACCACGGCAAATATGTGGCACCTCGAGTAGAACACGGTTATCTTAATTCTTGAAATGTATTTTTTGTATACAACTGTAAGTCGCCCTGGGTAAGAGCGTCTGCTAATAAATAATAATAATAATAATAATAATAATAATAATAATAATAATAATAATAATATGGATAGTTCACACACCCTAGTCTCTGTAAGTCGCCTTGGATAAAGGTGTCTGCTAAATAAATAAATAAATAATAATAATACTTTCTTTTCCCAGCAGGGTGCGCCAGAGAGCTTACTGTTTTCCAGGTAAGCATTTAATATTATTATTATTATTATTATTATTATTATTATTATTATTATTATTAGTTTATTTAGCAGACACCTTTATCCAAGGCTTACAGAGACTCAGGTGTGTGAACTATGCGTCAGCTGCAGAGTCACTTACAACAACATTTCACCTGAAGGACGGAGCACAAGGAGGTTAAGTGACTTGCTCGAGGTCACACAGTGAGTAAGTGAGTGAGCTGGGATTTGAAATGGGGACCTCTTAGTTACAAACACTTTTCTTTAACCACCGGACCACACAGCCTATAAGGAACATTTGTTGAATAATAACTCTAGAGAAAATGGTCAATTTTGAATGTGACAACAATATTTTTCTGCTTTAATAAATCGTAAACAATATCTTGAAATATCTATTTTTAGATCTTGAAATGTTGTGAAATAAGCCATTTTTACAGTGAAAAAATACAGCCCTAACAATCAAATAAAAATATATATATTTACCATTGTCGATTATAAAAATATTTTTTATATATTTAAATTTATGTTGCATTAAAGCCAGGGGTGTAGTGCTATATTTAGATGCTTGGGGTCGCTATAATTTACAATAAACAGACTTTAAAAGTTCTAAGTGTAAAAAGGATGTTACAATGCAAATAAAAATGACAGGCATGTTATTTGCACAGTTGTACAACACATGGGGATGTGTAGCGCTGTACTTTTCAGAACCCGCTACTTACTCTTTAACATACAGTTATGGCCAAAAGTGGAATGAACCCTGCTGAATAATGTAATGCTAATACATTGAATTACATACCGCTTTGTAGTTCTCCATGTACTTAACGAAAAACAGACAAAAATACTGTGCTGCATGATACTACTATTATGGCTTCCGGTAAACTTTTGCGATATCATTTTGTAGTTTCTTTGATTACACTGTGGTTGATCCCCGGAGCCAGCATCGCAGCCATTGTGTGTGC
Source organism: Acipenser ruthenus (assembly GCF_902713425.1). Taxonomy (NCBI): domain Eukaryota; kingdom Metazoa; phylum Chordata; class Actinopteri; order Acipenseriformes; family Acipenseridae; genus Acipenser; species Acipenser ruthenus. Next base: position 39,120,760 of record NC_081194.1, read on the forward strand.
TGATGCACTAGGGAGGAAAATAAGCTGATCCCTGGAGCCAGCATTACACTTCAGCCATCAACACCTGACAGAAGGATATCTACATCATCATATGGAAGAAAGCGCAAATGGATGGAGACACCTATGGATCACATTAGTTTACTGTAAAGCTACGTCTGCTGTGAATAGTGCAGCTGGCAACCAGGGAAAGACCTTGTGACAGCCTGGAGAGACAGCTGACAGGAGGAAAAAGACCCCATTGGGGCTGGTAAGGGTTAGCTACCCTTGTCGGCAGTATCCAGCTCTGTGTTTACAGGATGCTGGAGAAACCCGCCCAAGGCTTCTAAGAAATTAAGGAGAAAAATACCCCTAGAGTCTGCAAGAGCGGGGGCGAAAGATGACTCAACGTTGGACAACGTGGTTAACGACTTAGGAACGGAAACGGATATGAGTATGGAGAGTACTTCACAAAAGACTAGTTCAAGATATGCAGTTAGCAAAGACATGGAACTCCAGGTTTGTGTCTGTGGCTGGAGAAAGGCGACAACGGTCAGGGGTTTGAAGATTCATCAAGGGAGAATGAAATGCTTGAGGGAGAAGGGACAAGGGCCTCGCATTGATCAGTACTTCTTAAGAAGTCATTCAAGTCAGTCAAATGAAATCCAGCGACAGGAAGCAAACCACAGTTCGCAGGATATCAGTACCCCTGTCATAGACGTGACGAGGACACAGTTAGTGATGAACCTGATGATCCTTGTGAACCCGGTCAGACAAACCAGCATAAGAGAGAACAGAACCTTGACGGGTACAAACCTGGAGTTAAATGGCCAAGAGCTTGTGAGAAAACTGTATGGGACACAGTAAGCACAGATCTCTGCTTTGCGTTGGAAAGGTTAAGTGGAACAGTTGAAAAGAAGCTGGATAAATTTGAGGACATCATCTACGCATATGGAAGTGAGAGGTTTGAAGTTGAAAAAAGGTACAAACTATTCCTGGAAAATCTAGACGGCAGCAGGAGATTGAACGCTTACTTAGAGAAAGGAGACAGCTGAGGAAGCAATGGAGAAGAGCAGAACAAAGTCAGAAGGAGGGACTCAATCTTTTACAAAGGGTCATAAAAGATAAGCTTGCAACATTGCGCAGAGCTGAGCGCCTACGGAAACGCTACAAAAAGAAGGAGCTTGCGAGAACTAACTTTTGTAAAGACCCATTCAAATTTGTAAAGAAGTTATTCACCAGTGAGAAGAATGGCACACTAAAAGCATCTAAGTTTGAGCTGGAGAGATATTTGGAGGAAACACATACAGATTCAAAAAGGCAGGAGCCTTTGTCAATTCCTTCAGACATCCCACCTATCAATCCACCAGAATACCAAATGGAGCACTGTGCAGCTAAGTGGAAAGAAGTAGAGCAATCTGTGATAAAAGTAAGGGCTTCATCATCACCAGGGCCTAATGGAGTTCCGTACAGAGTGTACAAGAGTGCTTCAGGAGTTCTACGAATCCTGTGGAAATTGATGAAAGTGGCATGGGAAAAACAGGTTGTACCAAGAGCATGGCGCCGAGCAGGTGGAATCTTTATACCTAAAGAAAAAGATTCTACGAGCATCAGTCAGTTTCGCCCTATTTCCCTATTAAACGTAGAAGGCAAGATTTTCTTCAGTATTATTGCTCAGAGATTGTCAACTTACCTATTAAAGAACTGCTTCATTGACACTTCAATACAAAAAGCGGGCATTCCAGGTTTCCCAGGATGCTTAGAACACATCAGTGTGATCTGGCAACAAATTCAATCAGCTAAAAAGGAGAGGAAGGAGCTCCATATGACATTCCTGGATTTGGCCAATGCATATGGTTCAGTGCCACATGAACTCCTTTGGGCAGCATTTGATTTTTTTAGTGTACCGATGACAATAACAAATTTAATGAAAGCCTACTTTGGAGATTTGCAATTTAGTTTTTCAACTTCAGAATTCAGCACTACATGGCAATGCCTAGAAGTTGGAATAATGGCAGGATGCACTATTTCTCCACTGGCTTTTACCATGGCAATGGAAGTAATCATTAGGGCATCAAAATGGGTAGTGGGAGGAGAGTGCTTGGCTTCTGGAATGCGACTACCACCAATTCGAGCATACATGGATGACATGACAACCATGACTACAACAGTAGCCTGCACTAATCAGTTATTGGGCAAATTATCCAATAACATTGAATGGGCACTGTCACAGGGCTGGCTGGTAGTGACACGTCAGACCCGGAAGAAAACACACAGACAGACGGTGGTGATGAGTGAACCTGAGTGCAATGGCTGCACTCAGTGTTTAATAACCAATAAATAAAAAGGTTGAACAAACAGAAAACAGGACACAGCACTTGCGGCCAAAATAAACAGGTAAACAAAATGAACTAACACACAAAACAAGTGGACGAACGTTAACAAGTACCGTGCTGGCACTTCCAGTTGTTACCTAAACTCTAGCTTTTATTTCTCCTTCTCTCTCACCCGTTCTCCACTCACGAACACCCAACCCCGAGTGAGTGAAATGTGCATCTATATATACTGTTGTGCTGGGATTCAATTACTAATTAATCATTCACTTGTATCCCAGCACGTGAATTAATTACGTGCAACCTCGTGCTTAAATACAATTACATCTTAAATAACTCGTGCTGCACACACCCATTTATATCCCGTGCAGCCATCTCTATACACCAACATTTACACACAACACGTAACATATAAACAAACTACGCACAAGGGCGTGGCCACATTGCCACAGGCATGAATGCAATTCAAGCCCACTAAATCAAGGAACATCTCTATAGTTAAAGGTAAAGTAGTAGATAAAATGTTCTTCATTAACGGTGAGGCAATACCAACAGTGTCTGAGAAGCCAGTGAAGAGTCTTGGGAGATGGTACGACGGGGATCTAAAGGACACAGTTTGTATGGGAGAAGTTAGACAACAAGCAGTGGAAGGGTTGAAGAGGATAGACAGCAGCGCTTTACCAGGCAAACTAAAACTCTGGTGCTTTCAGTTTGGTCTACTGCCGAGGTTGCTGTGGCCACTTACTGTGTATGAGGTTTCTTTGACAACAGTAGAGAAGCTGGAAGCCTTAATCAGTTCATACATTAGGAAATGGTTGGGAGTTCCAGGCTGCCTCAGTAGAGTGGGACTTTATGGTAAAGGAATACTGCAGCTACCAGCATCCGCTCTAACCGAGGAGTTTAAGTGCTTCAAAGTCAGGCTGGAAATGACATTAGTAGAGTCACGCGACAAATGCGTAAGGGAGGCAGCACCAGTGCTGAAAACTGGAAGCAAGTGGGTGGCAAAGAAAGCTGTGGAGGATGCAAAGGCTGCCCATCGAATTGGTGATATCATGGGGCAAGTTCAGCATGGAAGAGGGGGTCTTGGTCTCAGTTCAGCTCCTCCTACATGGCACAAGGCAGCCCCAGCTCAACAGAGAATGCTGGTAGTCAACGAGGTGCAAAAGCAGGAGGAGAGGATGAGGTGTATAAAGGCCATTTCCCAGGCCAAGCAGGGAGAATGGATGAGATGGGAGAGTGTGGAACAACGCAAGATTGGTTGGCAAGACCTATGGTCAATGGAACAGAGCAGGATCAGTTTCCTCATCAGGTCAAAATATGATGTTCTCCCATCACCACAGAACCTAAACCTCTGGGTAGGAGAGGATCCCTCATGTCCTTTGTGTTCATCACCTGCAACATTAAGGCACATTTTGACAGGATTTAAGGTGGCTCTTAGCCAAGGACGGTTTACTTGGCGCCATGACCAGATGCTGCGATGTTTGGCCTTAGCATTGGAAGACAAGCGTAACATGACCAATAAGTTGCCACCTGTTCCATCAAAACATTACACACAAAATACAACATTTCTCCGTCTGGAAAATGCTGGCAGATGGTCAACGGCTTATTTTTCCACCTGAGATTGCCACCACAAACCACAGATATTGTCTTGTGGTCTGGATTAGCACGTCTTGTTCACCTGGTAGAGTTAACAGTGCCATGGGAGGATGCTGTAGATGAGGAGTATGAGAGGAAGAAACTGCGGTATGCTCAACTAGCCACTGAAGCAGAACAGCGAGGATGGAGAGTCCGGGTTTACCCAGTGGAGGTGGGTTGTCGAGGATTTGTGGCACACTCTACAACCCGGTTTCTTAGAGATGTCGGATTCAGTGGCCAAGAGTTGCATCGCACAGTGAAGAACTTATCTCAAGCAGCAGAGAGGTGCAGCAACTGGCTGTAGTTGAGACGGAAAGATTCTGGCTGGGGATCTCAAGCACAATAGAAAGAAAGAAACGCTGATGTACAAGTAAGTAAGCTGGGCTGAGTTGAGTGGGGGATGGAGGGGGGTGATTCTGGGACGCCAGAATCACGTCGAGCCCTCTGGAGGTGTCGTGGGCTAGTCGACGAAACACTGAGGATGGAAGGTGCCCACTTGAAGACCCCAGAGATGTACCCTACTTTGCTCAATCCAGACGGTTGTCATGCTGATGCGCTGGGGAAACCGCACTGTGGTTGATCCCCGGAGCCAGCATCGCAGCCGTTGTGTGTGCTGATGCGCTAGGGAGGCAAAATAAGCTGATCCCTGGAGCCAGCATTACACTTCAGCCATCAACACCTGAAAGAAGAATATCTACATCATCATATGGAAGGAAGCGCAAATGGATGGAGACACCTATGGATCACATTAGTTTACTGTAAAGCCACGTCTTCGTTGGTGCTAATCTTGGCGAGAGCCGAGTTCAAATCAGCATGAAGTTTTAACATCTACTCTCGTGTAATGGAAATCATTACATGATGTTAAATATAAGATCTAAATTATGTTCATATACTTGTTTTTTCCTAAATCCTAAAATTCTAGGTGTTGCAAAACTTTTGCCATAGCTGTATATACAGTATTGCTTCGCCGAACTCTGATAACTATTTACAGGTGTATTTGGAAAAGTCCACACTCGACCCCTTAATACAGGCGATCCTGTGAAAAAGCAGGAAGACAAATTGAGCATTATACTAGATGAAGGTTTCTGTTTACATACACATGTTTATCACATACTAACACATACTAACAAACTTCAGCTGTAACATTGTAAATTCAAAAGTAAAATGGTAATGAACTGAAATAAACGTAAATGATGCTTGAATCTTTGCAAAGATAAATTACATCAATACTTACATTACATACTATATAAAGATGCACAGACAAACACATTGTCATATCATCTAACAATGTATTTACTTTGTGTAAAGTGATTTGAGATGCCATTGCATGACAAGGAGCTATACTATATTAAAAAGTAAGTAGCAGGGTTCCGAAAAATATGACGTTACGTGTCCCCATGTGTTGCTACAACTGCTTAAATCATCCTGACAACTTTTTACAATTATAGCTTTAAACTGTGTTTCAAAGCTATTTTCAAAATGGCCGCTCTAGTGCACTGGGGTTTGTGATCTGTCCTCTAAATCACTGCAGGAAGAGAAAAAAAAAACATAACATGCTCTGGCTTTTCTATTCCGTACCACATCATGGATCGTTGTAGCTGTGTTGCCTGTTTGACAATGTGAGCAATAATCCTTACACTATCAGTGCACTAGAGCGGCCATTTTCAAAAGAGCTGTGAAACAGACTTTAAAGTTATAAGTGTAGGGGACGTGAAACGCCATATTTTTTGGAACCCCACTACTTACTCTAAGTTGATGATGTTGTCTAATGGCTTTTGTAATATACACACACACACACACAAACACACTCAACACAAGATAACCCAGTTACCGATGTATAATGTCTAGCTGCAGTATTTTTTTTAACCCCACAACTCCCTCTTTAACACTAACTTGAAACTATTTCCTCAGATCTGAACTTTTCATTTTAGTAAGTTTATTCGTTTAAATTTGTAACACTTTATTCTCCTTCATTTCTCTGTATCGTTTCTATTATAAAAGAGGATATAATAAGGAACAAAAGGAGGGGTGCCCCGCCACCCTAACATATACAGGGGTTGAGTGATGAAGATATGAGTGATTTAACGGGACGGGAGATCGTAGAGACCTATCTTTCTTGGATACACCTTCCCCGAGGACCCGGTGTTATGCAGATTTCTGTATCCCCATAGAATTCTGTACCCCCTTAGATTTGACGCCTGCGTAGGTCAAGATTGCTATATGTGAACGCTTGATGTTTCTGAACAGTATTTACATGTAATAAAATTAAAATGTGTGTTTAAAAGAAACAGTTTTATAAGGTTACTTTTAATCAGGGGTTTTGTGTATTGAGCAACGCAGGAGGCTGAGCGTACTGTAGAAAATCAGTGGTGTTAAATGTGCTGTTTTATTTTGCTACAGAATTAGTTTGGTCTTGTTTCCAATATTTGTTGCAAACTGCAGCAGAACTCAGGCACAGGAATATCGTGCATCCACGTCCAGCTTTGAAAAACTGCATCTGCACAGACATGGAAACATGAGGGGATACAGAATTCTATTGGGATACAGAAATCTGCTTAACACCAGTAGCGCTTGATGGTTGTTTTTTTTCTGGTTTTCTCTGCGGTTGACCATGCGTTCTGTTCTGTATTGTATATTCATTGTCTTATTGTGTTCTGTGTTCTACTGTATTCCTTTGAATTTAAGACGCCCGTGAATTTAAGACGCAGCCCAAATTTACAAAGATACAACCTCAATTACGCTGTTGTATCATACAAAACTGAGCACATTCCTTGTTGTAGATTAACCATGGAGCTTGTTTATTGTGCTGTGTACTATAGTATTTAAGATGGTGTCTCTGTCGTACACACACCCCTCACTCATTTACGGCATCACGCATCTCGGCAACAGCAAGCATAACCCAACACTCCACTACATCCGACAACATGTTACCCAGCAACCACAACAGCATTGATCGCATTGCAAATACAAGAGTCAGAACGGTATGTACAATACCAACTAACAGAACATAACATATGCTATGGAGATTACTGACCCCTGTTTTTCACCCAATTTGTAAACTGTGGTATTGCTTGGCATGTCGAAAAATACAGGGGTCTAATCAGCATATCCGATCTGTCCAAGCTGGTGCTGTTTGTTAGAAATGCTGAAATTGTAAAAGGAAGCTAATGGCTCTTTGAAAATGGCTGCCTGTATGTCACGGATGATTTGAGATCACGCAGTAAAGTTTTGGTTCGTCTTTTCTCAACAGTCAGTCACGTTGCTGTTTGAGCACTTTGGTAGTCAGGTGTTTTGTTGGTGATTTTAATACACGCATCACTATACTGTACTTGAATTTAAGAGGCTGGATATTTTTGAGAAGCAAAACATGGTTAAAAAAGTGTGTCTTAAATTCGAAGCAATACAGTATGTACACTGTCTCCTGCGGTTGACCGTGTGTTCTGTTCTGTGTTCTATGCGCATCGTCTCCTGTGGTTGACCGTGTGTTCTGTGTTCTATACTCATCGTCTCCTGTGGTTGACCGTATGTTCTGTTCTGTGTTCTATGCGCATCGTCTCCTGTGGTTGACCGTGTGTTCTGTGTTCTATACTCATCGTCTCCTGTGGTTGACCGTGTGTTCTGTTCTGTGTTCTATGCGCATCGTCTCCTGCGGTTGACCTTGTGTTCTGCTCTGTGTTCTATGTGCATTGTCTTCTGCGGTTGACCGTGTGTTCTGTTCTGTGTTCTATGCGCATCGTCTCCTGTGGTTCACCATGTGTTTCTTCTGTTCCCGTTTGTATGCTGTCTTCTGGGATTGACCATGTATTCTGTTTTGTTTTGTATCCACCTTGTCTCCATGTGTTTGTTCTGTGACCATGTGATCAAACATCTGACTTGAAGAACTGTACTACGCATGCTCAGAACCCCAAATTTCAAGTTCTTATAACTCAGGAAAGGATTAATATTTTTTCACCAAACCAGCGAAAGACACTATTCTGGTTCAGTCCCTTTTGTACCATGAAAAATAATCTGTGCACATTTTTAAGGGGTCTGTCCTGCAGAATATTAAAAAAATAATAGAATGTAAAAAAAAATAAAAATAAGCACAATCAGAATTTGGTCTTGTTAAAACCATTTTTATGATTATTTTTATTTTAGTAAATGTAACAAATGTTTCCTTTCCATCCTATCACCCTAATAAAACAGATTTAGAGACCTGACAACTCAGTCACACAAGCCCCAAGGTCAGAGCAGCACAGTTATATGCACACTGTTTAACCACTCTGGGGTAACCACTAAATAGCAAAAGTATTAGCAATGCACAAACACGGAAACAAAAAACACTCTGAGGTTTATAACTGAATCAGCAGTTTATTATGTTGGTCAGGACAAATGCGCCACGCTGGATTTAACCACAGTGTTCACCAAAGCTGGTTACAATGTACTAGGGATGCTAGACGTATAACCGTTCACGTGACAAATGTCACCAAAACGCATATTTTTTTGTGCATTAATTTTAGTAATTTATCATCAGTAGTTTGTCGCGTATCATACTGCTCTAGTTCCACAGTAAGCGTGGATATTATAAAAAGGAAAGGGTTCTGCAATTGCCTCCAAGTAGCTTTTCTAATTGGTGCAACAGAAAGATTGACACTGGGGTGGGTTTTATTCTCAGTTGATCTGGCGCTTCATTGGTGCACTGTGTGTGTGTTTATGCCTGTAGTAGGAATGGCATCTCTAAACAAAGGAAGCCACGTTTGGAAGTATTTTGAGAAAATGGACAAGAAAACCATGGTATGAAAAGAATTATGCCGAACAAAATTGCTGTACCACCAAAACAAAAGTTCAATGCTTCACAGATTGAAATGAAAACATTCAGAATTATTGTAGATAGAGCTACTGATGGCAATAAAAAGCAAACATCCATAACAACATTTGCTATAGATTTGGCTGAACAGGGCATGATCACGTTATACCCTATGAGGACAGTGCGTGTGACTCAGTTGTGAAATCGATGTAAGATTATCCCAATACTGTGCCTGCCCATAAAACAATAACAGCAAGCCTGGAAAAACCTGTTCATACAAAACTTTCAAAGGGAGGAAAAGCTGCAATTGCCACAGACTCGTGGACCCCATTCCCCAATCTTCCCATAGGTGGAAGGCTTTTTTCACTAGAAATTGTTCTGTAAGCTTTTGGACTGAACGGCCGTTTGTTTAGTACAATTTGTATTTGTATTTTGGAAGTACTGCACTAAAGTAAAGGACCTCTGAGACACACTTCAAACAGGTAGGCCAGGCATCTCTTTTTACAATTTAATGTAAAGTTGTGTGGATACGGGAATTGGAATACTTTACGTTATTTAGTAATACTTGACCATGTACAATGAACTGCACAAGAAGGCAAACATTGTATTAATTACTTAATATATTACTTGATTGTGTTTTAATTTGGCATTTAAAATAGCAATGTTTGGGAGGTTTATGTACACTAGTACAGTATGTAGAGGAGAGTGGCGTTTGATTCGAGTACTCGTTGTAATGATCAAATACTAAACAATAGATCTCAAAAATCCCACCACTACTATCAAAGACCACAAACTTTTAAATCTTTGAGGCAGACTTTTTAATATCAGTTACAGTGCTCTTTAAAATTCCAAAATATTGTGCTATTTTATCACTGGTAATTACCTTTTCCAGAAGTGAAAGTATTTCCAACTTTTTTTCAATTGTAAGCATTCACTTTCTGTAGCCATTCTGCATTGGCTCTGTACAGTGGGTGATGTTTGTCTCTTTTCAATTCTTTTTTTTTTAAAAAAACATATTATTTTGGGCAAAAATAGGTTCCTGTTTTTTGTTGTTAAATGAGCCTTTAAGAAACACACTATTCTAAAAACATTATACTATCCAAAAATGTGTTCAATATGTATATATTTATATCTTCACTGGCAGCAGTGTGGAGTAGTGGTTAGGGCTCTGGACTCTTGACCAGAGGGTCGTGGGTTCAATCCCCAGTGGGGACACTGCTGCTGTCCCTTGAGCAAGGTACTTTACCTAGATTGCTCCAATAAACACCCAACTGTATGAATGGGTAATTGTATGTAAAAATAACGTGATAGCTTGTAACAATTGTAAGTCGCCCTGGATAAGGGCGTCTGCTAAGAAATTAATAATAATAATAATAATTACAACCACAAATATAAACATTTCAATATATACTTTGATGTGTACGTGTTTTTTTTTGTTTTTTTTTACTTTGTAGTTAAGTCTTTGCAATGTTAAAATGTTATTATCTTATTTAGGGTTTATTTGAGTAGAAAATACTAACCAGGGCTGTCAGTATCAGAATGTAATAAAGACAGTGTGTGTGTGTGTATGTAGATATGGTTTAAACTTTTAAACGCTGACATTACAAAGCGTTTAAACGTTCATAAAAATTTACCAAAAGCACATCCGTACAATGCACACGAGTAACTTAGCAGACACATGTTTGGCAATCATTTAAATCAATGTAGATAAACATTCCAGTTCCAAATACGTATATACATTCATAGCACACTATCAGCAATCCTTATACAAAACAAGACAACAATTATGATTTTTACACAACTTCAACACAACTTTAACCCCTTTTTAAAACCACAGTCCTACCTCTTCCGGGGAGAGACAGCGCTCTTCCCTAAATAGCAGCATGCATGTCTCTCTCTATCCAAAATGCCCTTTTAATGCACAATTAAAATTAATTAAAATTAATTGATCCGTAGAATTTGTTTATCGGAACAACCCTGATATATATTAGGGGTGAGCACTTACACTATTATTAATGTATCTTTAAAATGTGAACTTTCGGTATTAGAAAATCAATCAATCAATCAATCTTTATTTTATATAGCGCCTTTCATAGTGGACCACCATCACAAAGCGCTTTACAAGATACAACAAGAAAATCCATAATACTTTAAAATACAGTGAAATGCATAATACATGACGGTGGGAGCATCACGCACCAAAGCTGGGAGAGAGTTCCAAAGAATCAGAGCCATGAAGCTAAACGAGCGTTCTCCAAGTGTGGTGCACTTTTGCTTGGGCATAACAAGCAGGACAGAGTCGAAGGACCTCAGCTTGCGGGCAGGGACATAGCGGGTCAGCAGATTGAGGAGGTACTCGGGACCTGTGTGATGAAGGGCATTGTAGGTGAGCAGGAGAGTTTTGAAAATAATCCTGAACTTTACAGGTAGCCACTGCAGCAGGGCAAGACGGGGTGATGTGATCATGTTTTTTACATCTGGTAAGGATCCTGGCAGTGGCATTCTGAACTAGCTGCAGTCAGTTTATGGTGTGTGCCGGGAGACCACCATATAGAGAGTTGCAGTAGTTGAGTCGAGAGGAGACAAATGCTTGACAAAGTATCTCCGCACCCAGGAGGGAAAGACTTTGGAGATGTTTCGAAGATGGTGGAAGGAAGATTTGACCACGGAGGAGATGTGGGCATCAAAGAAGAGGTTGCTGTCAAGAAGTACACCAAGGCTTCGTACTGTGGGGGAAGACAACAGCAGACAGTTTCCGAGGTTCAGGGCAGCTATATATATAGGAAAGACCGGTTCCAGAGATTCCAGCATACTTCTGAAGGCGGTCAAGAATAATGCCATGATCTACGGTGTCAAAAGTGGCTGTTAGGTCAAGGAGGACAAGCACAGAGGGAGCACCAGCATCAGCATCAGCATTGAGCAGGAGATCATTCACAATCCAGAGCAGAGCAGTTTCAGTACTGTGATGCGGACGGAAACCAGACTTTAGAGATTCAAGCATATTGTTGTCTGTGAGATGTTTCATCAGCTGACTGGCTACAACGCTTTCGAGAGTTTTGGAGAGAAAAGGGAGATTGGAGATGGGACGGAAATTAGATAAATCAGCCGGGTTAAGGAAGGGTTTTTTGAGTACCGGCGTAACTCGGGCAAGCTTAAGGACAGCAGGAACCGAGCCAGAGTCCAGGGACAGGTTGAGAGTGTGCATAATGGTTTTTATGTACTTTTAAAACATCAAAACACATCTCAAAATAATGCAACATTCAGCATGACACAGTACTTAATAGTTTTTGAGGTGTCATGTCTGAATATACGCAGAGAAGATTAAATTACTTCCGGATTGGCTAGTCTGTGCGCAGTGAAGTATAGAAATATTTCGGGTTTGAGTTGGCTGATGATGGCGTGGAACTAAAACAATATAACAAGACCTTTTCTCAATGGTTTTTGTGAAGCAAAGCACCACTAAGTTAAAGTAAGTTACTGCTTTTCTTGTGTAAGTATCTGTTTATATATATATATATATATATATATATATATATATATATATATATATGTTAGATATTGCAATTGTGTTATAATATTATTCTGTGTTTTGGAAGACTTTGATATTTTCGATATCGAAATACATGCACGATATTGATATACAATTTCCATATCAATCAGTGTTTCCGCTAGGAAAAACCACTGTCCGGCACAGTTGCTGGTCACTCAATGTTTTACCAGTCACAACTGAAAACATTGTCGTCATTTTTGTGACACTTTTCCATTCTTAAAGCGATACACGCACATGTAGTTATGGAGAATAAATCAGCATATGTGAAAAAGTAAAAGAAAATGCAAAAAAAATACGAAAAGCTAATTCCTTTCAATTAGTAGCCTTATTTTTTTAATTAAGCAGAAAATAGTATATAGTCACAAGCACTTATATCCGAAAACAGCATCTGGAAGCTTACACTGGACTAAATATAAAAACAGCAACTAGCAAAATAACAATGGCAGCAAAAAACAGGTTTTTGAATACTGCTGAATAGACTCCTTGAATACTATTTCTATTATGCTGAAGCACCAGCCAAAAAGATTAAGTAAACTTAGTTCATCACTGAGAGGCGAGAGAATGTATTACTAAAATAAAATGGTAAACAAATCCCACATTTATTGAGAATTTGGAATGCCTTACCTGAACAGTTGTTGTCTGATTTCCTGTTTTTTCTCTTCTGAAGTTTGTGGTAAAATGTTCTTGTCTTTAAGCTCTTTTTTGCTTGGTCTGTTGCCGAGTTTAATAGCTAAAGTGTCTTTCCGGTGGATTTTATTTGCAAGTGAACCTGAAAAAATGTAAAATTTATTAGGATTTGTACAGAAATAAATGGGGCCCGTTCACAACATATAACTTATTTATAGGATGTTTTTTAAAAGTACTGTAGACATAGTTTGTTATAAAAGCTCACAACAGTCTAGAACAGTTTCATAAAATGAAGTCTGGGAATGTCTAACTGTATTCATATTAGCAGACTTTAAAAAAGACGATGATTATCTGTAATATGGTTTCTTCGTAGGATGATGAACTCCACACACAGAGCGAACTCCAAGTCTCCATGTTGCTTGGGTCTTTCCCAGAGATCATTGATATCATCCTTTTTGGCACCAAAGTCAGTGTCCCGCCTCCATAAAACCCCACATCATTTAGTAACGTTGTCCAAATTAAAAAAAAAAAAAAAACACAGTAAAGGAAAAAAAGGGGGAAGGAGGGTGGGATGCATGTGTGTGGAATTCATCATCCTACAAAGAAACAATATCATAGGTAGTTTTCGTCTTCTTACCTCGTATGATGAACACACACCAAGTGAACTCTACCATAGGATGTAGATAAAGGGTGGTAGGTCAGATGTAGTGCAAGAAGCTACTGATAACACAGAATGTGCAAAGGTAGGCTGACAGCAAGACACATTTAAGTTATGTTTTATAAAAGTCTCGAAAGAGGCCCATGTAGCAGCATTGCAGATGTCCTGAATTGGGACAGATTTTAATTGTGTCCATGTAGTAGTCACTCCCTTTACCAAGTGGCTTTGTCCCGGAACTGGTTTCTTATCAAGGTTATAACAAAACTCAATACAAGATGTAATCCAAGTAGAAACTGTCTGTTTAGAGACAGGATTGCCCTGAGTTTGTGAGCTAGAGACAAAAGTTGTCCTGATGGTCTAATATTAATAGTCCTGTGAATGAAAAATTCAGGGCTCTCCGGACATCAATTAGGTGGTGTCTGGCCCCCTCCTTCGATTTATGAGGCTTTGGGTAAAAATCAGGACACGTTATGACCTGATCCAGATGGAACTCTGTTACCACGTTTGGTAAGAACTAGGGATTAGACCTGCAGACAATCCTGTCCCTGAAAGACTGGAAGTAGGGTGCATCAATAAGCAGTGCTTGCAGCTCACTTACCCTCTTGCTGATGTCACTGCCACTAGAAATGCTGTTTTGCACTTAAGGAATTTACTCATCACATGTCGCCATGGGCTCAAATGGTGGTCCCATGAGTTTATTTAGTACCAAACTGAGGCTCCATAAAGTAATGACATGTTTCCTTGTGGCCCTTAGGTGGTTAATCCCCCTAATAATGCTTGACACCACAGGGTGGGAACCTACCCAGTGATCTTCCCACCTGGGAAAAATACTGGATATTTCAGAGATATACACCTTGATGGAGGATAGAAGACACTTGTGGAACAGGTGGCTGAGGTAAGATAAAAATGTTGATAGAGATATATACATATATGTGTGTGGGGAAGAGATTTGGAATTGCTCCAGAGAACACATTCTCTCAATGTGCCTATATAGGCTTGGAAAGTAGACAGTTTCTTTGAAGCAATTAGGATGTTAATTTCTTGTTCAGATAGCTCTTGATTCATGAATTGTTGCCGTTCAATCTCCAAGCAGCTAGCTGTAACCATGAAGTATTATGGTGAAGCATGTTCTGAGACAGCAGATCTCAGCTCACTGGTAAGTGCAAGGGCCCTTCTGCAACTTCCAGCATCTCTGAAAAACAGAACCTCTTGGCCCAGTAAGGGGTTACTAAGATGAGACTGGTTTTGTCTCTGTTTACCTTCCTGAGCACCGCTAGGATTCGTGGCATGGGAGGGTATGCATACATTAAGCTGGTTGACCATGAAATGGACAGACCATCTATTGCCATGGCTGCTTTCTGCTGAAAATGGGAGCAAAAGAGTGGCAACTGGGTGTTTTCTGCTGTGGTCTATAGGTCTACTTCTGGGTGACCTAGTTTGTTTAATTACTCAGTGTAAAACCTCTGGGCAGATCTTCCATTTGTGAGGAACCATCTCTCTGCTCAGCAGGTCTGCGAGACTGTCGAGTCCAGGTAGGTAGGTAGGTTGCCTGTATAGTGATGTCCTGTGTCCTGCACCAGTTCAAGATTATTATGGATAGAAGGCACAGCTCCCACAACCTCGTGCCCCCTGGTGGTTGATGTATTTTACAACCTTGGTGTGGTGTTGTTGGTGAGAATTAGTACCTCCTTTTGCTTTAAAATTGGGGCAGCGTTTCAGTGCCAGGAAGACTTCTAAAAGCTCCAGATAGTTTATTTGGAGGTGTATTTGTCTTGGTGACCAAGTGCCCTGGACCTGAGCCTCTGATAAGTGTGCTTCCCACCCTAGTAGGGAGGTGTTGGTCATTGAGACAGGGGTAGCCCCACATTCACTCAAGGTGAGAGTCGCCACCATCTTGCTTTTGTTGCAGCTCCCAGAGAAACCTTGATGTGGTGGAAATCTGGAAGGGTCGGGTTCCATGAAGAAAGGAGACACCTCTGTAGTTTTGTGTCCCTTAACAGAGAAACTGATGCTGCCATATGCCCCAGAAACTGTTAAAAAAAACTGCTGTTGGCCTGACTCCTATGTTGAAGTGACCTGCCATCTGCCAAATTGTGGCCACCCTCTCCTCTGTGAAATACACTCCTCCTGAGATTGTGTTGAATTTGGCCCCCAGATTGTGTTGAATTGTGCCGGGTAGAGAGATGATTTTTCTTTGTTTACCAATAGGCCCAGGTGTAAAAAAGTGAAGAGTCCTGTCTCTGTGTTCTAATACCTTTTCCCTGGATGGAGGCCGCATTAACCAATCGTCTATGTAAGGGTACACGTGGATGCCCATGTCACGGATGTGTGCTGCCACTTGGGCCAGGCCATCACCTTGGTGGCTATGAATATCCCAAAATGAAGAACCCTGAACTGGTACTGACAGTCATTGATGGAAAAAATGAGGTTTGAAATACTTTGATGATGATGGCCAGTGATACCATCTTGAGCCTTTCTGACAGTGAATTTATTGGAAACCCTGAGGCCTAGAATGGATTTTATTTAGCAGACGCCTTTATCCAAGGCGACTTACAGAGACTAGGGTGTGTGAACTATGCATCAGCTGCAGAGTCACTTACAACTACGTCTCACCCGAAAGACGGAGCACAAGGAGGTTAAGTGACTTGCTCAGGGTCACACAATGAGTCAGTGGCTGAGGTGGGATTTGAACCGGGGACCTCCTGGTTACAAGCCCTTTTCTTTAACCCTGAATGGTATCTAGCCATGTTGTATGAGCCCCGGGACCCAGGGATTTGATGTTATTTTCTGCTAGTTGCTAGAAAATGAGAAATTCTTACCCCTACTGGCAGAGGCGAGGGGGTGGAAAGACACAGGTTGATGACAGGAAAATGTCAGGAAGACGTAGAGGGCCTACCTCTTCCTTTATTATAGCCACTGGAGGATCTATATGGCCTGGAACCCTGGTCCTGTTGAAAACTGACCTGCCTTCCAAAAGATGATTGGTTTGGCTGATGTCTGAAAGACATTTGCCTGTTAAAATATCCCCTACTGGAGGATGCACCTCTCCTGGCTGTCGAGCAGGATCTGATTGCCTGTCTTGCCTCTTTCATATGTGCCAGGGAATCCTTAAGACCGGTGCCGAATAGTAAGTCCCCCTGAAAGGGGAACTCCAATATTCATGCTGTATATCAGGGGTTAAAAAGAGGATGTCTTCATCTTCAGACACCGCCTTGAAGAGACAACATTTGCTACAGCCAGAGCATTGGTGTCAATGCGATCACATGCCACCTGCAGCTGGATCTGCAGCATTTTTGCCCTCTATGTAAGCTGCATGGCCAGTTCCATGTTCTCAGGGGTAAGGGTCTGCAGGAAGCAGACACCTGGTTTTACAGCTTCTGCTGATATTTGGCAGCATGTATTTGGACCGTCTGAGTCAGAATAGCTCACTTCATTTTCTTTGTTCTCTTGTTCTTTGTTCGGTATCAATGTAACCCCAGAAGATGTGGGTATAAACACCTGGTGTATCTGACCAGATGAGGCTGAGTAGTCCTTCTTCAGGAAGGTATCAATCTTCTTCTCTGCCCAATCTGGTGCAGAGGATCGGGAGGCTGCACCCGCAGATGGTGTAGACATGATGGTATCCATCTTGGGCTGCTTAAAGAGATGATCTTCGTGGCATGCAGGTACCCTGTAGGATGTATCTACTCTGGTGCAGAGGATGTAGATTTTCTACATATAGTCCTAATGGGCCTCCAGACTGCCTCATAGAAGGAGAATCCTTCAAAGGATTTTTTTTATCCTTTGTATCTATGATGCTCAGAAAATCGTCCTCTTCAGCGCATGTCTGGGTATGAACCCTTTTAGGATCAAGCATATTTCAGTGAGATGCCCCCCAGGCATTTTTTGCCATTAGTTGACTCTTCCTATAAAAATTCACTAAAAAGTGAGTAGCATCTTGGAAATTGTGTCTTTTTTTCAGAACACTCTGGAGAACATTATAAAAGTATTTCAGAAACCATTCAAACTTTTTTTTTTAATTTAGTCGTTGCCAATTATTTTTTGTATTATTTTCTCCCAATTTGGAATGGCCAATTATTTTATTTTGCTCAGCTCACCGCTACCACCCCTGTGCAGGGTGAAGACGAACACACGCTGTCCTCCGAAACATGTGCCGTCAGCCGACTGCTTTTTTTCACACTGCGGACTCACCATGCAGCTACCCAGAGCTACAGTGTCGGAGGGCAACGCAGCTCTCGGCCAGCTTACGGGCAAGCCCACAGGCGCCCGGCCAGACTACAGGGGTCGCTGGTGCGTGGTGAGCCAAGGACACCCGTCCTCGGTCGGCAAAGGAATAGCCTGGACTCGAACTCGCGACGTCCAGACTATAGGGCACATCCTGCACTCCACGTGGAGTGCCTTTACTGGATGCGCCACTCGGGAGCCCCTGAACTTTTGAATTGATTCTTCCACAAAAGCCTTTCTGCTGCGTCCCTCATCCACGTTACTCCAGCATGTTTCCTAATTTCATCTTGCCATCTTCCTCGAGGTCATCTTCTTGCTCACTTTATATCTCTTTGGATCCAGTCTAGTATCTCCTTGGTCCAGCAGGACATGTCCTGCCCACTGCCATTTCAGTTTTTTCGTTCTTATAGTAACATCATACTACTTTTGTTTGCACTCTTTTCCATTCCTTTTCCTGTCTCTTCTTGTTGTTCCTAACATGCATCTTTCCATACTCCATTGAGTTGTTTGTAATGTTTGAGTCATTTTTGCATTGAGGGTCCAGGTTTTGCATCCGTAAGTTAGCAATGGCAGCACGCATTGGTCGAAGACTTTCCTCTTGAGGCATAAGGGTAGTTTCCCTGTCAGAACCATGACCCTCAAAAACATGTTGCACAGATTTATTGACAGTGACATGCGCTACTGGGACCAGCTGATTCCTCCCCTTCTGTTTGCTATCAGAGAGGTACCTCAGGATCCTACGGGGTTTTCACCATTCGAGGTGTTGTATGGGCGGAGACCCCAGGGTGTGCTCGATCTGGTCAGAGAGATGTGGGAGGCACAGCAGGATAATTCGACCAATACTGTCCAGTATGTGTTGGACCTGCGCAAACATCTGTGGGAGTCTGTGGGAAAATGGGCGCATGACAATTTGCAGCAGGCTCAATGCAGACAGGAGACCCAATATAACAGGGGGTGCCGGTCAGGAACGTTTCAGCCGAGGGATAAAGTGCTTTACCCAGCTCTGAGTCTAAACTTCTGGCGAAGTGGCAAGGACCTTATGAGGTTACACGCTGGGTTGGGATTATGAGATCAGCCAGCTGGAGCAACGGAGAGAAAAGCACATTTATTATGTAAACCTCTTGAAGCCCTGGTTGCAACAGGAGACTTTGTTAGTGGCGCAAGCAGATGATGTCACAGACCTGGGACTTGATCTTTCTGTGTTGGCGAAAAAGGGGTCGGTACAGATTGCAGATAATCTGACACCAACACAGAAATGTCAGGCTTGGGTGCTGGTGGCAGAGTTTCCTGATGTGTTTTCTCCTCTCTCGGGGCAGACTCGAGTAGCCCACCATCACATTGAAGTTGAGCCAGGGGCGCCAGTTTGCCAGAGGCCGTACCGTATACCTGAGTGCAAAAGGCAGGTAATGAAGGCGGAGACTGGCGAAATGCTCAGACTGGGTGTAATAGGGGAGTCCCAGAGATTGTTTTAGTGGATAAGCCGGACACGTCAACTCGACTTTGCATTGACTTCAGGCGAGTTAATGAGAAATCGAAGTTTGATGCTTATCCCATGCCCCGGGTAGATGAGCTGCTGGAACGTCTGGGCACGGCTCATTTTATGACAACACTGGATTTAACGAAGGGGTACTGGCAGATACCCCTGACCCCGGAATCCAGAGAGAAGACTGCGTTTTTGACTCCCTTCGAGTTGTACCATTTTAGGACCATGCCCTTTGGGTTGCACGGAGCACCAGCCACTTTCCAGCGGATGATGGATCGCATTTTACGGCCCCATTAGCAGTACACCACTGCTTACATAGATGATGTGGTTATCCACAGTGAGGATTGGCCGAGTCATCTGTGTAAGATAGCGGCGGTGCTGCAATCCTTGCGGGAGGCTGGGCTCACTGCTAACCCAAAGAAATATGCCATTGAGAAGAGTGAGTCGGAGTATTTATGGGTATCGAGTAGGGAGTGGCCAGATCAGAACGCTGATTGCTAAGGTGAAAGCCATGGCTGACTGGCTGGTCCCTAAGACCAAAACCAAGGTGCACTCTTTCTTGGGACTAGCGGGCTATTACAGGAAGTTCACCCCGAGCTTTGCCATGCTTGCTGTTCCCTTGACAGACCTCACCCGGAAGGCTACCCCAAATACGGTTCAGTGGAGGAGGTGCGGGGAAGCGAGCACCCGGTCCTGTATCAGCAGGAAGCTCCTCCCCGCAAGGAAAAACTTTAGTACCATCGAGAAGGAGTGTCTCACAGTAAAATGGGCAGTCGAGTCACTCCGGTACTACCTCCAGGGGCGACACTTCACCCTGGTTACAGATGATGCCCCCTTAGCATGGCTTCACTGGATGAGGGATAACAACGCCAGAATCACGCAGTGTTACTTGGCCCTGCAGCCCTATGCCTTTAGGGTAGTCCACCGAGCAGGGAATGCATCAAAACGCAGATTTTTTTTTTGTCTCGGAAAGGCATGGGGGTGTTGGATTTTCGAATGGACCGGTGGTGCCATTCTGAGGGGGAGGATATGTAACAGGGGGGAGATCTGTGCTGACTGTCTGGTGCATGCATGGTTCTGCAGGAAGAGGGCAGCAGCCTCGTAGGATCCGCCTGTCAGTCATGGCGATGACACAGAGAGGTGGAGAAGAGGGTTGTTGGCTTTCCCTCTGTCTGAGTGGCTGAGAGGCAGGCCTTGGGGGATTGCTCGGCCCATAAGTACTGCGCTTGGTTATGCATTCGGGTAGCCGTGATTGGGAATACACAGAGACACTGGCTGAGGCCAGTTTAAACACAGACCAGGCAGGAACGCCAGTGGTTGGAGCGAGTGACCAAAAGAACAGCTGAGGAAGACAGCCAGCCTAGAGAAAGAAAATAATATAGAAAGAAAATAATAAGAGAAAGAAAATAATATAGAAAATAAACTGTTACATATACGAAGGAACGTGTCTGAGTAGAAGGGGAACCTTGGCCACCCCAGAGTATACTGCATAACAGTATAGGACGGAGACCCGAGCTGACCGGCTTAGCGGCAGTGGGGGCACTGCATAAGCAGCACCTTTATTTTGTAGTTTTATTACTGTGTTTTAGTTTCCCTTTTCTTTCGCCTTTTGTTATTTATTATTTCAGAGCACCTGTGAGTGTGCCAGCTTTTAACTGTTTACCAGTATTGGTATTTCTGTGGTCCTGTTTACCGTTGCCGGTATTCAGGCCACGGACAACAGCGCCCTCTGCGGGCTAAAATAAATAAAAAAAGAAAAGAAACGAAACTGGTCACCTGTGCTGTGTTTTCAATTAAACCTTTTGTCTCCCGTGTGTGTCAGTGAATTGCCCACCACCCTTCCACAGGGACATGAAGCTTGCAGTGGTGTGAGTGACTAGTTAGTTACATAGGCATACATGAAAAAGAGTAGAAATAATTTACATAAAACCTGAGAATTAGAAAAGTTGGTACAAAAGGTAAATAAAGATAAAAAGATGAGAACACAGGGAGGATTGTAGAAAGTGGTCTTAAGCAGAAATCATTTCTGGTGTAGTGGTGTTATTTATTTAATTCTCAATGGGCTATCTGTTTTTAATGCTATTGATTGTTGCTCTCTGGTCTTTCTTTCCTCAAGTGTTTTGGTTGCGTATAAAACTAAAATGCATGCATGTTGGTTGAAGTGCAATGAGACTGGAGTGGGTCTGGACTCCCAGTGCTTATGCTGTACAAATCTGATGGCTACTGATTTGCTTGTTTCACTAATATACTTTGTCACATCATAATGCAACCTATTTTCTTTCTGCATACAGGTCAGAAAATAATTCTTTATTTTGCCTAAAAGGAAAAATGAATATTTAATGAATTACCTATTTAATTTATGTGTGATCTCCATTTCCATCACTGTTTCACTATTTACCATACTATTCATAATGTTCTTGTTCACTTTTAAAAGCTGCATTTTTGAAGTAGATGGGTTTGAAAAATGACATTTATATTGGAAATACAATATTTTGAAACCGTACTTGAAGTGTATTCATCATCCTCATCTTCCTCATCTCTGTAGAGTACAGGACCGTCTGAGTCAGAATCGTTCACTTCATTTTCTTTGTTCGGTATCAATGTAACCCCAGAAGACGTGGGTATAAACACCTGGTGTATCTGACCAGATGATTCTTCCACCTCTTCACTCGAGGAGCTGTGAGAAAACAAGATCGTTAAGTAAAGTGCTTTGTTCATACAGTACCAGGAGTCTGATTTAGCACTCAGGCTACCAAGGTGGGTTAACTGACAATCTCAAATTGAGCAAGGGTCAACCAGGAAAAAAAAAACATTGGGGGACAGGTATCAAGCATTTGCAACGGGAGTAAGGCAATAGCGCCGAATTTACGCCGGCCCCGCAGCTCATTAGCCATGCATTTTAAGGTGTGTTAAGCCTTCATTATATGCATGTGCAAATTGTAGGTGGGGCTCACTTGTAAATGAAGTCTGAAGATATTAAAATTAGATTTATAAAGCGGCAGAACAGCACCAACGGCCCTGAAAGAGTCCACAAATAAGACCCAATTTCAAACAAACAGTCTTATTTGGGCACAAAGAAAGTCAGAAAGCAGCTGATAGGACATTATGCATTATGGTAGCAGTCATATAGGGCCCCGGGAATTTTAACAGTATTTTTAAAAGAAATTCACAAATGACAATAAAAGAACAACAAATTCACGGTTTGTCACGAAACCGACATTCAAACCCCCCCCCCCCCCAAAAAAAAAAACACATTTTCTATTTTGCATTGTATTCTACTGATGTAAGTTGTCTAAAATGTGTTATCATTGATAGTTCATCAAGAGCATCACCCAAAAACCAATCCTGAAACATTTTAACATTTAGCCTAGCTACTGAGTCAGCTCTTTAAAAATGTACACTGGAACCATTTAAAATGGTCTGTGTTGGCTGCAAAAAAAAAAGTAACAAGCAGACAAAATAGTTTTTTTAAAAATAACCCTGAATGACAAATTCAGCAACATTTTAGAGTTTTGTAAACCTTTAAAACTTATGTTGACAGATATATTAAAATTCTGTGTAATGACCATAGCCTATTTTGCTGCCTCTAATCCCAAAATATTAAACACAGGAGAAACGTTAACTGCAAACCTGAAATGACAAAACCGAAGCTTTTGTATATTTCTTTATGCACACTGTACATTAGTGGCATGTAGAAATATCATTATACAGTATGAGGAATTCACCAATCATGAAGCCGGTATTTGTTTGACCCTTTTGCCATAGTAACCAAATGCATGGAGCTGTATGAAATGACAGAGCCTGGAGTTCTTGGAAGTTTTCACCCCTAACAGACAGAAAGCCACCAGGGACATAGAAGAGTGTCGAAACAGCTGGATTCAAGCAGGCAGAGACAGGGTAAAAAAGAGACGTAGTCAAACACAACCACCAGAAATCAAAACATCAAACAAATTTGATCCACTTCAAAATTTAAACATAAAGAGAACGAAAGGAACAACATCCAGGACCCTATAAATAGTGCTGGCCAGACAGCAAAAAGGGAGGTCGTGATTGTCGGGGATTCCATATTGAGAAACACAGCAGGTTCAGTGCGCAGGCTGGACCTCCTTACAACAACAGTGTGCTGAGAACTGAGAACATGGACAAGCCCCTAGAACGAACAGGAGGCAACCCGGTAGTAGTTGTCCACATCGGTACAAACAACATTGGAAGAGACAGATCAAGATCCCTTCAAAACAAATTCAGAGAGCTAGGAAGGAAATTAAAAGACAAGACCAAAACTGTGGTATTTTTCTGGGATACTGCCGGCACCTTGCAAAGGACCATATGGACAGCTGGAAATAAATAAGCTAAATGCATGGCTGAAATCGTGGTGCACATGGGAGGGCTTCACCTTCCTTGAAAATTGGACCACATTCTACAACAAGGACTATCTATATAGCCGGGACGGACTGCACTTAAATAAAAAGGGAACCAATCTACTCAGAAAAAGGATCCTCAAGGAGGTTCAGAAGCATTTAAACTAGAAAGGAAGGGGGGAGAAAACAAAAAAAACAGAAGGGAGACTACAACAAAACAAGGGCAAAAACTCAGGTAAGATAGTATGATGGCCATTAAATGTATTTATCTAAGTGCTAGAAGTCTCAAAAACAAAATGTTAGAACTTGAAGCTACTGCACTAACAAGTAACTACGATGTGACAGGTGTTACATATACTTGGATATCCAAGAGTGATGGAGACAAATATAATATTAGTGGGTATACACTGTATAGGAAAGGCAGGCAGGACAGAAGAGTCAGAGGGGTAACGCTATACATCAAATATAGTCTTGAAACCCAGGCTTTAAATCTGGAAGAAAAAAACAACACAGAATCAAAATGAGTCAGAATAATGGACAAAAATTGAATCAGCATTGTAATAGGGGTATGCTATAGACTGCCAAATTCAGACACAGAGCAAAATAATCTATTATACAATGACATTAGAAATGTGTGTAGCAAAGGAGAAGCCATACTTATGGGGGATTTCAACTTCCCCCATATAAAATGGGAAAACCCGGTGGGGAGCACAACAGCCAAAATTGAAATGGTTGAAATGATAAATGACTGCTTCCTAACGCAATTTGTCAATGCACCAACTAGAGGGGATTTAGACTTTTCAAATAATGAAGCGAGAATAACTAAAACAGAGGTCAGAGAACCATTGGCAAACTCAGATCACAACATTTGAATTGCTTTTTAAAACCACAAAAGTAACAACTAAAGCTAAGGTTTACAATTTTAAAAAGGCCAACTATGAGGGAATGAAGCAGAGACTAACAGAATTAGATTGCAGTAAAACAGAGAAAACATCCACTGAAAAAGGATTTAACAGATCAATTAAAAATATCCAGAGAAAGAAGGCACTTTACAGAATGTTTAAAAGGGACCAAGAACAAAGTACACAGAAAGAGTACTTCCTTTAAGTCAAAAAGGAAGTTAGAAAGGCCAAGAGATAGAAATGAGCATTGCTAAGGGGGGCTAAAACCAATTCCAAAAAGTTTTTTTTCCCAATATTATAACAGCAAGAGAACATTCAAAGAGGAGGTAAAATGTCTAAGAGATACAAATGACAAAATCGTAGACGAAGCAAATATATTAAATGATTGCTTTTTACAAGTTTTTACAAAGGAGGATACAGACAACATGCCACACATGTGGACCTATTCAGTTTTAAATAACGTTAGTAACAGAGGCCGAAGTGTTAACGGGCCTAGGAGCTCTTAAAATAAACAAATCCGTTGGGCCGGATGAGATCCTCCCAACAGTACTCAAAGAAATGAAAGTAGTTTTTTACAAACCGCTAATCAAGATCATGCAACAGTCTCTTGAGACAGGGGTTGTACCGACAAACTGGAGAATTGCAAATGTAACACTGATCCACAAAAAGGAGACAAAACCGAACCAGGTAACTACAGACCAATAAGCCTGACTTCTATTATATGTAAACTTTAATAACATCCAAAATGTTAAAATTACCAATATGGTAACAGTATCCTGGGAGACAGTCAGCATGGTTTTAAGAAAGGGAGATTGTGTCTAACTAACCTGCTTGACTTTTTTGAGGATGCAACATTGACAATGGATAATTGCAAAGCACATGACATGGTTTATTTAGATTTCCAGAAAGCTTTTGACAAAGTCCCGCACAAAAGATTAATTCTCAAACTGAATGCAGTAGGGATTCAAGAAAATGCATGCACATGGATTAGGGAGTAGTTAACATGTAGAAAACAGAAAGTACTGATTAGAGGAGAAACCTCAAAATGGAGCGAGGTAACCAGTTGAGTACCACAGGGATCAGTATTAGGTCCTCTGCTCTAATGACTTAGATTCTGGTATAGTAAGCAAACTTGTTAAATTTGCAGATGACACAAAACTAGGAGGAGTGGGAAACACTGTTGCAGCAGCAAAGGTCATTCAAAATTATCTAGACAGCATTCAGAACTGGGCAGACACATGGCAAATGACATTTAATAAAGAAAAGTGGAAGGTACTGCACGCAGGCAGTAAAAATGTGCATTAGAAATACCATATGGGAGATACTGAAATTGAAGAAGGAATCTATGAAAAAGACCTTGGAGTTTATGTTGACTCAGAAATGTCTTCATCTAGACAATGTGGGGAAGCTATAAAAAAAAAGGTCAACAAAATACTCAGATATACAGTGAAAAGTGCTGACTTTAAATCAAGGTAAGTAATGTTAAAACTTTACAATGCATTAGTAAGACCTAGAATATTGTGTTCAGTTCTAGTCACCTCACTACAAAAAGGATATTGCTGCTCTTTCATTATGTACAATTGTTTGTATTGGTCATATAATAAACTTGGTTCATTATATCCTTTTCATTATGTATATTTGGTTTTATCCGTCGTATAATAATAATATAATATAAAGTCAAGACACTTAGTCAGCACGGGTCATTGCCTCTCCAAATGACCTACCTATTGTTCAAGTGACAATTTGGAGTGGAGGCACTATTTTTCAGATTAGTCTGTTAATTTGTTCTACCGTTAGCCCATTTTGAGGGTTTCATAACACCGGCGCAGTGCATTTACACATTTAAATGTGCCTGCTTATGCCGCGCCGCATTAATTTTGAGTAATACATTCGAGATGGGGTAGAATTTGTGCCGTGGTAGAGCGCTACTTTACATTCTGCCAATTTAGCGCTGCGTCGGTCGATCTTGATACATGTCCCCCACTGTTTGCTAACACTCCAGCACTGTATGTGGTGGTGATACGAATATAATTCCTGATATAACCCAAGGTCTTCATTTAAAAAACACTGCAGTTTACCTGGGCTAGTGTAGAATGCTGTGACAATCTAGCATGGTATAGTAGCTAAAAACCAGCACATTGCTCCACTCCCTCCTGGCTGGTCTCCCTGCGTCCGCCACCCGTCCGCTCCAGCTCATCCAGAACTCTGCTGCTCGCCTGGTGTTCTCTCTACCTCGCTTCGCCCACGCTACTCCACTACTCCGCTCGCTCCACTGGCTCCCGATCACCGCTCGCATCCAGTTCAAGACTCTTGTACTAGCTTACAGATGCCTTGATCAGACTGCACCCAGCTACCTCCAGACCCTCATCTCTCCCTACACCCCCACTCGACCTCTCCGCTCCGCCTGCACTAGAAGACTGGCTCTACCTCCGCTACGCTCCCCTGCCTCCCGAGCCCGCTCCTTCTCCACCCTTGCTCCGCAGTGGTGGAACGACCTTCCTACAGATGTCAGGACTGCCCAGTCCCTGACCACATTCCGGCGCCTCCTTAAGACTCACCTCTTCAAACAGCACCTGTAGAACTCCTCTGTTGTATCCTGGGACACTATCACCCTTCATTTAAATATGCTTTATTTTGCTCTTATCTGCCCCCTATTTTACTGCATTTAATCCTGTACCTCAGAATATTGTAATCTGCCAAGTGTTTAATCTGTAGTATTTTGTACTTAATCATATCCTGATGTAACTATCACTATTTAATCATATCCTGATGTAACTTTCACTATTATCTGCTGTATTATTGAATTGTGGTTTGTCACACTTGAGAATTATTGTATTTCTTGTTCTTATTGTATGACTTATATTGTAACACTTGAATGTATTTGTATTTGCTTGCGATTGTAAGTCGCCCTGGATAAGGGCGTCTGCTAAGAAATAAATAATAATAATAATAATAATGTACAGTAAATGGCAACACTGAATGTAGATTTAACATATGTACCATTATGTTATGTGAATCTGCAATATATTTTATTCACAATTGCTTTTATATTTATTATTCACATATCTGTGGTCATTAACTGTTGAATAAATCAAAGGTAACCCAAATAACAGTTTCAGGAACCGGTTCCATATTTTCTGGGATTAGGAAATGGTTTGGAAGCATTTCTAAAGTACAATTTGCTAACCTCACATAGACAGCAAACAGGATGATGGGCTGGTTGCCAATGCAATTAAAATGCAATAGACTTTGAAGTATGCCATTATAACTGTTTCATACAAATCTTCTTTGCATTCAATTTACCCATTCCTACTACTAAACTGATCACGATTTTCAATGTCAGTGGAAAGAACAGGGCTGTGGTACAACCTGCATAGACTTGGCCCATCAGACACGCTCAGAGTATCTGGTAACTGGCTTACTAAACCTTTATAGTACCAATAATAAAATAAAATATGCAGCACTGTAATTCTTTAACACTTATGATGAGACCAATGTGCAATGAACTACAACATGACAATGCGTAAAATAGGTTTTAAACTATGCTTTTTAAGACATGCATTTAACACATTTTCTGTCCAAATCATGTTTTGAACTCTTTAATCATTCTTTTGGATTTCATTGACACAAAAAATAAAAAAATAAAAATAAGATAGAAGCTACTGTTTCTGATATGTGCTCAGAAATATATGTGAACTCTGATAAATCTATCTGGAATTTGTTTCAGATAGAATTCTGTCATATTAAGATTGAATGGGGATTATAGGTATTTTTCCTCCACCAAATCACTTCAAAATTACAAAGCGCCATAATACACACTTTATTAACTTTAATTCTCTGTATATTTTCACTGTGCTAAGGTATTACATTTTATATAATATTGGTATGCAGGTTGTTTCGAAACACTATTTACTACGTGGCAGAGTTTTTTTTTAAAAATTTTTTACACTGCTGACTGATAGCAAGAACACTGTAACTTATAAAAATGTTCTTTCCCTCAGCCAGAAATACAAGTTTTTTTTTTTAAATTTCCCAGTGTAGTATATTAGGGGTACCATATTACTGTGAATTAACTGCCACAACATTTATTTTAAATTGCTAAAAACAGCCGTGGTGCTTGTTCAAGAGTAACGCTTATTAGAGGGTGGCGCTTATTCAAGGGCAGCAATAATTTGAATTACTGAGGTTTTCGAAAGGCAACATTTTGATTGTGTTTTTTACGGTATTAAAGGCAGGCGCATATTGAAGTTCATTTCTTCGGCTACAACTTGATCAGGATGGAAAAGAAGGCCTACAACAGCTTTTAAATTGAAAGATGTTGAGCTTGTAGATCAGAAAGGGAAAAAAAATACATTCGAGGGCGGTTTATATTACAAATCTAATATCTGAGTGCGGCGATTATTCAAGGGTGGCGGTAATTCAAAGTAACATGGTATTAAAATTGTTAAATGTTTAGTATGTTTAGTATTTTGATATATCTTTGTCAAAAACTACATGTGAAATATTCATGTTAGCCTTAGTTAGTTTATAGCCTTAGTTTATAATAAGATAATATTTCAGTATACAGTATAAGATAATATTTTCTTTTCCATATGCATTTTGAATAGATGTAGTCTTACTACTAGATACTCTGGCACAGATGCAAAGTAAAGAGCTCAAAAACGTTTCTATTTTGACAGCGAAAAAATATTATGTTCCTGTGGCAATGTGCTCCGCCCCTGTGTGCATTTCTGTGTTGTATGTTGTGTGTGTTAATGTTGGTGTATAGAGATTGGTACACGGGATATAAACGGGTCTGTGTTTCACGTTGTATTTAAATTGTATAATTGTATTTAGGCACGGGATTGCACATCACTGCACGTGCATTTAAAGTAAGTAATATGCGCGCACGAGGTTGCACATAATTAATTCACGTGCTGGGATTCAAGTGAATAATTAATTAGTAATTGAATCCCAGCACAACAGTATAAATAGATGCACGTTTCATTCAGTCGGGGTTGGGTGTTAGAGAGTGGAGAACGGGAGAGAGAGAAAGGAGAAAAAAATACAGTTAAGGAAAAATAACAATTGCTACAGCGTGCTGGAAGTGCCAGCACGGTACTTGTTTAACGTTCGTCCACTTGTTTTGTGTGTTAGTGCGTTTTGTTCGTCTATTTATTTTGGCCTCAAATGCCGTGTCGTGTTTTTGTGTGCTCTTTTGTTTATTAAATGCTGAGCACAACCAAGTGCTCAGCTTCACCAACCTCGCTGTCTCTGTCTGTCTGTTTCTTCCGGGTCTGACGTGTCACCACTCAGCCAGCCTTGTGACATATGGTGTCAGAAGCGGGGTAACAGCGCCCCCGAAACTGGCAGAAGTGAGGGGTGGACCCACACCGGTTGCTGACCGGGAAAATGTCAGGAGGATGTAGAGGGTGCCAAAGCCACGTAAGGATCCGTATGGCATGGAGCCTTGTCCCCTTTGGAACCTGCTCTGTCCTCCAAAGGTTGATTGTGTTGGCTAAGGCCTGAAAAACCTTTGCCTATTAAAATACCCCCTATTAGGGGGTATGCCTGCCTGTTGTTGAGCAGGATCTAATAGCTTGCCTTGCCTCCTTAATCTCTGTTAGGTAATCCTTGAGGTCAGTGCCAAATAGTAAGTCTCCCTGAAATGGTAACTCCATGAACTTGGATTGTGTATCAGGAGTAAAGGAGGATGACTTAATCTGAAGAACACGTCTCGTAGAGACAACACTTGCTACAGTCCTAGCATTGTTGTCGATGCTGTCACATGCCACCTGCAGCTGGATTTTTGCAGTATTTTTTCCTTCTTGTGCAAGCTGCATGGCGAGTTCAATGTTCTCTAGAGTAGGGGTCTGTAAGGCAGCAGACATCTGGCTCCATAATTTGTGTTGATATTTGGCTGCGTGGATTTGGTAATTGTTGATGCGCATATTCCAAGTGGAGGCAGCGTAGTCCTTCTTCAAGATGGTATTGATTTTCCTGTCTGCACCCACTGGTGTTGAGGATTTGGAAGATGCGCTGGTGGAGCTGCTTTGTCTTTTAGTTGACATTTTAGCTGATGAAGTGCGTGATTTTTCAGAATGCGGAACTGTGGAAGAAGGAGCCTTTGCCCTCTGAATAGGTGCGTCTGACATGTCAACACACATAAGACAGACCTCTCTACCACAAGATGGTGAGAGAGGATAACCACACTGTGAACACACAGAAGGCATGTGTGTGAAAAGCCAGCTAATCACCAGAATAACCAGCAGTTCTAGAGAGAAGAGGAAAGGGAAAAAAATAATATATGTAAGTACATAACGCCAAAAACTATACTGAGTCCTAACCCAAGCATACGCAGCAGAAATTTGGACATTGATACTCCAGGAAGGGGAGGCTTTATAGAGGAGGGACATAAAAAGGATTATATAAAGAATCTCTGGGAAAGAGATTGGCTTTTCTCCTGACCCAAGCGACATGGAGACTGGGAGTTCACTCTGTGTGTGGAGTTCATCATATAAGGTAAGAAATTCACATTTCAGCAGGACAATGACCCGCAGTACAAAGCCAAAGCCACACTGGAGTGGTTGAACAAGAAAATAATTCATGTTCTTGAGTGGCCCAGTCAAAGTCCTGACTTGAATCCAATCAAAAATTTATGAAGATAGCAGTTCGTCGACTATCAAACAAACTTATCAGAACTGGAGCAATTTTCCCGTGAAGAATCTGCAAAAATTTCACCATCCTACTGCGCAAAGCTAGTAGAGACTAGAGAGTGACATGAAGACGGGACAATAAATCAAATAATACCTGGAAATACACAGAGGGTGAGCTCCATTTCCTGGTTTGGGGCCAGGAGACTGTGACCTCTTGCATGTGCCAGTATAGATGACAGCGACAGTGAGAGTAGCCTAATTTTATCAGTTTCAGACTCCTCTTATGAATGAGAATTATGTAGTGATGGATCTGATGTAGATGGAGAGAAAACAGAGCTTGTCTCCTGTATCAATTTGAGCCGTATGCCTCCGAATCAGAAGGTTCAAACTCGGAGGGAGACTGACAACACCAATGCGGACGGACCGGAGGGACAGCAGATGTCAACACGGAATGGTTAATAAAAACCCTTACGTTTAACATTGATACTTAAAATATTTCATATTACCCGTAATTGCATAGTTATGTCAGTCCATTAGTTAACAATATTGATACATGAATTATTGATACTAGCAGAATAACCGAATGCTGTGGATTGCTACTGGCATGTATTTAACATATCTCTCTCTATATACATATGTGCAGTATATTGAGGATATGCATATTTTCTGATTATTACCCCTAATCATAATGCAAAGATGTCAAAGGCTACGATTTGGCAGTAGCAGCGACTATTTTTTGGAGGTACTGCTTCGGTGCTACGTTGAAGGGGTATGTATAATACTACGATTTTTAATAAATAAATACATGATGGATACTCCCTGAACGTTTATGAAATATTTCAGTACCATGTTTTTTTTTTTTTTTTTTTAATGAATTAATGGTTCATAATACTGTATTTCACTGACAGTTTATTGTGGCATTGACATACTAAAATCTCTGAGCCGGGTTGTTTTCTAACCGATTTAGAAACTGAAACTGCTGCACAAAACTCTACAGTTGTTTCACCAAATTTATATATTACATCATTATATTGCACATTGCGCTTATAAAGACCCTGTGCTTGCACTGTATTTTTTTCTGAAAAAAACAAACTAAAAACAAATTACTAGTAGTATACCGGTAGTGTTTAATGAACAAAAAAAAACCAAAACAAAACAAAACAAACCTCTACAAACCCTAATTTTATACATGAATACAAAAATATCTGTACCTCCAAATAATATCTCTCTTTATCACGGGATGGGATGGGACAGGATTTTCTTTGACAGGACAGGATGGGACAGGAATTTAAAAAAAAAAAAAAAAAAGTTACGGGACGGGAAAAATTTGTCCAGAATGCGACAGGATTGGAAATCTTTACTCTTATGGGATGGGATGGGACAGGAACATTTTTGACAGGACAGGATGCAACAGGACTGACGTTTCATTCCCGTGTTGCTCTCTAGTAGAGACCTATCCAAAAAGATTAGAAGTAATTGCTGCAAAAGGTGCTTCTACCAAGTACTGACTTAGGGGCTGAATACTTATGCAACCAGTAAATTTCATTTTGTACATTTTCTTTGCAAATTTTGCTGACATTTAACCTCCTCCTCATATAACAGTGTTCAGTTTAACCACTACAGCTTTGAATAAAAACTGTGCATACATTATTTGTAATTCAACAAAATATGACATTATTGGTAGGGGGTGAATACTTCTGCAAACTTTGGTGCTTTCAGTTTGGTCTACTACCAAGACTTCTGCGGCCACTCACTGTGTATGAGGTTTCCTTGACAACAGTAGAGAAGCATTAATCAGTTCATAGGTCAGGAAATGGTTAGGAGTTCCACACTGCCTCAACAGAGTGGGACTGTATGGTAAAGGGATACTGCAGCTGCCAGTCTCAGCTCTAACCGAGGAGTTTAAGTGCGCCAAGGTTCAATTGGAAATTACACTGGTAGAGTCACACGACGAATGTGTGAGGGAGGCAGCACCTGTGTTGAAAACTGGAAGTGGACGACAAAGGAAGCTGTGGAAAATACAAGGCTGTCCTTTGTATCAGTGATATCATGGGGCAAGTACAGCATGGAAGAGGAGGCCATGGTCTCAGTTCAGCTCCTCCTACATGGAAGAAGTGCAAAAGCAGGAGGAGAGGATGAGGTGCGTAAAGGCAGTATTCCAGGCCAAGCAGGGAGAATGGACGAAATGGGAGAGTGTGGAACAACGCAAGATCAGCTGGCGAGATCTATAGACAATGGAACAGAGCAGGATCAGTTTCCTCATCAGGTCAACATATGATGTTCTCCCATCACCACAGAACCTTAATCTATGGGTAGGAGAGGATCCATGGTGTCCTTTGTGTTCATCACCAGCTACATTTAGACACATTTTGACAGGATGTTAGGTGGGTCTTAGCCAAGGACGGTTTACTTGGCGTCATGACCAGGTGCTGCGATGTTTGGCCTTAGAAACTGGGAAACAAGCACAGCATGATCAACATTTTGCCACCAATGCCAGCAATATATGACACACTAAGAACAATATTCCTCCATCCAGGGGAGCAACCTCCAAGAAAAGGTATTAAAAACAAAACTTGTCTAGACAGTTTATCTTCCAGCACTACAGTTCTGGAATGGCTTTCAATCTAATGGAAATACTTTGGAATGATCTGAAAAAAGCTGTAGCCAAGCATTGTGTGTCCAGTCTGTCTGATGAAGGCAATATGCAAGACAGAATGGGCCCATAATTCACTAAGATGTAACATACTGGTTAAGAATTATCATAAATGTTTGAAAGCCATTGTAACAGGGCAAGGAGCCTTGTACATGGATTTTCTTTATTTATTTTTAGAACGGGGTCTCCCCCTCCGCCCCTGTGCAGGTTATTATTTGGTATTTGTGTATTATGATTTAGTTATTATATTTAAATGACGGTGAAAGCCGTGTGTTTTGGTGTATGATTTATTTGTATTTATTATTATCGTTATGTGTAATTATGACAGCGAAAGCCGTGCGCCGTGTTTGTTATTGTTTTGTTTATTTTTAAAACGTATTCTGGCAGAGGCGAGATTGGTGCTCGTCCTCTGCCAGGAATAATTAAAAGCCTTGTGCAGAAGGTGACCATCTCCCGAGTTTAATTAGTTGTGTAATTGTTGCTAATCGGAAGATGGTCACCTGCATATAAACCTGCAGCTCTCTCGGTTCCAGGTGGGTGTTCAGAGGAGGAATGAGAGCGAGTGGAGCGAGAGAGAAAATTAAAAACCAAAACGTATAGGATCAGTGAAAGCCTAGCCTACAGGCATGTATTGTATTAGATTGTATTGTTTTGTTTAACCTTTTGTTTTGGCCCTTGTGCCTTTTTCTTTGTTTTCTGTTTAATAAAAGTGCGCTTTAGACTGCAGCTAGGGCCGTGATGCTATCCTGTCACACCAAACGATGTTAGTGAGGTTTCTAAGTGATTCAGGCCCTGTGACAGAAATACAATGATTCTTGGTTGTAAATCTCCCTCCCGACCTGTGAGGGCGCTAAGCAGTGAGAACAGAGTTCTCTGGACAGGCTGGTCTGACAGTTCTTTCCCAGGGTTCAAGGGAAGTCAGCCAGCATGGAAGGGGGCGAGACTCCATTGCAATAACGCATTGACCCAGAAGGGAAAAAACGTTGCAGCCGCAGATTGGAGAGGCGGTTGCACTCCTTTACCAAGGGGTCATGTGTGACAGCAATAAAGGGGACGGAGAATCGCAATCTGTTCCTTCGCTTTTGGTTTGTGTAAATAAACTGAGAAGGACCACAGAGACCCCGTTCCTAATCATAAAAGTACTGTGATTGTTTTGTTTGTTTTGTCTTGTAATTGTCTAGTCTTGTCTTTACCAGACAGCTAACACAGTTGTGGAGCTGTCGCCTAGGGCCAGCACTAAGCCAGATGGCCACTTCACCAACAGTCACTAAATAACCTGTATCACCCACCACGAGCACTACTGCACGTACCCAGGACTGGTGACCATGTATGTATTATTGTGGGTCTGATATTGTGTTTACTAGTTGGGGCTGCAATCCCCTTATTGTTTACCCTGTGCAGTACACATTGTTGTGTATTGCTGGGGGATAATTGTTTAGGTCATCTGGAATAAAAATAAAGTTCACTGTTCCAAACTGGATTACAAGGCTCTGTTTAATTACCTCACTGCATCACTCCTACACCTGTACCCACTCAGCCACTTTGTCACACGTGGTGTCAGAATACTGGATCATGGACTGTAACGCACTGGCAGAGCTGCTGGAGGCGCTGGACAGCAGACGGGATGCAGAGGAGAGAAGGAGGGAGGAGCGTTACACTGAGCTCATTGAACAGGTAGGGCTGGCACTTTCCACAGCACCAGCCCCTACAGGAACACCAGCAATGTCGGCACTGAAGGCTCAGACGATGAAGATGATGGTCGAGGATGACCCAGAGGCATACCTGGTTGCGTTTCAGAGGCTGGCTACCACCGCAGGAGTTCTGGGCAAGCCAGCTGGGACCCTGCCTGATCGGGGAGGCTCAGGCAGCCTACCAGGCTATGAGCGACCTCAGCACCGCCAGTTACGACCTGGTCAAGCTGTCCATTCTCCGCTGCCTCAACATTACGGCAGAGACCCACCGGGTACAGTTCAGAGAATACTGGAGATCCCCAGAGACACGCCCCCGGGTGGTTGCGGAGCGGTTGTGTGACCACATGGTACACTGGCTGACCCCCGAGAAGAAAAGCAACCTGCAAATAGGGGAAGCAGTGGTTGTGGAGCAATTCAGCCATGTGGTCGGCGGCGATACCCAAGCATGGATACGGCGCCACAACCCCGACACCCTGGAAGACGCCGTGAAACTGGCCAAGGATTTTGAGGATGCCCTAGTCTCCACCCGGACCAGGATACTGTCGGTTCCCGCCCTTCGGAGCAGCCGAGCCCCTCTTCTCTCTCCTCCGCCACCACCACCACCATCAGCCCCGGGACCCAGACCTCCAAGACCGCTGACCCCAATGGGCCCCCTTACCTCCTCTTCACGAAGACCAAGGTTGGCCCCCAGCTGGGGTAGAGGTGCTGCCCCTGCCCCGTTGCCATACCAGCAATGGGACAGATATTTAACCATTGCTTCCTCTGTCCCCCCAACTTGTTTTAGGTGCAACCAACCGGGACATCTGGCAAGGTCATGCCCCACTGCCATGGAGTGTGATGTGGCCGCGTGTAATTGGGCACCTAAGATAGGTAAGCACGGGGAAAATGGTCGGGAGGGGCCTTGTATGATTGATGTGGTTTTAGGCAATGTGAAAACCCATGCATTAGTGGACACAGGGTGTGAGCAAACCTTGATTAGAACAGCTCTCTTGGGCGGTGTGTCGTGGCGGCCACGAGGTCAGGTGGCTATCTCCTGTATTGATGGAGACACGGCGTTACCTGCTAGTATTGGTGGCGGAAAGGTTGCCACACCCAGTTATTCTGCACCGAGATTGGCCAAAATTCAAAGAATTAATGCAAATAATGGCAGTCTCAGCCGCGCATGTAAATGTGGCAGAAAAAAAGAAAAGGGAACAAATTGGTGATGTGTTTCCTTTTCAAGCTGAAATGTTTTCTTCTATTTTCCATCCTAGACAAACAAATAAAGAGAGAAGGACCACAAAATGGGAGGGAGCACCACTGAGACAAGGCTGGGGTCTGGTGGGAGAGCACTCGGATGGTAACAAACGCCAGTCAAAGGGAGTTGCAACTCATTGTGACCGAGAGGACGAGGTTACTGGGCCATCCAGGGCAGATGCTACTCCAGCCCCTCTCAATATACCGGACATAGTGTGGGGCCAACATAATGACCAGTCACTAGTGTACACTTGGGGGCAGGTCTGGTCTATTGAAGGTAAGGATGTTGATGGTGCTGGGGCGCTAGTATTTCCACACTTTAAGGGCAATTACTGTATAGGGTAAATCTAACCGTGGGCACAGAACAGGCTGTAACACAATTATTGGTTCCCTCTTCTTGTCGGACCGAGGTCATGAGGCTGGAGCATGATATCCCTTTTGTGGGGCACCTCGGAGCTGACAAGACAAGGGAATGGATATTGGCTTGATTCTATTAGGCAGGGCTTCATAATGAAGTGATGAAATATGTAGCCACATGCCCAGACTGCCAGAGAGTAGCGCCGGGTCGAGAGTGCCCCGCCCCTTTGGTCCCATTGCTGATTATTTCCACCCCATTTGAACGCATTGCAATGGACATAGTGGGCCCTTTGCTACCTTCTGATTCTGGGTATACGCATATATTACTGGTGGTAGATTATGCAACGCGATACCAGTAAGCAGTTCCATTGAGGTCCACTAGTGCAGCTGCGATAGCCAAAGAACTAGTGCAGATTATGTCTAGAGTAGGGATCCCCAAGGAAATCCTGACTGATCATGGAACTAACTTTCTGTCTAACATGTTACAGCAAGTGTACAAAATATAAAAAATACGTCCCATCAGGACATCTGTTTATCATCCTCAGACGGATGGTTTGGTGGAATGTTTCAATCAGACCTTATGAGACGATTTGTGAATCAAGAGCAAAAACATTGGGCATCGCTTCTCCCCTACCTCCGTTT
This sequence comes from Acipenser ruthenus, assembly GCF_902713425.1. Classification (NCBI taxonomy): domain Eukaryota; kingdom Metazoa; phylum Chordata; class Actinopteri; order Acipenseriformes; family Acipenseridae; genus Acipenser; species Acipenser ruthenus. Next base: position 39,158,506 of record NC_081194.1, read on the forward strand.
TGCAGTGAGAGAGGTGCCGCAGAGTTCGACAGGGTTCTCCCCCTTCGAGCTCTAGTACGACTGACAGCCTTGCAGCATCCTCGATCTGTTGAGAGAAGAGTGGGAGGAGCACAAAGGCTTGTCCAAAAAAGTAGTGAAGCATGTGCTCCTACTAAGAGATCGTCTGGATTTGGTAGGTCATTTGGCCCAGAACAACCTAAAATCGGCTCAGCACCGACAGCAGCAGCATTACAACAAAAATGCACTAATTTGAACCTTTCGTCCAGGAGACAAGGTAATGATGCTGCTTCTCTCCTCAGAATCGGAATTATGTGCTAAATGGCAGGGGCCATATGAAGTGATTCGGGCTATAGGAAAGGTGAATTATGAAATTAGACAGCCTGATCGCCGTAATGTATGTGAAATTTATCATGTAAATTTATTAAAGCCCTGGCAGGCAAGGGAGGTCTTATTTATAGCCCCAGGCAATGTATGGGATGATTTAGGCCCCTGTCCAGAGACTCCTAGCACTAAAATCATTTCGATGGGGGAACAATTGTTTCCAGAGCAGCAACGGGAACTGCGTAAGCTTATTGAGGATTTCAGCGATGTTTATTCTGACGTGCCCGGCAGGACTAACTTGGTTGAATATGACATTGTCTCTCCCTCAGGTGTCACAGTAAGAGAGAGACCTTACCGGATCCCAGAAAGTCGACGAAGTGGCGTTCGCAAAGAGGTATGGGACATGCTCGAACTTGGGTGATTGAGCCTTTCAGGAGCGAGTGGTGCAGTCCAATTGCCAAGAAAGACGGCACCAATCGATTCTGTGTGGACTTCCGGAAGGTAAATGCTATTGCCAAGTTCGATGTGTACCCTATGCTTCGGGTTGACAAACTTCTAGATAGACTGGGAAAGGCAAGATTTATCTTGACCCTTAACCAGCAGTTCTAGAGAGAAACACGCATTTTCAGCACCAGAAGAGCTGTTTCACTTCACAACCATGCCGTTTGGGCTACATGGTGCACCTGATGGACCAGGTTTTACTCCCACATCATGAATATGCAGCAGCGTATATTGATGATGTGGTGATTTGCAGCTCCACCTGGCGAGAGTATTTGGCTAGGGTCACAGCTGTCCTTCAGTCTCTAAGGGTAGCCCAGCTAACAGCTAACTTGAGAAAATGTGTGTTTGCCAAGACAGAAACTCAATATTTGGGATTTTTAATGGGAAATGGAAGGGTGAGACCCGTGGTCACCAAAATCCAGGCTTTGGTCGACACGGCAATCTCCAGAACCAAGACTCAGGTGAGGTCACTACTGGGATTAGCTGGTTATTACCGCCGCTTTATCCCCGAGTATGCCACGGTGCTTAACCCTTTAGTCGACCTCACCAAAAAGAGTGCTCCAAATTTAATTTAGTGGTCAGCTGAGTGTCAGGGGGCGTTTGATACTATTAAGCTAAACTGTGCCAGGCCCCCACCCTTATAACACCTGATTTCACCAAGAGATTCATCCTCCACACCAATGCGTCAGATGTGGGTTTGGGTGCAGTCTTGTCCGAAAAGGTAGATGGAGTAGAAAACCTGATACTTTAGCTCAGTAAAAAGATGCTACCTCGGAAGCGCAACTACTCCGTAGTCGAAAAGGAGTGTTTGGCCATTAAATGGGCTACTCCTTACTATATTACCTGCTGGGACATTCATTTGATCTTGTCACTGACCACGCCCCACTCAAGTGATTAATCACAATGAAGGATAGCAATTCCCAGATAACTCGGTGGTATCTGGCATTGTAGCCCTTCATGTACCACCAAAATGCTGATTATTTTTCCCAGGAGGGGGGAGTAATGGGAAAGATAGATTCAGCCGAGTGTTCCTTCGGCTCCACTCTGAGCGGTGCTATATGTGACAGAAATACAATGATTCTTGGTTGTAAATCACCCTCCCGGCCTGTGAGGGCACTAAGCAGCGAGAACAGAGTTCTCTGGACGGACGGGCTGTTCTGACAGTTCTTTCCCAGGGTTCAAGGGAAGTCGGCCAGCCTGGAAGGGGGCAAGACTGCATTACAATAACGCACTGACCCGGAAGGGAAACGATGTGGCAGCCGCAGATTGGAGAGGCAGTTGCACTCGTTTACCAAGGGATCATGTGTGACAGCATAAAAGGGGACAGAGAATCGTAATCTGTTCCTTCGCTTTTTGTTTGTGTAAATAAACTGAGAAGGACCGTGAGAGACCCTGTTCCTAATCATAAAAGTACTGTGAGTGTTTTGTCTTGTAATTGTCTTGTCTTGTGCATTACCAGACAGCTAACACAGTTCCGGAGCTGTCACCTTGGGCCAGCACTAAGCCGGAACTGCACTTCACCAACAGTCACTAAATAACCTGTATCACCCACCACAAGCACTGCTGCATGCACCCAGGTGACCTTGTATGTATTATTGTGGGTCAGATATTGTGTTTATTAGTTGGGACTGCAATCCTGTTATTGTTTACACCGTGCAGTACACATTGTTGCGTATTGCTGGGGGATTATTGTTTAGGTCACCAGACCTGGAATAAAAATAAAGTTCACTGTTCCAAACTGGATTACAAGGCTGTTTAATTACCGCACTGCATCACTCCTGCACCTGTTCCCACTCAGCCACTTTGTCACAGGCCCTCAGCACAGTGTAGAAGGTAGAAAGCCTGACTGGTAGCATTCACCATATAGCAGCATCTCTGCCAGACATGCTGCATAACATGAATGCTAAAACTGATGTGAGAAAGGACTTTACTTTTAAGGTAAGTTCTAGTGTTTGTTTGTTTTTTTTTTTTTAAATAGATGTCAGCGCTCTAGTCTTACCAAGATTCATTTCCCCCAGAGATGTTCTTGTCTTCAGCCTGAGGTCCATTGGTTTCCTCTCCATTGTCCTGCATTTGTTCAACCTGAAGTTGATCACTGGAGTTTGAACTGGATACAGATGGAGATGGAAATGAAGCATTCTTTTCTACAGCAGGTTGGCCATTTGGTGGCTCTTCAGCAGTTATGTCAAGAGGGGTGTTAGTTGGTGGAGGTGGAGGTGAAGGCTGTTGGGGAGCTGATTGTTCGCTGGGTAGCAGTTCTGATTCTGCAGGCTCTTTACAGACTGAGTCACCAGCCTCTTCCGCTTCTGGAAGGCAGCTGCTGGGACTAGGTCCAGGAGTAATCTTTGGGGAGTTTGTTGTTGGGACTTCATGATGCTCTGGCTGTTTTGTAGGTTTCTTCTGAACCTTAGGGGCTCCAGAGTTGCCTTTTTTGCCTGCAGAACTGTCCTTGGAAACTTTTTGCCGACCTGTTGTGGTTGAAAATGTTGATGGTGTTGAAGATGATGGTTGTGAAACTGGCTTTGAAGAAGCAGCTTTTTTAGGTTGAGAGGATTTGGCTAAAATAAAGACAAAAAGTATTAATATTAATAGTTGAATCCATAACATTTTGTGAAGACGTGACCTCTTTTTCTGTATTTTCTACTTATTCCCTGTCATTCTACCTGCTCTATCTGGTTAAAAGCAATCTGCAGTTTACAGCAATTAGGAAAGTAAAGGAAATACATTTCTTAAATATGGAAGTTAGTAACATACCTCCCCTGTCACGAATGTACGTACAAATTAGAACCAGCAGCCGCATGAAACATTAGTTTGAACATTTGAGAATACAGTAATAATCACTCACCTTTTAGAGTATTTATTTATTTTGAGTTGGCCTTTCATTGAAACCTCATTAACATCTTTAATTGTGCATCAGGTCACAGTAGCTCAGCTACCTACTGCAATAACTTAAGTTTTGAACAGCTGAAAGACAGGGGTGAAATTCTGCCAGTACTCATTGGTACTCCAGACTGGAACTTATTTTAATGCCAGTACTGGGTACTGGGAGTTATTTAATCTGCTTTTTATCCAACACACATGCATTTCATCCACTCTTACGCAGCCTACTAGCGTTCCGTTAGAAAACAAGTCTTGCTTGTCACAGAAACTAAACAATCATTAAAATATTCTTGAAATTAACCAATGGCAATGGATGATCTATTTACTTTAGTTCTTGGCAACAAGATCTTGAGGAGAAGTTATTTGGCAGCTTTGGTGCCAATCATTATTAAACCAAATCGGTCAGTCTCATCCACCTATGGATTTCTAGGTGGATGAGACTAAGTCATTTACTACATTATCAGTTAGAAGTATATTACATTATCAGACAGGTCAGAGTTATTACATTATCAGTGAAAAATGATTACACTATCGGGCAGAAATTTCTATTACATTATCAGTTGAGTTACTACATTATTGGGTGATTATTACATTATAGGCAACAAATAAATTATTGAGGATTATTACATTAATGGTTATTAAAATCATAGTTCTGATGAATTCTTCATAATCAGCTAAATGTAGATCTACAACTATCCCTGCGGCAAGAATGTTGAATCCCGAATACGGTCAGCTCCTTGCAGTTGTTTAAAATGTATTTTGTTTAACACTGAAGCAACTGACCGTATTCGGGATTCAATATTCTGACTGCAGGGACTGTGGTTAATAAATTTAAAAAAGCACTGTAACAGGGCGAGGAGCCCTGTATGTATTATTTATTTGTTTATTTTTAGTACGGGGTCTCCCCCTCCGCCCCTGTGTTATTTTGTATTTGTTTTGTTTGCTGATTTATTATTGTATTTATATTTATATGACGGCGAAGCGCCGGGTGTTTTGTTATATTATTTTAGAAACGTATTTAAATGACGGCGTAGCCAAATGTTTGTTTTTGCTTAGTAGCGTGGATGGGTAGCCCCATCCACAGTAATTTAGAAAACTCGTGCAGATTGTGGCCGAGGGGTAATAGAATAATTGCCAACTAGTTGAACCCCTCGGCCACGATATATAAGCCTGCAGCTCTCTGCACACAGGGAGGTGTTTTGAGAGGAGGAACAAGAGAGCAAGGAGTGAGAGAAAACGAAACTTAAAAATTAAAACTATAGGTTAAGTGAAGGCTGCTGCCCAGCCGGACCTCAGTATTGTTTTGTGTTTGTGACTTGTTTTGCTTGAACTTTTATTTTGCTCTGTGAGCACTTTGTTTTGCATTTAAAATATTTATTTTATTTTTGTATTATTTAAATATATACGGCACCGCCGCGTCTTTATTTTGAACTGCAGTACTTCCCTGGTGTCAGTTTCCTTCCTGCTTCTGGCCTGATGTCACGACTCAGCCACCCTGTCACAAGCACATTAAGCACTTACAACCCTATAGGAACACTCGGCTGAATCTATCTTTCCCATTACTCCCCCCTCCTGGGAAAAATAATCAGCATTTTGATGGTACATGAAGGGCTACAATGCCAACTGAATGTGATTTTGCAAGTTGTATTTGGTTGTAGAGGAGTGATTAAAAAAAGTAACTCATGCAAGCCTGTCGTTTTCCCTCTGTATTGTGCGCATTCGTCGTTTTTGTGCATGACAGTTCAGCATGAGACGTAACGGCTGGACGTTTTAGTTACAGTGTTCAGAAATTAGGATTTAAGAGTTATGTTTTGGTGCACGTTGTACTGGTTTTACACAAAGTGATTCCTGTTCAGGTATATTTATTAACAGAAACCAAAAAAAAGAAAAAACTTCCCTAACCATGACCCACACAATGTATTTACATGTAAAAATCTGAAGTGAAATAAATACCGACGGACAGGTTCCTCTATACTGTATATCCACAGATTGATTAATAAATTCTAGAACCAAATTTTATTACAAATGGATAAGTAGTTCCCTTTCAAGAAATGTAACCATTACCGAATGGGTATTTACCTCCTAAAGACCCGAATCCTGAATACTTTATACCAAAGCTGCTCTTGTAGCCTGTGATGCAGTCGTAACCCTGCCCCTGAGGGATGTTGCCCTGGGTAAGGGTGTTTGCTAAGAAATAAATAATAATAATAATAATAATAATAATAATAATAATAATAATAATAATAATAATAATCAAAAGTACTGCAATCTCAGATCTCAGCGCCATTTTTCCTTTCAAGACTGACCTGATCGGAGAGCCTTGTTCAGATAAGTACATTGTTGCTTATATCTGTATATATTTCACATTTTATGTGTTTTTACACATTTTGTATGTGATATTTAAGCAAATTGCTGAATCGTTTTCTATTTTACGTGTATTTGTGTGCACTACAGCCTGTTACTAGTTACATCCCGCGCAGCCTTGAGCCCCTCGTGAAGCCAGTGGCTCGAGTCGCTCCTTCCCAGGGACCCAGGAACAACGTCAGCTGACTTTGTTCTCTCCCCCCAGACTGCATAGCTCCGGCTGGAGCTTATTTTCTTTCTCATTTTTTGCTAATTCACACCATACGAGATGTTTTATATTATTTATATAATTGTTAAATTGCTGGTTTTTGTTGAGAATCTTTTGTTATTGTGTTATTTCTGTTTTTCAGATAATCATCCGCAGGCCTGTCTGTAACGTGGCGTTTGCACGCGTACAGTAAGAGCAGCTGCTTGCTTCAGCAGCATTGCGCAGGACAGACATACTCACTTCGGTGCTGTTGTTGGTTTGCATCACAACCACAGTATCTCTGCCGTTTTGGTGAACACCATTGCAAAGGCTGCTAGTTCATTCTAACAAGCAGGCTTCCCTCAGTCTTGTGTTGGTACTGATTGAGTGGTTTTGCCAGTGGCTTTTACAGGTGGGCATTCCTGTACGTTGCCACCCGCGGTGACTGCAACACGGTGGACCCGTACCGAACTGGTACTGTGATCACCGACCCGCTCCCGACCCGGTGCCAAACTGACCTGGTACTGAAGCCACTGAACCGGTACCAAACCCACATCGCAGTCACTGAACCGGTGCCGAACCAAACCAGTAACAAACCGGTGCAGAAGTCACTGAACTGGTACTGAACCGAAGTCTACCAGGTTCTAAACCTGTACTGACCTGGTTCCGAACAGGTGGACAGGAGGACAGGTGCTCTTCCTGCCTGGGGCCACAGCATGCCAAGGAGGCACTGGTTAATTGCAGCTTCTACACATTTTCTGCCCCTTTCTCCAAGCGCACGCTTAAGAAGAGGCTATCGCACAGCTCTAAGGAACATTCTGCATCCCTTAGTCCTGCTCAGCACTCTCCCCCATCACCCTCTCAGAGAAGTTGCTGCCTCCTCACCCCATGGCTCTGCACCAAGGGAGAGCAGACAACACAAGAGGCAGAAAACCGTCTTCACGTCGCCGTTCCGGGCGATCAGCAGACCGGAGCAGATGGTGAAAATCTGGGCAGCTGTTTCCCACCAGGGAACTATTCTTGCTGAATGCCCCGCCTGACCCCTTGGGGCCCCATGGGGCTGCAAGCACGGATTGGCCACAGGAGGACATGCTGTCCATCACCAAACAGGAGCTGGCGTTCCCGTCTGAGGATGGAATGTCCCTAGCGATACAGCTCTCCCTGTCAGCACAGCCCATACCGCTAATCAAGAGGGCCCACAGCAGGGGAAACAAGGCAATACATTTTTGATGACAAGCCTACCACCTCATCCCATATCCCTAACAGTTCACAAAGATTTTTTATATGAAATCCAGTCTTCCTGGGACCATCCTGCAACAGCTCCTGCTGTTTCCCGTATGGTGGACGACCTACATAGGGTGCATGATGCAGGAAAATCTCCACTCTCCACGGGAAATCCCCCTCCACGTTAAAGGTCTATCTCGCAGCGATTTCAGCTTGCCATATCAAGATTGACTTGGTCTCCCCAGGAGCTCACTTTCTGGCGGGGCAATTTTCTCGGCAGCTTCAACCACCTATAAAGGACATTGTTCTTCAATGGAGGTTAAATGTGGGGCTTAATGCACTCATGAAGCCTCCATTTGAACTCAATTTGAAATTGCTATCTTTTAAAGCAGCTTTCTTGCTTGCTATCACCTCCGCAAAGCTGGTGAGTGAGATGCAGGCATACTCTCTCATGAAAGCCTATGTTTTTTTTCATACAGTGGCCAGGACAAACGTCATGCTCGCCACCAATTCTGCCTTCTTGCCGAAGACTTTCCATGTCAACCAGTCTCTGGAATTGGAGGCTTTCCATTCACCTCCTTTCCACTCTGACAGGGAGCGACAGCTCCATACATTCTGCCTAGTTCGGTTCCTGGCGTATTATGTTGACAGGACAAAGAGTTGGAGGCAGTCTGAACAATTTTTTGTCTGCTATGGGGCAAGCCCTGTCTAAGTAGCGGCTGTCCAAGTGGATAGCACACACAGTCAAGACTGCCTATGAGCTGGCTAAGTTGCCCCCTCCAGAAAAGCTCACTGCCCATTACACCAGGAGCCTTGCAACTTCGTGGGCTTTATTCCATGGTGCATCTATTTGGGTCTTTAGGCGTTAAATACCCATTCGGTTATGGTTACATTTCTATTTAAGGGAACCAGGGTTATGATAATAACCTAATATTCTCTATTGTGACAAAGCATAACATGCAAAAAAATTAAAAGTACAGCTTTCACGATCTGCAGCACTTTCTACAAACCACAGAACTCACACACAGATGTTTTAGGTCACTTCAGAGAACTTGAAAATGCAATGTTCTCATGATTCATTAGCAAAGACAGTAGGATATCAATGAAAGGAAAAGCCATGCAAGCAGCAAACTCATTGGCAATGTCCCAAAACAAGCAAAAAAACAATAAAAGGGAGCTGCATCAAGCCACAGCACTGACTGAACAAAGCACACTTCGACCAACAAAGCAGTTTTGTTTTTGTGGTGTTGAGCTCTATGAAAGATTCATGCAAGTTTTGCTTCACTGTGAGTGTTCACACTTCTTTTCTGAGAAGGATGGGGTGAAGGGTAAAAACTGTGCAAATGCATGTGAAGATACATTTTCTGTGTCTGTCAATAGCTCCCTTACTGGTTTAGTGGTCAGGATAAAGATAAAGTACTACTACTGGTAATATACTTGGGCTTTGGAGGTTAACTAAAACGTGGGGCCTCAGGGGCTTACTGTGCATAAACCACAGGATTATTCACTAATTAAAGGCAGACATGGTGGACTTTTAATTCAACAGATAAGAAATTATTTACTACATGTTACTTTTTTCACAAATATATTCACCTGAAAATTACTTAGCAAGCATACAGAGCTAATAAAATAATTCCAGTAAATCTTACGTAATTGGTCAGATTTTGATGACAGGGCAAAGCGCGTTTGTCCCTCATTTTGATGAGAAAAACACAGAGCAAACTGCCATTTACCCTGCAATGCGATGTTAGTGAAATACTTTTCTGTCTGCATTTAGGAAACACTGCCAGAATTTTTCAGATCAGCACGAAGATGTATGAAGCCGGTCGGATCATTCTGCCTGTTCAGTGTCATGTTGGAGACATCCTAAAAGCTGTATTGGAACGATAGATTTATACCTAAGCTTTAGTAATACTGAAAAATTCATCCTTTCAAATGATGTGTTGGATTAGCAAATAACTGGATTTATAATGATGTTTGCAGTACACAAAGTTTTGCATTCATTGCCCCCTCATCTGTCACATAGACAGTAATGTATTTAGTGCAGTTGGCAAATGGGGGTGTCACGGAGTGACCCTAAAACCCTTCCCTTGTACAAGTGCGAGCACCTTTTTTGAGTGAAAGGTATATGCGGCCAAGATGTCTGACTCTTTGATAGAAAGTTTAATTTATTTGAAGTCTTCCCACTGATGATGGGAATGAGAATGTAGAGATGGGAGCCCAGCTACAAGGTTTAAGTTTTTGCAGGTATCAGACTTTTAAAGGCTGTCACCCACACCTGAGAGCAGAAACTGACCCAAAACTGTCACAGCTACTGGAAGCAGGCTGATCTTTGGGAAACAAATTGAACATTTGTGAAACTGCAACAAATATTGTAATGACTGTAATGTGTTTTAGAAAATATTTTTAGCAGATGTGCACAGGCCTGTTGTGGTGTTCACAGGACCAGTCCGAGCTGAGCCTGGCGCAGAGTTCAAATCCTGTTGGGAACGTTCTAGACATGAATTGGATGATTTAAACTAATCTGTATTGATTGAAATAATATGATATACTTTTTGTCAATAATTATAATAATACTGTATATGTTCCTTTCAAAAATATCTGCATACTCAGTAGAAAACGAGAAAATAACCATCAAGGTATGGGACATTGCCGTCAGGCAGTAGGGATTGGCTGAGCTTTATGTCAAAGCTGCCGATAGGCCTCCGCGCAAGCTGCAGTGTAAGCCCGCCCCCCTGGGAGCTTACTATACGCAACGCACGGAGAGTCACTTCCTCTTTTGCCCTTCAGGCCGTGAAGGCTTCCAGAGCGACCTCGCGGCTTGATGGTTATTTTCTCTTTCAGGGAACCGGGGTTGCATCCGCAACCTATCGTTCCCTTTCAAGTCGAAAATAACCATCAAGGTATGGGAACAGCGTACCCAAGCTGTCGCGAGGGAGGATTCTCGGCAGTAGGGCAGACTTACGCCATAACGCAACTGCGTAGGCAGTACATCTACACATATGCGGAGCTGCGCCTCAGCGTCTATGCTCGCAATGACACCTGTCCTAAGGTGGAATAGTCACACCATATTGTCAACCACTCTACACGTCCGCAACCTGAGGCGTCATAGAGTGTAACACAGATGCTCCAAATGACAGAGTAGAGGATTCCAGTACATTCAACCGGTAGAACCTCGTAAAAGTATGCGGTGTAACCCAACTGGCTGCAGCGCAAATGTCAGACATCAGCACCCCTCTAAAGAGGGCCCAGGATGTTGCCATACCCCTAGTGGAATGTGCCTTCAACTGCCCTGGTGGCGGAAGGCCCATAGAATCATATGCTAACTGAATAGCATCCACTATCCAATGAGAAAGGCGTTGCTTAGACAACGGCTGACCCAAAGTCTTAGAACCATGGCATATGAACAGCTGTTCTGTTTGCCTCACAGTCCTTGTGCGGTCAATATAACACTTCAATGCCTGCACAGGGCAGAGCATGTGTAACCGCTCTTCCTCTGGGGAAGAAAAAGGAGGAGGATGGAATGCCATCAACTCGACTGGTTGGTTCATATGAAACGGGGATATGACCTTGGGTAAAAAGGTAGGATTTGGACGCATGGAGACCTAGAACCGTCTCCTGCGAAACGAGTACATGATGAATGCACCGAAAGTGCATGTAACTCGCCCACGCGTTTTGCTGATACCACTGACAGCAAAAACGCAGTCTTTATAGACACGAACTTCATATCCACACTGTGGAGAGGCTCGAACGGTGCCTTGGTAAGGGCTTCTAGCACCACATCAAGGATCCATGACGGTAAACTGGTCGTCCTTGGAGGCCGCAAGCGTCTTGCGCCTTTTAGGAACTGAGATGCCAGAAAATGGCAACCAGGTGATAACCCGTCAATGCGTACATGGCAAGCCGAAATGGCGGCTAAATACACTTTAAGTGTAGAGGGAGATTTCCCCTCATCTAGCAGCTTCTGCAGAAACTGTAATATCACTGCCATTGGGCAGGAGACCGGGTCATGGCCCTCAGCCAGACACCAACTTTGAAACAAATGCCACTTATACGCATACTGCGACCTAGTAGAGGGCACTCTCGCACTCTGAATAGTCGATATAACCGCCGTCAAAAGCCCTAAGGCTGACAGGCGCTCCTGCTCAGGGGCCAAGCCCATAACTGCATGAGTTTGGGGTTTGGGTGCCATAGCCCTTCTTGGGCTTGGGACAACAGGTCCGCTCGCAGAGGGAGCTCCCTCGGGCGACTGTGCAACAACTGCACCAGACTCGGGAACCATATTCTCCGAGGCCACCGAGGAGCGATCAGAATCACTGTCGCTTGCTCTACCCTGACCTTCTCCAAGAAGGTGGGGAGCATCGGAATCGGTGGAAATGCATACAGGAGCCCTGGCGGCCATTCGTGAGCCAGTGCATCGACTCCTAGGGGGCTGTCGAGGTCCTTCACCGAGAACCATAGGGGACAGTGCGTGGTCTCTCGCGAAGCGAAGAGATCGACGTGCGCTGTGCCGAACCATTCCCAGATGCGCTCTACCACCCGAGGGTGAAGACGCCATTCGCCTGCAAGAGGACCTCCTCTGGACAGGAGATCCGCTGCGTTATTGACTCTGCCCGGTAGGTGAACCGCACGCAGAGAGGCTAAACGCGGTTGTGCCCAAAGCAACAGTAGTGTTACCATCTGGTGAAGACCGGGGGACCGCAAGCCACCCTGGCGGTTGATATACGCCACTACCGTGGTGTTGTCTGACCGCACTAACACGTGCTTGCCTAGAAGCACTGGCAAGAAGTGCCGAAGGGCGAGGTCCACCGCTCTGAGTTCCAGAGCATTGATGTGGGCCGACCTCCAGGGTCCTGACCACACTCTGCGAGTCCCCGACCCGTTCCAGACTGCTCCCCAACCCTGGTTGGAAGCGTCGGTCGTAATAACCTCCCTTCGGAAGATGGGACCCAAGCGTACGCCCTGCCGGATGTTCGACTGAACTTTCCACCAGCGCAGTGCTTCCCAGCAGGTTCGGGATACCCTCAACCTGCTGTGTTTGTCTCTCCGCGGATGCAACGCGAAAGCATTGAACCAGGCCTGCAGAGGTCTCTGGTGTAGTAAGCCCAAAGGAAGGGCTTGCGAGGCGGCAGCCATCAACCCCAGCATGCGCTGACACAGCTCCATGCTGACTGTTTCTCTCAACCTGAATAGGGAGAGACACCGCTCCAGCGAGGCAACTCTTTGTGTCGACAGGGTCGCTTCCATGGACACAGAGTCCAGATGCAGATCCAAGAATTCGGTCTGTTGGCTCGGCACGAGGCGGCTCTTTTCTGAATTGATCTTCAGACCTAGCTGCTGAAGATGGTCTGTACCCATCACTGTGTGCTGTGCCAACTGCTCCTTTGACTGCGCGCAGACGAGCCAGTCGTCCAGATAGTTCAGCAGTCGGACGCCTTGAGCCCGCAAGGGAGCGAAAATGGCATTATTTTATTTATTTATTTCTTAGCAGACGCCCTTATCCAGGGCGACTTACAATCGTAAGCAAAAACATTTCAAGCGTTACAATACAAGTAATACAATAAGAGCAAGAAATACAATAAAACAAGTAAAGTACAAGTTTGACAAACCACAATTCAATAATACAGCAGGTAATAGTGATAGTTACATCAGGATATGATTAAATAGTGATAGTTACATCAGGATGTGATTAAATACAAAGTACTACAGGTTAAAAACTTGGCAGATTACAGTATTCTGAAGTACAGGATTAAATGCAGTAAAATAGGGGCTGATAAGAGCAAAATAAAGCACATTTACATGAAGGGTGATAGTGTCCCAGGATACAAACAGAGGAGTTCTACAGGTGCTCTTTGAAGAGGTGAGTCTTAAGGAGGCGCCGGAATGTGGTCAGGGACTGGGCAGTCCTGACATCTGTAGGAAGGTCATTCCACCACTGCGGAGCAAGGGTGGAGAAGGAGCGGGCTTTGGAGGCAGGGGAGCGTAGCGGTGGTAGAGCTAGTCTTCTAGTGCAGGCGGAGCGGAGAGGTCGAGTGGGGGTGTAGGGAGAGATGAGGGTCTGGAGGTAGCTGGGTGCAGACTGGTCAAGGCATCTGTAGGCTAGTACAAGAGTCTTGAACTGGATGCGAGCGGTGATCGGGAGCCAGTGGAGCGAGCGGAGTAGTGGAGTAGCGTGGGCGAAGCGAGGCAGAGAGAACACTAGGCGGGCAGCAGAGTTCTGGATGAGCTGGAGCGGACGGGTGGCGGACGCAGGGAGGCCAGCCAGGAGGGAGTTGCAGTAGTCTAGGCGGGAGAGTACCAGGGCCTGGACCAGGAGCTGGGTAGCATAGTTGGTGAGGAAGGGTCGGATTCTTCGGATGTTGCTCAGGAAGAATCGGCAAGTGCGTGCCAGAGTGGAGATGTGCTGGGAATAAGAGAGGCAGGGGTCCAGGGTGACTCCAAGGTTCTTAGCTGAGGAAGAGGGAGAGAGTGTGGTAGATTCCAGAGGAACAGAGATGGAGAGATCAGAGGAGGGGGAGGAGGAGGGAAAGAAAAGGAGGTCAGATTTAGAGAGGTTGAGTTTGAGGTGATGCGAGTGCATCCAGGAGGAAATAGCAGACAGACAGGTAGAGATACGGGAGGAGATGGTGGAGTCAGAGGTGGGGAAGGAGAGGAAAATCTGAGCATCATCAGCATAGAAATGGTATGAGAAACCATAGGATGCGATGAGGGGGCCCAGGGAGCGGGTGTAGAGAGAGAACAGGAGAGGACCCAAGACTGACCCTTGGGGGACTCCAGTTAAGAGAGGGTGAGGTGTGGAGGTTGCTCCACGCCAGGTTACCTGGTAAGTGCGGTTGGAGAGGTAGGAGGAGAACCAGGCCAGAGCAGTGCCAGAGATCCCCAGGTCAGCAAGAGATGATAGTAGAATAGAGTGATCAACAGTGTCAAAGGCAGCAGAGAGGTCGAGGAGAATTAGGACAGAGGAGAGAGAGGCAGCTCGGGCACATTTAAGTGAGTTGGTGACAGACAGGAGGGCGGTTTCAGTAGAGTGAGCAGAGCGGAAGCCAGATTGGAGAGGGTCAAGCAGAGAGTGGTTGGACAGGAAAGCAGAGAGCTGGCGGTGTACAGTCCGCTCGAGGGTTTTGGAGAGGAAGGGTAGGAGGGAGACAGGACGGTAGCTCTGGAGGGAGGTGGGGTCGAGGGTAGGTTTTTTGAGGAGGGGAGTGATCGAGGCTTTTTTGAAGGCAGAGGGGAAGATACCAGAAAGTAGAGAGGTGTTGAGGAGGGAGGAGATGAAGGGGAGTAGAGCAGGAGCAGCAGCTTGAAAGAGGTGAGTGGGTAGGGGGTCCAAGGCACACGTGGTGGGTTTGTGACCCTGGAGCAGGGAGGAGAGGTCAGAGTCTGAGAGGGGCAAGAAGGTGGAGAAGGAGGGTGAGTTAGTAGGGGTTGCAGTGGGTGTAGGAGTTGGAGCGGGAGGGGGTGCGGGGGAGGGAGAGGTGTTAAAGAGTTTGCGGATATCTGAAATTTTAGAAGAGAAGAAGGAGGCAAAGTCATCAGGGGAGATAGAGGAGGGAGGAGGAGGGGGGGGAGGCATCCATACACTTCGAAAAGGTTAGAGGAGCTAGAGACAGGCCGAATGGCAGGACACAAAACTCGTAGACCCTGCTCTGAAATGCGAATCGTAGGTACTTCCTGTGACCCGGACAGATGGGAACATGAAAGTACGCATCTGTCAGGTCTACGGTGGTAAACCAGTCGCCCTGCCGGACAGACTGGACAATGTGCCTGTGCGTAAGCATCTTGAACGACAACACCCGTAGGTATTTGTTCAGTACTCGCAGATCTAAAATAGGGCGGAGCCCACCGCCCTTTTATGGCACTAGGAAGTACTTGGAGTAGAACCCCTGGTCGGTCAGAGCAGGGTCTACTAGTTGAATGGTACGCTTCCTGAGCAATACCTTTATTTCCACATTCAGAGCTGAGGACTGAACCGAGTCCTTAACTGCAGTTACCACCACTCCCCTGAAAGGGGGGGTGGGGTTTAACCGGAACTGAAGGGTGTACCCGGTGAATATAGTTTTGCGCACCCAGATGTCGTTGGTGCACTGTTGCCAGAACAGGAGCTGTGGAACAGTGTAGGGGTGGGTTAACGGCTGCCTGGGTTTCTCAGGGCTGCTTAGGCTGCGCTCGCTCACGAGGGGCCTGGCCAGAGCCACGAGGACGCGGTCTGCCACCTCCTCTAGGGCGCCACCCTCCGCGCTGCGGTCTTGCAAATGCAGGTTGGCTGCGTGCTGATACACCCCAAAGGGGCGGTTTTACTGTCCTGTGGTTGCGCCTGCTGCTGCGGCGGTACCCTGCGCCACTGGCGTTCCTGTGGCCGCCTTGGCTGGAAGGGTTTGCTTGGCCACATTTTTGCCAACTGCTGTGACGCCTCACGTGCCTTGACAGAGCGTTGCAGCATCTCCTCAACCGCTGGGTCAAACGTGTGCCCCGGTGATTTCGGAGCATCTAGCAATGGGGCCTTATCAGGCTCCTGTACCCTCGCCTGCGAGAGCCAGAGCTGCCTTCTTGCCACCACAAGAGAATCAATACTCCTGCCCTGTGCTCGCGCATTCAGTTGAGCCAGCTTAACCAATAGCTGCGCAATTGCACCCAGCTCGGTCCTAAGGGCAACAGATGGGCACTCAGGCAGATCACGGATGAGCGCCGCCTGGTAAACCGTCAGGAGGCTGGCCACGTTAGACAGCCTAACTGCCTCTGTAGCCGCGGCATACCCCTTTTTTAGGTGGGCCTCCGTAATCCTACACTGCCTGTTAGGGCAGGAGGGGTCCTTAGCCAGCCCCGATAATGTTGGCGACTTTACCAACGCGGCGAACGCAGCGCCCACTGGTGGGAAGGACGCTAACCCAGCTTCGCTCGCTCCGTGCATGGTGAAGACCGAAGCCTTGCGAGAAGTTGCAGGGGCGGAGGCCGGGGCCCCCCAGGTGGACTGCACCTCCTTAATAAAATCAGGGAATGCTGGTAGCATCCTGGACTGAAGGGGCGGAGCTGACGGCGACTCAAATAGAGAGCGTCGTGTTGGCTCTAATGCAGGCCAGTCCACGCCTAAGTGACGGGCTGCCCTCTCCACCACTGACCACATAGGGTCATTAGTATCCAGCACTTCAGGGTCATCCTGTCCAGAGTGCTGGGAAGCCACCTCAGGCTCCGTGCCCTCTTCAAATAGTGGCTCTGCGTCGGACGCGTCCCTTGAGACAGCATCGACGTCCCACACTTCCTGGGGTTGGCCGTGAGGCACTGGTGGAGGAACCACCGGCTGACTAGCGATGGGCCCGGTTGTTAGCTCTGGAGCCCGAGGCGCCACATTCGCTAGGGTCATGAGGAGGGATTGCTGTCCCATCATGACCTCCATGAACTGTGACATTTTGGAGGTGAGCTCAGCCACTCCAAATGTGTCCTGATATCGCCTGCCCCTTCGAGGGGAGCGAGAGTGCCTTCTACGGCGAGACGATCGAGATCTCGACCTAGACTCCCAAAGGGATGTGCCCCACGAGAGGAGGGACTGCGGGAATGTTCCCAAGCACGCCTGGCTGGGGACCTCTGACCAGCTGTAAGCTGGGAGGATGGGCTCCGGGGGAGCTGTGACGTCACCGGCGGCGTCAAAACAGATGACGGTGGGGCCGAGACGGTATGGGACGACCCCGAGGATGGGGAACGACCCCCAACCGCCTTCCTAGCTCTCTGGCGAAGGGTGCGTGTCTGGAACCCCGCACATAGATGGCAGTATGCCCTATCTGCCAGGGCAGATGCGGCATGGTCCGGCCCCAAACATGTTACGCAGTCTTCGTGTGGGTCGCTGGCAGGTAACTTGGCCTGGCAGGTCACGCATTGGTGGAACCCAGACATCGTGCCTAGCACTCGCAAGCACTGACGAGCAGTAGAGCGAAGCGAGGAGCACTGATGTGCGTGCGTTGAACGCCGAAGCGTTGAGCACTGAAGTGCGTGCGTCAAACGCCGAAGCGTCGAGCACCGACGTCGAGCACCGAAGTGCGTGCGTCGAGCACCGCCGCGTCAAGCGCCGAGGTGCGTGCGTCGAGCGCCGAGCACCGAAGTGCGTGCATCAAACGCCGAAGCGTCGGGCACCGAGCATCGAGCACCTGAAGTGCGTGCGTCGAGTGCCGCCGCGTCAAGCGCCGAGGTGCGTGCGTCGAGCGCCGAGCACCGAAGTGCGTGCGTCGAGCAACGAGGACCAAAGTGTGTGCGTCGAGCGTCGATGGTGCGTGCGTCGAGCACCGAGCGCCGAAGCGTCG
Source organism: Acipenser ruthenus (assembly GCF_902713425.1). Classification (NCBI taxonomy): domain Eukaryota; kingdom Metazoa; phylum Chordata; class Actinopteri; order Acipenseriformes; family Acipenseridae; genus Acipenser; species Acipenser ruthenus. The sequence goes on from NC_081194.1 coordinate 39,176,272, forward strand.
AACACCGAAGCGTCGAGCACCGAGCGCCGAAGCGTCGAGCACCAAGCGTCGAGCACCGAAGCGTCGAGCACCGATGGAACGTGCACCGAGCGCCGAAGCGTCGCGCACCGAGCCCCAAGTGCAGAAGCACTAAGCACCAAGCGCAGAAGCGCTGCACAAAGCGCCGAAGCGCTGCACCAAGTGCAGAAGCGCTGACACCAAAAGCGCCGGAGCGCGAGCGCCGAAGCGCAAGTAGCGAGCGTGGAACGCTAGCACAGACGCCTACGCGTCAGCTGACCCGCCAAGCGGAGACGCTGAGTGCTGGTACAGTGTCTGATGCTGTGCAATACTTACCTGATGGTGCTGGGGATTTTGCACGTTAGTGGTTATCTTCCTCTGTATAGTGAAAGGGAATTTTTTTTTTTGTGTGTGTGTTTGGACGCTGCTGCAATATACAGAATAAAATATATATAGTAAGAGAGGTGTAGTATACAGTTACCACGTGGCGGGTAGAACGCGCCGCGGTGGAGAAGGAAGACTGCAGAGCAGACTACACGCACACACACGGTCTAGCCTAAGCGAGACTGAGGATGCAGATATGTGCGTGGCCTAAGGCCAACGCAACATGCGTCCTAAACAAAAAATATACAATATATATATAAACAATATATATACACACAATATTTTACAAAAACCCCAAAACACAATAATAATAATAAAAACAGAGGAAAGACGGGGAGACCACGAAGAAACGCGATGCCGAAGCAAAGCGTGAAGGAAATATATAATGTAAAAACAATATATAATCCTAAAACAATAATAATAATAATAATAATAATAATAATAATAATAATAATAATAATAATAATAATAATCATTACTCCGAAGAGTATAACTGAAATAAACTCGGAGAAGGGGATAAACCAGCTTCTCAAGCCTAAGCTTATTGAGTACAGTCAGTTAGACAGAGAAAGGGGTCAGACTTAATTCAGTAAAATAATATTAGCAACTGTTATACTGAAGTAACTGAATTAGAAATACATGTTACAAAATCATTTAAAGTGAAACTGTTATACAAATAACAGTATTATTGTTGAAAGAACATATTACAGTTAAAAACTAAAGAAGTTCAGTACTAACTTTTAAAGAACATAAAAACAGCATAAATAATATTGCAGCAAATTATGAACAGGTTACAATGATTTAAACTAAGAAAACTTAACAAGTGGTAATGTTAGAAAAACAGCTTGTCTATGTGCCTTTGTTATTAGTGCACATACACTTGTCTGTAACCTTGAAAGGAAGCTAGGTATTACAAATTAGTAAAAACAAAAGGGTAACCCTTTTAGACAGAACGATATTTGAAACTAAAAACCTATTTGATTTTATCTGACTGTGTTGTTACTAAGCATAGAGGTTTTTAAAAAAAAAAAGTATTCTGATCTAATAATAGAATGACAAAACTCTCTGAAGAGAAATAATATGTTTTAAGTATTTTGATCTAATAAGAAATATAATATTTAAACTAACAAGTGTTTTGCTTGTTAAGGCTCTACTGTAATACAAATAGACTGTAAAAGCAGGAGTGAGCATTTCATTTAATCAATTTAAAAATTAGTTCAGTTTCTTTCTCCAACTAAACAAAAATCTTTTAGACATTACAATATCCATTAAATTAAAGAAATAAATGTTTAGTTTATATAAAGGTTTTACTGCAATAAAAAAACAGGAACTGTTAGGTTGGAATATTAGACAAATAAAGTGTAAACTGTATTCAATAATTTTAGTACACAAAAAACCTACAGAAAAATAGCCTTGCCCTTATCTGCTTGCAAGCAGAGCAGTGCTAGATATGGAAGGTTCTTTTTGGCAGTCAAAGTGAGATTTACTCGTAGTCCGCCGTTTTGAATCGATTCTATAATAAGAAAACCTCATAGAAGGGATCATTCCACGAATTAGGGGAGTTGTGTCCAGTCACAGTTCTTATCAAATAAGTAGCGACTTTCTTTGGGAGAAAACTGATTTCATGCTGTGAATTTGGATGAGTGCTTACAATGGTGTTTCATATTAATCAAAACAATACTCTTGGCAAGAAAACAGGATGTCTGAATCCTGCTTGTGCAGGCAACTTTTAGAAACAGAGCGAGAGGTCAGGCATAGTCAGAGAATGGAACAGTTAAATAAGGCTATTATACTTAACATGTTTATTATAGCTTAAATTTAAATGAAAATAATTGAGCTGACCACTGTATGCTTATTCAAAGGCAGTCTTTGTCAAATACTTTGTTAATACATATTTGTATATGAAGTTAAACTGAAAAGGTGAAAAGGTAACATAATATGCGGCTAGGAGGGATATATATACAGTGCCTTGCGAAAGTATTCGGCCCCCTTGAACTTTGCGACCTTTTGCCACATTTCAGGCTTCAAACATAAAGATATGAAACTGTAATTTTTTGTGAAGAATCAACAACAAGTGGGACACAATCATGAAGTGGAACGAAATTTATTGGATATTTCAAACTTTTTTAACAAATAAAAAACGGAAAAGTTGGGCGTGCAAAATTATTCAGCCCCTTTACTTTCAGTGCAGCAAACTCTCTCCAGAAGTTCAGTGAGGATCTCTGAATGATCCAATGTTGACCTAAATGACTAATGATGATAAATAGAATCCACCTGTGTGTAATCAAGTCTCCGTATAAATGCACCTGCACTGTGATAGTCTCAGAGGTCCGTTTAAAGCGCAGAGAGCATCATGAAGAACAAGGAACACACCAGGCAGGTCCGAGATACTGTTGTGGAGAAGTTTAAAGCCGGATTTGGATACAAAAAGATTTCCCAAGCTTTAAACATCCCAAGGAGCACTGTGCAAGCGATAATATTGAAATGGAAGGAGTATCAGACCACTGCAAATCTTCCAAGACCTGGCCGTCCCTCTAAACTTTCAGCTCATACAAGGAGAAGACTGATCAGAGATGCAGCCAAGAGGCCCATGATCACTCTGGATGAACTGCAGAGATCTACAGCTGAGGTGGGAGACTCTGTCCATAGGACAACAATCAGTCGTATACTGCACAAATCTGGCCTTTATGGAAGAGTGGCAAGAAGAAAGCCATTTCTTAAAGATATCCATAAAAAGTGTCGTTTACAGTTTGCCACAAGCCACCTGGGAGACACACCAAACATGTGGAAGAAGGTGCTCTGGTCAGATGAAACCAAAATCGAACTTTTTGGCAACAATGCAAAACGTTATGTTTGGCGTAAAAGCAACACAGCTCATCACCCTGAACACACCATCCCCACTGTCAAACATGGTGGTGGCAGCATCATGGTTTGGGCCTGCTTTTCTTCAGCAGGGACAGGGAAGATGGTTAAAATTGATGGGAAGATGGATGGAGCCAAATACAGGACCATTCTGGAAGAAAACCTGATGGAGTCTGCAAAAGACCTGAGACTGGGACAGAGATTTGTCTTCCAACAAGACAATGATCCAAAACATAAAGCAAAATCTACAATGGAATGGTTCACAAATAAACATATCCAGGTGTTAGAATGGCCAAGTCAAAGTCCAGACCTGAATCCAATCGAGAATCTGTGGAAAGAACTGAAAACTGCTGTTCACAAATGCTCTCCATCCAACCTCACTGAGCTCGAGCTGTTTTGCAAGGAGGAATGGGCAAAAATTTCAGTCTCTCGATGTGCAAAACTGATAGAGACATACCCCAAGCGACTTACAGCTGTAATCGCAGCAAAAGGTGGCGCTACATAGTATTAACTTAAGGGGGCTGAATAATTTTGCACGCCCAATTTTTCAGTTTTTTATTTGTTAAAAAAGTTTGAAATATCCAATAAATTTCGTTCCACTTCATGATTGTGTCCCACTTGTTGTTGATTCTTCACAAAAAATTACAGTTTCATATCTTTATGTTTGAAGCCTGAAATGTGGCAAAAGGTCGCAAAGTTCAAGGGGGCCGAATACTTTCGCAAGGCACTGTATATATTTTGACCCACCTTAATATAATCAAATAGAGCTGGTGTTACATATTAAAAACATCTCTCATATATACACATATACTTGTATTATATTATAGCAAGGATTCTGTGAACTTTGGTCCACCTGACTTTTTTAGAAAAAGGAGGAGTTGGAAAAAGAGAGCAATGAAATCATGTTTCAGTGTTTTTTGGCAAGAAGTTATACTCAATCAGTTTTGAAAAAGGAGTTGACCAGATCCTTCTAGAATGTATCATTAACTTAAAGATAAGAAATATCAAGGCTGAGTGATGATTAGATTTACTTGGGACTCCTGATGTATTCAATGGAGGGAAAATCCTATAAAACCTATAAAACCCCAGTCAAGTATTGCTCAACTTGCTAACTACAAGTTGTGTGGTCCATGCTCTGAAGATCTCTGAAATTTAATAAACCAAAAACAGCACTACTACTGCTCTGATTCGTTAAAACTTCAAATTAAATGAGTCTGTGTGAATTTCTTGAATATTAAAAAGTTGTCTGGACATATAACAAAACCACTACAGGAGTTTAAAACATCTCTGTCCTCCTTGAACGTCTCCCCTGAGTTTAAGATTGTGCTCAGATCATATACAGACGTGCTCAAATTTGTTGGTACCCATCCACAAAAAACGAAGAATGCACAATTTTCTCTGAAATAACTTGAAACTGACAAAAGTAATTGGCATCCACCATTGTTTATTCCATATTTAATAGAAATCAGACTTTGCTTTTGATTTTTTATTCAACATAATATTGTAAATAAGAAAACAAATGAAAATGGCATGGACAAAAATGATGGGACCGCTAACCTAATATTTTGTTGCACAACCTTTAGAGGCAATCACTGCAATCAAACGTTTTCTGTAGCTCTCAATGAGACTTCTGCACCTGTTAACAGTAATTTTTTCGTCTGTGAACATAGAGCTGATGAGACTTGCCAAAAAGCTCCAGTTTTGACTCATCTGTCCAAAGGACATTCTCCCAGAAGGATTGTGGCTTGTCAATATGCATTTTAGCAAATTCCAGTCTGGCTTTTTTATGTTTTTCTATCCAAAGTGGAGTCCTCATGGGTCTTCTTGTATGGAGCCCACTTTCGCTCACAAAGAGAGGGATGGTGCGATCAGAAACTGACGTACCTTCACCTTGGAGTTCAGCTTGTATCTCTTTGGCAGTTATCCTTGGTTCTTTTTCTACCATTCGCACTATCCTTCTGTTCACTCTGGGGTCAATTTTCCTCTTGCGGCTGCGCCCAGGGAGGTTGGCTACAGTTCCATGGACCTTAAACTTCTTAATAATATTTGCAACTGTTGTCACAGGAACATCAAGCTGCTTGGAGATGGTCTTGTAGCCTTTACCTTTACCATGCTTGTCTATTATTTTCTTTCTGATCTCCTCAGACAACTCTCTCCTTTGCTTTCTCTGGTCCATGTTCAGTGTGGTGCACACAATGATACCAAACAGCACAGTGACTACTTTTCTCCATTTAAATAGGCTGAATGACTGATTACAAGATTGGAGACATGTGTGATACTAATTAAAGAAACTAATTAGTTTGAAATATCACTATAATCCAATTATGTATTATCTTTTCTAAGGGGTACCAACAGATGTGTCCAGGCCATTTTAGAATATATTTGTAGAATAAGCAATAATTCATCTCTTTTCACAGCTTCTTTGCTTTATTCTATGACATACCAAAGGCATGCAAGTATACATGATAAAATAGCTTTTAATTTCATCACTTTTCAGGAGGAATGAAGCATTATTTCAATGAGCTGTAAGGGTACCAACAAATTTGAGCACATATATATATATGTGCTCAAATTATTTATACTGTAGCCTATTATTTATACGTACTCTTTTTATTTATATATATATATATATATATATATATATATATATATATATATATATTTATATATTTATATATATATATATATATATATATATATATATATATATATATATATATTTATATATATATATATATATATATATATATATATATATATATATAAATAAAAAGAGTACGTGCGAAAATTTCTGACATGGGACCCTGGTTAGATGGTACTGGTGTTTTGTAAAACTATTGTATACAAACAATGTCCACATTTTTGAAATCGAAAGACTCTTTTGAATGATGTACTGGATGTATGCAATACACAAAATTATGCAACTTTATTCATTTCCTCAGATCACAGTCCATTTGATCAACTATTGCATGACTTAACTTACATTCCAGCATGCTATGTCAAAAACAATGTTATATGTACCTCCAAATGAGTACAAATGACTGGTCTGAAATAAATGACCAAACACAGGTATGAAATTGGCTTTATATTTAAGAAAACTGTTCTTTTTTTGATCAGGACTAAAGTTTATAAGACCAGGGTGTAGTGGCAAAACAAAGTAGTGGAGCTGTCCTACAAAATTTACATTGAATTAAATGAAATACTGAGTCAAATGAACGAGTCAAAATGCACATATTAACTAATGTTACTAGCATATGTATTAAACAAAACAGAAACAGCGGCACAGTTAAATCAGTTACTTGAGTTGTAATAACACATAAAACACAATGCACTGAATTATGGGTCGCAATCCCATAGCTGTGATAGGCTACAGTATAAATAAAGTGAAAACTGAAAGGGTAAACATTTCTTCATATCGCTGGAGAAAAATAACAAGGATGTGGTATTAAGTCGTTTTTCACAGCCTTTGGCCATTTCTATGTATGGTATTAAAAAATAAAAAATATGAAATAAAAACCTTGCCCGCTAGCCTGCGTCATACAGCAGAGCTGTGTCTACCGTATATATGTATACACAACTGAGTGAGACTAATCAGTGATTTACACTCATTTGGAGGTACTTATAACACTAGTTGTACAATAGCTGATCAAGTGCACTGTGATCTGGGGAAATTAATAAAGTTGTGTAATTCTGAGTAGTACACACATCATTATAAATTCAGTTATGTGCCAATCCAACACATCATTCAAAAGGGTGGAGTATTTAGATTTAAAAAACGTATATATACGATAGTTTTACAAAACAGCATTAACATCTAACCAAGGTCTTCCCATTTGCCAGCTGCTTAAAATAGGCGGGGGTAGGTATGGGACGTATGCATTTGATTTTTTTATTGCCCATTGCTATTGAACATATTTCATTAAATCATATATATTCACATAAAGGAAGGTAGCAGCCATTGAAAACAAAAACACATCAGCTGGATACAAATTGAGTCAGAGGGAAAGCGCAGGATTCTTGTAGTTATAATACTTGTAAAAGAAAAAACAAATCAGAGTGTTTATTTTATTATGGCTTTGCCAGTGTCTTTTATATAGGAAGATGTGAGACCTGTGAAGTGGTAGCAATACACATCAGGTAAGATTTCTTGAAATTATTTTGTTAGCTTAATTGGTAGCCTTATAGTCATGAAAGGAAAGTAGAAATGTAAAAAAATAATTTACACTTTTGCTAAACGTATTTTTGTATCATTATATATTTTTTCACTTTTTATTATTTTTTAGCAAAACACTCAATAGAGAAAAGACCTTGATAAACATGGCCATAAATGCATAACATTTTTACTTATTCATAAACTTTCTCCCTCACATTTTGTAAGAAGTCACCACATCATCAGTTGGATTCCAGGCTGCATGCGTGACACACCAACATGAACCACATTCGTACTCACCATTCACATGATTAGTGATTTGTGAAGTTTGTTTAGAAGGAGGGGTATGTGGCTGCTTACTCGAGGGTTTGGGCAGTTTTTTAACTGGGGGTTCTTCTTTCTTGGTGGCAGAAGCTCCATTGGGAGCTTTTGGAGGCAGCTGGGATTTTTTGACTGGGGGCCTCCGAGCATGTATCGGATGTGCCCTCTGAACTGGCTTCTCTACAGAAACAAAGGTGGATAGAGCCCACACATGTTACAGACAAACAAAAGAAGGGCAGTATGAACAGCACACAAGATGTTAGTACACACACAAGGTGGACACAGACAGACAAACAAAGTGTGTTACAGAGTGATTCATTTAAGTTTTTAAACTCTAAGGTACTGAGTGCTTAAACTTATTAGAGAGGTATGGTAAAGCATACTTAAAAACATGGGAAAATGCATAGAGTAACCATGAGAAAACTGCAAAAGTACTGTTAAGAAAAATGAGTATGTTTACAATGATTTTTGGGACAACAGAATGGAACCTTTTTCTTTTTTTAGAACTATGAGGTCATCATACCATCATTGTACTATTTTTTTCTAGATTTTGAAAATGAATGTTTAAATCGTCATATCAAAATTGTGTCAATTTCCATGGTCAAAGTACACTTCCTGATCTTCAATAATTGCCTAAAATGCTTATCTTAGAAAGTCATTGTAAACACCCTTTTTAAAGCAATGCACATTTAATTTATATTATTATCAGCCTCTATGCAAAACCAAGATTAAAATGACTTGGCATGAATAATGGTTAATTTTCTTCACTCCAACTTCTAACGGTTCAAAGTATGTAGAATATGAGATATAATTCATAAGTAGCGTGTACAAGAGCTTGTATGTGTGGAACTTTTTTTTCTTCTGTGTTGTTTCACTGTCATGAAACATGTCATAATCATTATCCAGTTTTTTGGTTATCTGAACATTTATTGATTGCAATATTGGTATTGTCTTGGAACACAAAAAACCGAAGCATGGATTACTGGACAGTCCTTGGAATATTTCATGTATTTAATCCAAAGACAGTCATGACTAAAACTAAATTTTTATATTTACCTTTTTTGTCTTCTGTTTCATCAGTTGGTGATGTTTTCTTCCCCTCTGAAGAGTCATCCTGCATTTCACTGTCCACTTGAATCTCTTCTGCTACTGGCTCTATGCAGATATGCACTGTGTGTCCGTTTGACGTTTCTGGGTTAACAGTATCACATAATTAAAATGATAAAGTAACGTGTGTGTCTGCTATTTTAATACCAACTCAAACAAAACAATAAAAACGCACTTAACTATAAAAGCAGAAAATACATGAAACTAACATATAGATCGCCCACAAATTATACAAATCAGTGTTCCTGAACCATTTTTAACTGTAGTGTGATTTACATGGACAGTATGTTCATTAACATAACAAATTAATGCCCATGCAGTGTTTAAATAAATTCATGTTCCTAAGATTTAGCCAACATTAGCATTACATAGGGTTGGGACGATTTATGAGAACTCTGTAATATCATATCAAATGGTAAAAAAAAATTGTATTATAAAAATAATTACCGGAAATTTATCGGAAATCTACAATTTTTAATGACAGCTGAATTTGCTATTTCTCATTTAATTATTCCACAAGTAATTCCAAGTATTCCATCTGTTCTAGTAATCATTGAATTAGTACGTCTTGCAGTGTATTAGAGCAGCCACCACTTCTGCCCTGGTTGGGTGCATACCTAACTCAATGGTAGTTTTCAGCACTGAGTCAACAAAAATGTCACTAAAAGGTCACCATTTCCGAGTATTTAGGAATGCTTTGTTGATTAATGGACGTCACTGCAATGGCTGCTGCAGCTGTCTGTGAAGTTTTATGTGGAGAGAAAATGATAGAAATATCTGACAAAGCAGATTCTATGATTGAAGCTGTGGTATAATGGCAGCTTACTGATACAAAGCGCAATGCAGAGACATGTGCAAAAGTGTGCAACTATGTACCAGACTGGGTCAATCTATATTCTGAAATAGGTTTTAAGTAGCAATTCAGACTTTCTCGGAGCTCAGTGCTGGTATATGCTAATATAGCTAATTCTCCCTTAGTATTATATAATAAAACTGTTTTACAATAATAATGTCTTATAGTTACTTTTTTGCAGTTTGCACTGTTTTATAAATTACAACTAGTTTAATAGTAAATAGTTACATTAACATTTACTGTTTTGAAGCTGATATGCTTTGTAGCACAGTTTGATGGTAGCTGTGGGTGTCACCATCTTTTTTTGTTGAGTAGCTCACCAGCTCTTAAGCTGCATCCACACTGGACCCGAGTGACGCGTATGGAGCGACATTTGTGCCAAAACTATCCGGCCGTTAGTTTGTCAATTTGTTTGTCAATTCGTGAATTTGTCAATTTGTTTTTCAATTTGTGAATTGGTCAATTTGTCCAGCAATTTGTCCATAAATGTGTCAATTCATACAGTAATTCATAAACGTATTTGTTAATTCATCTAATAATTCATTAATTAATTTGTCAATTCATTAATACGAAAGGCTGTACGGACGTGCAAATTTCCAAATCATCCAAACAAACTTCCCAACAAACAGACAAACTTCCAACTGTCAATCTCGCACTGTGCTGAAAACACTGCAACCTTTCTAGCCAATGGGAGCACACACTAATATTTTAATCAATGAAAATCCAGCCTCACTCAAAACTGCTTCAGCCAATAATATTTAGAAGGGCGTTTCAAAAGATATTCTATTTAACAAGATACTCGACTCCGCTGATTTTCAATGGAGACTTCCGTCTCACTGCGCGCAAAGCATTGTGGTATATAGAGAGTTAGGCAAAAAACTTCTATGGAGAGTTAATGCAGGCGTAAGAAATGTTGCTGGTACGCAGTGGTGGGGTTGTGCTGTACTGGGTCACACGGTGGTGGGGATGCGCTGTACTGGGTCACGCGGTGGTGGGGATGCGCTGTACTGGGTCACGCGGTGGTGGGGATGTGCTGTACTGGGTCACGCGGTGGTGGGGATGCGCTGTACTGGGTCACGCGGTGGTGGGGATGCGCTGTACTGGGTCACGCGGTGGTGGGGATGCGCTGTACTGGGTCACGCGGTGGTGGGTTCGTGGTAATAGACGCGCTGTAGGGTCTGGATACGCCCTGAGACACCTTGGTGTGAAGGGTGCTATATCAAATGAAAGATATTATTATTATTATTAATTATTAACAATTGCAGCAGAATTGTTTGATAACATTGCAATTGCAATGCTATTTTGTTAAATTACAATTACAGTTACAAGTATGCTGCAGTAATTACAATTATAATTACACAAAAAAGTAACAAAACAACACAAATACAACTATAATTGACCACAGGTCTGTGATGAATTACTGTAGGTCAAGACCTTTTGTATTCTGTTTCACACTAAAATACAATTTCTTGATTCTATTTACTTTCTCCACAGAAATCCTATTTTAGGAGTGACCATTTATCCCTACAGAAGAGGCCTGTAGATCCTACAGAGTATTATTTTTATCCAGAGCCTGTATTCCACAAATCAAAAGTGTGTTGTCTATTACATATATCTAGTTTAGTCTGTAAAGGAAGACATATTTTCTCTTCTTTTGAAAGTCTTTTTTAGACCTCAGCAATAGTGGAGCAAGCTGGTAATGACTGTGATGTTAAATAACGCACACATAATGATGTTAAATAACGCACACATAATGATTGTGATGGTCAAATAAAGCACAAATAATGCCTCCACAAGCTGTCTAGATAGCAGAATAAATAAAACAAAACAAACACATCAAAGAGAGATCTGGCATGAAAATTCACTAAATTGTACAGTGGTGATTCTTGTTTTGATACTGCAAAAAAGGTGGAACCAAAGCTATCGATATCTGATGAGGAAAGAATGGATACATAATTTAAACAAGCATATAAGAAACACTACTCAAACTGAGCTTCTAGGAAACAGTTGGGATTCTAGCACACAGTGGCACTGCAATGTAAGGTAGGCATCTGTAATAACAGAACAACAAATATCCCCAGTTATTTTTTTTATTCACATGTTATTAGATATAAAGGGTTTTTTGGCTAAATAAATAAAATGGTTTCGAGCAATGAAACTTGGCAGGTGGCGGCCGTAGCTAAGCTAACACGATTCTTGGACCCTGGAAGGGCCCCAGTAATTTTCAAAGTAGTATTCCATTATTTATCAGCAGAATCCAGGGGGTACATGACAACGTTTGAGAGATGGCATCCTACAAATCCGTCAAGAAGCAAAAAGCGGCCAACTGACAGTAAAATCACTTGTACAATATATGAAGTTTGAACATTTATTGCTGGATGTCTGCATGACATGCAACAACTTTCATTTACACTGTATACAGTTCTACCCCGTTATAATGCGACCTGTTATAGTGCGGAATCGGTTATAACACAGTAAGGTCATGCTCCCATTTCCCCCATAATGCAATTTGACTCGCAAACATTGGGTGAACGTTTCAGATATACAATACAAAGCATCGCAGACAGCAAAAAAACTAACATCTTTCTCTGTTAAAATGAAACTCGATGCGGTGGACAGAGTAAGAAAAGATGAAACTCAAGCAGCAGTTTCAAAGGATATTAATGTTGCAGAATCTACATTCCGTGGATGGCTAAAAGAAAAGAGGTTTTCTTGATAAGATTGACTCCAAAGAGGGCTGCTCTAGGAAAAAAAATGCACTGCGCTAAAGAGTGAGACAAGCTGCTGTGTGAATGTGCTGCTGTGAGAGTGCAAGACTGTTTGTTGTTTTTGATGTGGCCCAGGTTAACTGGGGCTGGGAATAATTGTTTCAATAAACCATGGATTCGAGTACCTGCGAATTGTGTGTGTCTCCTTCCTTCATTTTCCATGGTACACTACAGTACCATGACAGCAATGTTTAGTTGGGCCAGCGTTGGGTGTGCGTCATCAGTTTTGATGGCCCTATGCTAGCAACTGATGGTGGGCCAATGTTGGTACATTGGCATTTAGTCATTATCCTGAGGTGAGCCAATGTTGTGCCAAATTCAGTTTGCAGATTGTTGAGCCAACGTTGGCCCTTGGTTATCTTGCCAACGGCAACCACTTGCCAACCATAAATCAACATTGGGCCAACCTAGTTTGCTGACTGGGATATTAATTTGGCTTGTGGGTGTGGTGTTGAAGGACAAAGCAGTAAACTCAGGAGTAGAAAGTAAAAGTGTGAACTCGTACAAACTTTATTTTCAATCTGCCATCTTACATCCCAGAAGCTCGATTTCCTTTCAAAGGCAACTAGAGTAAAGATCCAGTGCCGCCTAGTGGTCTATTTTAGTAAGGCAGACACAACAGTGGGCAATGTAAATCATTTCAGGAACAAAAATGCCAATATTCGTTATTAGGCGAAATAACACAGTCTCCTAATTATGGACCCCAACACCTGCATTGTAACGGGGTAGCACTGTATATTTAACTTCCGGAGTTTTAAAGCCCTAACATTTTATGGCAGTGCAGTTACAATCCAGATGTATTAGCCCTGAAGGCTGTCTTTTGATTGGTAATTTTACTTTCCCTTTGAGGCAAGCTGTTTTAATTTCCCCACTTCCTGCCTAAAATCCACCAAATCCAATATTATCACCCAGTTGTTTGTTTGTCTTGTTATCCCCCGTTGGGGGTGCATATCTTCATTGGGAGATGCAGTGGAGCAGGGCTACAGAATGTTTGCACCCACGCGCACAATGTGTGCCGAAGGATTTGGTCACTCAAAAACACATGCACACTTCACTTTAATTATCATGCTCTGCTCTGTTTGAGGTGTATTTACATAAACAAGATAACATAAAGCATGATGTCATTTTTTACCCTGCATGCCGTGTACTTGCAAACAACACGTGACCGCAGTAATACAGTAATACAGCCTCAGTGGGACTACAAGCTTTTTGCTATTTTCTTACATTTATTTTTATTCATATTTTGGTAAAATGTCCACTCTTATTATTAAAATGCCACCTCCAAGTCATCAGAGGGTGAAATGCGATTATTGTAAAAAATAAATGAGACGAGATCACGAATGCCTACTAAGATTTTAAAAATATATATAATAATAAAAAAGCACTTTTCCCTAAATTTGTAAAAACAAGGCATATTTTCAATAAACAAATAAATAAATAAATATTTGTTTTAAAGCAGTGCTGTGTCTAAGATATCCTCTTTACAACCCACAATAATGCTCACACAGGCTTCCATTTAAAGAAAATGAATGCCAGCCCCTTTTGGTTTTCTGAAACAACACACACAATACACTGTGTTTGTTGCTTATTGCTGATGCACTTTAATGTTTTGAGAATATTTCCCATTCAGTCAACAAACCCTTTAGCCAATACTTTAAGCCCAGCACAGGAAAACTGGATACGTATCAAGAAAAGTTAAGCAATATTCCCTTGGAAGACACCAATGCAGTTTTGAAAACACTGGAGAAGCAGTTTTACCTAGTGGAACAATAAATGTACAGGTGAAACTCAACAACCTGCCTGAGCTACTGCAGTTATATGCAAGGCCCTGTGTAATTCACGGGAGTGTCACAGGTAAAATATTCTATTTTGTGGAATGTGCATGGAACTATTTTATAAATGTTATAAATTATGTGTACAGATAGAGACAGAAATGCACTGACATCATCAAAACAGCCTGCAGGTAAAGTGTACCCGCTTTCAGTTTTACATCAGATGCATGCTCACCATTTAGGCCTTGCAAAAGAAATACAATGTGTAACACATACTGATCTTGGGCATTAGTTGACTCGTCAGTGACCACTGACAAGCAACCAGACTGTTTTACCAATTCCATAATCTCCTGCTTGTGATACTCGGCAACTTTAGGTAAGCTGGGCTGATGAAGGAATCGCTCCACCATTTGCTACAGTCAGTCTGAACAATTTACGTAATTTTTGGTTGGCCAATTTTCAAGAGGGATATTTGCGCAAACAAACATCTGTCAGGTCAAAATTGAATGTGTTTCGTGCTTAATGGTTTTCAGTGGACTTGAAACACAGAAGTCACCGTTTTTTGTTTCTTTGCAAGTAAATATAACAGGTTTCAATGAGACCTGTCACACAGGGGCTTCATTTGGCTTCGTGTCCAGGAGCAGCGTGTCCAGATTCCTCCCAGAGCAATTCTTGAAGCACCGCTTCACTGACGCGTGTGCTCTTGACCAATAGCAGCCAACATCTGCGTGATGTCGAAAAATTGAGGAAAAATTAATTTACACAATTCAGAAATTCCCAGTTTTATATGACGCTTCATCTAAAGTTCACAGGGACACACAGCAAAGAGAAAATGTTTGGAGGCGGATCTCTTCACAGATCAACATACCAGGTGAGTTGTCTTTTATTTGAATCTAGCTAGGCTTCGTCCCTTGTCATCTGAATCTTCCCTCTTTCAAACTTTGAAAACTGTGAAAGATGTAATGCTAATAAACGCCTGAAGACATGAAGCTAAAATGTTTGTTAAAATTGAAAAATTGCTACCACGTCATAAATTATGTTTACATCTCTGTATACACAATGTATGTATATGCTTACCTGTTGATTTGTACGTAGACTACTGTAGCCAGGTAAACATTCTTCCGCTCTGATTCTATTACTTCTGATTAGGGGGCGGGAAGCTCTATTATTTAAACCTGCTACAACAACGTGCTGCTGTAACAAGGATTTAATTCAGCTGGGTTTGGTAAAGTTCAAACACTCGCTTTTATGTCGTGACCTAATGATCCAATGGGGGTCTGACGTTTAAATACAGTAGATCATTGAAACAGGGAGGCGACGGTTGTCACTATTTATTTATTTCTGATCACTTAAATTATTGTATTGGATTGTTTTATAATTATTATTGTTTGTTTTGTTTTCTAAATTTCACTTAAGTTTGTTGATTTGATTTATTTACTCGCCCAGTGTGTGTGACGGAGAGCGAATTAATCCGAGTCAACAATCTCCCTCCCGACCTGTGAGGGCGCTGTGTAAGAGGAACAGTGTGCCCCGGACTAGACGGTTTGACAGTTCATTCCAGGGTCAGTTGGAAGTGGGCTATCCAGGAAGGAGGCGGAGCCACAATACCAGAAGTCATCGCCCTAATATGGTAGGAGATGTGTCAGTCATGGATTGGAGGAGATGTGATTGCACTCGCTACCGAAGGGGGCAGGACTGAAGGTATATCAGGGGATGTGGCCAAGGATCTATTCCTCTGTTATGGTTACGGACTGACCGCAAGGAGTAAAAAAGAAACCGTGAGTGTTTAGTGTTGTACTGTCTGTCTATTAACTATTCGTATTTGTCATTTGTAGAGGGCTAAATATCTGGGAGCTGTCACTGATAAGCCAGCAAACCCAGACTGCACTGTACGACTGTTAAGCACCAATATTGTATTCACAACACCACGTGCACCCGGAGCACTCACTGTTGGACTGGTGAGGTTTTAAAGTGTGTGTTTATTATTATGTCGGGACTGAACCCTTTGGTTTTGACTGGTTGTACACATCGTTGTGTATAGTCAGTCGTATTATTTGAAAGCAATTAATAAAGCTTCGTTTTCACCATTGGACTGTTGTTACTAAGCACTGCATCACCTTTACACCTGTGCACTACAAACCACTACAATGCCACAGTGCATTACACTGACCTGCCTACAAGGCCAGCTTTCCAGTAGTGCTATTCATTCATAAAAAATAACTGATATCTTGTTGTGACGAAGAGCGAATGAATCCGAATCAACAATCTCCCTCTCGACCGGTGAGGGCACTGTACAACAGGAACTGCGGGCTTCATACTGAATGGTTGGGCAGTTCATTCCAGGGGCAGTCGGAAGCCGGCCATTCAGGAAGAAGGCGGCGTTACGGTACCTGGAGTCATCGCCCTAGTACGGTGAGCGAAGTTTCAGTCATGAATTGGAGGAGACGTGATTGAACTAGCTATCGGAGGGGGCGGGGCTTAGGGTACTTTAGGGGGACCTGACGCCGTAATTGGTTCCTTTGTTGTGGTTAATGGGAGGAGACAAGGACGGAACCTTGAATGAAGTGTGGGTCCATTGATAAAACGCTTGGTTCCATTGATAAAACGGTTGTGTTTGTTTTGCCAGACGGCTGATACAAAGCCGGGAGCTGCAGCGAGAAGCCAGCCCGGACCTGAACGCATAAGAGCACCAGCACTCAGAGCACCGCACCTGCACCAGAGCACAGAGTGTGGAGACGTGTTGTTTGTGACTGTATTATGTGTTTTGTGTTTGAATTATTCTTTCGGGACTGCAACCCCTTTGTTTTTGTCGCTGGCAATACCCATTGCTGGGTAGAGCCAGCTTTATTATTTAAAAACCTCGTCAAGGAAATTAAAGAACCTGACCTGTGAACCTTGTGTTTGTCCTTTGTCTGGAGCACCTTGAATCACCTGTACACCGGAGCACTACAAACCACTTTGCCACACTTGTTTTTATACAATTTCTCTGTAATAAATAAACCCTGTGTTTGTATTCAAAATTCTGACCTGGCCTCTTTTGATTTCCTTTCCTAACTGGTATAACCTGGGTTACACTATCGTACATCAGTAGCCTCTACAAACTTCAGTTCACTTTATTACATAATAAGTCACATACAGTATTAATACATCCTGGTTAGAAATTAAAATTAATTCTGATGTATAACGTATTTTCCTATCTCACCATTTCTGGCACAGAGCGTAGGCTGTTTTACAGATTGACAGTTCTATGATCAGGGGAAAATATGCTGTAAAGTTTACACTTTTTTTAGGTACGCTGCTTAATAATAAAATAATCTCTTCTTCTTCCTCCTCCTCCTCTTCTGTTGAGGTTTCAAGGGAGTCTTCCCAAAACACAGACATATTTCTTTTACCGATTGGATAGTTGTTTTTACCTCGAAATGGTTGCTTGGTGTTTTTGCCTGGGGAAAGGAAATTGACGCTTGGGTATAGACGCATTGGTGTGGCACTGTCTACCGCGCGTCAAAATAGAAGCGAAGTGCAGCGATGCGCTGGTGTGTCCTGGGCTTAAAACAGTCGTGGTACTACTGTGGATTTCTACCTTTCTCTTTCACTGAATAATTGAATCTAAATGCCTGTCAACAGACGATTTTCGGTAGTGACCTACAGTAACGTTGCAGGGCGTACAGAAGAGCTTACCTCCATTGCTGTGTAAAACTCCTGCTGGATACTGCTTTACAGTGGTGGCTGGTCACTTGACACTTGACACACAGAGGAAGCACATTGAAAGGGAGTTGGGTTTTTATATATACAGTGTATGTGTGTATATATAATCAGTGTTTGCTCCAGGACTTATTATTATTATTATTATTTGTTTATTTAGCAGACGCCTTTATCCAAGGCGACTTACAGAGACTAGGGTGTGTGAACTATGCATCAGCTGCAGAGTCACTTACAATTACATCTCACCCGAAAGACGGAGCACAAGGAGGTTAAGTGACTTGCTCAGGGTCACACAATGAGTCAGTGGCTGAGGCGGGATTTGAACCGGGGATCTCTTGGTTACAAGCCCTTTTCTTTAACCACTGGACCACACAGCCTCCACTTACAGACTGAGGGTCAGTGTGGCCCCCTCTCAAAATGTTAGGGGGACATGTTCTTCAGTGAGGGGGTCAATATGTTTGATGATTTAGAACCAACCACCATTTCTTATTTTTGTTTGTTTTAAATATGCCAACAAAGTTTACTGACTTTTTGTTTCTGAAGAACAAAAAATAAAACTGTAATGCTGTAGATACAACCAAGGTGTCTCTACAATACTCACTGTCACTGGGGAAAATATTGGAAAATGTGTCAAAGTCATGCTGGTGTATCACCGAGTAGAGGACATTGTACCAAATCGCATTAGAACAGTGGTTTTCAATCTTTTTAAGCTGCGTACCCCTTTCCAAAAAATGTAGTCCACCGCGTAACCCAAATCTGAGTTAGTCATAATAAAATGAAAACAGAAAAAAATGGTCTGTACAATAACAACAAGATACAGCAAAACGCACAAGCCTTAGAGTGTGTGATGGATACAATTATAAAAGTTTTATAACAGAAAAAATATTTATTATATTTAGGGCTTCTGATTTTCGGTTTTAACCGATAAAACACCCCCGATACAAAAAAAATTAAATCGGGGGATAGCCAATAAACACTGGAAACCCCGTAAAAACTGCGGAAATAGTTAATCTAATCTATTCACGTTGACTTAACCCTTTTCACATTAAAAAAAATAAAACCTACTACAAAATTAATAATAAATACATTTCCCTGTGCTGCTGGGCAATGTCCCGCCTTCCTGACTTGTATCTTTCATTTTCATAGTTCTGATTACTTTAAACCAACCCCATCTACTGAGCGACAGCACATTCCTACATTTCTATTGGAAACTCTGCTTGCAAGATTTAAAACGAGATTACAATCAGGATGGAGGCTTGTTAGCTGGATTTAAAACTGTGTTACACACAAAAACCCCAGAAGAATGTGGCCGTGACCATAGGGATTTCGTTGTGGAAGACAGCAAAGGAAAGAAGGTACAACTTAAGTGTGCAAGTACTGTCGAGTTACTATACATATTTTGACATGCACACAAAAAAACAAACGCTGAAGCATTTTGGATAGTAACCGAAAACACTAATTTCATACAGTATATCAAAAACGAAAGCCCTGAAAAAAAAAAACGATTTACATAAAACTCGAAAATAGCAAAAAAATAAGCACTGAAAAAATACAATTAATAAAACCCGAAAAACAGTAGCCCTAATTATATTTACTTTTGGATAAAAATAGTCCCTCAAACAGATTTCTAGTTGATGGAAACATCAACATCATTTTATTGTAATTACTTATTAATTAAAATCCACAAAGCCTCCGTGCTACCCTCAATCACTTAGAAATGCCATCGGACTATTTCGTGATAGCAAATGGCATCATGTATTTTTATTGATAATAAAATTACATAAAAGGTGGCAAAAAAAATTTCACTATCTACGCATGTCTACAGCTGACCTCATTACGAAAACATATTACTGGCATTTTCAAATTCTTGGTGAGTAAAACGTACTGATGCTAATTAAAAAAAATAATAAAACGCTTCCCTATTATTATTATTTATTTCTTAGCAGACACCCTTATCCAGGGCGACTTACAGTCGTAAACAACAATACATTTCAAGAATCAGTACAAGTAATAATACAGTTAAGAGCAAGATAAATACAATGACTTTGGTTCTAGCAAGTACAAGTATGACAATATACGATTCAATAACGGAGCAGATAACAGTGTCAGTGATAGTTACATCAGGATATAATTAAATACAAAATACTACAGATTAAATAACACTTGACAGATTACAGTACTCTAAAGAACAGGATTAAATGCAGTAAAATAGGGGGCAGATAAAAGCAAGTAAAGCGCATTTAAGGAAGAGTTTAAGTGTCCAGAGGGAAAAAAAAGAGGAGTTCTACAGGTGCTGTCTGAAGAGGTGAGTCTTGAGGAGGCGCCGGAAGGTGGTCAGGGACTGGGCAGTCCTGACATCTGTAGGAAGGTTATTCCACCACTGCGGGGCGAGGGTGGAGAGGGTTGTTTTTTTTTTTTTTTTTTTTTTATCCCAAAGACTGCAGTAACCGCCCAACTGTTTATATGACATTTAAACAACATGGCTTATTTAAAAAGTACATATTTAATATGTAAATTAGTTATGTGTGCAGTGAAGTCTGGTGTTAGCAATTAAACATACATGACAAAAGTTTGCAATAGATTGCTAAGTGGTACTAAATATAATGCGTTGTCCGCCATTTCAGTTTGAAAACCGCTGCATTAAAAGAAACCACATTACCAACAGATCCAGTGTAATAGTAGTATTTAATTGCCATTGTCCTGGTAAATTCTTACCTTCCACTGCCCCTTTATTTTGACAATTTCCATATCAAAAATGGCATTTTTTTTTCTTGCCATTTTTCATTCTTAGCTGCCAAGGAAATATTTTGGACAGTTTTCAAACAATTTTTGCTTTATTTTTACAACACACGTTGATGTTGATCTGATAAACGCGTATCTGCTTCAGGTACTGTATTTAATTTTTTTCAAGGTTAAACAATGGTCCATGTTACACAGAACACTAAAAATAAAATGTCATATATATATATATATATATATATATATATATATATATATATATATATATATATATATATAATGTGTATTTTGTTGGTTTTGTGGATTTGCTATATTTTAACATATTTTAATACTACACATAATGATATCGTTTTGAAAATGCTACTTAAACAAAACTGTGACTGTACGTGAACTGTATTACATAAAAATTCCCTTTATTCCTATTTCAGTGGTGTTTTCTCAATGCAAGATGTATTCTATACAGTGCTGTATAAAATCACATACACTATTTTTTTTTTTTTTTATCACGCTGTTATAGGCCTACTGGCGAAATGGTCAAGAGACAGTTGGTGCTTAACACATACAGAATTATTCTGGCCCTGAATTTTGGCATTTTTTGTCATAGAAAAGACACATTTCACATGTTTTATAACGTTACCGTAGACTACTTCTTTTTTTTAAAATTAATGATGCGGTTTTCATTTCACTGCACTTTGTCTATAAACTGTACTGTAGTACGTATAATAGCCTACATTTCAACAGTCACTGCCGAAGCTGATTACTCATTCATCCAGAAGTAATGATCGGGTGTAACAGGGATACAAGGTTATATTTGCACCGGGCCATGTGGTTAACAAGCCTGATGATGTCATCCAGGCTTTACTGGGAGGGTGTGAGCTCATTCTACTGGACTGGAGAATAATGGCACGGGAGTTTAATTATGAAAACGCAAGTGTAAACAAACAAGTAAAAAAGATTAGCATGTCGTCAGACATGTCATGTTAATACAAAATGCATTAACTTACTGCAATACTGCGTATTGGTATTATGTCTGGTCTGGGAAGGGGGACACACAGGCGTGTTAAGAGAAATTCATTGGGACATTTTTTATTTCAGAGGGGCATTGGCGCAATAGCGCGGCCTAGCGTGAACACTGTATTATAGTATTATATATATATATATATATATATATATATATATATATATATATATATATATATATATATATATTCCAAAGAAAGGCAACTTGTGCACTCCAATGTTTAGCTTCCGCGAGGTACAGACCACAAGGCTATGGTATATGGAAAAGAAAGACGTCTATGTGGACTCATGATTGCTTATTCCAGTTTTTAAGTGAAGCCCACCAAGACAGGTCGCACTTTCAAAAAATAGTACAGGACCATTGTGATTTTATATTTAAAGTTCTTAATAAGTTTATTCCATTAACAGCAAACAACGCGTTTCGACAACATGTCTTCGTCAGGTTCTCAATAATTAACACAAGGAACAGCTGTGATCATTTATACCAGTAAAACAATCGGCCAATTAGATAATCATGTGGCCTGTAACCGAAATTGATAATTAAATATTTAAATAAGAATATATCATCATAAGTCTATACATGAAATAACTTACATTGTGTAAGTTATTTCATGCCATTGCCATCACGCTGTTTTTAATGTAAATTTACAATCATATAAACATACAAGTAATAATTAAAACAAATTTCTCAATGTATCTGTTATTACAAAGCAATGGCATGAGAAAAAAAAAGTGTTATACTCACCAGAGATTTAAATTTCATTAAATAGGTAATTGAAGTACTTGCTGTTAAGGCATTGTAATATTGCAACTGAAATTAATAAAATAAAAGTTCTTAGCTGCACAATAACAGACAGGATCTCCAGCCCTTACGGATGAAATAGAAGAAAAATCAAGACCGAGGCGACTGTTTTAATTTGCTTAACTGCAACAATTTAAAGCACACAATGCTCCATCTAAGGTTTTGGTGGTGTGAATAATTCTGTAACTTTCATTTGCCTCAGTCTGTTGGTCCTCATAGGCGTTTTAGCAGCAGAAGCTGTGTGCTTAATACACCACACATAATCCATCACGTGATTACAGGTGTGTTCGGTTGATTAGACAATACGGTTGATCAAAGACGGTAATTGACTCTCTGTGTATGTTTGTGTATATATATATATATATATATATATATATATATATATATATATATATATATATATATATATATATAAGCCATCGTTCATGGGATAGTCTGTTGGCAAGTTCAGGGCAGACCATGGGTGTTTTGGCAAGTTGTCATTTAGGATGTGATAGGAGGGTGACTTCCTAGTGGGCGGGAATTGAAGGAGATATTTAGTGAGGGAACCCTTAGTTCGCAGGCACAGTTAGCTAGGTATGTTCAAGCTGGTATACTATTAGAGCAGGCCAGCAGTGTAAACGAAAGAAGGATAAATAAAATAGTTGTACCCACAATGTTTTCGCTTGAATCTTTCCTTTTGACCAACTATATATATATATAAATAAAACAATAAATAAAACAATTATGAAGCTTTAAGAAACCAAGCAAAACTTGCTGTTCTATCTTTGTGAAGTTACGGTTTTAGTAATTGGAGCAAATTCTCTGGCTCTTGCTAAACCAAGATCACAGGGTAGGGTCTCTTTGACTGCGGAGCCATGTTCAGAGCCCTTGCCAGATCCCAGATTTCTTTAGAGCATGCCAACGCGGAGTCCACTGGCGACATGATGGCCTTTGTCGACCAGTGGGCTCTAAGTGGCGTGCTCTGTACCGTTTCTTTTGGTTCTGTTCTTTCTTTGAACATTTAAATTTACAGTCCTTTTACCGGTCGTTTTTTTTTTTTTTTTATAATAAGTGAAGTGTTGGCTTTCTTAGCACCTCCTTTTATTTAGGGGATGCTAAGTGGAATTTATTACCAGCTGTCATATGACAGCTGGTGAAGGACCCCACACCGGCACTTAAATACTACTATAAATAATAATAATAATAATAATAATAATAATAATAATAATAATAATAATAATTATTATTATTATTATTATTATTATTATTATTATTATTATTATTATTATTATTATTATTTTTAAACATACTCATTCAATCAAACCAAGTAGAATGTAGGAATTTGCTTGCATCCTTTTAGATGTAACAAGTCAAATAAAAGGTCACAGTCATTGTTTTGCAGTGTCATCTTACTTTAAAGGTATGTACCTGAAATCGTAAGGTAATTAAAACATTTTTGTTTATTATGATGTCTCAATATAAAATAAGAAATAGGTCGAATACATCAGCACACGGAAGTCCCAGGTCATGTTCTTTACAGACCTTCATGAGTTCTGTCAAAGACATTACATTGTCCGATTCCCGAGCGTTAAAATAGGCTCAATGTGGTGTACAAATAAATCGTACTGCATTTCAGGAACTCTGCATTGAAATTCTTGATTCAGCTTCAGTGCTTTCCCTTTAGTATATTAACAGTTTTCCGTTTAGCATAAAATAGCATCATTTTAAAAATGTGCCGTTTTTCCGGTAATTGTACTACTGCAGCTGGACTCAAATATTAAGGGGACACACACGCCCGTCCTTAACTGCACGTTATGAGGAAATAGGTTCAAGTCTTTTGAATTGGTTTCAGTGCAAAGTTAAAGTGGTTAGCAAATGTCAAATAAAGGTGAACGCTTACACAGAACTATAAAAAAGTGGCAAAAGCAGGGGTCAGCAACTTTTCGTAAACAGACACACATGTCCATGACAAGAGTTATCATTGAACACGTCTAGCACACACACACACGCAATTGTATAGAACTTGGCCAAGATGTTGTTTTTTTTTTTTTTTCTGTCACACTCGACATGGTGCCGACCCCTGCTTCTAAGCAACTGGCAGAGGAATATCCCAAACAATTTCATGAAAGCGGAGGGAGCAGCTTTAAGGAGAAACAAACTTCTAATTAACCGCAGCCTTTTGTGCAGAAAACATACCTCTGCATACACTTGATAATGGAAAACCTGAATGGAGGGCGGTTTACAGTTCTACAGAAGCATGAATCCTGATTTACAGCTCTTGCAGTTGTTCCCCTGAGGTGCTTAACCTGTCAACAGTGTAAATGCAGAACGATCCTTCTAATCTTTTAATGTACATCTGTAATAACAAAACCACAACTGTGTTTAAGTAAGCCATTAACGAAAAGGATCTTGTGAAATTCTCGATTTACAGCCAGAACATTCATTTTAAAAAACAGAATTTCAATGTTCAGATTATTTTTTACATCAGACAAGGTATACTTGCTAAAATGAAAAGGTAAGCATATTCTGTTATGGTTGCTTTTTAAAAGGTACTGTTAAAAAAAAAAGAAAAAAACTATTTTTAGAAAACACATTAAATACATGTTAAATACATTAAATATATATATTTACTTTGCACAAATACTAAATTACAGCATTTTACATGAATAAATAGATTGAAATTCAAATCAACAGTGCCACGTAATGGTGGCTCTGCTGTAGTTGTTGGTTTCTCACCTCAATCACATGATAGGGGCTCTTTGGCTATTGTGTTAACTGTGCAAAATTGGTCCAACAACAACAACAACAACATCATTAGTTTGGTAAAAAAATAAATCGACAGGGAGTAAAACAAAGGGAAAGAGCAAGTCAGCTGTTTGGAGTTACTTTTTCGCATCACATGCAAAAAAATACTTGCATACAATCAGACAACTTCTCCAATGTGGAAACACCTGGTGACTTTACACCCCGAAGAGAAGGCATCCTGCTTAAAATCCAGTCCCCAGGTAGGCCCTATGTCTTTCTTTGAATCCTTCATAACACAATTTAAATTTTAAATCAAGAAAATATTCTACAGCCCACGAAGGTCTGTCAAATTGTAAGACAACGCCAGATTGTGGTATACTCAATAACACTAAATAATGTCCTTGCAGAGTTGTAGCTCAATTGGATAAGTAGTTCTCTAGATATGTAAGAATGCATTTATGACAAAAGGATGAAATTATGGATGTACAGTACAGATGACAACACTTTATCCCTGTTGCCAGGGATATGCCCGACCCACTTTTGGAGGGGGGTTAATATTGTTACACAGCGAGGAACTGCACTCACCTGGAGATGTAATTTAAATAAGCACATGAGAAACACTGCTCAAACTAAGCTTATAGAAAACTGTTGGGGCAATTCTAGGTCATTGCACCAATAATAAATTTAGACACAGATATCCTGAGTTTCTTTTTATTGAAAAGTTTTAAAATGTTGTTTATTTTTGTCAGTCAACCACTTTGCAGCATTGCTAAGCTTCCCACCCTCCCGCAAGAGGCTAAATAATTGTGCACAGCACTGCACTCACCTTGATCAGGAATTTCCTTGAGAACACCTCTTCTTATTAATTCTTCCCGACTTTCCCTTGTGGATATTTTTCTCTCCAACACTTGTAAAAATAAAAGAGATGAGTCATTTTACATATTCTGAAATTAGTTATTATTTTGTGTAAAAGCAATAAATACTGTAGTTTATTCTCCATTGTAAAATATTATCAAGGTTTGCATATGTGGGGAAGTTGGACATTTGGAGTAAAATCTGTTCTACATGGGTAACATTCTGATCTGGTGACTGGATAGGTTAACACAGTCAATCGCATTGTGATGGTCTGAAACCATGGAGCTGGTTAGCCACAGCTTCCTGGCAGTGTTTTGCTGTCTTTTGTGGAATGGTGGGAACCAATCTGTCAGCAAAATACAACATTTACAGATAGTTGGTACCAAACACTTACAGTATTGGTGTAGACTTCCTTTGGCTCACACATAATAATAGGTAGGTCCAATATTGACAGTTTTCTTTTTTTAAATATCGATGTCTTTGGATGTCGGATTTGCAGAGTTGAGCACGTAATGAAAAAAAGTAACTTATTACTCTTACTTATTACTTAATGAAAAAGTAGCACGTTCTGAGTCAATACATATTACTTATTACTCTTCTTTCTCTTGTCTTGTCCTGTGAAACAGTTATTGTGACTAAGCAGTCCAGATAAGCTGGTACCTGCCATTTTTACACATAAAAAAAATCATAAATGCACACTAAATTTAAATGTAATGTATAAAAATACGTATTGCAATTTTGCTGCACAGCTTGTCTGCCTCCCCTCCCGTCTGCCCTAAAACTTCCACTAATAACTACATCTCCCAGAATACAATGTCTTCAGTTACTAGGAAACCATACACGAAAAAACAACCCAACAAACATTAGCCAATCTCTGGCTAGCCCTGTTGTCTTTGCAGCCAATCACAGTAAGAATAAGAAAAATTCAAAGACACACAGGTTGAAGCGTAAACACCCCAGTCCAGAAACAAATCCAAATGTAACCATTGTCAGAGGTAACCGCTAAAAAAAGGTGCCCATAATATTAAACTAACTGTTTTATAACTTATCAATGCATTTCCTTGTTTTATTGTCTGTATGGTTTTATATTGAAGTTTTAACATGTTCACTGAGTTTAAGAATTTCATGTTTAAATTTAAGTAATGTAATTAATTAGCATAGTCAGTGTGATATCTCGAAAAAATGAGCTGAGCTGATCAAGAACCTTGTAGAACACACTCGTGGTTGTACAGTAATTCAAAGCAACATTGCAGTGAAAGTGGAAGGCTCTTTTTTAATGCCTACCCCATTACCATTAAAAGATTATACAGTATTTAATTGATATTACTGGTGACTTCAAAGTATTGTTGCATTTTACCCCCTGAAAATACATTTTACTCTCTCGGTGTTAAAATTAGATGGTAAGTTACTCCTAGACCCAAAACCTTATTTGGAGTGCTTTGTCTGATAATTCATTTAGTAAATGTATCAAACAGGTTTTTAAAATGTTTGTAGTATAAATACATTTGATTTTTGGCATACCAACATAATGTACTGTATATTTCCTGAAATCACCAATAATAGAAAGTTACAGAAAAACGGACTATATGGTGACAAAACAAACTTTATGGTGTGCAATAAATGTGGCCACCACTGTCAGCAAACAAACAAACAAATACATAAAAGAAAGAGCTGTACGTACAGTCAAGTACAAGCCTCATCTTGATCTTGGCCTATTCTACTTCAAAATACATGCTGGTGGACACGTTTCCTGTGTATGACGTTTTTGAAGTATATCATCAAAACTGGCATGACGGGATACTTTTTTGTTCCTAGTGCCTAGCCTTATTCAATGCCAAGGCTCAGAAAGACTCAGAAAGATGTGATTGCCCTATGGCTTATTATCGCAGTGAGACATCCCGGAAGAGATTGCACCATCAATTAGAGCAGCTTGGTGCGTGAGGGTTAAAAAAGAAAAAAACATGAATGTAAGTGTACAACAGAGAAAAGGTAACAAGACAAACTTGTTTCTTTTGTGCGGAAAGTAACTAATATTATTACTCCCATTACTCCCAGGTAATATCATGAACACGTGATATTACCTTGTTATTGACAAAAGTAATACTATTACAGTAACGTGTTACTTAAGTAGCGCGTTAACCCCAACTCTGCGGGTTTGTGCCTAGTTATCACATTGAATTGATGAGATATCAATGCCACTGCTCAGAAAAATTGACACAGTTATCAGAATATACATATTCATGTTGTTCATAGGGATCAAGGTATAGGTCAAAACAATGAACTTCCCTTAATTACCCATAACGAAGATGATTAGTGTTTTAAATCTTACTTGCAACAATCAAATGCTACTTTCCCATTGTTTTCCATAGACGTCAGTCATTCTGTTCAAACTCAATAACGGAAAAGATTACACAAATTAACAACACCTTTGCTTATTGAAGAAACAATTCACCGGGATGCTAGAGCCCTGCTCTCAAAAAACTCTTTCAGTGGACTTGAATGATTATTTCAGACAAACAGAGGTAAATAAGCCACCATGCCCAAGTATGAGCAGTACGCCATAATACAGTAGCTCCTGGTTTCTTTATTCAAAAAGGTAACACAGGCGTTATGTTGATTGGAAACTGACTCAAATAAGCAATGAATTCAGATGAAAAGCAAGAGCTAAAATTGTACTATAACACTCGTGGATTAAAGTTCAGAAACATTTAACACGTTACGTTGCAACAGTGTGTACAATAATCTTTTTGTGGAAATTGTAAATACATCCCACTGTGTCGGTGGCTTAGGACTTAGTGAGAGGATATTGTCTATGTACATACACTGGGAATTGCATGTTATGACAGCAGTGACGCAAAATCTTGTGGCACAATTGAAGTTGCTTCGATGGACGATTTTGTTTAACCGGGCACTGCATGTTTTTTTGCGCTAGCAGATGTTGCAAACTGAGCCTCTGCCTTTCCTGTCATCTTTCTGCTACCCCCAAGTATAAGCCTATAAATAATATGAAGACCACGGTTTATAAAGTTGTGTGGTAAAAGGCAGTTTCTGCAGGAGACGGATAACAAGCATAATCAGAAAAAACAAACTCTGCATCATACCAATTTTAAAAAATACAGCCATCTAATAACTAGTTTTGTCTCCATTTTGGTACTGAATTAAAAAGTGTTTCTTTTAACAAAAACACCAACACCAGGAAGAATAATTTCCCAACGCAAGCGAAAAAATGTACAGTATTTAAACCTGCTTACATTTGTTTATGTAAGACACAATTAACCCCAAATACTGTATGTCTGTCAAGCAATAAGAATGTTTTTTTTTTTTAAATACAAAATACAATTTTATTTTGCAATAACTCTTTCCATATATCCAGAATACCACTTATGGAGTAACAACCTGAAAAGTCTTCATTAGATAAGTATTCACCCCCCTTTGCTATGACACTCCTAAATAAGCTCAGGTGCAACCAATTGCCTTCAGAATTCACGCAATAAATTAAATGGAGTCCATCTGTGTGCAATAAAAGTGGTTCACATCATTTCAGATTAAATACACCTGTCTCTGTAAGGTCCCACAATTACTACCATGCAAAGATACTACCATGAAGACCAAGGAGCTTTCAAAACAACTCTGGGATAAAGTTGTGGAAAGGCACAGATCAGAGGAGGGGTATAAAAAGGTTTCAAAGGCATTGAATATCCCTTGGAGCACAGCCAAGTCCATCATTAAGAAGTGGAAGGTATACGGCACCACCCAGAATCTGCTTAGAGCAGGCCGTCCTCCCAAACTGAGCAGCCGGGTAAGAAGGGCATTGGTCAGAGAAGCCACCAAGAGGCCAATGACAACTCTGAAAGACAGACAGCTTTCGATGGCTGAGATGGAAGAAACTGTCCATGTGCCAACAATAGCTCAGGTACTCCACAAATCTGACCTGTATGGAAGAGTGGCAAGAAGGAAGCCATTTCCGAAAAAAGCCCATGTAAAATCCCGCTTGGAATTTGCAAAAAGGCATGTGGGAGACTCTGAAAAGATGTGGCAAAAGACTGTGGTCCGATGAAACAAAAATTGAACTATTTGGCCTAAATACAAAGCGTTATGTCTGGCGCAAACCCAACACAGCACATCACCCAGGTAATACCATCCCTACTGTGAAGCATGGTGGTGGCGGCATCATTCTATGGGGATGCTTTTCATCGACAGGGACTGGGAAGCTTGTCAGGGTAGAGGGCAACATGGATGGAGCTAAATACAGGTAAATCCTTGAGAAACCTGCTTCAGTTTGAAAAGACCTAAGACTGGGACGGAGATTCACCTTTCAGCAGGACAATGACCCCAAGCACACAGCCAAAGTGACACTGGAGTGGCTTAAAAATAAGAAAGTGAATGTCCTAGAGTGGCCCAGTCAAAGCCCGGACTTGAATCCGATTGAGAATCTGTGGCAAGACTTGAAGATTGCTGTCCACCAACGATCCCCATCCAACTTGACAGAGCTTGAACAATTTTGCCAAGAAGAATGGGCGAATATTGCACAATCCAGATGTGCAAACCTGGTAGAGACTTACCCCAAAAGACTCACAGCTGTAATTGCTGCCAAAGGTGGTTCTACCAAGTATTGACTCAGGGGGGTGAATACTTATTTAACCAAGACATTTCAGTTTTTTATTTTTCATTAACTGTTGTTTCACAATAAAAATTCCCTTTAAATGCATTAAGATTTCAGGTTGTAATACAAACTGTGAAAACGTACAAGGGGGGTGAATACTTACTAATTACTTACAAATGTTACTAATTGCAAATATTTGGAGGTCTTTGAAAACCATTTAGAAATACTAAAATAAACTAAGACTTTCAAGACAAATGTTTGTCATTTCAGTTTCTTTTAGTATTTCTAAATTCAGCACTATCAAATGTCGCTGCCAGGATACTGATAATCGAGATTTCTGCTTAAATGGATACAACTCTGGAAGACGATTCTTCCTAATGCTATTTATGTTGTTTAATTGGGACGTGACTTTGTTTAATTGGGATACAGTATTTTAAAATGATTAACGAGGATCACTTTTCAGAGAAAGACAGGATTGCGTAGCTCCGTGCAGTGACTACATGAGTACGTGATTACACTATGAATTGTGTAAACCACGTTGAACTCTTGAAGGAGCTGAAGTCTCAGGCTGCTGTGGCAAAGAAAGTTTGTGTATCAACACCACAGGTGCCTCGCCTTGTGATAAGATGGAATTTCATTATTTTTCATTTCATGTAGAAATAAAAAACAGCGATTCATTTTGTTTAGACAAAACTAACAGACACTAACAAACAGTGGACGAACAAACAAGTATCGTGCTGGTTTAAAAGCCAGCACGCTTAGCAATTGTTATTGAAGAGATAGGCTTTGTATCAGAAAACTGGTGACAGAGTCGGAAATTGCGTGTGACAGGTAAGTGCATTCATTTGTTACATATATATAATAGGGATTGATTTTATTCTTAATACAAGACCGGTAAAACGCGACTGACGTGTATCTGGGTAACAGATAACTGAGTGCTTACTGTATTTTTTTCTTAATGTCCTGATGGACCATTGTTGTTTTATATGACAGCTGGCAGCATTGAGACAAGTCATCCAGAACTGTTGGATTCCTTCAACAATGCAGCAAAGGCTTAGGCTACTGCATGCATCTTTTTTGAAGTAGCTAAGGCTAAATCATCATTGCAAGTTGACTTATTTATTGACCTTTAAAATAAACAATTCAATAATAGCATGTTGACATGACAACAAAATACTCAGGCACGGTAAAGCAAGATAAGCACTGTAAAGCCCATAGTAAATGCATAGTATAACTACCAGAAAAGCATGGGAAAACTGCCAAATTACTGTGCAAAAATACCATGGTAAACTTGTATAAGGGTAAATGCAATACAATAATATAACGTAATGAATGGTAGTGCCCAGGTGTGTCTGAGTTTGATAATTACAGTGTCAAGAATCGCACATACTCTTTTTATTTATATATATTATTGATCCCAGAATCTCATCAAGCAGCTTCTTGAAGGATCCCAGGGTGTCAGCTTCAACAACATTACTGGGGAGTTGGTTCCAGACCCTCACAATTCTCTGTGTAAAAAAGTGCGTCCTATTTTCTGTTCTGAATGCCCCTTTATCTAATCTCCATTTGTGACCCCTGGTCCTTGTTTCTTTCTTCATATACAAATGTGTGTTAACAAAGTGTAGAACAAAAAGACTGTAGGGGTTTATGACAAGCCTTTGAATAAGCATACAGTAGTTATTTAAGTTATAATAAAACATGTTAAATATAATAGCCTTCTATCTTATAATAGCCTTCTACCATGCTTGGATCAAGCTTGACCTCTCTCTCGGTTTTTAAAATCCGCCTGCACAACAGGTTTCAGACACCCTGTTTTCTTGCCAAGGCCAGTGTTTTAATTAATATGAAACTCCACTGTAAGCACTTTAACAAATTCACTGCATGAAGTCATTTTTTGGCCGATTCAAGAGACACCTGGACCGGTATCTTTTCAGATAATACAAAAAAACGTACATCCTAATTTTTATAACTAAGCTGTCATTATATTCTGATAATATAATGATACATACTCTTGTCTTTCTTAAAGCACCTTCCGTAGGTTATTATTCAAGGTTGGCAAATCCCGCTTTTAAGCACCTACACCGAATCCTGCTTTGAGGTGCCAAAGACTAAGCTTTATTTTTTGAAGGTCTAATGCCCTTCCAAAATTCTACTGTGTATCTGAGACAAACATTTAAATATTTCACTTTTAAACTCAGTCAGTTTCTGCTCACAGTCTTTAAAAGCCTGATACCTGCAAAAACTTAAATCTTGTTAGCTGGGCTCCCATCTCTACATTCCCATTCCCATCGTCAGTGGGCAAACATATTTTAACGGAATCTGGGTCCATCAAAGAACCACTCACCCTTGCAACCGAGGCCTTCCATGCAAAAGGATCTAATGACTTGCAGGACAAAAGGGACGTGCCAGAACCATTTGTGACAACAGGTAGGCTAATCTAAAATATATAGAAATGACTAATGCATGCATCTGTTTTTTGGTCGGTGTGAATATAAAGCTTGCAAGGCTTTCAGACAGGAAATCTATAGTATCATTTATGCAGTTCCTAGTACAGAGCATTTATTCATTGGTCAATCTACAAGCCAATTACCGGCAAGTTCCCATCAACCTATTATGTATATAAACCTACTTTGTAGGTATTTGTTGCAAAAAAAATATGTCAGCGTACATCGATTCGACTTGGAGTATCTTTTACAGTGCTCTTACAAAGTACAGCACTGGATATGAGGCAAGCAGCTCACTTGCAATGCCTGCGCCAAAGTAGTGCTGTACATTGCTTTGTTACAGTCCCTCCCACACAAGGTAAGCGGAGACCACAGAAAAGGTGCAGTCTGCTATGAAAAACAAATCCAAAAGGACAGCAATCCCAAGGTTCTTCTGCCTCCATCACTTCAATGACTGGAAGAGTGAATCGCTAAGCCTAAAAAAAATATGTAACAATATTTCCCAATATAACACAGGTGTTTTGTTGTTAATAAAATCACATATGTATGTTTTACCGTTTTCAAAACAATTTTTTTTTTATTCCTTTTATATATTGCGTGCGTAATTTTTTACATACGTTACATAAAAAAACTTGACTATTTCTGTTATATATATATATAACATGTACAGTATTTTACTGTGTATACATTTTGCTAACATATATAATAATTTTGGAGGTGACTGTATATATATATATATATATATATATATATCAATCATACACCACATCATACCCCCCCCGCCCCTCCCGCCCAGTGGTCATTGTTTTGTATGTTTAATTTAATTACTAGGATGTGGACGATTTATATTAGCTGTGACGTCACTTATTTAGTATTCAGATAATCTCATGCATCGCAGTTTTCGGAACTGATATATACCATATATATTATTTTAATTGATTAATCAACCCATCAGGATGATTAATTAATCGATTAATCACACCTGTTTGCTATAATATGCAATTGTAGTGAAAGACAACTAAAAGTAATACTTAGTATTAATATAAAAAATTCAATTTTTTGCAAGCATTTATTAATGATACCTAACAGTTAACAGACAGCTTTAATTTAACAATTTGACAATAAATAAAAATGTTTACTTGCATGTAAATCTGAAGTTAGCCAAAGCAAGTCTTTTAATATAATACATAAAATACTGTGCCATGCGTTACTGTTGGTCTGTTTTTCATATAAACCTGAAACTAACAGGTAATTTATTTTAGTTTCATTTAGTTAGCTGAGTATGTCATAATTAAGACTTAGACTTAGGCTATAGCTGTAAATGTACTGCCATGGTACAGATTTAAACTAATAGAATACATTGTTTAAAAGAAAAATCTTCTTACTTGCGACACAGATGAGAAGATAATACTGCCATGAAAGGAAAGCACAGAAGAGGCGTTACAATCACTATTCGTAATTGTATTAACTCCATTACAAAAAAACTAGTCAATTGTTAAAATGCTGCGCTCTCATTTTCTCGTTCTTCATAACACTTTTAAATGAGAGAGTAAGGACATGGAGGATTTAAAAACCCATTTCATTGTTTCACAGCAAAGCCCCGTAAATGAAACAGATTTTACTATTATTATTATTACAGTGTTGTTATTACAGTATACCTGTGACTAGTCTTTAAATAACGTTAATGCAATTGCGAATAGTAATTGTAATGTTTGTCCAGCTTATTTTTTTATTATAACTTTATTTATGATTGTATTAAAGATTTGTTTAATAAAATGTTGCACGTGTTTGCTCATTTTCTACATTCTGTATGCACCAAATCCCATTAATTTAAACTAAGAGCTAAGCCCCCCTCCCTATTTATAAAACGGAAACTATATCTAAATCTAGATTTGTATTTTATTTGTGAAGAAAATGTATTTGATACTAAAACAAGCCGCCACTACACTTTCAAATGAAGAAGGGCGGGCGACAGAGGTGCTGAGCTACGATAGGTCTGAAACGACACAAGCTCTGTGGACGGGGTTGGTCAGATTTAACAAGGGGTTGGTCAGATTATATGTGATCCCTGCCTGGCTGGACAGTTGATCGAGTCAATCATCCTGGAGACCCACCGAGTCTGCCATTTAATCACAAAGGAAGTCAGAAAAAAGTATTTTCCAGTCAGGTCATGGCGCCCCCCTAATAACCTGAAAAACACTGTTCTGAGCTATGTCAAAATGTTGGGTACATCCCCCTGTAACCCGTTTGCCATCGTCTTTTGAAGTACTCTCCACCATCTTTCTAGATTTCTTTCTCACGCACTGCTTTTTGCTACAGCACGTGGGTAGACTAGATTAATCAATCAATGATTTATTTAAATCGATCAACACCCACAGGCATGATAAATCGATTAATCTTTAATCGATTAAAACCCCTAATATATATAGTTTGTTTTTGTTGTTCATACAAAAATAAAATGTAAAAAAAGATAAAACTTGTGTCTCTCTTCATTTATTGAATATGACTAGTAAGTACACAGGAACCTAGATTTAGGACAAGGGGCCCCTCACTTTATATTCTTATCTTAGGGGAGTGATAGGATTCTCATGGAACCAGAGAATATGTTATTAGTTTTAAGAAAAAAACTCATATATCATTGTCTTAGAAAAGATGGGGATAGCCTGGTACTGAAAAGTATATTATTGATGCACAAAGGGAGAGCAACAATCCTATAAATATATAGCAGCAAATCAGTCCAGTCTGGTAACACAGACTGACTGATGCATCTTTTGCAGTCATCCTTGCGAAGCTGACTATTGGTGTTGTACTCAGAGACTCTGGTTCAGAAGACCGTCCTTTCTTTGTTCCGTTTTATATTTTTGGAAATGCTTCTCTGCAGAGTGGGGGGGGGGGGGGGGGGAAATTGTGTCGCAGGGTACACCTGCCCCAGTGCATATTTTATTTTTTGTGTTGTGTATTATTATTTAAAATGTATATATGTATTTGGGCAGGGGTGTTTTAAAGTCGTCAGGGAAGAGTTAATTACATCCCCTGCCTAAGCAGTTCATGTGCAACTGTGCCTGGACTCGAATAAATGATTAACAAGCAATCGAGTCCTGGCACTGCTGTATAAAAAGAAGCACGGATCGCTCACTCGGGTTTGGGTGTTTAGGGAGTAAGAGCAGAGACATGAGTTTACCAGAAAATAAAAACAACTGCTTACCCGTGCTGGTTTTATGCTACCTGTTTAGATTTAAAATCTTTTATTTAATAAAGAAACGAGAGCATTTGCATCTCACTCCACAGTACTTGCCTGTTGTATGTCAATTCTGTTGTATGTCAATTATAACGTCACCTACAAGCCAAACGGGTCACATGTCAAGCACCCTTAATTTCTGTATAAAACAGGTAGAACATCTGACAGAAAAGGCTGTCTAAATGAATGTTTTTCTAAATAAAACTGATGAATCATTCCCTACTGAAGAAAAAATGTAAGCGCAAACATTTCGGAAAACATTCTGAACACCTACACTTTGATGAATAGAAGCCGCTATTACCAAATGAACGGTACTGATGGAAACTGATCAACGTACATTGTATTGTGGGTTTAAAAAAGTAAATTCAGCTCTTAGCAGGACAGAATGGATTCAGATAAAAGAAAATGCGTTTGGGAATTTAGTTTCAGTTTTTACATGCTGTCACTTCACATAACTGCCCAGTTTAAAAATACTGAATAAAAGAAAACAAGAAAGCAAGGGATTCATAAAATTACTGTACCGTTAAAAAGCTAAAACAATATTTTTTCGCCAACCCCCAGTTTGTGTGCACTCTTTCTCTGTTTAATAACACTATGTAACACAATTTTTGTTCCTGGGTAGTAAGTGTTATTTCCTAATTGCTTATGCCTCAAAAGTATAGAAAATGGCTATTTTTCCCGACAAACTTTGCTTTTGTGACCAGGACAGTGATATTTTGAAATTTACCTATTTCCAATGAGAAAACGGGCGAATTTGTGTCTTTTCGTTCACATAAAGTCAGAAAAAAACAACATATGAATCCAAATTAACATGTATTTATACTAAAGTAATACAAAAATGACTACAAAAGATTTAGAGGTGAGTAGTTTTTCGAGATTTACGATTATACTGTAAATCACTTTCACGAATCAGCCCCCAAATGTAGTCTCCCATCATGTTCTTGTTATACTGTCCTTGGTAGCGGCGTTCAAAGTCCAGTATATCCTGGTGGAAGCGCTCGCCTTGCTCCTCCGAGTACGCTCCCATGTTCTCCTTGAATTTATCAAGATGAGCATCAAGGATATGGACTTTGAGGGACATCCTACAGCCCATTGTGCCGTATTCACCAGTCTCAACCAGCTCCACATAGTTTTCAGCCTTGTGATTGCCCAGGAAGCCCTGAACCACTGCGACAAAGCTGTTCCAAGCCGCTTTCTCCTTACTAGTGAGCTTCTTGGGGAATTCATTGCACTCCAGGATCTTCTTTATCTGTGGTCCGACGAAGACACCGG
This sequence comes from Acipenser ruthenus, assembly GCF_902713425.1. Lineage (NCBI taxonomy): Eukaryota > Metazoa > Chordata > Actinopteri > Acipenseriformes > Acipenseridae > Acipenser > Acipenser ruthenus. The sequence continues at coordinate 39,213,888 of NC_081194.1, forward strand.
CTTTGACCTTTGCCTCAGACAGCTTAGGGAAGAAGTCTTGAAGGTACTTGAAGGCTGCCGACTCCTTATCTAGAGCTCTGACAAATTGTTTCATAAGGCCCAATTTGATGTGCAGTGGTGGCATCAGCACCTTCCGGGGGTCCACCAGTGGCTCCCACTTGACGTTGTTCCTACCCACAGAGAACTCAGTCCGCTGTGGCCAGTCCCGCTTGTGGTAGTGCGCCTTGGTGTCCCTGCTGTCCCAAAGGCAAAGATAGCAGGGAAACTTGGTAAAACCGCCTTGGAGACTGTGGCGGAGTGTCCCGCCCCTATGTATTATTATTTGTATTTTTGTTTGCGGCGCGGATAAAAGCGCTGCGTCTTTTATTTTATATTTAAAAACCCCGTGAGGATGCATGGCTGATCAGCTACTGATTATTTAACTAGCTGACAGTCATGCATCCTTACCAAACGCGTGCAGACTCTGGCCGAGGGATTAACTAGTAGTTAATTATCTTATTATCCCTCGGCCAGAGTCTGCACATAAGCAATTGAGGCATAAGCAATTAGGAAATAACACTTACTCCCCAGGAACAAAAAAAAAAAAATGTGTTACACAGTGTAATGTAACAATCTGTGCCTTTGTGTTTCCCATACTGTAATTCCCACTTCTGCATTACTGTAATTGTGTTCCACCGCTCTGTATTTCCCACCACTGCTTTGTTTACCTCGTCTGCGTCAGCCTGCCTGTGTGTGTTCCGTGTCTCCCCTGTGATTGGTCCTAGTGTGCGGTTGAGGACCAATGGGATGCACGAGCTCCAGTAACCTGATTTGAATAAGGGGCGGAGCAAAGGCTGTAAGAAGACGCTGTGCCGTCATTCTGGGTCTGGTCTGTCTGGTTGTCATGCACGATTGTCTTTAAGTCCTCAGCGATTTTTTTCAACCTGATGGCAGGACTAATGAAGTGCATCTGATTTTAATGTAAAATAGGATTGCAAAGCTGCAACATTTTTACGTTATCGCACTGCGATCCCACTTTTTATTAAGATACAATAAATAATAAAAATACTTAGAACTGTGTTCTAATTTAACTTACCCCTAGACATTTCAAGTTACATCTTAAAATATACCTCAAGATTAAAATGTAAAAATAAATGTACCTGCTGAGGTTTCTTGAAACTTTTCACTTGTTTTCTTCTTCCTCCATTTCCAAGGTTTAAAAATGTTTCCCAATGAAGAAAGCTTGCCTCTTCCTTTGAGTGGAGGTGTATGATGTCCTGGAATTACCACATCAGAGTTAGCAAGTGATGTCTTCTCCAACCCGTCAACTAAAACAAAGAGCAGGAACAGCAATCAGCAGCCAGACTGGACATGTCAATCTTGCCATTGCCTCTTGCTACTATGGGATTTGTCAAGCACTGACCTTGAAGACTTAAAAGTATACATAGCTAACAAAGTACTTCCAGTAGCATCGCTTCATAGATCTCAGATTTTCCTATATGAAAGATGTACAAATTATATAAAATGTTCATTTGATTTTTACTAGTATTTTTTTCACAGTATTTATAAACAACAAAACTGGTGAACGTCTTTTGCACACTTTTCCAAGCTGCACTTTCTGTTCTGTTTAAATTGAGGTATCTCTAATGAGTGTTTGATAAATATTCTTCTCCAACTAATTAAAATAAATTAACATAAAAAATATAATTCACCTTTACCATAATGTGTGCATTTTTCATATCGGAAAATTTGAGACCTACGAAATGATGGCAATATATTAGGTAAGAATTGCTGGAAGTATTTTTGTCCTCGGCTCACTGGGCACCAGGTAGTCTGGCTGGGTACCTGCGGGCTTGCCTGTAAGCTGCCCAGAGCTGCGTTGTCCTCTGACGCTGTAGCTCTGAGGTGGCTGCACGGTGGGTCTGCAGTGTGTAAAAGAAGCGGTCGGCTGACAGCACACGCTTTGGAGGACAGGGGGTGTTAGTCTTTGCTGCTCCCGAGTCAGCGTGGGGCTGGTAGCGGTGAGCTGAGCTTAAAAATAATTGGCTATTCCAAATTGAGGAGAAAATAATAATAAAAAAAAAATGGCGACTACTAAATAAAAAAAAAAATAAATAAATAATAATAATAATAATAATAATAATAATAAAAAATACCAGAAACTTCTATAATAAAAATACAACCATACAAAAACAGATGACCTTAAAAAATAGATCATCCTGCTACTTTTACAAACAAAAACTGCACAAAGCAACCACCTTTCATTATACAAAAAAGAACACACAATTAGTTCTTCTAAGTTTGTGCAAGTTCATAATAAAATGCTATAACAAATAATTTTACAATTGCAAATGTAATTCCTTCCAAGTTGCCAAAAGCCAGGGTGAATGCATATATGGCAATATCGAAACTAGGACCAATATCTCTGTCAAATATGCATTTGAATTAGCAGTCTACCTATCAAAATCAATAACAAAAGCAAACACATGTATTTATCCCAAAAGCATTCTGCAGTAGCTGTAAAAACAATACATTAAATATGTTGAAACATATCGTTTTATATTTAAACAAACATTGTACATTCAATTCCCTGTAGAAAGGAAAAACATTAATGTTTATTAATTTAAATATAGTATAGTGAGAATAGCAAGAATGAAACACACACACAAAGAACAAAACAGGATGCTTTAAGGCCTGCTCACTGTACACTTTAGGGAAATTGACTAAATCACAGCAGGAATTTATCTGTACACCAACGGTTTTTCAGTCTAATCAGCAAGAGCACTTGAAGCATGCTGCTAGAAGCAGCCATATGTAATCACTGAGATTATGGGTACGCTTACATCATTATCTTGGATAAGTTAAGTTAGAATTGAGATGACAGTAGTTTTTTGAGAGAATACTGTGGCTGTCACTGCATTTTTAACCAATTGTTTGAGGTTACACCCAATAATGAGTTTGACTTATTTCACAGAAAACTACAATTACAATGAAAAACTTAAAAAAAAAGTTTTGTACATGTGTGAAACAAGTGTCATTTGAGTAGAGACAATGTACGTATACTGCGCTTTTTTGAGTCTGGAGAATTCACTTGCCGTTTCCAGTGTTCTGTCAGCATTAATTGTTTGGCAGTGCAACACCTACTGTCTGTATTGTTACTGTCATCACAATATGGTTTGGTGTAAATTTCTTCAAAAAAGTATATGAAAATTATATTAAAACATGCGGTTTGAATTCAAAACTTAACACTGCTAATAGTGTACATGTTTATACAGTATCATCTAGAATATTCTAACCAAACAGAATGTTTAATGATTTTTTGTGACTCTTTAGAGGTGTATGAATACTTTATGGCACCTTTGCATTTGAATGCTAATGATGTTCTTTAGTGGTGTATTAAAATACTGTATACAATAAACCATACTGAACATACATATATATTCGACGTTTAAAAGTCATACAATATATTTATTTGGTTTCACAGACCAAAATTAGCATTAATCTTTGACTACCTAATGTTACCTTAGGTAAGATGGTCCAAGACTGACGCTCTTAAAAAATGTATCCGTGTTAGCTGAGGATTTTAATATGAGGCGCCGTTAGGGACATAATTCAAACTGACACCTCATACACTACACACTGAAAATTGCATGCGGTACACACTGAAGTCTCATACACTACATACTGAAATCACCTACACTACATACTGAAATCTTGAAACCTCATACACTACATGGTGAAATCGCATACACTACATGGTGAAATCATGTTAAGGAAAAGGGCTTGTAACCAGGAGGTCCCCGGTTCAAATCCCACCTCAGCCACTGACTCATTGTGTGACCCTGAGCAAGTCACTTAACCTCCTTGTGCTCCGTCTTTCAGGTGAGATGTAATTGTAAGTGACTCTGCAGCTGATGCATAGTTCACACACCCTAGTCTCTGTAAGTCACCTTGGATAAAGGTGTCTGCTAAATAATAATAATAAAGACCCTGAGAATAAATGTGTAATATGTCATTCCAATCACAGGTGAAAACAAATATGTTGTAATTTGCCCAAACATAAATATGTCTCAATAAAACTTTCAGGAAGTATTGTAACATCCCTCGGGTCATAGAATAACACATTTTTCTACATGTATTTCTAAGCAGAATAAACAAATACTTAATGTTTAGAAGAAAAAAAAGTGAAATGTTTATGTTTTCTGAAGTACTTTATCATGTTATTGTATTCTGAAAAAAGGACACCAATTCCAAGATGCTACTGTAAAAAATTGATTTTGTGAATTTTTATAAGAGTCAACTACAGCCTCCCCCCCCCCCCCAAAAAAAAAAAAAAAAAAAAAAAAAAAAAAAACACCTGGTCCTGGGGGAGCATCCCACTGAAAAATGTTTGGTCCTTAAAGAGTTAACCACATTATATATAATTATAAGATATGTACAGTGGCTCTCAAAAGTATTCACCCCCCTTGGACTTTTCCACATTTTATTGTGTTACAACATGGAATCAAAATGGATTTAATTAGGAGTTTTTGCCACTGCAATGTAAAAAAAGTCCATAATGTCAAAGTGAAAAATAAAATCTACATATTGTTCTAAATTAATTACAAATATAAAACAGAAAATAATTGATTGCATAAGTATTCACCCCCTTTGCTATGACGCACCTAAATAAGCTCTGGTGCAACCAATTGTCTTTAGAAGTCCCATAATTAGTTGAATGGAGTCCACCTGTGTGCAATTAAGGTGTTTCACATGATTTCAGGTTAAATACACCTGTCTCTGGGAGGTCCCACAGCTGGTTAGTACATTTCCTAACAAAAACTACATCATAAAGACAAAGGAACATTCAAAGCAAATTTGGAATAAGGTTCTTCAAAAGCACCAATCAGGGGTAGGATATAAGAACATTTCTAAGGCATTGAATATCCCCCGGAGGCATTGAATATTCTCCGGAGCACAGTAAAGTCCATTATTAAGAAATGGAGAGAATATGGCACAACTGTGAATCTGTCTAGAACAGGCCGTCCTCAAAAACTGAGTAACCAGGCGAGAAGGGCACTGGTCAGGGAGGCCACCAAGAGGTCTATGGCAACTCTAAAGGACTTACAGTTTTCCACAGCTGAACTGGGAGACACTGTGCATACGGCAACAATAGCCCGGGTGCTTCACAAAACTGGCTTTTATGGGAGAGTGGCAAAAAGAAAGCCATTGTTGAAAAAAACTCACATCAAATCTTGGCTAGAGTTCGCCAGAAGGCATGTGGGAGACTCTGAGACCAAGTGGAAGAAGATTCTATGGTCTGATGAGACCAAAATAGCTTTTTGGCCTCAATGCTAAGCGCTATGTTTGGCGCAAGCCTAACACCGCACATCATCCTGAGAACACCATCCCTACCGTGAAGCATGGTGGTGGCAGCATCATGCTATGGGGATGCTTCTCTGCGTCGGGGCTCGTGAAGATAGAGGGCAAAATGGATGCAGCAAAGTACAGAGAAATCCTGGAGGAAAATCTGCTGAAGTCTGCAAGAGACCTGGGACTTGGGAGAAGATTCATCTTCCAGCAGGACAATGACCCCAAACATACAGCCAAAGCCACACTGGAGTGGCTTAAAAACAAAAAAGGTCAATGTCCTGGAGTGGCCCAGTCAAAGCCCGGACCTCAATCCAATTGAGAATATGTGGAAAGAGTTTAAAATTGCTGTTCACCAAAGGTCCCCATCCAACTTGACGGAGCTTGAGCAATTTTGCAAAGAAGAATGGGCATAAATTGCAGTGTCCAGATGTGCAAAGCTGGTAGAGACTTATGCAAACAGACTCATGGCTATAATTGCTGCCAAAGGTGCCTCTACCAAATATTGACTCAAGGGGGTGAATACTTATGCAATCAATTATTTTCTGTTTTGTATTTGTAATTAATTTGGAACAATTTGTAGATTTTATTTTTCACTTTGACATTATGGACTTTTTTGTGTTGATCAGTGGCAAAAACTCCTAATTAAATCCATTTTGATTCCATGTTGTAACACTATAAAATGCGGAAAAGTCCAAGGGGGGTGAATACTTTTGAGAGCCACTGTATATAGTCTGCTTATTTCCCCTTTATCTTTTTTCTTTTATTATGGGTGTGCAATAGTTATTGGCGATCAGTGAGTGGGATAAGTTGTGTTAGAAATGGGTAGATTCATTTGCTACACGAGGTAACCGTTGTGGGGACCAGCACTGATATTTACATACTGGATCCGAGGACAACTCAAGCCCCAATGCATTATTTCTCAGGAGGTTTTGTCAAAGAAAACTCTTAATCCTGCAAAATTGAGACACCATTTATCTACAAAGCATTCAGAATGTGAAAAATGTGAATGTGTAACAAAAGAAATAGGAACTTTGCCATCAGCAACTTTCAAAACATAAAATGACAACATTCCTTGATACTGGTAGCGACGATTCAAGCCTAGGAATCTCATTAAGTTAGGTACATCGTATAAATACGTGGCAAGTGGTTGTGGGAAAAATCCAAACACCAAGGTGGTCCCTACATTGTAAGAGGTTGGGAACAACTGCCTTAACAAGATGAACGCCCATGGGCGAAAAGCAAAATGAACGCCCATGAGCGAAAACCAAGATGAACGCTCATGGGCGAAAACCAAGATGAACGCCCATGGACGAAAACCAAGATGAACGCTCATGGGCGAAAACCAAGATGAACGCTCATGGGCGAAAACCAAGATGAATGCCCATGGGCGAAAACCAAGATGAATGCCCATGGACGAAAACCAAGATGAATGCCCATGGGCGAAAACCAAGATGAATGCCCATGAGCGAAAACCAAGATGAATGCCCATGAGCGAAAACCAAGATGAATGCCCTGCAAACCTTTTTTAAAAACAATAACAATACACAAAAGAAAGTGATTGGAGTTTTTCATTGAATACTCAAAGAAGCCTGATAATTTCTTCAACTAAATTTTATGGTGAGACAAATCCAAAATATATATTTTTTTCACTAAGAAAACAACAATATGTTTGGAGGTAGAGAGGTGAAGAATTTAAAGAAAAGTTAATCATGCCCAGTGTTAAACATGGTGGAGGCTGTGTGATGGTATGAGCTTGTTTTTCTTCCTCAGGCACTGGCGACCTTTGTATTGTAGAAGGATCAACAAATGCTGCAAAATATAACATTTTGCACTCTCATTTGTTACCCAGTGCTAGAAGGATTATTGGATGGAAGTTTGTATTCCAGCAGGATAATGACCCTAAACATTCTGCGAATTTCTGAAAAAAAGGAAGATTACAGTTATAGACTGGCCATCTCAGTCCCCAGACTTGAATCCTATCAAGGTGTTATGGATTGACTTGAAGGCTGCTGTTGCAAAAAGGAAACCAAAGTCGATTGCAGAACTCAAAGCTGTATGTGTTGAAGAATGGGCAAAATTATCTCCGGAAAGATGCCAGGAACTGATTTCAAAATACAAAAAAAGACTGCAAGCTGTAAAGGAAGCAAAGGGTGGGCACAAAAAATACTAATGTAAGGGTGCCCAAATACTTTTGTCAAAGTATGAAATTAGTTTTTGCTTGTTTTTTTCATTGTATGCATGTTATGTAACAATTTGTCGCTATTATAAAGCTGAATCTCTAAATTATATCTTTCAATAGAACAATTAGAAATTGAACTCTGGGAAAAAGTTGTTGAAAGGCACAGATCAGGGGATGGGTATAAAAAAATATCAAAGGCCTTTAATAGCCCTTGGAGCACGGTCAAGACGATTATTAAGAAGTGGAAAATGTATGGCACCACCAAGACCCTGCCTAGATCAGGCCGTCCCTCCAAACTGGATGACCGAGCAAGAAGGAGACTGATCAGAGAGGCTACTAAGAGGCCAATGGCAACTTTGCAAGAGCTACAGGATTTTATGGCCAAGACTGGTCAAAGTGTGTATGTGACAACAATATCCCAAGCACAAATCTGGCTTGTATTGTAGGGTGGCAAGCCATTACTCAAGAAAGCCCACCTTGAATCCCGTTTGAAGTATGCAAAAAAACACTCAGGAGACTCTGTAGCCATGTGGCAAAAAGTTTTGTGGTCTGACGAACTAAAATGGAAATTTTTTGCCTAAATGCAAAGCGTTATGTTAGGCGCAAACCCAACACAGCGCATCACCCAAAGAACACCATCCCTACTGTGAAGCATGGTGGTGGCAGCATCATGTTATGGGGATGTTTCTCATCGGCAGGGACTGGGGCACTTGTCAGGAGACGAGAAAATGAATGGAGCAAAGTACAGAGAAGCCCTTGAGGAAAACCTGCTGCCCTCTGCAAGAAAGCTGAAACTGGGACGGAAGTTTACCTTTCAGCAAGACAATGACCCAAAGCACACAGCCAAAGCTACACTGGAGTAGCTAAGGAACAAAAAGGTAAATGTCCTTGAGTGGCCCAGTCAGAGCACTGAACTAAATCCAATCAATTGACTTGAAGGTTGCTGTCCATCAACGCTCCCAAGGAACTTGACAGAGCTTGAACAGTTTTGTAAAGAAGAATGGTCAAATATTGCCAAATCTAGGTGTGCAAAGTTGGTAGAGACCTATCCCAACAGACTCACAGCTGTAATTGATGCCAAAGGTGCTTCCACCAAGTATTAACTCAGGGGGGTTGGAGCCTTATCCAATTATGATCTTTCAGTTTTGTATTTTTAATATATAACTTTTTTCCCCTTAACAGTGTGGAGTATGGTGTGTAGATAAGTGGAAAAAAATCTTCATTTAAATGCATGAAACTCTGAGGCACTGACACAACAAAATGTGAAAAAAGTTCAAGGGGGTGTAGACTTTCTATATAAAAGTTCAAGGGGGTTTAAGAATAAAGTAATAAATGTCCTTTTTTTATTGGAATGATATTGGGAGGCATTAGGACCCTGCAGGAACTACTGAAGTCAGGGTTGACTCCAGTTGGAGTAATTGGGGGTTTAACAAAGTGTTAATTGTCTAATTGTGTTATCTTTAAAAGGGTTGGGTTTTACAACACTCGAGGTTGGTGTAGTGAAGGAGACAGTTGGAGTTTGTGTCTGAGCGAAATACTTTTGGAATTGTGTACAGGGAAACTGAAACTTGTTTAGTTAGAACCAAAAACTGGGTTTTGTTTTTGTTTTGTTTTTCATTTTGTAAATAATAAACATGCGCTACAGCATTTTCATTGAATCCTGGGCTCCTGACTTGTGAGTAAAGAAGAGACAACACACTGCAAGCTAAAGCAAGAAAAATGATGTAATACAGAGATTACAAAAAACATAAATAAAAAATATATATTCTATGAAGATCAATCTGTGAAAAATGCGCCAAAACTACCTAAACTGCTACCTAACTTTCTCTCCAACACCATCAACCAGACACAACGAGTACAGCAACTGGATTAAAAAAAAAAAAAAAAAAAAATCACGTGATTCCTAATGTTCATTTTAGCCTCTGATTGCTGACTCACACAGCACTGGAGAAAAAAAAATTAAGACATACAGGTCAACTACCTCCCCACACTTGATAAGTTTCAATGGTGTCGACATGATAGCCTCAGAAGTAGGAGGTAACTTTCTTGTACATAAACAAAATACAGAACATAATCAGATACGTCACTTCAAAGCTAATTTCATGAAATGCAAGATGGTAACACAGCTCCTAATCAAAGGAAAACTTTTTTATTATCGATCCTCATTGCAGAGAAACAAAAGTTACACACAGATTGTTTTAATTCACCCTCGATGTATCACACAGCCGTAGCCAGCGTTGGCATTGGAACAGGCTTAAATTGTAACCACTGACCAAATATGATTTGCAAGGACTTCTCGATGACCGATCGCAAGTGAAATAACAACAATCCAGTGTTTAAAATAAATAAATACATAAATAAATAAACAAACAAAGAAACATTTTCTTAATTAGGGTGTACCTGGTACGACAGCTGTCATAACCGATACTGCCCCCTCGTATGATAGTGCCTCCCGGAGGCATTATAAGATAGAATAAACCCATCAGATCCTATCTCCCCATAAGTTGAGAGATGCACCATAAACCTACCTTTATGAAGCTACGTTAGTTTTATACCTCTAAAATAAATACTTTGATTTAGTCAACTATCAAAACACTTCAAAATCTGTTTTCATTTCAAAATGTAATCTGATAAACTAACAGGCTTCAAACTGCTAGTTAGCACTGAATAATATATATTTTTTTCGTTGTGTTTAACTACTTTCCTTTTAAAATGACTCAGAGCACTGTTTAATGCGTTTTGGTTTCTGAATTTAAACTGAGAAATGTGTTAATTGTGAAATTAATTTGTAAAGGAGAGGCGAAAAGTCAGTTGAAAACCAGAAGCCCTAATGTAAGGTTTGTGTAACTCGACACGGAGGAGAGGGAGAAGGTCTCTGAGAAAATTAGAGGTAGTCCGTTTTTATTTATTTTTTAAAGAAAAAAAAAACTTCCAACTGAATGTATTTAAAAAAATGCAAAAGCATTACAGATCTAAAGATCAGTGTATTCATTTTCCCGAGAAACACTGTACAATACTGCCTCCCCTGTTCTTCCGCTCTGCACGTCTTCAGTGTTCTGCGCATGTGCAGCTAGCAAAAAGACACTATCATACAGAGGCACTATTGGTTACGACACCTGCAGCACTGAGTGAGCGTTTTTGAAGACGGCCAATAGCAGTCAAGTGGTTAATAAACAAACTTTACAGAGTAATGTATGACCAACTAAAAATGGCACTTTGTCAGTTTTGCACAAAAATGTGTTGTCTGTTTACTAGATTATTTGTCTTACACAAGCTTTCTATCCCTTGTGATGAGATCAGCTCGAATTAGTCATGTTCCTGCCAGTTGCAGCAGGTGGTCACAATGACATCTTAAAAGCTCTATTATAGTTCAGGATGCAAACAGAATCGCATGATTTCATTTCTTGTTATGCAATATCAAATAATCAAGGAAATCTACACTCTGTCCAGACACCACTTGAACCTTTTTGCACAATGGTGACTATCCTCTCAAACATCAGGTCACATGGGTGTAGGAATATATGTTGCACACAAAGCTGCTGTGTAGATCAATTCATAATGGCAAGGCCTATATTTGACCACAACTCTCCGGAAAATCATACTGCTCTATGTCATGAAACATCCATGCACACTTGAGTTGACAGTATACAAACTCTTTTCGGAGTAGGCTGTTATCTCGGTGGGATACAAATCATCTATAACCTGGAATCACATAAAACAGGCAGACCACCCCTTAACGGCTTTCACTCAGGACACAAAAAATGCAAAATTAACCATAATTTCCAATAGTATTGTTTCCATAATTCCCAAATATTGCTATTGTGGCAGGGATGGGGTTAAATCCTTTTCCTGCTAGCAATGACAGGTGTGGCCATTCCCCAGTTAGGTAAGTGGTGCTAATTGGGGAGTGGGTGCATGTATAAAGGAGCCAGAAATCCTTTGTTTGCTAGGAGTTAAGTGAGTGTATACAGTCAGCACTCGAATATCCGTTATCCAGATACACGTCAGTCGCGTTTTACCAGCCTTGCATTAAGTATAAAATCAATCCCCTATATGTAACAAATGAATGCACTTACCCGTCACACAAGATTTCTGACTCCGTCACCAGTTTTCTGATACAAAGCCCATCTCTTCAATGTTACAATTTATTTGAATATCTGTCAGAGCCCATGTTTCTTTTTTTATTTTTTATTCTCTTATGCCAAATCAGTCTGTCTTATATTGTGCAGTTACACAGCGCTCTGTCCAGTTTCACCTGACGAAAATGCAGCCAAAACAAAGCGAACGAGACAAGCTAGGGTAATGTAACAGTTCATCATTAAACAGTTCTAGCTATTGTGATGTATTTTTGTTGCTTTTGTGCATTTTCATTTGCAAGTGAACTGTGACATTAGGGCCTTATCAGCATTATAATTTTGAATACTGAATTGGGATACTGTTTTAATTCTGGAAACTGTTTTTTATCTTTTGGTTTTACGCATTTCTGTGCATGGATAACATTTAGATTTCATTTTGCTGTAAGGTCATTAATGGGAAATGTACTGTATTACAGTTAACATGTCGTCTCTAGTTTTGGCAAGTGATATTTTCAGAATCATATCGTTCTGAATTAAAATACTACTTCTGTTAAATATAGTACTGTACCAACAAAACCAATACAGTACATCTACATGGAAGCCTACTTATTTTAAAACAAAGTCCTTTTAGATATGTATTTTTGATGTTGTATCTTTTTTTGTTCCCTGAAAAATGGACAAGGGTTGGAGCGGGCCAAAATGAAATAATCAGATATGCGTCACACGCGTTTAACTGTCACTGAAGTAAAAATGTTATAGGGTCGGATATGTGAGTGCTGACTGTATACTGTGTTTATGAGAACTACATAGTGAAGGCGAATGCCCTGCCTGTGTTGTTTTTGTGTAAACCTTTTGTTTTGGCCCTTGTGCCTTTTTCTTTGTTGTGTGTTTAATAAAAGTGTGCTTTAGAATTTAAAATAATAAAACCTGAACATTCTGACCATGTTGAGCTGTCCTTATCAGTGCAGCGCCTTTGTTGCACCATGTTGTGATCATTTTTTAAGTTATAGCTTAATATACTTTATTTTCCTGTTAACTAATCAGCTATAAAACCCATAAATACCATAACTAAGTACTATTTGACAGTACTGTATTCATTATGGGCATATCTAATGTGCTGCTTTTTTCTCTATCTTGTGTGTTGTCCAAATTTCAGACCCTTAGAACTTTGTAAATCTAAAATACATATTTTGTGTACCTGGACTTGCAAACTCCCTTCCCTTATAAGTGAAACTAAGAAAATATACACTTCTGACATAATTGAAAGTGAATGCAGTTCCTAATGCATATCAAAACTATGCTTGTAGAATTGAGTAACATATTACATTTGTCAGCTACCAACTTAACGAAACATGATAAACAATATCACTCTCTCCGGGGTAAAAATACTGACAGCTTCCACAAACATCAATAAGCTTGTTTGAATTATATAACCTTGTTTATTTTCCAGAGTGCAGTCGAGTACGTTCAGTTTACTGTAGTACCATTCCCAGCGGTATCTTGATTTAAATGAAATGTACAGAACTTACTGTAACAACACTTCCAAATACAATCGATTGCCAGTACTCTTACTAGTGGAGAGGAAAAATGCACAAGAATCACCACACATTTTATTTAAAGGCTTGTTTACATGCTTACCTAACATTTAAAAAATAACATCTTTCCAGCACGGACTTGATCGTCAACCAACATCCACATCAACACTTAAGTGCTCTGGCTTTTACACTGTAGTTACTGTATTAACTTCAAGTTTTCATCTAATACTTTAATTCTTTTTTCCCCCATACTCTTGCCAACAGTACAAAAAACATTAATAGCTCTTGCTAGATACAATGTATAAATGAGATCATTCTTGAGGATAAGATGTGTTACTTGCCACTAAAATTCTGAGAAAAGGTTGAGACTGACGTCTGGCCCATGTCTTGCTTGTTCCATGGGCCTTTGTGCCAACAATCACGCAGTCTCTGAAGATCTTTGATAATGGAGCCGTTTCAAGAACGTTATCCTAAGTTTCATTTCATCTTCTTTTTCCCCCTGTACTTTAGCAGCAGTGTCTAACTTCAGCGGTCACTGGAACACATTGTACCCTCGGTTTCAACAGATTTGAATGTCTGTCATCCTAAACGCAGATTACTGAGGTCAAAAATTGCAGAGAAGGTAGTGCCCCAAGCTGGTACAACTCGCACAGTGCTAAACTGTTGTGAAACTCGTCTGCAGCACAATACAAGTATGCACACATTATTCTACCAAATAACTGTAAAGATAATTAAGTCTTAACTGTCAAAGTTATTTTTTATTATGAACCAAACATATGCCCTTCTGTTATCCCACAATGGCTGAAGCCAAACTTGTTGATTTCTTCAGTATTTTTTCCTTCAAATACACATCACAACTATTATTGTTATCATCTTTAGAAAAAGTTTATCAGATTTTTCTTCATGTAAATTACAAATATTCTGTTGTAAACAAGTCTACAACCTATTAAAACTATTAACTTCTCTTATACAGTATATTTTATACTTCAACTATTTTAAATATGACTATTTTTATCCCACAACAAAGTTTTGGCATCTGTTTATGCAGCAGTCTGTGAAAACAGACCACGTTTTATTTGTTTAAATTCGCTTAAGGTAGTTTAGGCTGTAAAGATATTCTCCCTCCTACCCCTTGAAACCTGACCACTGTGGTTCAAATTATGCTCCTGCTTCACCTACAGCCATAACGATTGAAGCATTCTATCACTGATATAGTTCATGAAGCAAAACATATTTCTTTAACAAATGTTTTTTTTTTTTTTATTCACTGTTACATGAGAAAATGTAAAATACCCCAAATGTTAATTCATTAACAAAGCTAAATGTGAATAAGCAATTCTACTACAAATGATATTTGTCAACAAAGACCACAATATATTAAACATACGAGACATATTAACAATGAATAACGTTTCACCTGCTACAAGTTCTAATGGTTTCATGCTGTCTTGGGAGTAGTGGTTACATACTGTAAATAACAGGTCTAGTGAGAACAGATCTATATTAACCAGCTAATAAATGATGTGGCCTGTTGATACGATGTTCATCTTGATAATACATTCTATCATTGGAGAATTACCCACCAGGGTAGCTATGGATCTGGTAAAGCTATTTTATTTTTATTATACTATGTATACAATAGTAAGAGGCAGACTTTTACAGTCTTACAGTGAATATAACTAGAAAGGAAGGGGGGAGAAAACAAAAAAACAGAAGGGAGACCACATCAAAACAAGAGCAACAACTCGGGTAAGACCACTATTAAATGTATTTATCTTAATGCTAGAAGTCTCAGAAACAAAATGTTAGAACTTGAAGCTACTGCACTAACAAGTAACTACGACGTGATAGGTGTTACAGAAACTTGGTTGTCTGAGAGTGATGGAGACGAATATAATATTAGTGGGTACACACTATATAGGAAAGACAGGCAGGACAGAAGAGGCGGAGGGGTAGCGCTATACATAAGAAATAGCCTTGAAGCCCAGGTGTTAAATCAGGACAAAGAAAACAATGCAGAATCAATATGGGTCAGAATAATGGACACAAATTCAAAAGGCATAATAATAGGAGCATGCTATAGACCGCCAAATTCAGACGCTGAGCAAAATAATCTGTTATACAATGACATTCGAAATGCGTGTAGAAAAGGAGAAGCCATACTAATGGGGGATTTCAACTTCCCCTGTATAAAATGGGAAAACCCAGTGGGGGGCACGACGGACGAAATTGAAATGGTGGAAATGACAAATGACTGCTTCCTAACGCAATTTGTCAAGGCACCGACTAGAGGGGAGGCATGCCTTGACTTAGTCTTTTCAAATAATGAAGACAGAATAACTAAAACAGAGGTCAGAGAGCCATTGGCAAACTCAGACCACAACATGGTCTCATTTGAAATATTTTTTAAAACCCCAAAAGTAATGACTAAAGCTAAGGTTTACAATTTTAGAAAAGCAAACTACAAAGGTATGAAACAGAGACTAACAGAAGTAGATTGGAGTAAAATAGAAAAAACATCCACAGAAAAAGGGTGGCTGTTTTTTAAAAATGTAGTACTAGAGGCACAAAACAATTACATCCCAAAAGTAGACAAATCTAAATCTAAAACAAAATGGCCAAAATGGTTTAATAGATCAATTAAAAAAAATATTCAGCGAAAAAAGGCACTTTACAGAGCGTTTAAAAGGGACCAAAAACAAAGCACACAGAAAGAGTACTTGGAACTGCAAACACAAGTCAAAAGGGAAGTTAGAAAGGCCAAGAGAGATAGAAATCAATATTGCTAAGGGGGCTAAAACCAATTCCAAAATGTTTTTCCAATATTATAACAGCAAGAGAACATTCAAAGAGGAGGTTAAATGTCTAAGAGACACAAATGGCAAAATCATAGATGAAGAAAAAAAAATAGCAAATATATTAAATGATTACTTTTCACAGGTTTTTACAAAGGAGGACATGGACAACATGCCCCACATGTCGACCTGTTCCTATCCAGTTTTAAATAACTTTAGCATAACAGAGGCAGAAGTGTTAAAGGGACTAGGAGCTCTTAAAATAAACAAATCCCCTGGGCCGGATGAGATCCTCCCAATAGTACTCAAAGAAATGAAAGAAGTTATTTACAAACCGCTAACCAAGATCATGCAACAGTCTCTTGACACAGGGGTTGTACCAACAGACTGGAAAATAGCAAATGTAATACCAATCCACAAAAAGGGAGACAAAACCGAACCAGGTAACTACAGACCAATAAGCCTGACTTCTATTATATGTAAACTTATGGAAACTATAATAAGATCCAAAATGGAAAATTACTTATATGGTAACAATATCCTGGGAGACAGCCAGCATGGTTTTAGGAAAGGGAGATCATGTCTAACTAACCTGCTTGACTTTTTTGAGGATGCAACATTGAAAATGGATAACTGCAAAGCATACATGGTTTATTTAGATTTCCAGAAAGCTTTTGACAAAGTCCCGCATAAAAGATTAATTCTCAAACTGAACGCAGTAGGGATTCAAGGAAATGCATGCACATGGATTAGGGATTGGTTAACAGGTAGAAAACAGAAAGTACTGATTAGAGGAGAAACCTCAAAATTGAGCGAGGTAACCAGTGGTGTACCACGGATCAGTATTAGGTCCTCTGCTATTCCTAATCTACATTAATGATTTAGACTCTGATATAGTAAGCAAACTCGTTAAATTTGCAGACGACACAAAAATAGGAGGAGTGGCAGACACTGTTGAAGCAGCAAAGGTCATTCAAAATGATCTAGACAGCATTCAAAATTGGGCAGACACATGGCAAATGAAATTTAATAGAGAAAAGTGTAAAGTATTGCATGCGGGCAGTAAAAATGTGCATTATAAATATCAGATGGGAGATAGTGAAATTGAAGAAGGGAACTGTGAAAAAGACCTAGGAGTTTATGTTGACTCAGAAATGTCTTCATCTAGACAATGTGGGGAAGCTATAAAAAAGGCTAACAAGATGCTTGGATATATTGTGAGAAGTGTTGAATTTAAATCAAGGGAAGTAATGTTAAAACTCTACAATGCATTAGTAAGACCTCACCTAGAATATTGTGTTCAGTTCTGGTCACCTCGTTACAAAAAGGATATTGCTGCTCTAGAAAGAGTGCAAAGAAGAGCAACCAGAATTATCCCGGGTTTAAAAGGCATGTCGTATGCAGACAGGCTAAAAGAATTGAATCTATTCAGTCTTGAACAAAGAAGACTACGCGGCGATCTGATTCAAACATTCAAAATCCTAAAAGGTATAGACAATGTCAACCCGGGGGACTTCTTTGACTTGAAAAAAGAAAAAAGGACCAGGGGTCATAAATGGAGATTAGATAAAGGGGCATTCAGAACAGAAAATAGGAGGCACTTTTTTACACAGAGAATTGTGAGGGTCTGGAACCAACTCCCCAGTAATGTTGTTGAAGCTGACACCCTGGGATCCTTCAAGAAGCTGCTTGATGAGATTCTGGGATCAATAAGCTACTAACAAACAAACGAGCAAGATGGGCTGAATGGCCTCCTCTCGTTTGTAAACTTTCTTATGTTCTTATGTTCTTATATAATATACTGTTTTTTTTTTATAGTTAGAAAGTAAATACAGGAATAATGTATATTTCAATTTAACTGTAAATTAATGCTGTAATAAGTAATTAAGAATTTTTTCATAGATATTGTATTAAAGTTTTTTTTGTACATGTTCATAAAGTAATTCCTGAAAAACTCATGTGTTTTACTTTTAATATGGAAAATATTGTGTTATGTAAGCAGTGATAGGATCTTGTATCTGTTTTGTAAAATTAACCAGACGCACATTAAAAAGCATGAAACAATTTAAACTGTTAGCATACTCAAAGTATGCAAAACAAATACCCGAAGAAATAGACTTTCACAAAGACAGCAGCATAACATGCAAAACTCCTTTGTGTTCACTGTGTAATGAATAATAGCATATCTGAGAGGCTAAATTCACCCATACTGTATGAAAGTGTGCAGCCTCAAGTCCCAGGTTTCTTTTCCTGTGCGCTAATGCTTCCCCAGAAATTCCTGTTCTTGGCAGTCCCTGTTCTTACCCTCTCAGTAATTACTGTACATGCTGGGTGGAGATGTGAGCAGGAAGTTACAGCCTACTTCTTGAAAGCAGAAGAAACTGCCTTTTCCGATGGCTCAATATTGTTTTGTCATTAAAGCTACATAATACATTTAAAACAGTAACTAAATTTGTCTTCCTTCAGCCTCAGTTGGCTACTTAAAAATCGCAACATTAATGTTATAAATGAAGATAAAAGGCAGTCCAGCATATTCAGTCTTGATTGTATGGCCATAAGTCAACTCTCTCTTCCACTGCTGAACAAACTGGAAATGACTGGTCTGCTAGATACTTTGGAAAAACAGATTTGTAATATAAAGTGGTTGCTGGTTAAATTAAGGGCATTACATTTTCAGCACCTAAAAGATGATTTTGAGAGAGAGAGATAAAATACCCTGGGATTCAATCTTTGGACCTCCTCTTAAATTGATATGTCTTCAATTTAGCAAATAAAATCATCCTAAAAAGAACCAACATACTGTAACAGCGGCTGGGCTGTTGAGCCTGAAGATTATGGGGCTCTGGAGTCTGGACTTTGTTGGATTTTGGGGAAGGGTGGGAGTACCCATGCAAATTACAAATGTTACCTTTGTTAATGTGTGTTGATTGGCCTGCATGAATGGAGTGTGCTGTTATAGCGGATAAAGCTAATGTTTCTCTCTCTCTCTCTCT
Organism: Acipenser ruthenus; assembly: GCF_902713425.1. NCBI lineage: Eukaryota > Metazoa > Chordata > Actinopteri > Acipenseriformes > Acipenseridae > Acipenser > Acipenser ruthenus. Next base: position 39,232,797 of record NC_081194.1, read on the forward strand.
CTCTCTCTCTCTCTCTCTCTCAGCACACTCTGTGTAGCTGTGTTGCTAACTCTCTCTTTTAAGTGTGTGTGGCGACTTTGCCTGCTAGTTCTCTCTCTCTCTCTCGTCTCTCTTGATTTACCAGCTTGGTGAGACTGCATTGTGTTCCGATTGGTTGTTTGATAATTCATAGTTGTAACCGTAAAAATGGTCCAATCAAGAGTGAATGAGAGCTATAAAGCCACTGTGAGCAGAGCGCAGAAGAGAGTATGAGTGGAGTTTAACAGTTCCAAGCTAATAGAGCGTCCAGCAAATAAACCAACGGCAATTTGCATTGCCATTAAAAGAAAGATCTTGTTGTAGCATCTTCATTTCTTGCGCCGCTGAGCACCGTTACAATACAGTAAAACCTTACTGAACAAACATACCTTGGCTTGCATGGGCTTTAAGGAAAGTCGCTCTCAACTACCTCTGTTGTTCAAATTAAGAAAAGGGCAACATGGTTGAGAGGGACTTATTTAAATTGCTTCAAAATGACTTTCATAAGACAATAATATATGCATTGTCAACTAAATAGCAAGACTCCTAAGTTTAATAACATTTCTGTGACGATACGCAAAGTATTCATGAAGAAAATATATACTCTAGTCTACCTTTTATTTAACCCTAGAATAAGCATAGCAAATCAAGTAATATAAATATTATAAATTATTATAATTTTAACATTTTTAGGCGTGAAGAAAATTGAACATTGAGAGCAACACTGCCTAAAACTGCTTGTCTGCGATGTTGGGTCAAGGCTGTGATGTTTATCATTCAAACTCATTGTCCCATAGTCAGCTATTACGTTTTGTAAATATGTTCCTGTTTTAACTATGACCTAGATTTATGTGTAAAGTAATATAGTATAATAATTGTATAATTATAGAAGTGGAAGACAGTTAGTATATGATGGAGACGATTGATCTAAATTACAATGATTCTGCAGCACAAATCTATTTGACTTTGAATTGCTGAATGAACAAAAAAGACACATTGTTTTTTTTCTCCAGAAAAGGGCTTGGTCAGAGCAGTAGGAAAAGAACATACTCTCAAGCCAAACAGAAATCCAGGCTTCCAAACACTTTATTGAAACTCATCATTGTCATTCCTAAAGTTTAATTAATTAATACAGTTCTTCAGAAGACAGCAGTCTTGGGTCCTCGAGATCTGTCCTTGGCCTCGAATAAAAAGACATTCTTCAGGTCTCGTCCTTAAGCTTGGCCTCGGATGTGCCCACGGGTGTCCTCGGTCCTCGGACTTCAAGGACGGGTGTTTCAAACTGGTCATGTGTAATTACTCATAACTGATAAACAAATAAAAAACAGTTTTCCCAAAATTAAAGTGTGAGGGGTTAATTAGATTTAATTTAATAGCTTTTAATAAAAAAATAAAATAGCTTTACCAGATCCATAGCTACCCTGATGGGTAATTCTCCAATGATAGAATGTATTACCAAGATGAACATCGTATCAACAGGCCACATCATTTATTAGCTGGTTAATATAGATCTGTTCTCACTAGACCTGTTATTTACAGTATGTAACCACTGCTCCCAAGACAGCATGAAACCATTAGAACTTGTAGCAGCTGAAACATTATTCATTGTTAATATGTCTTGTATGTTGTATACATTGTGGTCTTTGTTGAGATGCAAGCTTTATCTCAGTTTTGACCAGAAATGGACTGTCCTTTTTGGAAAACAGCTATTTTACAATGTACAGTTTACAATTGCATGAATTTGATGAAAACTGTCTAAATTTACACCAACTTATCCCAATTAATAAACTGCATGTTTGACTGTGGCCTTGTCTTTTTTAATTCTTGTCATTGACCTTGACTGGGCTTGACCTTAAAGGCTCCCGGCCTCAACTGGACTCAACCTAAAAGGCTCTCGGCCTTGGCTTGGCCTTGTGGCTCCCGGCCTCGACCTCTTGGGTCCCGGCCTTAAATCCAAGACTGGAAGACAGTAAGCAAATGAACAAGTTTGCTTTCCAAATTAAGCTCATGTGTTCATATTATTTGGAAATAACTGTGCATCACAACACCTAATATCATAGCAGCAACACAGTTTAATCCATTTGCACACTATCATGTGTATGCTTTCATAAGCCTGTGCACAATACAGTGGTAGCCACATTCAGCTATGAAAATGTTGAAAGATGGCACGGTACTCTCCGCAGTAAAACTGAAGTCAATGCAATATGCAGTTTTGTTAACCTGCTAGAGGGCGATATCCGACTAGAAACTGGTTTGTTACACATTACTACTGAAACACAGTAGATGTCACACGCTGAAGCTTGTGAATAGCAAAAGCGCAAAGCTTACATTGAGTAACAGCGTGAATTTTAACAGAAGTTGAACAGTAATCTATATGGCTAAACATTACAATAGTAAAAATAAATAAATAAATAAATAAAAACACACTGTTGTTAAAATGCGTATGCACATGACAGTAAGAGCAAATAAATATCCCCCTCTCGTCAGATTTCATTTTTGTGTGTATTTATGCAACCTACATTAGTTGTAAATAAACGCTCATATTTTATTTTCACTTGCCATGCAGCTGTGTGCATTTTTAACAAAAGTCGACGACTACTGCAAGGCTGTAGCCAGCTGAGGCACAGGCCTCTGTTAAAACAATACTAATAATTATTTATTTAGGCTCTTTTACCATTGCTTTGCCACAAAATAAAATGCATTTCATCCCTCGTTGTGTGCATACATTAAACGTCCTGCTGATATCTATGGGGGGGGGGGGGGGGGGCACCTGCAGACTGTACCTGGGGGGGCATTAGAAGGTTTCATTTTTTTTTTTTTTTTATTACAGCGCACATCTTAACCTATTCCATAAAATGGAAGGAGAATTTATTTTGGCTTTATTGGCAGTTTTGATTGGATCACCAATAATACTTCCACCAATCAGAGGGTTGCATACAGTGCTCGTGGCAGACAGGTATTATTATTTTTATTATTATTTATTTCTTAGCAGATGCCCGCCTTATCCAGGGTGACTTACAGTCGTAAACAAAAATACATTTCAAGAATCACAGTATAAGATAAAAATACAATGACTTTGGTATACAGAACAGGTTAAAGAAGAGCTGGACGAGGGAAAGAATGTCAGATGTCAAAGTGAACATGAGAATGGCAAGTAGACTGGACATTTCCAAAAATGGAATTAAAAAACCTAGAACTGCTACTGTAGTAGGACTGTTCTTTTTGATGTTAAGCATGTTTGTGTTATTTTTTTACAAGGGTTTAATTTAAGTAACAGCCAAAATTGTTTGTGCCAGACTATAACAAAATGGTTGACTGTTATTGTCGATACGTTGTAGATACGAATATTACTGAAGACACCCACGGTGAAGGTATCGCAAAGTCCATAAACAAAACAAAATGTTAAAATAAATTAGTTAGTTATACATCGTATAAAACTGAGCTGAATTTGCCAGTGCTTGTTAGTCTATTAACCAGTTTGAAATTATTTCGAAGCAAATTAAAGCATTTTCGTTTCGGCTTTATTCTTAAAGTTTTCATACGTCGCAATACTATCCTACATTTACATGATACTGTGATCATTCCACTGTGTTATGTAACCAAAGTTTTAAAACCGAGAGATAGCAAATGCGTATTGTAAAAGTTTATCAGTACCTTCAAATTAAGGGCCATACAAGAACGATAAATACTGTAACTGATTTTTAGAAGGCCGTCTTTGTTGTTCTCCAAGTTGCTGCAGTGACACTGCAGATGCTATAATGAGTTTCTGTAAATGAGATACTGTTTTAGCAGACAGATTTCATTCAGTAAACATTTATTTGAATGTTTTTGGAATTAAAAGTATAAATGCAAAACTGTGTGGCATTTTTAATACCAGCCAAAATTTCCCGTTATGCGGTATATATGAACTTAAAACAAGTATTTCTGCTGACACCTCCGGCCATGTCGGGGCAGGGTTATGGAGCTGTGTCACGTACAAGAGGAAGGGGAGTGAGATCCACAAAAAGTTTGACAACCACTGGTTTAGAAGACCCAGGTTGAGAATATTATTACATCATTTTAGGTAGAGGTTTGGGGGCTTGCCCCCGATAGACACTGTAGCTTACTATACAGTCATAAGTGCCTCTGTGATTTTTCATGGCTGGTTACAGAAAACTAGCATCGACCTCGCCCACCTATTACAAAAGTGTGAAAAGTATTGGTACTAGAATTTTTTTGGTTATATACTGAATCAGATGGCACATAAACGTGGGTTTCCTCATCTAAATTGTTTCAGTAAATCATAAAAAAAAAACATATTTTGCAAACTTTTTTGTAGAACTTTTCATGACAAGCATAAAGGTGGTTTTATCTTTGCATAGCTATTGGGTTAAATAAATGATAAGGTGCTGTTCCGTTTTTTTTTTTTGTTTGTTTTTTTTTAAATAAATCAATAGTAGAACGATTTATTTTAAAATGTCTTCAACGAAAGACACTGGGTCAGAAATATTTCTGCTAAATATCGCTCTGTCTAGTACAAGGAAGCATTTCACGTGTTGTTATTTTTACATTTATTTATGTCTTTATTAGGGCTGTCAGTTAATCACAGTTAGATTTTGCGATTAACCTGTTCATTTTTTGGGAGATTAATTTTTGTAACGCACGTTAATCGCACTCCTGTCTTGTCCCTTGAGTGTAGTCACCGTTTGAACATAAAATTAGTCACGGAACCACATTATGTAGCAAAGCACTCAAACTTAAGGACTTGTGAATGGGACGTTTATTTATTTTTATTTTTTTTAACTTTCTGATGGTTCATTGGATAGAAAGACTGTTACTTGTAATTACTGTCAAAGTGAGTTCCAGTATCACAGAAGGGCAGTCTGTTGTACAACCTGTGTGCTTAACATGCTTTCACTTCTCAAAATACACTCTATTAGTTATTCTGCTACAGACAACACAATACAACAACAACAAATGAAACCCGTCGGTTTTGATACAGGACTCTCTTAGAAATTCAGGATCACTGCAAACCCCTGAATCAAGCTAAGTACGATACTATAACTAATGCTTTAGCTACCGACTGCAGACCCGTTAACATTGTGGCTTTGTTTTATTTCAATAATCGCATTTATTTTTAAACAATATTAATTACAATTATGGATTAACCATTACTCAGTGACTTATTTTATTTAGGCAATTTCAAGTTATTAATAAGATAATTAAAAATTATTATTATTATTATTATTATTATTATTATTATTATTATTATTATTATTATTATTATTAAAGCAGCAATGAAAAATATCAGTTTGTGAGCAAAGGAAACTGATAACTGTAAATGCAGTAAGGTGAGTAATTAACTGACTCTTGTCACGGGTGATCCCGAACCAGTTATTATGTGTAGTAAGACATTGGATCCCTTTGCATGGAGAATTTCAGTGGCTAGAGTTCACGGTTCATCTATTGATTCAGATTCAGTTGTATTAAGTATGGCCACTGATGATGCAGAGCAAAACAGATGTTGGGTGCCCGCTGATATGAAAAACAGTGAGTTTTGGCCTCCCACTGTGTTCTGGATGGATGGCATGACTCGTAAGGTGTCTCTATGTGAACAAAATGAAATGTATGAAAGAAACATGTACAGGTCCAGAATGATTGTGAAGGGTACAGAGCTAACTCTGACTCATCAAATGGGGAAAAATCCTCTTGTTATGTGTGCATGCGACAGGTGCAGAGGTGAATCACCCCTGGCAGGGCCAAAGCCATGTCCGGCCTGCAGTCACCCAGTCAAACACTGTCAAATCTTGTTCGAGTGTAAAGATGCTGAAGGGATATCTTTCTCTCACTTGAATGTACATCCAAGGGATGTAAAAAGGGTTGAATGTATGGATTGTGAACGCGGTGACCTTGTGAAATGGGCACATCTGGGCAAATTGGAATGTGAGGAAGGTGTCCCTATTAAGCGTGTACAAGTGTCTTGTAGGTATAAAGTCTGGACCATGGCAGCCCATACCTGTGATGCAAGACGCTGGATTAAAGGGCCTGTGGTGGTCTTTGTAGAACCCACTCGAGCTGAACCTGACACAGACTTTGAAACCTGCTGGGAACGTGCGGATCTGCTGGACATGGACTGGATGATCTAAAAATGACATGTATTGATAAAATGATATGTAATGTAACCCGAAGTAGTGCTTAATAATCTTTAGTCTGTAAGAAATATTGTGAAAATACTGTGTATGCTTTCTGTGTAAGAAACCAGCACTGTCTGGTACAATAGCTGGCTTCAAGCAGTCTCTTATCAAGACAGGCACGGCTCCAGAATTGAGTGCCAAGTCTCTGTTAAACACATTTCAGTTTAAATATAAAATGTTGCTGTACTAAGTAGATGTGTGTTAATATGTTTGCTTTAAATAGTATAACCTGTTGTGATAACAAGGGCTAGAGGTTTCTTAAAAGTTGAAAAGGGAAAACCACAAGGACCTAAAACAGCCAGTACACTGCCTTTTAAATAATGAAAAGAATGTGGTTAGGAAGTCTTAGTTGTTAAAGAAAGTCTTAGTTGATAAAGAATAAATAATACTTAAATCTAGCCCCAAGCTGAAAATAATGCAGAAAATAAGATGTTATATTTGAAATAACAATGAAAAGTAACTTTGAAAGCAAAAGATAGGTTTTAGAAAAGCAAACTCTATGTAACCTGTATTCCTGAACTTTTTATAAACCTGTCTTTGGAAAGATCATTGCTTTGTACAGAGAGGTATTCTTGGCACAAAAGCGGGGATCCTCTTATCAATAAACTTATGGCGCTAAGGCCAGAATTAGTGAGGAAAAATACCTTCTTGTCTTAGAGAAAGGGGGGCTAGGGTAGAGATGGACTTATTCCAATATATATTTAATTAGTTGCACTGGCAGAAAGAAGCACGTAACACAGGTGTAGAAATAGGGAAAGTTAATAAAAACATTTATCAAGGCTAAAATTGGCAAAGGGAGAGATGTCTCAAGCGAACTGGTTTCAGCCAGTTTGTGTACAACTGAAAAATAAAAAGTCATCTGAAGTTCAGCTAAGGTCAGGCTGCTAGGAGAGAGACACTACAGCCTTACAATTTAAATAGAAACAATTAGATTTTCCCTGGGGAGAAACTCTATACTAAAAAGACATAGGATGGAAGTTCCCTATAATATCTGCTAAACACACACCTGTAGGGAGAGAAGGAAACTAATTTGAGAAGATGATATGATATGAGGGAATATATTTTTAGAAGCCAGGTTCATATAATCAATTATAACTATTATAACTATAACTGCTATATTATAATACAACTGTTGGTGTTGTATCTATTCAAGAAACACTCTTTTCTTTGTAATGCACATATATTAAGTAGTGATTCAAGGTAGCAAGGATCTTGTGAACTTTGCTTCACTTAACTTTTCCGATAAAGGAGGGGGTCAGAAATGAGTTGAAGAGATCATGGGCTAGTGTTAATTTGTTGGCATATGACTCCAATTAAGTCTGAAGAGTTGGTTGGATTTTTTAGAGATTACTGTTTGCCAAAAGATAAAAGCTGTCTATATATATTGATGATTGGATTTAATTGGGGCTTCTCATTGCTTCCAATGGGACAAAAATCCTATAAAAACCCTGCAGACTTCCATATAGAGCTAATTGCTGTTTCAGAATTTAGAATTATCTGCCTTTTGAAGACAGTTCTTTTCTTCTTGTTCAAACCACATTTCCTTGTTATTGGAAGGTAAGGGAATATTTGATTATTATATCTCATGTATTGAATGCATTGCTATAAGGTATGGAAAGTATGTTTTAATATTAAGAGGGTGATGTATTGAATGTGCTAAAATATAGCAGTGGGTGCTGTCAGCTTTTTGCTCATCCAGCCTGAGGGCTGCACATAATACATATAACTGTATTATTGTATTGAAGTATTAATGCTATGCTTGTAATACCTCTAGACTAGTTGTTATCACCTGCTGGGATTTTGGTGATATGCGCAATTTACCAATCCAATATTAAAAGCGTTTTAATAAACCAAAGAAGCACTGAAATCGCTCTGATTCGTAAAACTTCAAAACAAATGAGTCTGTGTGATTTTCTTGATTAAACGAAGGTTGTATGGACACGCAGCTCGTCCAGTGCTCGAACAAAAACCACTAGGAGTTTTAAACATCTCTGTCCTCCTCAGCGTCTCCCCTGGGTTTAAGAGTGTGTACAGAGCAAATAATACAATAAAAAGAGTACGTGAAAAGTGAAAATGTGACACTCCAGTGTGATTTAGCAGTTGGTTCAAAGAATTTAACAACAATGCTGGATTGTAAATAAATACAAAACTATAAAGAGAATCCAGAAACAGGAAAACAGGGTTTTTATGCTGGGTTGTTTTTTGGATGATAATAATAATAATAATAATAATAATAATAATAATAATAATAATAATAATAATAATAATAATACAAACTTAAATTAGACAGATGCAGTAATTGTATCAATTAAATATGCGATTAAAACCAAGATTATCTGAGATTTATTTTAATCGCAAGATTAAATCACGTCTTGTTTTGTTTGATAATTCACTGGTGTAAACCTTTAAAAGGTGGGCATAAAAAATAAATATTCTACAATTTAGCATTTACTGTTTTTCAGGTAACCATTTAAATATTTAGGAACATTTGGTGTGTAATAACTAGAGAAAATGTGGCAACGCTATTTTTTGTACTTCAATGAATATTATGTTTAATTGTTAAATATCTTGAAATACCTGTTTTTAGACCACAAGATGACGTGAAATAAGATTTAGTTTTTTTTTTTTTTTTTACAGTGAAATACATCCCTGACAACCAAACTAATAACACTAATATTTAAACTCCAGAAAGTTAACTTACTTAGTAAATACTACACATTTTTAAAAGAAGCAACATTATACAACGACAATCTTTGATTTTTTTTTTAGCCAGGACTGCAGTAACCACCCCCTGCTATTTAAATATGTAAATTAGCCACTTGTGCGCTCAATACACTGCTAGCAGCCAGCTGGGTGTGTATAGAGTTAACCTTGCCCAACAGAAAGGAAACGTTTTATTTGAAAGGACATTCAACATTGTTGATTTGATTGTTAAAGTCTTAAAGTACTACAACGTGGTAAAAAAAAAATGCGTTGAGAAGAGCTTGTGTATCCCAGTTTGAAAACCACTGCTCGAGATAAATGCTCATTTATAATTTACCTTTTACAGTCTATCTACCTGTGGCGGAGTGTCCCGCCCCTATATATATATTTATTATTATTTGTATTTTTGTTTGCGGCGCAGATCAAAGCGCAGCGTATTTGTTATTGTTTGTATAATTAAAAACCTTGTGAGGATGCGTGGCTGATCAGCTACTGATTATTTAACTAGCTGACAGTCACGCATCTGAGACTAACTAAACTCGTGCAGACTGTGGCTGAGGGGTAATAAGATCATTAACAGCTAGTTAACCCCTTGGCCAGAATATAAGAACCTGCAGCTGTCCGTGCTCGGAGGAGAGTGTATTAGGCGTGAGAGAGGAGAGAGCGAGGAGAGAGAAAACGAAACCAAAACCAAACAACTGCTAAAACTTTATTTGTTTGGCCAAAGCGCCTTTTTGTTTGTTGTGTTTTGTGTTGTTTGTTTAAACCTTTTGTTTTTGATTTATTGAATAAATACGCTGAGTGCCGTAGCGCTGCTGCTTCACCCATTCCATCCATTGTTTCTGGTACTTCCTGGTCCGTGACGTCACCACAAACGCCACTCAACAGCTGCTCGGTCACACTACCATTGATCATAAATGGTACAGACCTACAGGACACTATATACAGATACACTATATACGTTTGGCTTGTTCAGCGGTTCAGACACAACCTGAAAATCAGTACTGTAAAATAAATATCTCTTAAAATGAGATGTTCTGTGAGTCTAGGGGAAAATCTTTTAGAACAATAATCCAACTACTTGATTGAAATGCATGACAGTACTACATTTTAAAAAATGAAGTACCAGAGGCACAAAACAATTACATCCCAAAAGTAGACAAATCTAAAATAAAATGGCCAAAATGGTTTAATAGATCAATTAAAAAAAATATTCAGCAAAAAAGGCACTTTACAGAGCATTTAAAAGGGACCAAAAACAAAGTACACAGAAAGAGTACTTCGAACTGCAAACGCAAGTCAAAAAGGAAGTTAGAAAGGCCAAGAGAGAGATAGAAATGAACATTGCTAAGGGGCTAAAACCAATTCCAAAATGTTTTTCCAATATTATAACAGCAAGAGAACATTCAAAGAGGAGGTTTAAAGTCTAAGAGATACAAATGGCAAAATCATAGACGAAGAAAAAAAAATAGCAAATAATTAAATGATTACTTTTCACAAGTTTTTACAAAGGAGGATACGGACAACATGCCCCACATGTCGACCTGTTCCTATCCAGTTTTAACTAATTTTATAGCATAACAGAGGCAGAAGTGTTAAAGGGACTAGGAGCTCTTAAAATAAACAAATCCCCTGGGCCGGATGAGATCCTCCCAATAGTACGCAAAGAAATGAGAGAAGTTATTTACAAACCGCTAACCAAGATCATGCAACAGTCTCTTGACACAGGGGTTGTACCGACAGACTGGAAAATTACAAAAGTAATACCGATCCACAAAAAGGGAGACAAAACCGAACCAGGTAACTACAGACCAATAAGCCTGACTTCTATTATATGTAAACTTATGGAAACTATAATAAGATCCAAAATGGAAAATTACCTATATGGTAACAATATCCTGGGAGACAGTCAGCATGCTTTTAGGAAAGGGAGATCGTGTCTAACTAACCTGCTTGATTTTTTTGAGGATGCAATATCGACAATGGATAATTGCAAAGCATATGACATGCTTTAATTTAAATTTCCAGAAAGCTTTTGACAAAGTCCCACATAAAAGATTAATCCTCAAACTGAATGCAGTAGGGATTCAAGGGAATAAGAACATAAGAAAGTTTACAAACGAGAGGAGGCCATTCAGCCCATCTTGCTCGTCTGGTTGTTAGTAGCTTATTGATCCCAGAATCTCATCAAGCAGCTTCAACAACATTACTGGGGAGTTGGTTCCAGGCCCTCACAATTCTCTGTGTAAAAAAAGTGCCTCCTATTTTCTGTTCTGAATGCCCCTTTATCTAATCTCCATTTGTGACCCCTGGTCCTTGTTTCTTTTTTCAGGTCAAAGTCCCTTGGGTTGACATTGTCTATACCTTTTAGGATTTTGAATGTTTGAATCAGATCGTCGCGTAGTCTTCTTTGTTCAAGACTGAATAGATTTAATTCTTTTACATACGATTTAATTCTTTTACATACGACATGCCTTTTAAACCCAGGATAATTCTGGTTGCTGTTCTTTGCACTCTTTCTAGAGCAGCAATATCTTTCTTCTTCTGGTAACAAGGTGACCAGAACTGAACACAATATTCTAGGTGAGGTTTAACATTGCTTCCCTTGATTTAAATTCAACACTTCTCACAATATATCCAAGCATCTTGTTGGCCTTTTTTTTATAGCTTCCCCACATTGTCTAGATGAAGACATTTCTGAGTCAACATAAACTCCTAGGTCTTTTCATAGTTCCCTTCTTCAATTTCAGTATCTCCCATGATATTTATAATGCACATTTTTATTGCCTGCATGCAATACTTTACACTTTTCTCTATTAAATGTAATTTGCCATGTGTCTGCCCAATTCTGAATGCTGTCTAGATCATTTTGAATGACCTTTGCTGCTTCAACAGTGTTTGCCACTCCTCCTATTTTTGTGTCGTCTGCAAATTTAACGAGTTTGCTTACTATACCAGAATCTAAATCATTAATGTAGATTAGGAATAGCAGAGGACCTAATACTGATCCGTGGTACACCACTGGTTACCTCACTCCATTTCGAGGGTTCTCCTCTAATCAGTACTTTCTGTTTTCTACCTGTTAACCACTCCCTAATCCATGTGCATGCATTTCCTTGAATCCTTACTGCGTTCAGTTTGAGAATTAATCTTTTATGCAGGACTTTGTCAAAAGCTTTCTGGAAATCTAAATAAACCATGTCGGGCTTGAAGACTATTTCTTATGTATAGTGCTACCCCTCCGCCTCTTCTGTCCTGCCTGTCTTTCCTATATAGTGTGTACCCACTAATATTATATTCGTCTCCATCACTCTCAGACAACCAAGTTTCTGTAACACCTATCACATCGTAGTTACTTGTTAGTGCAGTAGCTTCAAGTTCTAACATTTTGTTTCTGAGACTTCTAGCATTAAGATAAATATATTTAATAGTTGTCTTACCTGAGTTGTTGCCCTTGTTTTGATGAAAACCGATTAGCGAGTGATTAACATGTAGAAAACAGAAAGTACTGATTAGAGGAGAAACCTCAAAATTGAGCGAGGTAACCAGTGGTGTACCACAGGGATCAGTATTAGGTCCTCTGCTATTCCTAATCTACATTAATGATTTAGATTCTGGTATAGTAAGCAAACTTGTTAAATTTGCAGACGACACAAAAATAGGAGGAGTGGCAAACACTGTTGCAGCAGCAAAGGTCATTCAAAATGATCTAGACAGCATTCAGAACTGGGCAGACACATGGCAAATTACATTTAATAGAGAAAAGTGTAAAGTATTGCACGCAGGCAATACAAATGTGCATTATAAATGTCATATGGGAGATACTGAAATTGAAGAAGGGATCTATGAAAAAGACCTAGGAGTTTATGTTGACTCAGAAATGTCTTCATCTAGACAATGTGGGGAAGCTATAGAAAAGTCTAACAAGATGCTCGGATATATTGTGAGAAGGGTTGAATTTAAATCAAGGGAAGTAATGTTAAAACTGTTCAGTTCTGGTCACCTCGTTACAAAAAGGATATTGCTGCTCTAGAAAGAGTGCAAAGAAGAGCAACCAGAATTATCCCGGGTTTAAAAGGCATGTCGTATGCAGACAGGCTAAAATAATTTAATCTATTCAGTCTTGAACAAAGAAGACTACGCGGTGATCTGATTCAAGCATTCAAAATCCTAAAAGGTATAGACAATGTCGACCCAGGGGACTTTTTGACCTGAAAAAAGAAACAAGGACCAGGGGTCACAAATGGAGATTAGATAAAGGGGCATACAGAACAGAAAATAGGAGGCACTTTTTTTACACAGAGAATTGTGAGGGTATGGAACCAACTCCCCAGTAATGTTGTTGTTGAAGCTGACACCCTGGGATCCTTCAAGAAGCTGCTTGATGAGATTCTGGGATCAATAAGATATTAACAACCAAACGAGCAAGATGGGCCGAATGGCCTCCTCTTGTTTGTAAACTTTCTTATGTTCTTAGAATACATCAATGTGATAATCTGTGTGTTTAACTGTTGGTAAAGTTAAATTAAATATAACATAGTAAATACATTATTAAAAAGGAGTTAATTAAAAAACTAGAGTTATAACAACCCACAGTCCAGTGACACAAAAAGGGATGTTTTTACCTGCTGAATCTACTTCTTGAAAATTGTGTTTACAGAATAACAGTACAGCCTTTTGAAACTTCCCTTTTGGTTTGTTATAAGTGAATAATATTGAATAATATTGCTTGTGTCAATGTCTATTTGATAAATTAAGCATGCCTTTTATTTTCTGCAGTGAATCTTTATTCAGCATTGACCACGCACTGGGCTATGCGTCTATCATCTTGTATTGCTGGGTAAATAGATCTATAGTTGAAACACATTCACCTTGTTCAATGGGCACAATGTAGGTAGGTTCCCTTTCAACGCTTAGTAGTCATTTGGTGCTGCCAGATGTACTTTGTTAATACCATATGATAAAAACAAAGAACCTTATTTTTAACAAAAAGTTGACTGCCACCATTTTTTAAACATCCATCTGCATTGATTGCCCAACAATTCTTTATTAACTCGTAAACTAGTGACTGTCAGTTATATCTTAAATATAATTTATTATACAGGAACATTTTTACCTTAAAAAACTATTTGTAAGTTTCAACCCCTTTTTATCCAGGACACAATTCCAAAACTGCCTAGAAATTATGCTTATACTGGTACCCCAAATTTAAAGCAGTTACAATTATTCAGTTTATCTATAAATATAATTCTATTAGATAGTATAATTCATATTGAATGAGTAATAATAAGTAGCTAATGACTGAGTTTGCAGTGCCACCAGGCCCCTCTTTTTCACAGCATTTCAAATAAAATTGGCCATCTATATGTAATGTATGAGAATCCAAAACATATGTTAAACCTGTAACAGCTCATGGAAAAAAAAGAAAAAACACACCACAAGCTGATCCCTGTCTGGAATGGGAAAGTGGAACTGTCTTGCCAAATCAGATTGTCTTAGTCTGTTCCGTCTCACAAAACATGCTACCCCACTGTCACGCTGTGGGGTAATTTATGCAAACACATAAATTGTGAAAGACTTGCATATTGTATTAGCTGACAACAGTATCTCACCTGCAGTCATAACCACACTCAAACTCAATACTGGCAACTCAAAAAAGCACAAAACATTAAGGGCTATTCACCATATCTCTACTTATAAAATCTAGGTTCTAGATTTAGCAAAGATGGGCAAATGGAAGGTTTTTTTTTCACCATTATATTATACTGAGCATTATTCCACTGTAGCCTATGCAGATAATTTCACTTGTAGTCTGAGGTGGAAAAATAGACCCTAGCCCAATTAACAGTGCAAATACATGTCACTTGTGCAAATACATGACAGTGCAAATTGCAAGTGCAAACTGTATTTGGGGAGCTTGTTTAGCTATTTCTCAACTAAATGAACATGTAAAGTGATCTCTTATTATCAGTATTACATGTCCTGGGATTAGGCAGTAAATTGGCAGCCTAAGTGACATTTCTCTGCCTGCTTAATTTTTTATTTGAAAAGTAGGACATTTAATATTAGCAAATTGCACAGAGATTTGAAAGCATGAACAGAACGATTGCTTGCATTGCATTATACAATGCTGTAAAGTCTAGCTTAATGCCCACACAAATGTATTTATCTGCATGGCCAAGATAAGACTGAAACCAAATGCTGTAAAGTAGCATTGGTTGTTTTGTGACTGTGATCTTTGAACTTTATCCTCACTCCAGTACTTAGGTTTCCAAATTAACATTAAGCTTAAAGCCAAAAAGACAAGAAGATTGTATTATACAATACCTAACTGACATTTAAATACTTATGGTATAGTAAATGTTACTTCTATGGCTTATTATATTTTAACATTAAAACAGCCAGCTTTCTTTCAAACATTTTCTTTCTCTTATTTAGCAAATATATACTACAAACCTTTATTTGGACATGTTTACATTAGAAGAAAAATAATATTTGTAATATTTGATTCCTACACTTCAACTAAAGGTAATGCATACAAATGTATATGGTGGAAGTGTGCGGAAATTAAAATCCCTGATATAAAATTACTACGGGTGTGTCCGAGTCCGAGCACAAATGAGGATTCGTAACAAGTATGACCACTCGACTCTTTTCAGCTCTTTTCAGCGATATATTACTTTCACTTTGAAAAAGGGATTTCCTAACACCTTTCCAAAAAGAATATAATTTATTAAAACATACTTTAATCATAATAATAATTTTGGAGTTGATATTGGGTAACTTGGCCATTTTCAAGGCTAATCCTTCAGTTTGTGAGTGTGCTCGACCATGCAAATAATTTTGTTTTCATAAAAAAAAAAATGTCTTGTGTATCATTTATTTAAAAATGTTTTTTAATTGGATTTCAGAATGTTTTTTGGGGATCTTTTCTTTGTCTTGCAAATACAGGCATTTTGTCTGCGTCTTAGTGTGTGTTTTACTTTGTGTGTTGTGCGGCAGTGTCTTTAAATTCAGTCTTACTGTCCTTGTTTTAGTTAAACCACTAATCATTTTCAAGGAGGCTTTTGAGATCAGGTGTACAATTTAATATTGTACTAGTGGTATTGGTACAGGTATACACACAGGCAACACTTAAGCTACGTGCTTGTAAAATACATTGTGCCGCTTTCAAAATTGATTTATCCATAAATATGTATTTGTTTAGCCAACAGTCATTGTCATGTAACTGTGTATCTATGTGTGCATAATACATTTGTTTCCAGCACTGTATTTTCTAGCTGCATTCTTTACAGTATAGTGCTTATTACCCGATAACGTACAGTATTGAGAGCAAAAAAAAAAAGAAAAAAAAAATTGTACAAAAGATGTACCACTTCTAAAATGATTGATTTAACCCTACAGTTATAATTTTGTTTTGCCGTATGTCAATTTCCTGTGTTGGAATGAGTGTCTATGTGTGTATAGTATACGTTTCCAGCACTGTATTTGATTACTAAACACAGGAGTCTGCTTATTACCTCATACAGTACATTATTGAAAAACATACGATTATTCCGAGAGAGACGACAGGCAATTTGGAGTAAATGTGCCCCACTTTATAGGACTGAAACTGAGATAATGACACTATGTGGATTGGAATTCTCTTTTTTATTTTTGGAGGGATGGAGCCATCTTTCTTTGTTACGTACACAAGTTCTCTCTTCCAACGAAAAAATTGAAGCTGCTTTTTTTATGCACAAGACGACTTCATACTGAAGCACAGGTATGTACTGACAATTTCTTTAAGTAGATTTTGTAAATGTTTACTAGTACAATATAATACTTATTTTTGTAGTTAATATTGGTGTTTGTGGCATTTTAAAGGCATTTACTGTTGATAGCATGTTTGTTTTTTTTAAACATCAAAACACTAAATGCGAGCACTGGATTCTCTGCACACCTCTAATAATTACCCCATTGCAGCTTCTCTTCTATTAATAACCTGTTAGAGTTCTTATAGTAGAGAACTACAATTCATTCTGTATCAGAGATGATAATAAGGTTTTCCCAGGTTAATAGGAGTTGGTTAGGCACAGTGTGTGAGTAACAAGGTCAGGTGTGTTTTATTTAACTCACAATAAAACCAGAAATATATAAAACTGCTATGCAATGGCAGTCTTACTTCCATCCCTGTGTATTTTTTTTTTATTACCTCAATAAATGGCTAAGCATGTCAGTAACATTTCAGTATCAACCAGGTTCAAGCAAAACTTTTTTTCTGCAGCACTCAACATCCTCTGTCCAAAACAACCAGAAGCTGCTTTGCATATTTTCCATATCTGTACAGCAGCGAAGTGTGTGCAGTGGATTGTATTACGCAAAACCTCTATACTAAAAAATAAAAAGTAATCATTCCAAGACATCTTTTTATCCTAATACTGTAGAAGCAGATTATTCCCATCTTGTTATTCCAATCTATTACAAATGTCCTCACTGTTCGTGTGTTGGACTAATTTCTTTCAATACAGAATTTATTTCTAAAACCAACACACTGCAGTGTACAAAGCTTTGTAAAACTGGATGCTCTGTAGTGAACTTCTTCCAGTTCCATCTCAGGAATACATAATTCATTTGAATTTAATAATGATTGTGTGTAAAATAAAATAATTTTGTGACATCATGTTGGTGGAGAGGTAGAATGTTAAATTTAAGAAAAAAAAATCCAAGGTAAAAGTTACAACTTCCAAGGTTTACCATTATTACAAATTATATTGAAACAAGATTTGTAAAGCATTTCCGATTTAATGCCAAAAACAAATTCTATTTTTAGCACAGTGTATTTTAAATTTTGTAATTGCTGGAGGTTACACATATTAAAATAGTTTAATATAAATATGCTGTACAATATGCAAATACAAATGGTCAAAAATATGAAGCAGTTTCACCTCTGGTCTTTGAAAAAATTAAGGCAGTACTTATAAAAATAAAATACATTCAAAAGAAAAGGTTGTCAATTGTACCTTTCATATGAATTGTGCAATTAATACATTCTACCAATAATCACAGAGTACAAAAAAACCTGCCACTGCTCTTTGTGTGTACTTACCAGGAGTCTCCATTTTTAGTTATAAAACCACAAGAGATGTTCCCAAAAGCAATGTATTCTCTTTCTGTCTCTAATGAAGCCTGGGCCCCTCCTCTGCCTAACAAGCCCTATCTGGCTGAATTCCTCTTGAATTGACTGCAGTAAACACCACCAGGAAATGTAGATCTCCAAGGATGACATACAACCATTAGCTCAATTATTAGGGCTGCCCAAGCCTATCAAGTAGAAGCCTCAATCCACCTGGGCTTTTAGCTATAGTTCAGGGCTGTTGGAAAAAAAATCCTGTTTTATCCCTCATTAGAAAATAAAGAGATACATTTAATTAAGATGCAACACAATGTTGGAAGTTCTTAAAACCTCAAGCCTACAACCCTCATTTCTCTCAATGTACAATTTAAACACAGTGTTGAGCTGCCATTTTCTAGTACCGTAGTTGTGCTCTTTATTTCAGTGTCACTTAACCCTTATTTCCATAAGAGATCTACATTGTAAATCATACAGAGTTCATGCTGAGCCTGTACATGTGTTGTTACAGTAATGTGTATTCATTTCGTTTTAGATCCAATATGCAGTACGGCGAGGCCTGTTTTATAATTCACTTTTTTAAATCTTCACCACTCTAAAAAAACGAATAGCACTAATGGTTTTACTGGCTGCACAAGACAAGATGCTGACTAAATACATGTAGGTTTGAGCATATGTCTTGCGTGACATAGAACAGGTAGTGAGTACTGTGTATAAGCTTCCTCACATTGTCCTGCTAGCATGCCTTAAAGCCTGTTTTTTGTGGGATTAGGGTCAGTTGCTATGTCCTAACCCAGGGGTGGCCAATGTTCTCGTCCTTGACTTTGTTCCAACCCCGTTCTAAATTGTTTAATTGACCAAGTAAACCTCTATCAGACCCTAAAGTAATTTGATCTGTTAAATCTGGACTGGAATGACCTCTCAGTACCATGATTGGACAACTCTACCTAGCATCTATTTTGGCGACTGCTTATTACAGTGTGGTGTCATTTGTGTTATGTTTTTCAGGACTACAGTATTGTCCTCTCAAGGATGACACGAGACCACCAAACTGGATTCTAACACAGAAGTGATAGTATCCATTTAGCTTTGCTTACCAGGTCAGAACAAGGTATCAGTCGACTGTGGCTTAACTGTACAATTTGGTGTCATGTTTTACTGTTATATGTCCTCCCTTTAAGAGGTACAGTCAAACCTATTTAATTTCACTTCAATGGGTTTTATCCAGGCACTAAATAAGTGTGATAGAACAAATTCCTGTTGCAGAACTCAAAATACAGTAGTAACATAGAAATAGCATTGATTACAGTGTTCAATAATACCATTTCTATTCAGTAAACTGTAAACATGACAGTCCTGTATTGCGCTGATGTGCCGTATACAATGGAACATCTTCGGATGCATTTATTTACCACAGTAATATTAAATGGGCTTGAGTCAGATGTAAGCCTGATAATGTGAGTGATATTAACCAACTTCACAGTAACAAAGTGATATTATGAGAAGCTTGTCCCTATTCACTTATTATATTCTGGCCAGGGCATTTCAGTGTGGCGATAATAAGCAGTGGGAGTGACATTAAGCAGGTTTGGAGATTTGCAATTTAGTTTTTCAACTTCAGAATTCAGCACTACATGGCAATGCCTAGAAGTTGGAATAATGGCAGGATGCACCATTTCTCCACTGGCTTTTACCATGGCAATGGAAGTAATCATTAGGGCATCAAAATGGATGGGTAGAGTGAAGAGTCTTGGGAGATGGTACGACGGGGATCTAAAGGACACAGTTCGTGTGGGAGAAGTTAGACAACAGGCAGTGGAAGGGTTGAAGAGCATAGACAGCAGTGCTTTACCAGGCAAACTAAAACTCTGGTGCTTTCAGTTTGGTCTACTGCCGAGGTTGCTGTGGCCACTGACTGTGTATGAGGTTTCTTTGACAACAGAAGAGAAGCTGGAAGCCTTAATCAGTTCATACATCAGGAAATGGTTGGGAGTTCCACACTGCCTCAGTAGAGTGGGACTTTATGGTAAAGGAATACTGCAGCTACCAGTGTTTAAGTGCGCCAAGGTCAGACTGGAAATGACATTAGTAGAGTCACGCAACAAATGCATAAGGGAGGCAGCGCCTGTGCTGAAAACTGGAAGAAAGTGGGTGGCAAAGAAAGCTGAGGAGGATGCAAAGGCTGCCCTTCGAATTGGTGATATCATGGGGCAAGTTCAGCATGGAAGAGGGGGTCTTGGTCTCAGTTCAGCTCCTCCTACATGGCACAAGGCAGCCCCAGCTCAACAGAGGAAGATGGTAGTCAACGAGGTGCAAAAGCAGGAGGAGAGGATCAGGTGTATAAAGGCCATTTCCCAGGCCAAGCAGGAGAATGGATGAGATGGGAGAGTGTGGAACAACGCAAGATTGGCTGGCAAGACCTATGGTCAATGGAACAGAGCAGGATCAGTTTCCTCATCAGGTCAACATATGATGTTCTCCCATCACCACAGAACCTAAACCTCTGGGTAGGAGAGGATCCCTCATGTCCTTTGTGTTCATCACCTGCAACATTAAGGCACATTTTGACAGGATGTAAGGTGGCTCTTAGCCAAGGACGGTTTACTTGGCGCCATGACCAGGTGCTGCGATGTTTGGCCTTAGCATTGGAAGACAAGCGTAACATGACCAATAAATTGCCACCTGTTCCATCAAAACATTACACACAAAAGACAACATTCTTCCGTCCAGGAGAGCAACCACCAAGAAAAGGTGTTAAAACCAGTCCTCGCCCAGGACAACTGGAAGCTGCTAGAGACTGGAAAATGCTGGCAGATGTTGGTCAATGGCTTATTTTTCCACCTGAGATTGCCACCACTAACCTTCGACTAGATATTGTCTTGTGGTCTGGATCAGCACGCCTTGTTCACCTGGTAGAGTTAACAGTGCCATGGGAGGATGCTGTAGATCAGGGGTGGGCAATTCCGGTCCTGGGGGGCCGGTGCCCCTCCTGGTTTTTGTTCAAACTGTGCCCTAAATTACTTCATTGCACCAGTTAAGTGCTTATTAGAAGCTTAATTGGTCAGTTGGAATGAACACCAGGAAGGACACCGGCCCCCCAGGACAGGAATTGCCCGACCCTGCTGTAGATGAGGCGTATGAGAGGAAGAAACTGTGGTATGCTCAACTAGCCACTGAAGCGGAACAGCGAGGATGGAGAGTCCGGGTTTACCCAGTGGAGGTGGGTTGTCGAGGATTTATGGCACACTCTACAACCCGGTTTCTCAGAGATTTCGGATTCAGTGGCCAAGAGTTGCGTCGCACAGTGAATAACTTATCTGAAGCAGCAGAGAGGAGCAGCAACTGGCTGTGGTTGAGACGGAAAGATTCTGACTGGGGATCTCAAGAACAATAGAAAGAAAGAAATGCTGATGTACAGGTAAGTAAGCTGGGCTGAGTTGAGTGGGGGATGGAGGGGGGTGATTCTGGGACGCCAGAATCACCGTCGAGCCCTCTTGAGGTGTCGTGGGCTAGTCGACAAAACACCGAGGATGGAAGGTGCCCACTTGAAGACCCCAGAGATGTACCCTACTTCGCTCAATCCAGACGGTTGTCATGCTGATGCGCTGGGGAGGCCGCACTGTGGTTGATTCCCGGAGCCAGCATCGCAGTCGTTGTGTGTGCTGATGCGCTAGGGAGGCAAAATAAGCTGATCCCTGGAGCCAGCATTACACTTCAGCCATCAACACCTGACAGAAGGATATCTACATCATCATATGGAAGGAAGCACAAATGGATGGAGACACCTATGGATCACATTAGTTTACTGTAAAGCTACGTCTTAGTTGGTGCTTATCCTGGCGAGAGCCGAGTTCAAATCAGCATGAAGTTTTAACATCTACTCTCGTGTAATGGAAATCTAATGCACAGAAGTGCAAAACAGAAGGTTCCAAAGATATGTAACATTTTGGGGATTTCCTACCCTTTCCCTGTTTCATATTCTTGAGATGGCTTCAATGAACCATCAAAAATAAAATCAACCAATTAGTAAGTTGACCATATGGCTCAGTGTTCAGCGGGACAGTTTGGGATAGTTCAGGCTTTTCAACTCACAACCCAATGCATTCTGGTAAGCGTAGTCCTGCTTCTTTTAAAGGAAATATAGGTAATACGTACCAGAATGCATTGAGTTATGAGTTGAAAAGCCTTAACTGTTCCAAACTGTCCACGAACACAAAGCCATATGGTCACCTTGCCAATAAGAAAGTACAGTCAATTCTCATTAATACGAATTTCAAGGGACCAGCAAAAAAATGCGTATGTCAGCAGGGATCCTAGAAATCCATTTGCTGAGGAAAAACGTTTGTTTGATAACTAAATCAATACACTTATCATATATAATCATCAACACAGGCAATTTTGCTTTAAATTTCAGGACTTCATTTATGTGTACTGGGGGGATTTTCCCCCCTATGCTGCAGCCAATGGGGGGGGGGGGGGACTCCAAAATGTTAGGGGGAATGGCAAAAAAAAAAGGCACTTTTGCATATAAAAAAACATATAGATTTTACTGCATGATCATCCATGCTGGTGTTGCTTTAAAATAAGCTGCTTTCAGGAGACCTCACAGCTGTTCACCACTGTGAGACAGAGCACTCTCCATTGCATGACGTGAAGTTTTTGCATGCACTCCATTTCTTTTTTATTTTATCTGTTTACACACAGCCCTATTTCCACCTGTTTTTCATTTATGTATGTTTAACTACTGGATAGTTTGCACTGCATGCATGTAACTTATCAAATGAAGGGCTACAACATTTCCATTCATACTATGGTAGAGATGAGAATGTATATATAAAAAAAAAAATTATAATAATGTTTGGTCACTGCTATATATATTGTAATCATAGATGGCTATTAAAAAAATAAATAAATAAAATAAAAAAAACCTGCACCATTGACCTCAATATGAAAATGAACATTGTGGGGGGGGGGGGGGGGGGGCTTTCCAACGATACCACCCCTTTCAGTCTAGCTGCTACAATGACGGACAAACAGACTCAAAACAAAACCTAAGCTGTGAACTCTGTCACATGATGAGAGGCTTAACTTCAGGCGATCGTAGTTCCAGCTAGGAGTACCACACACACACTGAATACGTCTTTGGAAAGCCTCGAGTCGATACCTTTAAACAAGCCATGATAGGTGGCTTTTACGGTGCCCGAGTAATATGTGCATAACCTTCGGTGCGCTGGGGCCCCAAAATGAATGGGCCTGAGTTTTAAGAGTTAAAGCAAAAGTCACAGCTTGCAAAACACCACCTAGATCGTCTTTTTTTCAAAACTGTTTACATACTGCAGTGTACTGCGTTTCTATAATGCTTAAAGATAGCGGCCGAGAATCCAGCATTACTTTTATTTATTTATTTATTTTAATCAGAGATACTCAGAATGCGGCTCATAGAGCTTTCGTCACTGACACCCACTTCCTTAGAGATTGTTGTAGCGTTTCAGGCATTCTAAATTGGGTGGAAAATACAGTAGCTTGCTGTCTTAAAATATCTCTGCTGTATTTTTCCACACTGAAAGTTGCAGATATGCTGGAGCAACTTGGAAAATGCACGATTTCCGCGATCCTGCGCTTAAATTCAAGCCCTGAATTTATGTAAACATACTTGTTCAATAAAACTGCTTCTTCTGTGTTGTACAGTAACCATAACCCTATGTGTACTGTAAGCCCTGAATTTATGTAAACATACTTGTTCAATAAAACTGCTTCTTCTGTGTTGTACAGTAACCATAACCCTATGTGTACTGTAAGAGTTATACGCTAGTTTTACATTTGACCGAAGATTTTGAAAGGTTTTTAAAGAAATGTGTCAGGTGGCCATATTGGTTTAATCACAAACTCCGTTTATTGGTACAGGGACGATGCATGTCAGCTTTGGAGTTAATCAAATAAACAATTTTTCAACTGAAGATGTTTTAAATTTAAGAAGAATATGTACGTCTGGCCCCCATCTTGTTTTACGAAAGAACACAATTTTTCCCTGTTTGAATTCCACTGTTCCCAGGATGATGCCTACCAAGTTAAGAGTTAGTTGGTTAAACGGTTTGCAAACAGACGCAGTTTGATGCTTGGGGCGCGTTTTGGAGAATTTGGTGGCAGCCATTTTGATAGTACAATTTATCGCAGCAAATCCTGCTTTGCAAACTTGAAGCGAACTTGCTGATGATATATCCGAAATCAATCAGTTCACCGGTTCCCAAGAATAAGATTTTGAAAGGTTTTTCCAAAAAAATGCGTCAGGTTGCCATCTGCCATTTTCTTGCATCTGAACTGTAATCTACACGGGATGATACCTGCCAAGTTCCATGTTGATTGGTTACACTGCATGCGAACAGGAGCAATTTAAAGTTTTGGATGGAAAAACGACAATAAACCTTTACAAACAGGCTTCCCAAGCCAGCTTGGAAGCCTAATAAATGCATACATATGTTATAAATTTTATTGAAAAAAAACAATATTTTATAAATAAGTCACATATAATGTTAAATATACCTGAAGTAAAACTCTTTCTGCTTCTTTTTTGTCATATAAAAATTGACAAACTTGTCCATCGCCCAGTCAAAGAAATGTTCTCCCAGCCTGTCGCCTTTATTGTTTTGTTTTTTTTTGGCAAACTGCCTCTTCAGAGTGTTCGCCTCAGTTAGCAAACGTTTGAGGTGAACAGACCACCAACAGAAAAAAGTTTGAAACTGCTTGCAAACGTTCGCGAATGGTCTCCTTGTTGAACGCACCTCAGGCCACTGTGAGATCAGTAGTTCTGGGGGAGCCTGTAAACAATGCAATCACAGACACACGCGCCCCCATTTGAACCACAGACCCAGAATGTATACCAAACGGCTTGATAAGTGTTTAGTTAAAACAACGTGGCATTACTTTAACAAACGCAGCAGATCATCCAATTTTACCAGTCAGTAAAAACAAAAATAAAAAAAAAACATGTCAGTCAGTAATACAAGGTGAATGAGCATTTAAATATATCCTGTACACAGAGTCTGTGAGGGCAGCAATAATACTTAATGAAACGTTTAACCCCTTGCTATTGGACATACCTGGTACGACCTCAAAAACGCTCACTTACTGCTGCTGAGGTATGTCCTAATTTAATATATATATATATATATATATATATATATATATATATATATATATATATATATATATTGTGGCAAAGTGCCCCGCCCCTGTGTGCATTTGTGTGTTCTGTGTTGTGTATATGCGTGCGTATGTTAATGTTGGTGTATAGATTGGTACACGGGATATAAACGGGTCTGTGTTTCACGTGTGTTTAAAGTGTATAATTATATTTAGGCACGAGGATGGCACATCACTTCACGTGCAGATAAAATGTGTATAATGTGTGGCACGGGGTTGCACGTAATGAATTCACGTGCTGGGATTCAAGTGAGTAATTAATTAGTAATTGAATCCCAGCACAACAGTATATATAGATGCACAGTTTCACTCAGTCGGGGTTGGTGTTCGGTGAGTGGAGAACGGGTTAGGAGACGGAGGGTATTAGAAAGTCAAAAGTAAAGTAAAGTAATTAGTGTTTTCACTCACCGTGTTTGTCTGTTCACTGTTTAGTCTGTTTTGTTTGTCTCTTTATTTTGGCGTATAGTGCCGTGTCCCGTGTTGTTGTGTTTAAAACCTTTTATTTTCTGTTTATTAAATGCTGAGCGCGATCACGCGCCCAGCTTATACAAAACCACATCTCTCTGTGTATTCCTTCCTGCTTCCGGTCTGACGCCACCCACTCTGGCCGTCTTTGTGACACGTGGTGTCATCGTGGGATAGCCGCGCCTCCAAGCGTCAGACCAGGAGGGGTCTGGATTTAAAAAAAAAAAAAAAGATTACAAAATATTGTTTTGGGGAAAAAAAGAAAAAAAAAAAAAAAAAAAAGTCAATGGCAGAGGACGCCATCAAACTGCGGGGCTGGTTCCTGGAGAATGCTGGGCTGGAGGCCCAGTCTCTGCCCATAGTCGTCCGGGCCCTGTGGATGATGGACAGTGAGAGATGGGAGGCCTATCAGGAGGAACACACCCCAAACACCTTGGAGGAAGGTGTGGAGTTTGTCCTCAGCTACCTGGAGGCAACCATAAATGGAACAGCAGCCCAGGTAGCAGGACCACCAGCAGAGGAGTACCTGCTGTCCCCATCTCCACCAGCAGAGGGTGAGTACCTGCTGTCCCCATCTCCACCAGCAGAGGGTGAGTACCTGCTGTCCCCATCTCCACCAGCAGAGGGTGAATGCCTGCTGGTTTTGCCTTCACAGCCCAAGCGGGAGGCAGAGACGGATAAAGAGGTGAAGGACAGGGAGGAGGAGTGCCGCCTAAGGGCCAGGCATCCACGGCGATGTAACAAGCCATCGCCGGGGTGCCTCCTCTGCGACCAGGATCACCTGTTCGCCCACTGTCCCTTCCGCAGCTATGGGGAGGAGCCTGAGCGTCCACAGCCCAAGCGGGAGGAGCCTGAGCGTCCACAGCCCAAATGGGAGGAGCCCGAACGTCCTACGCCTGAGTGGAAGGAGCCCGAACATCCTACGCCTGAGTGGGAGGAGCCCGAACGTCCTACGCCTGAGTGGGAGGAGCCCGAACGTCCTACGCCTGAGTGGGGGGAGCCCGAACGTCCACAGCCCAAGAGGGGGGAGTCGGTGCGTCCACAGCCCAAAAGGGAGGAGTCGGTGCGTCCACAGCCCAAAAGGGAGGAGTCGGTGCGTCCACAGCCCAAAGGGAGGCAAGTCGGGGCTTCCACAGCCCTGGGACCCAAGCCACCAGCAGAGGGAAAATGCCTGCTGGTTCAGCCCCAAGAGCCGGAAGGGGAGGGGTTACAGGCTCAACCCCCTGAAAATTTTTGGGGGGGAGAAGGGCAGGATGCTGGTGTCCCCCAGCAGCCTCTCGCTATGCTGCTGAAGGCAGCACGGCGCGCACATGCCCAGCCGCCACAGCAGAGGGAGCCAGCACCGCCAGGAGCAGAGGAGCAGGAGCTGCCTCTGCCTCCGCCACCACCACCGCAAGGAGCAGAGGAGCAGGAGCTGCCTCTGCCTCCGCCACCACCACCGCAAGGAGCAGAGGAGCAGGAGCTGCCTCTGCCTCCGCCACCACCACCGCAAGGAGCAGAGGAGCTGGAGCTGCCTCTGCCTCCGCCACCACCACCGCAAGGAGCAGAGGAGCAGGAGCTGCCTCTGCCTCCGCCACCACCACCGCAAGGAGCAGAGGAGCAGGAGCTGCCTCTGCCTCCGCCACCACCACCGCAAGGAGCAGAGGAGCTGGAGCTGCCTCTGCCACCACCACCGCCAGGAGCAGAGGAGCTGGAGCTGCCTCTGCCTCCGCCACCGCCTGGAGCAGAGGAGCTGGAGCTGCCTCTGCTGCCCGTACCTCCGCAGGGAGTACGGTGGCCGGAGCCCCAGAAAGGGGAGCTGCCGGCCACGAAGAAGGGGGATGAGGTCTGGAGACCACTTTCCCCAGCAGCAGTTTCGCTGCAGGAGTTCTTGTGGTCGGAGCCCCACAGGAGGGAGCTGCCGGCTATGAAGAAGGGGGAGGTCGGGGGACCACCTGCCCCCGCAGCTTTTTCGCTGCAGGACGGGACCAGCATGCTGTCAGCCGTGCCACTACCGGCAGGGGAGCTGACAGCATGTCCAGCCATGGGCCCACTAAAGCCTCCCTTCCCAGCCCGAGACTTTGGCCGGGACTGCTGGGTATTTAAGGGGGGAGGTGGCCGTTGAGGCCATGTGTGCTGCGCACAAGGGGGGGTATATGTGGCAAAGTGCCCCGCCCCTGTGTGCATTTGTGTGTTCTGTGTTGTGTATATGCGTGCGTATGTTAATGTTGGTGTATAGATTGGTACACGGGATATAAACGGGTCTGTGTTTCACGTGTGTTTAAAGTGTATAATTATATTTAGGCACGAGGATGGCACATCACTTCACGTGCAGATAAAATGTGTATAATGTGTGGCACGGGGTTGCACGTAATGAATTCACGTGCTGGGATTCAAGTGAGTAATTAATTAGTAATTGAATCCCAGCACAACAGTATATATAGATGCACAGTTTCACTCAGTCGGGGTTGGTGTTCGGTGAGTGGAGAACGGGTTAGGAGACGGAGGGTATTAGAAAGTCAAAAGTAAAGTAAAGTAATTAGTGTTTTCACTCACCGTGTTTGTCTGTTCACTGTTTAGTCTGTTTTGTTTGTCTCTTTATTTTGGCGTATAGTGCCGTGTCCCGTGTTGTTGTGTTTAAAACCTTTTATTTTCTGTTTATTAAATGCTGAGCGCGATCACGCGCCCAGCTTATACAAAACCACATCTCTCTGTGTATTCCTTCCTGCTTCCGGTCTGACGCCACCCACTCTGGCCGTCTTTGTGACAATATATATATATACAGCTCTGGAAAAAATTAAGAGACCACTGCAAAATGATCAGTTTCTCTGGTTTTACTATTTATAGGTATGTGTTTGGGTAAAATGAACATTTTTGTTTTATTCTATAAACTACTGACAACATTTCTCCCAAAATTCCAAATAAAAATATTGTCATTTAGAGCATTTATTTGCAGAAAATGACAACTGGTCAAAATAACAAAAAAGATGCAGTGTTGTCAGACCTCGAATAATGCAAAGAAAATAAGTTCATATTCATTTTTAAACAACACAATACTAATGTTTTAACTTAGGAAGAGTTCAGAAATCAATATTTGGTGGAATAACCCTGATTTTCATGCGTCTTGGCATGCTCTCCACCAGTCTTTCACATTGATGTTGGGTGACTTTATGCCACTCCTGGCGCAAAAATTCAAGCAGCTCGGCTTTGTTTGATGGCTTGTGACCATCCATCTTACTCTTGATCACATTCCAGAGGTTTTCAATGGGGTTCAGGTCTGGAGATTGGGCTGGCCATGACAGGGTCTTGATCTGGTTGTCCTCCATCCACACCTTGATTGACCTGGCTGTGTGACATGGAGCATTGTCCTGCTGGAAAAACCAATCCTCAGAGTTGGGGAACATTGTCAGAGCAGAAGGAAGCAAGTTTTCTTCCAGGACAACCTTGTACTTGGCTTGATTCATGCGTCCTTCACAAAGACAAATCTGCCCGATTCCAGCCTTGCTGAAGCACCCCCAGATGAGTCCAATTTTCAGCTTTGCCCAACACCTGGTCGTCTAATGGTTAGACGGAGACCTGGAGAGGCCTACAAGCCACAGTGTCGCGCACCCACTGTGAAATGTGGTGGAGGATCGGTGATGATCTGGGGGTGCTTCAGCAAGGCTGGAATCGGGCAGCTTTGGCATGAATCCATCAAATGATGGTCACAAGCCATCAAACAAAGCCGAGCTGCTTGAATTTTTGCGCCAGGAGTGGCATAAAGTCACCCAACACCACTGTGAAAATGTGGTGGAGAGCATGCCAAGACGCATGAAAGCTGTGCTTGAAAATCAGGGTTATTCCACCAAATATTGATTTCTGAACTCTTCCTAAGTTAAAACATTAGTATTGTGTTGTTTAAAAATGAATATGAACTTATTTTCTTTGCACACTGCATCTTTTTTGTTATTTTGACCAGTTGTCATTTTCTGCAAATAAATGCTATAAATGACAATATTTTTATTTTGAATTTGGGAGGAATGTTGTCAGTAGTTTATAGAATAAAACAAAAATGTTCATTTTACCCAAACACATACCTATAAATAGTAAAACCAGAGAAACTGATAATTTTGCAGAGGTCTCTTAATTTTTTCCAGAGCTGTATATACAGTGCCTTGCGAAAGTATTCGGCCCCCTTGAACTTTGCGACCTTTTGCCACATTTCAGGCTTCAAACATAAAGATATGAAACTGTAATTTTTTGTGAAGAATCAACAACAAGTGGGACACAATCATGAAGTGGAACGAAATTTATTGGATATTTCAAACTTTTTTAACAAATAAAAAACTGAAAAATTGGGTGTGCAAAATTATTCAGCCCCTTTACTTTCAGTGCAGCAAACTCTCTCCAGAAGTTCAGTGAGGATCTCTGAATGATCCAATGTTGACCTAAATGACTAATGATGATAAATAGAATCCACCTGTGTGTAATCAAGTCTCCGTATAAATGCACCTGCACTGTGATAGTCTCAGAGGTCCGTTTAAAGCGCAGAGAGCATCATGAAGAACAAGGAACACACCAGGCAGGTCCGAGATACTGTTGTGGAGAAGTTTAAAGCCGGATTTGGATACAAAAAGATTTCCCAAGCTTTAAACATCCCAAGGAGCACTGTGCAAGCGATAATATTGAAATGGAAGGAGTATCAGACCACTGCAAATCTACCAAGACCTGGCCGTCCCTCTAAACTTTCAGCTCATACAAGGAGAAGACTGATCAGAGATGCAGCCAAGAGGCCCATGATCACTCTGGATGAACTGCAGAGATCTACTGCTGAGGTGGGAGAATCTGTCCATAGGACAACAATCAGTCGTATACTGCACAAATCTGGCCTTTATGGAAGAGTGGCAAGAAGAAAGCCATTTCTTAAAGTTATCCATAAAAAGTGTCGTTTACAGTTTGCCACAAGCCACCTGGGAGACACACCAAACATGTGGAAGAAGGTGCTCTGGTCAGATGAAACCAAAATCAAACTTTTTGGCAACAATGCAAAACGTTATGTTTGGCGTAAAAGCAACACAGCTCATCACCCTGAACACACCATCCCCACTGTCAAACATGGTGGTGGCAGCATCATGGTTTGGGCCTGCTTTTCTTCAGCAGGGACAGGGAAGATGGTTAAAATTGATGGGAAGATGGATGGAGCCAAATACAGGACCATTCTGGAAGAAAACCTGATGGAGTCTGCAAAAGACCTGAGACTGGGACGGAGATTTGTCTTCCAACAAGACAATGATCCAAAACATAAAGCAAAATCTACAATGGAATGGTTCACAAATAAACATATCCAGGTGTTAGAATGGCCAAGTCAAAGTCCAGACCTGAATCCAATCGAGAATCTGTGGAAAGAACTGAAAACTGCTGTTCACAAATGCTCTCCATCCAACCTCACTGAGCTCGAGCTGTTTTGCAAGGAGGAATGGGCAAAAATTTCAGTCTCTCGATGTGCAAAACTGATAGAGACATACCCCAAGCGACTTACAGCTGTAATCGCAGCAAAAGGTGGCGCTACAAAGTATTAACTTAAGGGGGCTGAATAATTTTGCACGCCCAATTTTTCAGTTTTTTTTTTGTTAAAAAAGTTTGAAATATCCAATAAATTTCGTTCCACTTCATGATTGTGTCCCACTTGTTGTTGATTCCTCACAAAAAATTACAGTTTCATATCTTTATGTTTGAAGCCTGAAATGTGGCAAAAGGTCGCAAAGTTCAAGGGGGCCGAATACTTTCGCAAGGCACTGTATATAAGCTCAAAGAGCCAATATTAAATGAATGCTGGACTGCTGTTATTACGCTTGTTGATTGCCTACCTTTACTTGTAAGCCTGTGTTTTTTCATTCTTTTTGTCAGTTAAATCCTTTACATTTGAAAATGGTCTTATATTAGAAAAGTGTTAAGGAATATATATGTGTTATCCAATTTTAAACTTTATGTTCTTAGTAAATGTCACCGTATACCTAAAGCAAAAGCTTACATGCACCTTAACCCACTAATTTCAAAGTAGACGTTTGAATGACTGGCGCTGTAGCTGGCAAATGAGTGCATTCTAGAACTTTCAGTCAACGAGATCTGTCAGAACATGGTGAAACTACAGTACTAATACCGGACCACTGAGATGACTGACAGCGACCCCCAGCCATTCAGAGCAGAACGGAGACGGGACAGACAGCAAATATAAAAACTACACAAACTAGAGATGATTTCTAAATGATTATTTTTGGTAAGAAAATAAAAATAGCGAGTTGAAAAGAATGCTTAAATGGCTTTTGATGGAGTGTGTTTTGTATTATCCCCAAGCCCCCTCAATACCACTCCCTTGCAACGTCTTCCTAGTTCATTGGCAAAGGAGTTCGAATTGCCTTCAAGTTGTCTTTTTTCAATGAATGTGTCAAGCACGGAAGCATGAAGTATTTTTGTTTCTAAAGTTTTCAATCAAGAGTATGCTTGTGTTTATCAAGTTTGGAAATGGCAAGCAAGCTGTATTTTGTTTCAGGAAAACATTAAGGCTAATTAAGATGTCTTCAGTAGGCTAAGTAACACATAATTATCTGTGTTTTAGGATTGATTAAATGGAAAAGCAGGCCAGACTGATTAGGTTGTTTCCTTTATACTGACTCACTGCAGATCTAATTTCATACATTGGGCTCCAAGGTTTTGTCTATGTACATTCATTCACATTTTGTTCTTTAAAAATACATAAAGATATAGTGTTATTTTATAATATTTTTGACATTTGTGCATTTTACTATTTGGTAATGCTTTTTAGGCAACAGTTATCTTGCAAAATACAAAATTTAATGAATAACTAGTACTTAAACTTTTTTTATTATTTTTTTTTGCCATAAAGATTAATAAAATCTACTTAGCCCTTACAGAAGTCCACCACAGTGAAATTATAGCAAAGTGTAATAGCATTTAGTAAACGCACGGTAAAGCACAGAGAGGTATGGTAAAGCTTATTTCAAAAATGGTCAGCTGTGGTAAATGTATAGCATAACCATGGGAAACTCAGGGGAAAATTACTATGACCATTTTCTGTGGAAAACTTTTATAAGGAAGACTACTGCACAATATGTTATTATTATTATTATTATTATTATTTATTTCTTAGCAGACACCCTTATCCAGGGCGACTTACAGTCGTAAACAAATACATTTCAAGAATCACAGTACAATGTTCATGTGTGACATACCCCTTTATTCCCCCATATTCTGATACCCTCAATATAGATACTCGCACTGAATATCCTCAGCGGGGGATAAAAATTACTAATGTATGTAATTTGCTTAATGCCCTGAAACAAAGATAATGATTTTTCCCTGTCCTGACTGAGAATACTATTAAAAACACCTTAATTATTAACACAAAATGGCGCAGCCCCGAGGAATTCCTTTCCTTTAAGTCGTAGACGTCACTTCCATCTCTTTTTATCCTTTGAGTTCCACTCAATAGCATTATAAAACTAACAGACTGATCATTTGGATTGAAAGTAAAAGCAAGACTGTTTCTGTTCAGTTTTATTGAAGCTGCAGTTTCCTTAATCTAATAATACAATATAATCTTATTAATGGCAATGTGCTTCATAAAAATAAAGAAAAATGTAACATACTTGTGCACAGATTGGATATTAGTAAATAGTAAACGGGTATTTGAAAACGAGGAGCAATGCCTATAACACACCAAGACCCTTTACATGTGTGAGATCCTGGAATAGAAGCTCACTTCACGCTGACACCAACTTGAGTGCCAATTAAGTAACATACAGTATAGGAACATGTATTAACTGTGACAAAAATTGCAGAAATACTTTCACTCCTACACATACATTCCTATTTGAATGAGCAATATTACACTTTTTTTCATCTAGGTTTAGCACCCCTCTCTGAAGGGGTCTGAGTTTGTTTGGAATTGAACCGCACTGCTTTAAATAATAAATTACAAAATAAAAAGAAAATAAGCCAGATGTCACAAGCCCCTAATGACCAGAATTTCAATAAAAAAATAAAAAAAAAAACATTTTATGGGTCAGGCTTTTTAGTGTATGTAACAGAATTGTTGCTCAAATGGTGAAAAGACATTCAAATAGAAATAATTAGTCAGTTTCCTTATAAAAGTTTACCATGGTAAATCTGCAACATCATTTTACACTGTTCCCATGACTACTATGGGGTTTTACAGCTATTTTTATCGTGAGAAAGCGACTGACCCTGCCCTTAAAATTGTGCTGCCAAAAGGACGGCCTTTTGCTGTTTCACGATGTATTCGTGTGACAACGTCACACAGTCATGACTGTAGAGGTCTTCACGGGTCTACCTGGATCCGATTTTGTTTACTCAGTAACACACAAACTGTCAATTACTGTTTCAAATCACAGTTTATAATTCCTGTTGCGTGGATTGGCTTCCCCCAGTAGCACATGACATGGCTTGCAGAGCGCAGCAGCAGACACGTGACCCATATCGAAGGTGTTTCTTTTCATTCTTAAAAGTCGGAGTAATGGATTTGTTTATGAACAACGTGAAAGAAAAACTTAAGAAACTAAATCCATGAACAAAAGCTCACAGAAAAATGCAAATCTGTTGGGTGGGAATCATTTGTTGTTACTGTGGACAAAGACGGAAAACAAGTTTTGCAAAATACAAATTTTACATCTCATTCCATTTGCTCTTGTATTAAGTTTGTAATAAAATCACACATTTACAAGATCGTACCTCAATTAATTTGATTTCAGATAATGTATTTACACAAACAAACATATTATATATTAATTTTACAGTCTTCTGTGTAGGTTCATGATGGAATAAACACTGTCTGTAGTTCAGCCAGATTGCCAGTTTGACTTGAAAAACACACTGCTTTAATACTGTATCTAGTCAGTGCATATAATAAGCTGGGGAAAGGAAAAGCATTGAACTGTTTTTTCGGGCCGGGTCGGATTTGGGACTAATAACAAGAATTTTACATCGGGTGGGGTCGGGTAAATAATTGTCAGTTCATGGTTAGGTTGGGTTGATTAATTTGGACCAGTGAAGACCTCTACTGTGGAGTCGATTTTCATGTGCATGTAAACCCAGCCCATATTGTTTGGACTAAGTAAAGAATGTCACGTAAGAAATGACAAAATGGACAAAAGCTTTTTAATATCTCTTTATACTGTATAGATCTCTGTAACACTACTTAAATAATGTATCACTATATAATGAAACACTACCACCTGTTCTATGTTTGTGTTATTACCAATTTTAGTAGAAACATTCAAGATTTCTTAAAAATAAGTGCTGTATTTGGAAACATGTAATGTAGTTTAATAAATAATGAAAAATGGTTTGTCCTTGAAGGTAAAAGTAAACTAACAGCTACTGAAATAATAATGACACACGCCAGCAGTAATGCAAGGCTCCTACAAATAGAAAGTCTTACAGGAACTGATTATTTTGAATCTGTAAACCCTATACCAAGCTGCACTTATTATATGGCATTATATGGCTCAGTACCATGAATATTGGAAAAACACTTATAAATATCAAATACAATACTCCCTCTTTGTAAAACTGTAGTTGGAAGGTAAGAGACCATGCAACAAGAACGCTGCCAGTGCTGGTTTAATGGCGTTATGGGGTAAATGGGCCATTGTCACAAAGACGGCCGGAGTGGGTGGCGTCAGACCAGAAGCAGGAAATAAACAGACAGAAATGTGTGGTTTTCTGTGCTGTCATTTAATAAACAGCACAGAAAATAAAAGGTTTTAACACAAAACAGGACACGGCACTTACACCAAAATAAACAGATAAACAAAACGGACTATACTTAAACAGACAGACGAACAAACACGGTGAGTGAAAAACACTTCTAATTACTTTATGTTGTTTTATTTTCTCCTTCTCTCTCTCCCGTTCTCCACTCACCGAACACCCAACCCTGAGTGAAAGAAACGTGCATCTATATATACTGTTGTGCTGGGATTCAATTACTAATTAATTATTCACTTGAATCCCAGCACGTGAATGAATCACGTGCAACCCCGTCCTCACATATTACATTTAACCAGCACATGAAGTGATTTGTGCCCTCCTCGTGCCTAAATACAAATCTACATTTTTAAATACACGTGAAACACAGACCCGTTTATATCCCGTGTACCAATCTCTATACACCAACATTTACACACACAACATACAACACATAACACACAAATGCACACAGGGGCGGGGCACATTGCCACATATACCCCCCCTTGTGCGCAGCACACATGGCCTCAACGGCCACCTCCCCCCTTAAAAACCCAGCAGTCCAGGACAAAGTCTTGGGCTGGGAAGGGAGGCTTCAGTGGGCCCATGGCTGGCCATGCTGTCAGCACCCCTGCCGGTAGTGGCACGGCTGACAGGATGCTGGTCCACTCCTGCAGCGAAATTGCTGTGGGGGATGCTGGTCTCCTGACCTCTCCCCCTTTCTTCGTAGCCGGTAGCTCCCCTTGGTGGGGCTCCGACCACAGTATTTCCGGCAGCGAAGAAGCTGCAGTGGGAGCAGGTCTCCAGACCTCTCCCACGATCTCCGGCAGCGAAACTGCTGCAGTGGGAGCAGGTCTCCGGACCTCCCCCACGATCTCCGGCAGCGAAACTGCTGCGGTGGGAGCAGGTCTCCTGACCTCCCCCACCTTCTTCGTGGCTGGCAGCTCCCCTTGGTGGGGTTCCGGCCACAGTGCGATGCGGAGCAACAGGCAGCCCCAGGCGATGCGGAGCGACTGGCAACCCCAGGCGATGCGGAGTGGCTGGCAACCCCAGGCAATGCGGAGCGGCTGGCAACCCCAGGCAATGCGGAGCGGCTGGCAACCCCAGGCAATGCGGAGCGACAGGCAGCCCCAGGCGATGCGGAGCGACAGGCAGCCCCAGGCGATGCCAGACAGGCAGCCTTGGGCGAAGCGTGGCAAGCATCCTTGGGCGAAGCGAGGCCGGCATCCTTGGGCGAAGCAAGGCAGGGAGTCAGGACAAGCTGGGGTGCGGGTGTTGGCCCTCTTCTCGGCCTCTGCGGCCGGGCGGTTCTTCCCCATGCTTCCCTCAGCAGCCTATGCAAGGGCTGCTGAGGGCCGCCAGCTTCACGTCCTGGTCCTTCTGGTGAAGGGAGAGGCAGCTCCTGCTCCTCTCCCCCTGATGGTGGCGGAGGCAGAGGCAGCTCCTGCTGCTCTGCTCCTGCCGGTGGAGGTGGCGGAGGCAGAGGCAGCTCCTGCTGCTCTGCTCCTGCCGGTGGAGGTGGCGGAGGTAGAGGCAGCTCCTGTTGCTCTGCCGGTGTAGGTGGCGGAGGCAGAGGCAGCTCCGGCTGCTCTGCTCCTGCCGGTGAAGGTGGGAGCAGCGTGTAGTCTCCTGCCGATGGAGGTGGGAGCAGCGTGTAGTCTCCCCCTTTTTCAGGGAACTGGTGCTGCTCTGCCTCTCTTGCAGGGAACTGGTGCGGCTCCGCCTTTGAAGGGGAAACCAGCAGGCATTCTTTCTCTGCTGGTTGTGATGGGGAAACCAGCAGACATTCTCCCTCTGCTGGTGGAGGTGGAACCAGCAGGCATTCTCCCTCTGCTGGCAGCTTGGGTTCTAGGGCTGTGGAAGCCCCGACTTCCCTCTCTTCGGGCTGTGGACGCACCGACTCCTCCCTTTTGGGCTGTGGACTCACCGACTCCTCCCTTTTGGGCTGTGGACACACCGACTCCTCCCTTTTGGGCTGTGGACGCACCGACGCCTCCCTTTTGGGCTGTGGACGCACAGACTCCTCCCTTTTGGGCTGTGGACGCACCGACTCCCCCCTCTTGGGCTGTGGACGTTCGGGCTCCTCCCACTCAGGCGTAGGACGTTCGGGCTCCTCCCGCTTGGGCTGTGGACGCTCTGGCTCCTCCCGCTTGGGCTGTGGACGCTCTGGCTCCTCCTGCTTGGGCTGTGGGGGCAAAACCAGCAGGCATTCTTCCTCTGCTGGTGGAGACGGGGACAGCAGGCATTCTTCCTCTGCTGGTGGACCTGCTACCTGGGCTGCTGTTCCACTTATAACTGCCTCCAGGTAGCTAAGGACCAACTCCACACCTTCCTCCCAGGTGCTTAGGGTGTGTTCCCTTGCATACGCCTCCCATCGCTCTCTGTCCATCAACCGCAGGAACCGGATGGCTACTGGCATAGACTGGGCCTCCAGCCCAGCATTTTCCAGGATCCAGTCCCGCAGTTTGATGGCGTCGTCTGCCATTGCCCTTTTTTTTCCCAAAAAAATGCGGTTCCTGCTCTGGCCTGAGTCCTGGAGGCGCTGTAGATCCCACTTAGGACACCACGTGTCACAAAGACGGCCGGAGTGGGTGGCATCAGACCAGAAGCAGGAAATAAATAAACATCGTGATCACGCTCAGCATTTAATTATTAACACAGAACAGAAAATAAAAGGTTTTAACACAAAACAGGACACGGCACTATACGCCAAAACAAAAAAAGACAAAAACGGACTATACTTAAACAGACAGATGAACAAACACGGTGAGTGAAAAACACTTCTAATTACTTTATGTTGTTTTATTTTCTCCTTCTCTCTCTCCCGTTCTCCACTCACCGAACACCCAACCCTGAGTGAAAGAAACGTGCATCTATATATACTGTTGTGCTGGGATTCAATTACTAATTAATTATTCACTTGAATCCCAGCACGTGAATTAATTACGTGCAACCCCGTGCTCACATATTACATTTAACCAGCACGTGAAGTGATTTGTGCCCTCCTCGTGCCTGAATACAAATCTACATTTTTAAATACACGTGAAACACAGACCCATTTATATCCCGTGTACCAATCTCTATACACCAACATTTACACACACAACATACAACACATAACACACAAATGCACACAGGGGCGGGGCACATTGCCACAGCCATGCATGACCAAACTGCAGTATAAAAGGCTATGAGTGAGCACTGTAGAAGGTAATGTTTTTAAGACACGTTTGCCAACTATACCAAGAATAAATTCTGCTTGGTTATTAACCCTTTTCGTCTCTAACAAGCAATATCTGCAGTCAACACCTGCCAATATACTGTAAAAGCAAGGTGTCTTCCAGGACATGCTAAGTGCTCCTTTGTGAGGATGTCATCATTACGGATTGCTTTCCCATGACATTAGAAGAAGTTATCAGTCAGTAGTTCTTGTAGAGAATATTACTTTGGGTCTTAAGTGTTACTATGACAGTATGTGGCCACCCTTCAAAAAATGCTGATTTGCTGTAAGCTGGATTCAAAAAAACTCTGCTCAACAAACTAGAAGTTAAACAGTTATCTGATATAACGATAATGTTTTCTGTCGGTTTTACAATCTGTACTGAAAACAGTAGATAGTAGAAGACACAGTTTGTACTAGTTGGTTCTTTGATTGTAATAAAATCTGAGAAAAAAATATGTATTTCTCTTATGGCCAAATAAATAAGGGCTTATTTGACCACTTATTCAGCAATTGTGTTTTCTTATTCAGCAATTGTGTTTTTTTTTTTTTTGGAAATGGCAATTTCTTTTATAAATCATGATTTTGTATATATTTTCTGGTGATTTGCATGAACATTAATGTTTACTTATTGTAGAGTGGTCAAACGAATTTTTAGATTTCAACAAACAAAACCCAAAATATATTATTATCAATAGTATTACTTAAACATATCTGAAATTAAAATACAAAAGAAAAGTTTTTAAAACGTTTAAAAATGCTTTTTTACGCACCAAATTCGACCACAGTTCTTGCCAGGTGGCCATGTTGGATTTAAGTTTTGCACTCTACTGAAGCTGAGCTAGTTTGTGAATGGGTTCTAGATCAGAAGCGCTGGTGCTGAGGGACACAGGCAGCAATGACGGGCAGGCTTACAGGCAACTTTTGCCGTATGTTTTTATTTTATTTATTTATTTTTTGATTTGAGAGGCATTGTAGCAAGCAGCTTGGGCACTATGGCAATTGCCGCCGGTTATTTCGCGCCCTGAAAACCTCCAGTGCGCGTCACTTAATCCAACCCTTATATCTCATAAAACCTCTCAGGATAGAAAAACAATTCAAAGAGGTCTGTCTTCCTGACACATACCACTAACCAATAATGGACTTTTTTTGTCAATTGGTAAGTGGTTATGGCTTTGAAATACCACCTAAAAATATTTAAAATTACTTTTTTTAAAAGTTCTGACTCTCAGAATAACGTGAAAAAACAGGGATTCTGAAAGTTTAAAGGGTCTTGCGTTTATTTTAAAGCAGTTTGTATGTGTAGTATAATGAGGCCATTGTGGTTTAGTCAAAAATAGGTAAAGCACATCTGAAACTCATGGTGCCAGACATGGTGCCGTGACTAAGTCTGGAAATTCAATGGCCACTTGTCTTAAAAACAAGCTGTTATACAATAAAATCCACTTCAAAAAATATTATTTTTTGTGCCGCATGTAATCTAAGTGAATTGTATAATCCAAAAAATTATATTTAGTGAGATTTATATAATATTTTGATTTAATTATTACGATTAATAGATCAGGTTTCATTGTCTTTTATGACATGTAGTGACTTTAGAGCTCTATAAACATAAAACCACTCAAACATACTTAATAGTTTAAGACAGCATAAATATATATTTAACAATTGGTGATTACTGAGATAATCTTACATCGATTTCAAAACTGCTGCATTCACGATTCGCACACTGTCCTTCTCACAGGGGATAACGTGATTACGCCCTGTTACGCGCACACTACTTATTGGTGTGATCCAACTATCTTCCTGCGGCAGGACTGCCGGGGACTCATTCATCGCCCATCACTCAACAGACTTGTCAAACAGTGAAGCATCTTTGGTGATATCATTGAGTGATAACAAATCTGCAGAAAAAATAACATATATATATATATATATATATATATATATATATATATATATTGTGTTGCAGTGCCAACTATTTGCTCTGTTTGAAATTAAAGTGTGACTGACCAGGCTGTAGGGTTTAAAACACAATGCATTACTTTCCCTAGCTTTCTGCTTTGTTGTTAGTATTTCTGCAATATCTTTTTCAACATAATCGCAATTGTTTTTATATTTTTATTATCATACGCCTGGTTATATGCAAGGATTTCCAAGCAGTCTGAAGTAGTGTGAAAATAACCAACTGTGGCAGAGCAGGGCCCTTGTAAATATTGGCAGGGATGGGGTTAAATTCTCCTCCCTGCCCAGGTTTATTGCATCAAAGTCCAGACCTGAATCCAATCGAGAATCTGTGGAAAGAACTGAAAACTGCTGTTCACAAATGCTCTCCATCCAACCTCACTGAGCTCGAGCTGTTTTGCCAGGAGGAATGGGCAAAAATTTCAGTCTCTCGATGTGCAAAACTGATAGAGACATACCCCAAGCGACTTACAGCTGTAATCGCAGCAAAAGGTGGCGCTACAAAGTATTAACTTAAGGGGGCTGAATAATTTTGCACGCCCAATTTTTCAGTTTTTTATTTGTTAAAAAAGTTTGAAATATCCAATAAATTTCGTTCCACTTCATGATTGTGTCCCACTTGTTGTTGATTCTTCACAAAAAATTACAGTTTCATATCTTTATGTTTGAAGCCTGAAATGTGGCAAAAGGTCGCAAAGTTTAAGGGGGCCGAATACTTTCGCAAGGCACTGTACTTGCATCACCCTGCCACACTATCCTTAACATTATATTCATTTAATTCATTGGGTTCAAGTCTCCCCATAGTTTACATACGCGCCGCATAGTCATGCACGCATGCATGCGAATCAGGCTTGTCTGTCTCATTTTGGCCCATTCCAACCCTTGTCCGTTTTTTCAAGGAACACAAAAAAGATACAATGTCAAAAATACATTGCTGTGTAAAACTGTGTTTTAAAATAAGTAGGCTTCCATTTAGATGCACTGTCGTTGGTTTTGTTGGTACAGTACTATATTTTCAACAGCAGAAGTATTTTAATTTAGAACGATATGATCCTGAAACTGTCACTTGCCAAAAGAGATGACTCACACATGGACTGTAATACAGTACATACTTTTAAATCCAGTACGT
The DNA here is from genome assembly GCF_902713425.1 of Acipenser ruthenus. Taxonomy (NCBI): domain Eukaryota; kingdom Metazoa; phylum Chordata; class Actinopteri; order Acipenseriformes; family Acipenseridae; genus Acipenser; species Acipenser ruthenus. The sequence goes on from NC_081194.1 coordinate 39,274,526, forward strand.
ATTGTAGCAGTATGTAAAATTCCTCATTAACGACACAACAGCAAAATTAAATCAAAATGTTACCAATGCACAGAACTGTGTAAAACTGTGTAAAGGCAATGCAATTTAGCAAAAGATTAAAAAAACAACAACAGTTTCCAGATTTAAAATGTATCCAGTCAGTATTCAAAAATGCAGAATATAGTGCTCGATAAGTCCCTTATGTCACAGTTCACTTGCAAATTGTTATGATTGTACTGCAATTGTAATAATTATAAATGACCACTTGGGGGCAGCATCTCTGTTAGATATAGTAGCCCTCTTATGGATGTGTGGGTATGTAGAAGGTTCCAGCAAAGAGATGGCTGCACTCTTTTGTATGTTGCGGCGCTGCAAATAAAAAGCAATCTTTCATCAAGAATACGTGTGTTGGATTTGACCGACGATATAACACAAATGAAAATGCACAAAAGCAACTAAAGATCACAGATTAAAAAAGAAATGCATCACAGTATCTAAAATTGTTTAATGATTAACTTTGACATTACTGTAGCTTGTCTCGTTCGTTTTGTTTTTGCTGCATATTCGTCATGTGAAATTGGAGGAAGTGCTGTGCAACTGCACAATAAAAGACAGGCTGATTTGACTTGCAAGAAAAAAAAAAAAAAAAAAAAAACACAACAACAACAACAACAACAACAACAACAACAACATGGCCTGTGACAGATGGGCTTGTATCAGAAAACTGGTGAGTCGGAAATCGCGTGTGATAACAAAGTGCATTTATTTGTCACATATATACATATATATATATATTATATATATATATATATATATATATATATATATATATATATATATATATATATATATGGGGATTGATTGTATTCTTAATACAAGGGCGGTAAAATGCGACTGACGTGTATCTGGGAAACGGATATCCGAGTCCTGACTGTAAAACTAAACTAGCTAGTCAAAACTGATTTATGACCAGGGATACATCAATAAAAATATCAAAACAATAGTGATAATGTTGAAAAAGATATTGCAGGAATACGTACAACAAAGCAGAAAGCTAGGGAAAAGTAATGTGTTGTGTTTTAAACCCTACAGCCTGTATGTCATTAAAACAAACATTTTCAAGCATTGCAATAAAATATTGCCTTCCTGATTTATGTCTCATGGGTAGAGGGAATCGTTGTAAGAAAAGTGGCTCTTGAAATCGTGACTACTACAAGGTTTTAGAAAAAAATAGCTATGCTAAAAATAGCTATAGTTGTTGGTGTTCAGATGAGCCCTTGGCTAACATGGATATTGTAATAAATATTTTTTTTTATCGGTTGTGGTTACAGGAGCTGTTAGTTTATTCTAACAAGCGGGCTTCCCTCAGTCTCTTGTGAGTACAAAGTGATTTTGCCAGCTGCTTGTACATTGAGCAGCCCTGTATATTGCTACCCGTGGTAACTGCAGTACCGTACGGTACCAAGGTCACCAACCCACTCCGGTGCCGAGCCGGTACTGTGCCCATACCGTTACCATACTAAAGTCACCGAACCAATCCAGTACTGTACCGTACGGACCCGGTGCTAAAGTCACTGAAACGGTACCAACTCGACACCGTCCAGGTTCCGAACCGGCACCATACTGTACCAACCTTGCTGAAGTCACTGAACCGACACCATCCCGGTACTAACCCGGTTCCGACCCAGTACTGTACCGACCCAGTGCTAAAGTCATGAACTGGTACTGAACTGACCCAGTACCGTCCCGGTACGCCCCTGGTCCGGTACCAAACCGGTCTAGTTCGGGTCTTGACCTGCCCAGTTGCTATCTATAAACAGATTGAAGCAGCACCTGTACATCTGTATACTATACACTGCATTGCTTGCATCATGCCTGGGTTTTATCCCTGTGACACATGCAAGGACAGTCTGCCTGTTGAGGACAAGCACAGCAGATGTTCTTCCTTCCTGGGGCCAGAGCACGCCAAGGAGTTTCTGCGAGTTTTGTGCATATTTCTCTAAGCGCACGCTAGAGAAATGCTCTCCCACAGCTCTACAGAATGCTCTGTCCATTACTCCTGCACAGCGCTCTTCCCCATCACCCTCTGTTGGAGAGGTTGCTGCTTCCTCACCCCATGGCTCTGTGCCAAGGGAGACCAGACAACGCAGCAGGGAAAGTAGCTCATGCAGGAAACCGCCTTCACGGTCTTCCTCATCTTCATCTGCTTCGCCTTCTCCTCCCCCAAGGAAGAAGAAAAAAAGTCGCCGTTCCAAGTGAGCTGATGGAAAAGCTCTGGGCAGCTGTTTCCCACCAAGGAACGGTGCTCACAGAATTACTGTGTGAACATTCGGCGTCGCCTTCCCCGCCTATCCCCTTGGGACCCCAGGGGGCTATGAGCACAGACTGGCAACAGGAGTACATGCTGTCCTTCACCGCCTCTGACAAGGGGGGCGAACAGGAGCTGGCGTTCCCATCTGAGGACGTGGAGTCAAACAGCACATCCACTGCGGTTAAGCTCTCCCTATCGGCAGAGCTTCTACCATGGATCAAGAGGGCCACTGTAGTCTTGCAAGTGCCCTGGCCTACACAAGGTGAGACAAGACAGTCCATCTTTGATGATCAGCATACCACCTCTCCCATGTCCCCCCAGGGCACCTGGATTTTCTTTTTGAGATTCAGTCGTCCTGGGACCTGCTGTTTTCTGGTCAATGGACGCTCTATATAGGTGCATGATGCAGAGAAGCTGGGCCTGGCCCAATTTCCGCCGGTGTAGGCGTCAATTGTCACTTTGCTACAGGTGCCTAATTTAACGCTCCTGTCCAAGGATGTCTTGCGGAGAGACAGAAGTCGCAGGCCAAGCCACAGGCTAAGCAGCAGCCCTAGGGATTTGCTGCCACTCCAGGTACTTTCTAGTGCCCAAGCGGGATGGTGGCCTCAGACCAATCCTCGATCTCATACAGGTCAACTTGTATCTGAGCCGAAGGAGATTCAGCTGTTGCAGTCAATCAGGCCAGGTGACTGGTTCACCACGGTGGAGCTCAAAGATGCCCATTTCCACATCCCCATAAAACCAGTGCACAGGAAGTACCTGCGGTTCGCCTTTCAGGGAACACCATACGAGTTCCATGTCTTGCCATCTGGACAACTGGCTAATTTGCACCCAGATCCAGTACAGGCCCACATGGAACTTGTCACCGGCCACCTTCAATGGTTGGGCCGAAAGGTGAAATCATGCGAAGAGCCAGCTCATGCATTCTCAGACAGCATCCTATCTAGGAGTGTGTTTGGACTCCAGGGACATGCTACCCACGGCGGACGGCGAAGTGCAGAGAATAGTCACCTGTTTGGAGCTCTTTCAGCTCAACAAAGCATTCACGGTAGTAACGTTCCAGAACCTTCTAGGCTTGATGGCAGCAGCTTCCCAGACCCTTCCATTGGGTCTCCTGTGTATGCGCCCTCTGCAGGCCTGGTTCAAATCTACACCTTGTCACAGTGCTGAAGTGAGGTCGTCACCATGGACGCGTCCAGCCTGGGCTGGGGCGCTGTGTGGAACGGCAGGGGGGCACAAGGTGTATGGAACCCCCCTTAGCATGATCTCCACATCAATTTGCAGAATTTTTTGCCGGAAATTCCACAGTACAGACAATCAGGGTTCAACATTAACCATGGCCTGGCGGCCCGGGGTGGGTAAAGATCGCAGTTTGACCTGTAGTTATGAAGCACCACAAAGCTGAAAACTAATTTACAAACCAATTTTTTAAAACATAACTATGCCCCACCCTCCCCAATAACAACGTAATTGAACTAATCCGAACTTTCCCGTCGCACATCATATTTGTTGTACAATCATCTGAGACTACGTGCCTAAGTGCTGTGTTGCTAAGACTCGTTTCCACGACATGGCAAATCTTTTACAAATCAAGTTTTCTACAACTAAGCAACCAATAAAGAAAGGAAAGCGCTGAAATCAATAATCATAAAGAAAGTAATTATGAAAAAAATGAAGACAAACACTTTGAGTGGAGACATCATCTGACTTCATTATGACAGTTAAAAAAAAAAGTAATGTTCTGCCTGTTTGCTGGCAGTTTCCCAGACTTGCAGATAAAACAGCAGCTTTATTTGTTGTGAATTCAACATTTCGTTTTCATCATATCCAGTCTCACAGTAACAGTTTGCAGATAGCAGGTGTTTGTCTGCTGTGACTGCAGCAAAAAATCTACAAGATGCCCCGATGGATACCCAGATACGGGATTGAATTGTCTAACTTTTTGATTTGGGATCTGATGTGTTCTGGTCAAAAATGCCATTCACACTCTTTCCAGGCCTCGTTGGTGTCACTCAGCAAGACTGGCACTGACTTGGGAAAGGCTACACAAGCGACAACGCTCTGAGAAAGATTGTTATTATTTTGTATTATGAATATTGTTTTAATAGTGTTTATTATTAGGATTAGGGATGGAAATCTCAAATACACAGGGTGCAACATTTTCATGTATTCGATTAGCCGAACTCTAGTCTGCTTTTAGCTCGCAAGAATAAAAGGCAAATGCATGTGTGTGCTACAAGCAGACAGCATAACAGTGTTAGCAGGTAAAGTTTAGCCAGGTTCACAAAGTGTACAAACAATGTCCAAGATTTCTTCGTTCAATACCCTATTTCCTTAGGAACAGGTTTTTCCTTTTGTTTACTGAATTAAAATACAGAACTCAATGAGAAGCAACGTCACAGCGCATATCTCTTCCAAGTAAAGCAACAGTAGCATAATATTGTGCAAAACGCCAAATCTTTCCTGTATTCAGAATAAAATAACACCTATCATATAGCAACCTGAATATTCTACATCTGTTTAATTCTAACAAATAATAACATTTATAAAATAATCTGAATAGTGCAAGTATTGTAACCTGGCCAAAACAATAGAAAAATATATTCCGACATTACAATAGTTTAACATTACTACAAATTACAACTAGTCATCAAGTACGGACATCAGATGAATCTAAGTCAAGTTACTTTGTTTATTCAATAACTTGTAAATAATTCAAAACAATTAACATACCTGGTTGTACTTTTAACGGTCAGTGCAAATGTCACAGAAAGTCAACTGCATATGTTTTACATTGTACTGAGTTAAAAAATAACTCCTTTCCAAGTATCTTGCCTGTTCTTATTAGTCACTGTGTTGTTCTACATAACATTTAATATGTCTTTATATTTATCATAACGTTAAATTACCTTTATAATTTCAATGTTACCCAAGTTTGTATTACTGACTTAACACTTGTTAAGTGTCAGCATAAAAAAAAAAAAATCGTGTTTGCTTCTACTAGTAGCTGTATAAGTTTTTTTCTTGTGCACTCGAATATGTAATATACTATTCGAATATATATATATATATATATATATATATATATATATATATATATATATATATATAGTGTAATTGTGTATTTGACCCATCCCTAATTAGGATTATTATACAGTCAGCACTTGGTTATCCTTTACCCAGATACACGGCAGGCAGTCGGGTTTTACCCCCTTGTATTAAGAATAAAATCAATCCCCATTATATATAACAAATTAATACACTTACCTGTCACACGCGATTTCCGACTCCGATCCCTCACAGCCCGCGTTAAAATTCTCTCTAATGCCAAATCAGTCTGTCTTATATTGTGCAGTTACACAGCGCTTCCTGCAGTTTCACCTGACGAAAATGCAGCCAAAACAAAGCGAACGAGACAGGCTAGGGTAATGTAGCAGTTAATCATTAAACAGTTTTAGATACTGTAGCAGGGGAGACCTGTACTGACTATCTGACACATGCGTATTGCTGCAGGTAGAGGGCAGCAGTCTCCTATGATCCGCCTGTCAGTCATGGCGATGACATGGAGAGGTGGGGAAGAGTGTGTGTGTGTGCTTTCCCTCTCTCTGAGTGGCTGAGAGGGGGGCCTTGGGAGATTGCTCGGCCCTTAAGAACGGTGCTTTAGGTGCACTCTGGTGGCCGGATTGGGGAACACACCGTGACCTTGACCGCAGACGTCAGGTGTTAAAAAGGAGGAAAACGAGGCAAGTCTGGCTGAGGATAACAGCCGGCCTGAAAATAATTAAACGAGAAATCAAAATACATAGCTACACACCCAAGGGGACGGGCTTAGTTATACGGGGGAACTCCGGCCATCCCAGTGTAAAGCAAGCTAGCGTAGAACGGAGGCTCGTGCTGACCGGCTTAGCGGCAGTGGGGGCACTGCGTAAGCAGAACTTTTGTTTGTAGGTTTATTACTGTGTTTTATTTTCCCTTTTTCTTTTGCCTTTGGTTTTCATTATTATTTACGAGCACTTCTTGTGCCCTTGCTTGTGAACCTGTTGTGGTACAAGCCGTGGTGCTGGTTACTGTCGCCAGTATCCAGTCCACGGACAACAACGCCATCTTCTGGACGCAATAAATCAGTGCGCCTGAGCGGCGTTTAAAATAAAGTACTGTCTCCTGGTGTCAGAGAGTTGCCCACCACCCTTCCACAGATACTGTGATGTATTTTTTTTTTTTATCTGTGACCTTTAGTTGTTTTTGTGCATGGGTAACATTTTTATTTCATGTTGCTGTTGGGTCGTTAAGGGGGAATTTTACATACTGCTACAATAAGTACCGGATTTAAAAGTATGTACTGTATTACAGTCCACGTGTTCAGTCGTCTCTTTTGGCAAGTGATATTTTCAGAATCATATTAAAATACTTGAAAATACAGTACTGTACCAACAAAACCAATACAGTACATTTAAATGGAAGCCTACTTATTTTAAAGCACAGTCCTTTCAGATATTGTCAGTTTTTCAGGGAACACAAAAAAAAGATACAAGGGTTGGAGCGGGCCAAAATGAAATAATCAGATATGCGTCACATGCGTTTAACCGTCACTGAAGTAAACATAGGGTCGGATATGTGAGTGCTGACTAATTCAGTTTTAGCACTGCTGTGACCATATGGTAACAGCTGAAGTAACGTATATTGAAAGGCTAAGTTTAGCCGCTTTTTCTTTTGAGACGTGGGCTCTCTTCGGTTACCATACACAGTTAGAAACATAATGAAAATAAAAACCATCATGAAAGAAATATTATATATATATATATATATATATATATATATATATATTGTAGCACAGTGGCTGGAATCAGAATAAAAGTACTTGGAGGCTGAAAGTGGTCTTCAGAACAGGACTTGCAGTTTATTATTTACAGGTTTGGAATAAACAACAAAAAACACGGCACCTCACAGGGCACAAAAGAAAAGGCCTAGCTCTGCACAGAGCACTAACTAAACACAGGCTTTCCTAAACAACAATTGGAACGGATAAGCTGCTTATCCAACAAACAAAACAATTATCAAACCATAACCAACACAGGGTTACTTTTTTTAGTAAGGAATTTTTCCCTTCTCACAGACTGTGACAGGTTGGTAACGTATCCTTGTAATAAATCTCCCTCCCGATCTGAATCAATAAAATCCCCACACCGGAGAGAGCGTCTGGGTTTGTACTCAAGAAACTGTCAGTGAAGTATTTGTTGCATCACACAGACCATGTAAATTTAACTTGCCCTTAGTCTTCCACACTCTCTCCACTCGCGATCACCGAGCACTGACAAAGAGACAGCTTATATCTCTGCCCAATTAACTTAATTGGAGACTTGAATTCAGCTGCTCCTACTAATCAGCTAGTTAAGCATTTGAGATAGAACTGGCTCTCGACCCCCTAGTGGACATTCTGTACATAACCCTTTCTTTTTCAATAGTTTTAAGATCAGGAGCTTTCTGGGAACAGTGTCCTCTTCATTCTCAAGCTGATATACCTTCTTTCCAACACAATTCCACACACCTTATTACAATATATATATATGGGCCAGTACTTAAAAATCTAAATGTAGAGCCGTGGACAACACAACAGTGGTGGCTTACATCAACCTCCAGGGTGGCTTCAGGCCGCTCAGTCTCCATTGTGTGGCCCAGCAAGTTTTTGCTCTGCGCACACAAGCACCTCCTCTCACTACGGGCAGTACATTTGCCTGGAGGGGGCAAACTGCTCAAGAAGAGTCCCCAGCGCCTTAGAGTGGAGGCTTAACCCTCTCATTTGGGAGAGGTTCGGGAGAGCAAAAACAGATCTCTTTTCTTCCCAGGAATCAACCCACTGTCCCGTCTGGTTCTCCATAATAGGAGGCAGGCACCCACTGGCAATAGATGCCTTGGCACACCAGTGGCCGAGGCAACTGTTATATGCCTTCCCACCGCTCACCCTGCTCCCACTGTCTGTGGAGAAAATCAGGCAGGACCGGGCCAAGGTGCTCCTATTGGCTCCTGAGCAGCCTGCAGTGGAGACTGCCCAAGCGCCGCGACCTGCTCAGTCAGGAACGGGGGGACCTGATGGCATCCTGATACATCAAGCCTGCAGCTCTGGGCCTGGCCCCTGAACAGCTGCATCTGAGCCGCTTTTTCATTGACACTCTGCAGAACACCAGAACACCGTCCACACGTTCCCAGTACAGGTACAAGTGGGGTGTTTTTCAGACGTGGTGACTACCTCATGGGATCAACCCCATGACCTGTCCCATGGCAGTTATATTGCAATCTTCACAGGACCTTTTTGACTAGGGGAAATCCCCCTCCACGTTAAAGGCAATTTTTGAAAGGGGCTTTGCGGCTTCAGCCGCCTATGAAGGGCGTTGTTCCTCGCTGGAGGTTAAAACGTGGTACTTAATGCACTCATGAAGCCTTATTTGAGCCCATGCATTCAGCTGAGCTTAAATATTTCTCTCTCAAAGCAGCAATCTCCATTGCAAAAACCTGCTTAATTTTTACAGAGGACAAGGCAAAGGTTACGCTCCATACCAATCCTGCCTTTTTTCCCCTCGAAGTCGGTCTTGAAATTCTATGTCAACCAGTCTGTGGAACTGGAGGCTTTCCATCCACCTCCTTTCCAGTCTGACGGAGAGCGGTGGCTCCACACGCGCTGCCCAGTTCAGGCCCTGGTGTACTATGTTGACGGTGAAAAGTTAGAGGCAGTCCGAACTATTTTTTCTCTGCTATGAAGCGAAGTCTCATGGGTAAGCCCAGTCTAAGCAGAGGCTGTCCAAATGGATAGCAGACACGGTCAGGACTGCCTAGGAGCTGGCAAACATCCCTCCTCCAGAAAAGCTCATTGCCCATTCTACCAGGTGCATGGCAATTTTGTGGGCTTTTTTCCAAGGTGCATCTGTCAAAGATATATGCAATGCAGTGGTGTGGGCTACTCCCCATACCTTCACTAGGCTCTACAGCCTTAATGTCGTGGATACTCAAAGCCCTGGTTTTGGAGTGTTAAGGGCGACTTCTCAGTGGCTTCATGAACACAGGTATAGAGGTGAGTTTCTCACTCAAAATTTAGCCCTAGCTACTTGTTACTGGGGTTCCGTATGGTAGCGCAAAAGGCAGCCTCTCGGCTCAGCCTTGTAGCATTCCAGTTGTTCTGCCATATTGCCCTTGCGATGGCTTTGGTACACTTACCCATACGGTAATGGTTACATTTCGTATTTGAACGGGAACGGGAACGGGATTATCATGTAACGATTAACCTTCAAGGTCGCTGCATCCATGATTGCAGCAGGCTTGTATATCGCATTTTAAACATTTAAAAATGCTTTTGTTTTTTTTTATAAAGATTGTTAGTTAAACTACTGTAGGACCATAAGAGTATTTAAAAAGTTAAACTTTCCTGTAATGATCTAGCACCAGAAATACATTTGAGGAGTTTGTAACAGTGTAGCTTGGAAAGAAGTAAGCCCCTGGTCACCATAGTTACATCTGATAAGTTCTGGGGGAAGACAGGCCCTCCCGAATTCCTGAGCCTGGAATAGGCCTCTGAGTAAGTAAGAGATAGCAAGTATGGATGCACCTGGCTCTCAAGGTGGGATGTTGGCAAGACAATAGTTTTAATTAAGGGAGAAGGTGTTCTTTGTTCGAGAGTTTGTACAGTCAGTCAGAAAAAAGATAGAGCAGGCGTAACATCTTGAACTGCAACTCTGCTTTCAACATAAAGCAGCGAATAAGTCAAAAAACCTACGCTGCTATCAACATCTAGCAAGCAAAGTCATAGAAAAGAAAGAGCAGCGGACAACAGCCTAACCGATTAGCTCTTCGCAATATTCAATAGGATCATAAATGGGGCTCCCGAGTGGCGCATCCGGCAAAGACTCCGCGTGGAGTGCAGGATGCGCCCTATAGCCTGGAGGTCGCTGGTTCGGGTCCAGGCTATTCCACTACCGACTGTGTACGAGAGTTCCCAGGGAGCGGCACACAATTGGCCGAGCGCCACCCGGGGTGGGGAGGGTCTAGGTCGGCCAGGATGTCCTCGGCTCACCGAGCACCAGCGACCCCTGTAGACTGGCCAGGTGCCTGCGGGTCTGCCTGTAAGCTACCTGGAGCTGCGTGGTCCTCCGACGCTGTGGCTCCGAGGTGGTTGCACGGCAGGCACACGTTTAGGAGGACGCGTGTGTCTGTCTTCGTCCCTCCCGAGTCAGCGCGGGGGTGGCAGCGGTGAGCCGGGTTGAAATAAACAATAATTGGACATTTCAAATTGGGGAGAAAATAAAAAAGATAATTGGTGATTCAAAATTTATAAAAAAAAAAAAGGAACTTAAATAATACAAAAAGGATGGAAAGAGAATAATACCAACTGGATCGCCACCGAAGAAAGAGGAAAGGTCAACAAGCATGGAACCAATAAATGAATGAACTAATCTGGCCTGCCGGCACTGGTCAAATTCACAGCAAGATTTCCTATATACGGAGCGAGACTGGGTTTATCTGACCAGGAATACAGACCAACTCTACTGTAAGTCAGCCCTGCAAGACAAAAATTGAGTATTCCCAGTTAAACTAAAATTTAAGGAAGGGTGATAAGTGTCCCAGGGGAAAAACAGAGAAGTTCTACAGGTGCTGTCTGAAGAGGTGAGTCTTGAGGAGGCGCTGGAATGTGGTCAGGGACTGGGCAGTCCTGACATCTGTAGGAAGGTCATTCCACCACTGCGAAGCGAGGGTGGAGAAGGAGTGGGCTCTGGAGGCAGGGGAGCGTAGAGGAGGTAGAGCCAGTCTTCTAGTGCAGGCGGAGCGGAGAGGTCGAGTGGGGGTGTAGGGAGAGATGAGGGTCTGGAGGTAGCTGGGTGCAGTCTGGTCAAGGCATCTGTAGGCTAGTACAAGAGTCTTGAACTGGATGCGAGCAGTGATCGGGAGCCAGTGGAGTGAGCGGAGTAGTGGAGTTGCGTGGGAGAAGCAAGGCAGAGAGAACACCTGGCGGGCAGCGGAGTTCTGGATGAGCTGGAGCGGACGGGTGGCGGACGCAGGGAGGCCAGCCAGGAGGGAGTTGCAGTAGTCTAGGCGGGAGAGTACCAAGGCCTGGACCAGGAGATATGCCTGCGATACTCTTTTTCCCCAAATGATCAATATAGTTTCCAGCTTTGTTGCAACATAAAATGATTTTCGTTTCGGAGACGTAGTTACACAGAGCGTGTATTTATTAAGACAAAAGGCCAGCAGTGTGGAGTAGTGGTTAGGGCTCTGGACTCTTGATCGGAGGGTCGTGGGTTCAGTCCCAGGTGGGGGACACTGCTGCTGTACCCTTGAGCAAGGTACTTTACCTAGATTGCTCCAGTAAAAACCCAACTGTATAAATGGGTAATTGTATGTAAAAATAATGTGATATCTTGTAACAATTGTAAGTCGCCCTGGATAAGGGTGTCTGCTAAGAAATAAATAATAATAATAATAATAATAATAATAATAATAATAATAATAATAATAATAATAAAAGAGTTGACTTCACTGAGGAGGTGGCATTCTGGGGTGTTGACAGTGTGTGTTTAAATTAACTTTTTATATTTTTTATTTGGGGTCCACGGGCCAGGTTCGCTATAGCCGAAGGTTTGTTATAATGAAGGGCGTTATAGTGAGGGTGTGCTGCTAACAAGGTGTGGCCATAAGTCGCTGTACTGTAGAAACCAGGGGCAAGTGTAAAGCAGATTGAAATAATTTTATAGTAAGACAAAGTGAAAAGAATTGAAGCGATCTACTTAATTGAAGTTGGTGCCAGAATGCAGAATGAATAAGAACAAATATAATGGGTGTTAAGTTTAGGTGCTGTGAATTCTAATTAAGGGATATATATATATATATATATATATATATATATATATATATATATATATATATATATATATATATATATATATCAGTGGCGTGTGGTGGTTTTTCAAGTAGGACATGCAGTAATATATGAATGTAACTCAAGAAATTACAAAAATATATATAGGTTTACTCACCCTATTTATTGATGAAATCCAGCCAACGTTATTTCTTTACAAATTCTTCTATAACAGCGTCATAAAAGCTCTCACAACTTTTTAGCTTGCTAAGTTCTTTTTTTCAATTGACATAATGGCCAGTCCTGACACCTGACAGATGTGATTGATTTAAAAAAAGAAAGTGCAAAGTCAAGGTTAACGTTAAACTAGTACGCTTGCTTATACTGACATGCTGTTCTCACGCAGCATGACTTGGGCTGTATTATCTGCGCGTTGCTGTGACGTCACTCCAGTGTGCAGTTCCGATTCAAAGTGATAGACGAGTCATGCAGAGGGAAAGCAGCATGACCTGGGGCTGGACCACGAGAACGTGGCTGCCATGTCACTACAGAGAGCAGGATACTGGGACCCGAGTCACCCGACCCGATGCAGAGCTAGAGCAGCATGACATGAGAATAATAGCACAAAGAAAGTCCACACAATTAATAAAAAAATACATATATATAAATGTAGGCACTAGGAAGACACATTTTGATTATATTTTATAGTATTATCGCACCTTTTTTATTTTTCCAACCGCACGCCGCTGATATATAGCATATAAAAGCGTATTACACAGACTCTTATAGCTTAAATTTACGAGTAAAAATAAGATGCATAGAACAAAACAGAACTAACTTATTATTTGGAGTCTGAACTCCCCCCTCCTGCTTCAGCACAGCTGGACAGAGTCACTGGAAGGTAAGGCAGATGGGCCCGCTTTATCCTGCCGCGGAGACTCAGTCATCGATCAGGGTATTCTGCACAATACTCATTAAGCGTTTTCCTCTTGCACCCCATTTTCAAATCAAACTAGTAACTGTCACTGTATACCTGTAGCAAAATCTTACCTACACCTTAACCCGCTAATTTCAAAGTAGGCACTTTGAATGACAGGCGTTGTAGCTGGCAAATGAAAGTGCACAGTCAGTGCAGGTCTTGATGAGTGAACGAAGGAGAGCATTCTAGCGCTGCTAGCCAGAACAGGGTGAAATGACTGTCAGTGAAACTACAGTACTAACGGACCACTAAGCATTGGTAGCGACCCCAAGCCATTCAGAGCGGAACGGAGACGGGACAGACAGTAAGTATAAAAACTACACAAAATAGAGAGGATTTCTAAATTATTATTTTTGGTAAGAAAATAAAAAATAGTGAGTGTTTTTACCGACGTTTAACAAGCTTTACCGATTAATATCGAAAAGTAGCAAGCCTACTTGTAACTGACATGTCACATTTAAGTTTAAATATGAATTGAATATTATCCATTGCTAAACTTAAAGTACTGATTATTTTGACACTAATTAACTTTCTTACTTTCTCACTGTATTACTGAACTCACTTTGATCAAATGTATAGACTATATATAACCATGTTGTGGTATTGTTTAACTGCATTTCACTTTCTGGATCTTGAGCTTGGTTGGAAGTAATTCATAATTAAGAGTGCTAATTAATTAAAACCGTTACACATATCAGCTAGTTATTCTTGATTGGGTAGTGTAAATGTATTTACTTGTTAATATTTCCCACACTACCAGAAATTGTGTTTTGGTCTTTGTCATAGTAATTGGTGGCTAATGTTCCATTAATGCTTGTATTTAACATGTTTTCTTGAATGATCATATTAAGTGTAGGGTGCCAATGCTTTTGTCTGCGACTGTAACTAACAGGGAGTGGTAGAAGATTAACTTGAAGCTCTCACTAAAGGTCAGACATGTACAATCTTAGCTCCCTTTTTGTGCTTCTTTAAAAAAATAAATAAAATAAAACCTCATAGAATCCAATGATTGATGAGGAATGCAGAATGAAACACAAATTCAAATATTCCAGTTGCTTTTCTCCCTCTAGTGGCCATTGTAATACTTATTTGGTAACGTATACAGTGTTATGGCCAAAAATATTGCACCACCCAGAATTTTAGGATTGAGACAAAAAAATAAAATAAAATAAAAACTATATTAGCATAATTTAGAAATTTTATTTATCAAGTAATCAAAGAAACTACAAAATGATACTGCAAAAGTCTTCCGAAGCCATATAGTTAACCAAAATTAAACACATATTTCCAAATGCCATGTGTAACGTACTACCTGAATGTAATTTGCTGAGCACAAAAAGTGTAATTTGGGTTTAGGGTTAAGGAAAAATGAACATATATTTGAGTGCATCATAATGAAGGCACACATGGCCAAACATTTTAAATTTTAAACGTTTTAAATAAACAAGTGAAAATGACTGGCACTGTTTGAGATTGATAAGAAAAACTATAATTAAAAAAGTGTACAGGTGAAATCAAGTAGTGCATATTACTTATTACATTCTTATAGAAGTAATATATTGCTGATTACTTATTACACTACTTTTGCCAATAATAATAATAATAATAAATAATAATAATAATAATAATAATAATAATAATAATAATTATTATTATTAACACAAAATGTACTCCGTCCACTTTTAATTATTGATTCCAATTTGCATACTTTTAATTGATTTGTGGAAAAGTAACAAAGCCAGCTTCTTAAAACAGGAATACTTTTTACAGTATATCCAAACATTATACTGTACAAAGTAGAGAACACAAACAGCGTAACACTGTTTTACAATGTGTTGTACTGGCCAGTATCTTGATTTCCATTACACGAGAGTAGATGTTAAAACTTCATGCTGATTTGAACTCGGCTCTCGCCAAGATAAGCACCAACTAAGACGTAGCTTTACAGTAAACTAATGTGATCCATATGTGTCTCCATCCATTTACGTTTCCTTCCATATGATGATGTAGATATCCTTCTGTCTGGTGTTAATGGCTGAAGTGTAATGCTGGCTCCAGGGATCAGCTTATTTTGCCTCCCTGGCGCATCAGCACACACAACGGCTGCGATGCTGGCTCCAGGGATCAACCACAGTGCGGTCTCCCCAGCGCATCAGCATGACAACCGTCTGGATCTTCATTTTAATTAGGACTTTCATTTATTTATTTTTTAAATGTCTTTTAGTTTGAGGGGGTGTAGTATTAATTTAATTTAAATACTTTTTTTTATTATTATTATAATCACATACACATCAATAAAACAGCAGCTCACCCACCTCTAGATATAAGCTATAGTAAAGCAAGTAAGTAAAGGCTTCTTTACCTGTATGCCTGCTGCCATCAAACACAAAGCACAGTAAAAATGTTAACCATTACATGCTGTTTAACATAGGGAATTAATTGGAAAAATGTCAAATTATTATTTGGGAGATATATTAACTATGGAAGTGAGATCAGTGGTTTTAAAGATTTAATTAGAACACTTAATTATCAGATTTTATTTCAGTAGCTGATTTCCAAAAAAATTGCTTTGCTTAAGGGTTCTATCCATTGTCTCTGAGCGTTATTGGTAATCACATGACCTAGTGACATCAAATGAGCGACTCTGAATCGGTACATAGGGATGTGCTTAATGTGTGTAATGTGTGTAAAAACTTACCGTATATTTGACCAGCAACACTGGTGTTGGTATCACCAACTTTAAGTATGATAAAGTATTTTTACCTATCTATCTATAGGTATATATAGCCTGCATGCAGATTGCACCACATGGCAGTATGTAACTTGCTTAGGAAATCAACTGGTCAGTACCTATTACAGAAATAAATGTTGTTTTCATTAAAAGCCTTTACCCAATGCATCTTTTTAGCTACCATTCAACATTTCATTCCAGCAAAATTAATTTACTGTTTTATCTCTATTTTATGAATATTACAGATCAAATTTAAGTAAATTATTAAAACATGTCTTGTTACTATTTATTTTTTTAACAATAAATAAAATAGACATTCAAGAGATCAAGGATTACTGATGAACACCCAAAATTGGACACAAGACGCGTTTAAACAATAGCAGCAGTTTATTGAATGCAGGATTAGAGTAAAACCTAAAACTCAGAAATAAGCCTTCTGATGTGTGCTAAATATCAAGAGCTGATAATTGCATCACTCTAGTAGCAAAGAAGTGTAACCACAAAAAGACAGGAAATGAGTTTAAACAGCCCTGTCTAACATCCTACATATTGTAATACACCATCATTCTAAACATGCATTTATCTAAAATATAGCAAGTTATCTCAAAAGCGCCTATTGTAAATATGAGGTATCCTAACTTATAGTTACTTATCCAGGTTCACTAAAAGTTAAAGTTACACACTTGTAAAACATAAATAGTTAACTATTCAAACTTCAATATGACTATCTTGCAATCTATTTTACATTGGTTCCATGAGGGGAATGTAACTTTAGGCTATACTCAACAGTTCCCTTGCAACGCTGACTCCTTCTGGCTGTGGAACTTGACCCATTGAATAGTTCAATTAGAAGTCCTTCTCCAATCAGCAACTGGGATCAACACAGTTTATGTGCACTGTCCAGCCCTTGAAACCTTCAGTCACTCAAAGTGACCCAATTCAGTCCTTGTCTTCCTACAATGTAGCAAATTTGACCATTGAGTGTGCTGTAAGCAAGTTCTACCTTGGTGTGACAGCTGCACTGAAAGACTTAAAGACTTAGTCACATTGCAGGAATAGTTCTTAAACTGTAAAAAACACTTGCACTGCCATAAAAATATTAACTATGTTATTTAATTGTCAAATTTAGTACAGTATTGTGGCAGTCTGGCTCGCAGTGGTGAGGGTGATGACGTCACGGACCAGGAAGTAACTGAATCACAAACAGTGGATGGGCGGGTGAAGCTGAGTGCAGTAGCACTCAGCGTATTTATTAACAAACAAAATATTAAACAAACCAACAAAACACAAAACAAAAGGGCACGAGGGCCAAACGAATGAACAAACAAACAAGTAAGTGACGTGCTGGGTAATCCAGCACGTTTTAGCAATTGTTTTCCAAATGTGGCTTTCTCTCCTCTCTCCGCTCTCCCGTACTCTCCTCTACACTCTCAACCCCAAATGCAGAGAGCTGCAGGTTTATATACTCTGGCCGAGGGATTTAACTAGTTGGTAATTATCTTATTATCCCCCGGCCAGAGTCTGCACGCGTTTGGTAAGGATGCATGACTGTCAGCTATTTAAGTAATCAGTAGCTGATCAGCCATGCATCCTCACGGGGTTTTTAAATAATAATAAAAGACGCGGCGCTTTTACCCGCGCCGCAAACAAAAATACAAATAATAATAAATAGGGGCGGGACACTCCGCCACACATGCCCCCCCTTGTGCGCAGCACACATGGCCCCAACGGCCACCTCCCCCCTCAGTCTTAAAGTCCCGGAAGAGGGGGAAGCAAGTTACTTCTGGGGGGTGGCCATGGTGGAATCTCTGGCACCCCCCCATTCTTCGTGGCCGGCAGCTCCCTCTTCCGGGGCTCCCGCCACACTCTATCCTGCCGCGAAAGTGCGGCTGGGGGAGCTGGTCTCCTGACCTCTCCCCCCTTCTTCATGGCCGGCAGTTCCCCTCCGTGGGGCTCCGACCACATGATCTCCAGCCGCGAAAGTGCGGCTGGGGGAGCTGGTCTCCTGACCTCCCCCCCTTTCTTCATTTCTGGCAGCTCCCTTTCATGGAGCTCCGGCCATCGTGTAGCGACCCCAGGCGAAGCAGGATCCCTGGCGACCCCAGGTGAAGCCGGACCCTCGACGACCCCAGGCGAAGCAGGATCCCTGGCGACCCCAGGCGAAGCAGGATCCCCGGCGACCCTAGGCGAAGCCGGACCCTCGACGACCCCAGGCGAAGCAGGATCCCTGGCGACCCCAGGCGACGGCAGCAGCAGCGGACCCTCGGAAGGCGACGGCAGCAGCGGCGGACCCTCGGAAGGCGACGGCAGCAGCGGCGGACCCTCGGAAGGCGACGGCAGCAGCGGCGGACCCTCGGAAGGCGACGGCAGCAGCAGCGGACCCTCGGAAGGCGACGGCAGCGGACCCTCGGAAGGCGACGGCAGCAGCAGCGGACCCTCGGGAGGCGACGGCAGCAGCAGCGGACCCTCGGGAGGCGACGGCAGCCGCAGCGGACCCTCGGAAGGCGACGGCAGCAGCAGCGGACCCTCGGAAGGCGAACTCGGGAGGGGAGCCCCTGGCCATGGAGGCGGCAGCGGGAGCTCCACTTCTCCCTCGTACCCTGTGTCCTGTAGAGAACAAAAGGCAGCCCCAGGCGATGCAGAACAGCCATCCCCAGGCAATGGCAATGGTGGGAGGGGAAAGCAGTCCTCCCACAGCGGCTGAGACGGAACCAGCAGGTATTTACCCTCTGCTGGTGGAGCTGGGAGTGGCAAGCAGTCCTCCCACGGCGGCTGAGGCGGAACCAGCAGGTATTCACCCTCTGCTGGTGGAGGTGGGAGGGGCAAGCAGTCCTCCCACGACGGTTGAGGCAGAACCAGCAGGCATTCACCCTCTGCTGGTGGAGGTGGGAGGGGCAAGCAGTCCTCCCACGACGGTGGAGGCGGAACCAGCAGGCATTCACCCTCTGCTGGTGGAGGTGGGAGGGGCAAGCAGTCCTCCCACGACGGTGGATGTGGAACCAGCAGGCATTCACCCTCTGCTGGTGGAGGTGGCGGAGGCAGAGGCAGCTCTTGCTGCTCTGCTCCTGGTGATGGTGGAGACAGAAGCAGCTCCTGCTGCTCTGCTCCTGGTGGTGGTGGAGACAGAGGCAGCTCCTGCTGCTCTGCTCCTGGTGGTGGTGGAGGCAGAGGCGATGGGGCGGATGCTGGCCACTCAGAGGGAGGCTGTGGCGGTTCTGGCTCCCTCTGCTGTGGCGGCTGGGCTGGTGTGTGCCGTGCTCCCTTCAGCAGCATAAATAGAGGCTGCTGGGGAACATCAGCATCCTGCCCTTCTCCCCCCCAGAAAAATTCAGGGGGTTGAGCCTGTAACTCCTCCCCTTCTGGCTCTTGGGACTGCAGCTTGGGTCCTAAGGCTGTGGAAGCGCAGACTTCCACCTCTTGGGCTATGGACGCACCGACTCCCCCCTCTTGGGCGTAGGACGTTCGGGCTCCTCCCACTCGGGCGTAGGACGTTCGGGCTCCTCCCACTCGGGCGTAGGACGTTCGGGCTCCTCCCCAGGCTGTGGAGGCGAAACCAGCAGGCATTCTCCCTCTGCTGGTGGAGACGGTAGCGATGGCTCCTCTCCCTCTGATGCTGGAGACGGTAGCGATGGCTCCTCTCCCTCTGATGCTGGAGACGGTAGCGATGGCTCCTCTCCCTCTGATGCTGGAGATGGCAGCGATGGCTCCTCTCCCTCTGATGCTGGAGACGGTAGCGATGGCTCCTCTCCCTCTGATGCTGGAGACGGTAGCGATGGCTCCTCTCCCTCTGATGCTGGAGACGGCAGCGATGGCTCCTCTCCCTCTGGCGCTGGAGACGGCAGCGATGGCTCCTCTCCCTCTGGCGCTGGAGACGGCAGCGATGGCTCCTCTCCCTCTGGCGCTGGAGACGGCAGCGATGGCTCCTCTCCCTCTGGCGCTGGAGACGGCAGCGATGGCTCCTCTCCCTCTGGCGCTGGAGACGGCAGCGATGGCTCCTCTCCCTCTGGCGCTGGAGACGGCAGCGATGGCTCCTCTCCCTCTGGCGCTGGAGACGGCAGCGATGGCTCCTCTCCCTCTGACGCTGGAGACGGCAGCGATGGCTCCTCTCCCTTTTGTGCTGGAGATGGCAGCAGCAGGGTCTCTCCCATATCCGCAGCCAGGTAGTTGAACACCATGGCTGCGATGTCTGGGAGGGAAGCTGGGTGGTGTTGCTGTTCCCAGGCCTCCCAGCGCTCCCCATCTCTTGCCCACAGGAGGTTGATCACAGCAGGGAGGGCGTCCACGATATCCCTCTCAGGCTCCGCCAGCCAGTCCCAGATCCCCTCTGAGGAGAGTGGACCAGTCCGCCTCAGAGGATGCAGAGGCAGCTCCTGCTCCTTTCCCTCGGACGGTGGTGGTGGAGGTGAAACCAGCAGGTATTCTTCCCCTGCTAGTGGAGCCATTGGCTGTGGACACTCGGCCTCCCCCCTCTTGGGCTGTGGACGGACCGACCCCTCATCCTCCGGTTCCTGCTCTGGGCCATCCTCCTCCCATATGTGCGCAGGATGTGCGCAGGATTCAGACTCCTCCCTCACCTGCCATGGAGGGGGTTGGTCGGGTGCTACATGCCCAACCTCACCAATGGCAAAGCACCATTCCTCACCCCTCAGACAGGTGAGGCAGACGTCCAGCACAGCAGAGACCCGGCGGGACTTGCGACCAGCCCCGCGCTGTTGCACCTGCTGCTGCTGTTTCCTCCTTCTTCCCATTATTTAGTTTGGGAAAAAAAAAAAACGAACAAACAAAAAAAAACGCACTTTTCTGTCCTGGTCCGGCTGTTGGAGGCGTTGTTTGTCCCACGCTGGACACCATATGTGGCAGTCTGGCTCGCAGTGGTGAGGGTGATGACGTCACGGACCAGGAAGTAACTGAATCACAAACAGTGGATGGGCGGGTGAAGCTGAGTGCAGTAGCACTCAGCGTATTTATTAACAAACAAAATATTAAACAAACCAACAAAACACAAAACAAAAGGGCACGAGGGCCAAACGAATGAACAAACAAACAAGTAAGTGACGTGCTGGGTAATCCAGCACGTTTTAGCAATTGTTTTCCAAATGTGGCTTTCTCTCCTCTCTCCGCTCTCCCGTACTCTCCTCTACACTCTCAACCCCAAATGCAGAGAGCTGCAGGTTTATATACTCTGGCCGAGGGATTTAACTAGTTGGTAATTATCTTATTATCCCCCGGCCAGAGTCTGCACGTGTTTGGTAAGGATGCATGACTGTCAGCTATTTAAGTAATCAGTAGCTGATCAGCCATGCATCCTCACGGGGTTTTTAAATAATAATAAAAGACGCGGCGCTTTTACCCGCGCCGCAAACAAAAATACAAATAATAATAAATAGGGGCGGGACACTCCGCCACAAGTATTCTATGTATTTATTTATTTGACTGCTTCTTTGTAATTTTAGTGTACAATGTTAATACAGTGCATTTGATACAAAGGACAAATACGTTCTGAGTAGGCACTGTAGCCCCTAACCCACTTTAGGAAGTAACCCTCTGATGTCACGCTGTTTCTGGTGTTTACTGTTCGCTGTGTTCTTGTATCCACTCTGCAATGCACGCACCTGTAATCAATCACCACTTTGCCACACTTGGTCACTTTGCACTACTGTGGAAATATCTTAAATTAAAAATTAGAATTACAAATTGGCACACATCACAGTATTCTTTCTCTGGACTAGATTTTTCAAAAGAAGACTCAAAGTTGTAAGGTAATGCTTGTTATAATTTGGTGGTATTTTTTAAAATGCCAAGACAAAGATTCACATCCATGAAAGTGTATCACAGATGGAGAACCAATACATCTTTAAAGTTTTACTTCAATATCATTTTTGTTTTTTAATTTTATTTAGGTAGTTACTTTTAAGACCATTTTAAATGGTGCCTAGAGCTGTTTTTTTTAATAGGTTATTGACAGGAAGTGAGATTAGAATCTGATCTGTGTTTTTATTTAAGCGAGACACATATGCCTGCAAAAAGGGGATGTCCCATTACACAGAAAGCTAGATCTTCCAAATGGGGATTCTCCTGAACTTAGTATAAAGAAGACCCCCATGTCCCTACCTATATTTTAAAAGCTAGAATGAGCGATATATTGTTGTGCATCAAGTACATCACATACCTTTGCGCTAGGATATTTTGCGAATTGTTTAACCACCCCCTTACCACTTCATAAACCACAAATGTCAACCACTAAATTTAGATCAGGCTATTGTGAGACTCCAACTGGCCTGATTAAAGTCAGCATACACAACCTAAGAAAGAAGTATTGCTTACAGTATTGTGTACACATTTTTGCAAGACACAGTGTCTAATCAAAAACAATTGCACTGTTTAGCAAAGCAAGTGAATCCAATTAGGATTTGGGTGCATGGCTGTGTATTTGTGGAAGTTACAGCACCTCCATAAAGAAACTGGACAAGAATTTAACTGGGTATTGGCCCTCCATCCCCTCTGGTAGCCTGATAATGCGCAAATTCTGCCGTCGGGAGCGGTTTTTGAGGTCGCCCAGCTTTGCCTTAAATGATTAATTATCCGCAGCCAATGTTGCACAAATTGTTTCTAGTGTTGAGATCCTGTTGGCATTATAATTTATAATAATAATAATAATAATAATAATAATAATAATTCATTTCTTAGCAGACGCCCTTATCCAGGGCGACTTACAAGATATCACATTATTTTTACATACAATTACCCATTTATACAGTTGGGTTTTTACTGGAGCAATCTAGGTAAAGTACCTTGCTCAAGGATACAGCAGCAGTGTCCCCACCGGGGATTGAACCCATGACCCTCCGGTCAAGAGTCCAGAGCCCTAACCACTACTCCACACTGCTGCCCAATTATCTGACCAGTTCCATTTCAAAGAAATCTGAAGAATATTCACGTAACACTCTGATATTTCAAACATTTAATTGGAATCAGATGACATGACCAAAGAATAACACATCGTCAGTGGAAAAAACTCAGCAGTTTTGCCAGTGTCACAGGAGATTGGTATACAGTGTGGTAAAAAGTAGATATAGCCTTTACTGCCCATGCACGAATTTCTGAAATTAAAGGGAGGTTCACAGCGCCAGTTGGCATTTTTCATCTGTGAACTTTAATCGTGGAACATCCTATGAATTGCCATTTTTGTTTTAAATCGGTTACCATAACACTGCAAAACTTTTAAACTTTAAAAATAAAATTGTCATAATTTTTATTAAAAGCTACATTTTACGTGATTTTCTTTTTGCTGCAGACATAAAATCACATTGTTCTAATAATAACACTTTTTAAATGTGACCTACCATTAATTTCATTAATATAATAGACTGTATTTTTGTTATTATCTATTATCATGTAATCATAGTGGTTAACTTTACCTTGCTATGCCTTTGTAGCCACTCGATTGGATTACTGCAGTGCTTTTTGCTGGTCTTCCTATTCGTTCTCCGAATCGTCTTCAGATGGTGCAAAATGCAGCGGCAAGGGTCCCGACAGGCACTAGGCAGACAGAACATATCACCCCGGTCCTTATACGTTTGCATTGGCTTGCTATTCATTCTCATGTTGCCTTCAAGATTCTGTTGCTGACATACAAGGCTTTGCATGGTCAGGGTCCTAGTTACATTATGGACCTTTTCAGCCCTTGCATCCCTGGAAGACAGCTTAGATCATCAAACTCTGGGCTTCTAAAGCCTTTGGTTCCAAGATGTGTTGCCCCCGGTGAGTGCAGTTTAGATGTGCTGACCCTTCTCTCTGGAACTCTCTGCCCAGCTGCATTTGAAACTCCAGTGTTCAATTTTAAATCCACTCTTAAAACACATCTGTTCTCGGCAGCTTTTTTTATAGTGATCCTGTGGACTTGTTCTTAAAACTTTTAATGTTTTTGTAATTATTATTTTTATGATCTTAGGAATTGTTTTTTTATTTGCATTTGACCGGTTTTGAATGTATTTTTGAATTGACTGTTTATCGTTGGTTTTTGTTTTTTTATTATTGTTCCTGATTTTGTTTTTTCATATTGTGCAGTACCCTGAGACACCTTGGAGTGAAGGGTGCTATATCAAATTCAAATGGTTTATAGAATAAAACAAAAATGTTCATTTTACCCAAACACATACCTATAAATAGTAAAACCAGAGAAACTGATAATTTTGCAGTGGTCTCTTAATTTTTTCCAGAGCTATATATATATATATATATATATATATATATATATATATATATATATATATATATATATATACACTACCGGTCAAAAGTTTTAGAACACCTCCATTTTTCCAGTTTTTATTGAAATTTACGCAGTTTAATGTCTCAATGTACTCTGAAATTAAAGCATAGAACAAATAAACAATTGGAGATAAAAAAAGAAATCATGGAATCGTTTTGTTTAACAAAATTTAATCTAAATTTTTGACTCATCAAAGTAGCCACCTTTTGCAGATATAACAGCCGAACACACTCGTGGCATTCTTTCTACAATGGAAATCAAATATTGTTCGGAAAGTTCTTCCCAACACTGTTGCAGAAGTTCCCACAAATGTGTTGCATTTGTAGGTTGCTTTGCTTTCACCCTTCTGTCCAGTTCATCCCAAGCCAGCTCGATGGGGTTTAAGTCTGGAGACTGTGCTGGCCATTCCATGATTTGACGCCTACCGTCTTGTTCTTTTTTTCTAAGGTAGTTTTGACATAGCCTAGAGGTATGTTTTGGGTCATTAATCTTGCTGTAGGATGAACCCCTGACCAACTAGGCGTATACCAGAGGGTATTGCATGGCGCTGCAAAATGCTGTGGTAGCAGTTTTGGTTCAGGGTACCACTCACTCTGTGCAAGTCGCCGACTCTGGATCCAGCAAAAGAGCCCCAGACCATCACGCTTCCTCCTCCATGTTTGACAGTTGGTGTCACACACCGAGGAACCATCCTTTCGCCTACTCGACGGTGTACAAAAACCCTGCGTGATGAACCGAAGATTTCAAATTTTGATTCATCGGTCCATAAGACCTTCTTCCAGTCTTCAGTAGTCCACTGGCGGTGCTTCATGGCCCAGGCAAGCCTCTTTTTCTTATTTTGCCATCTTAGCAATGGCTTTCTTATGCCACTCGACCTGTCAAACCTGCAGCTCGAAGTCTTCTCTTCACAGTTGAAACTGAGACTTGCTTACTTCGACCAATGTTAAGCTGTGCTTGAAGCTGTTGTCCTGTGAGCCGCCTATCACGCAAGCTGTTGACTCTCAGAAACTTGTCTTCTGATTCTGTTGTGGCTTTGGGTCTGCCAGACCTCTTCCTGTCAGAGTTTCCTCCAGTTTCCAATTGCCTTTTGATGGTGTAGGAAACTGTACTCACTGACACCTTGGCTTTCTTTGCAATTTCTCTAAAGGAAAGACCTACACTTTTAAGGGTTATAATGGTCTGTCTGTCTTTCTTTGTTAATTGCCTTTTTCTCGCCATTATGAGAGCAATATACTACTTCCTGCAGTACAATACTGTCCAAATAATGCTAGAGAGTGTAGTAACACAGTCTGTTCCAACACTGCTTTTATACAGGCAGAGGGTTTGTAAGTAATCAACAAAAGTTGGGACACCTGTAGGAATTGTTAGCATCAACTTTCAAGGCTACTTTTACTTCCATTGCTGCAGAACAGCTGTAAGTTGGTAACCCATTACTTGTTCCCTGAAAAAGGCCTTTTTGTATAACTCTGAAATGTACATTATTTTTCAGTTTTTGGTAACCTAAACTTTTTTTTTTAACCTCTGGCAGTTTACTGCTTACCTTTGTACCATTTCAGGTTATTCACTGGACTTGAACTGCTTAAATTTCAATAAAAACTGGAAAAATGGGGGTGTTCTAAAACTTTTGACCGGTAGTGTGTGTATATATATATATATATATATATATATATATATATATATATATATATATATATATATATATATATATATATAAATTATACTTTTATACTAACAATGTATTAGTTTGTGTTCATGAGTGCAAACATCCAAAATAGCAAATATATTAAATGATTACTTTTCACAAGTTTTTACAAAGGAGATACGACCTGTTCAGGAATCAATATTGCTAAGACAGAAATTGCTAAGACAGAAATCAATATTGCTAAGGGGGCTAAAACCAATTCCAAAATATTTTTCAAATATTATAACAGCAAGAGAACATTCAAAGAGGAGGTTAAATGTCTAAGAGACACAAATGGCAAAATCATAGATGAAGAAAAAAAAATAGCAAATATATTAAATGATTACTTTTCAGATGTTTTTATAAAGGAGGACACGGACAACATGCCTGACATGTCGACCTGTTCCTATCCAATTTTAAATAAGTTTAGCATAACAGAGGCAGAAGTGTTAAAGGGACTAGGAGCTCTTAAAATAAACAAATCCCCTGGGCTGGGTGAGATCCTCCCAATAGTACTTAAAGAAATGAAAGAAGTTATTTACAAACTGCTAACCACGATCATGCAACAGTCTCTTGACACAGGGGTTGTACCGACAGACTGGAAAATTGCAAACGTAATACCAATCCACAAAAAGGGAGACAAAAACCAACCAGGTAACTACAGCCCAATAAGCCTGACTTCTATTATATGTAAACTTATGGAAACTAATAACATCCAAAATGGAAAATTACCTATATGGTAACAGTATCCTGGGAGACAGTCAGCATGGAGCATGGAGATTGTGTCTAACTAATCTGCTTGATTTTTTTGAAGATGCAACATCGACAATAGATAATTGCAAAGCATATGACATGGTTTATCTAGATTTCCAGAAAGCTTTTGACAAAGTTCTGCATAAAAGATTCATTCTCAAACTGAACGCAGTAGGGATTCAAGGAAATGCATGCACATGGATTAGGGAGTGGTTAACATGTAGAAAACAGAAAGTACTGATTAGAGGAGTGTGGCAGGATGGCTTGCAGTGGTGAGGTGTGGTGACGTCATGGACCAGGAAGTAACTGAACCAAAACAACGGATGGGCGGGTGAAACTGAACGCAACGGCGTTCAGCTGAATTTATTAACAAACAAACCAAAACAAAAGATTTAAACCAAACAACAAAAACAAAAGGGCACGAGGGCCAAACGAATAAACAGTCAAACAAGTAAGTGTCGTGCTGGCTAATCCAGCACGTTTTAGCAATTGTTATTTTCTGTCTCCTCTCTATCTCCCCGTACCTCCTCTCTGTACACCCACCCCTGCAGCACAGACAGCTGCAGGTTCTTATACTCTGGCCGAGGGGTTAACTAGCTGTCAATTATCTTATTACCCCTCGGCCACAGTCTGCACGCGTTTGGTAAGGATGCGTGACTGTCAGCTAGTTAATCAGTAGCTGATCAGTCACGCATCCTCACAGGTTTTTAGATATAAATAATAAGAAATACGCGGCGCTGTTATCCGTGCCGCAAACAATAATACAAATAATAATAAATAGGGGCGGGACACTCCGCCACAAGGAGAAACCTCAAAATGGAGCAAGGTAACCAGTGGTGTACCACAGGGATCAGTATTAGGTCCTCTGCTATTCCTAATCTACATTAATGATTTAGATTCTGGTATAGTAAGCAAAATTTGCAGACGACACAAAAATAGGAGGAGTGGCAAACACTGTTGCAGCAGCAAAGGTCATTCAAAATGATCTAGACAGTATTCAGAACTGGGCAGACACATGCACACAGGCAATAAAAATGTCCATTATAAATATCATATGGGAGATACTGAAATTGAAGAAGGAATGTATGAAAAAGACCTAGGATTTTATGTTAACTCAGAAATGTCTTCATCTAGACAATGTGGGGAAGCTGTAAAAAAGGCCAACAAGATGCTCGGATATATTGTGAAAAGTGTTGAATTTAAAATTGCGGCACACAAGCGTCGTCCAACCAACCTGAACAACCTGGAGCAAATCTGCGAAGAAGAATGGGCCAAAATCACTCCGACACTGTGTGCAAAGCTCGTACATACTTACCCCAAAAGACTTAAAGCTGTTATTGCAGCGAAAGGTGGCTCTACCAAATATTAATGTGTGGGGGTTGAATACTTATGCAAGCAAGATATTTCAGTTTTTTATTTTTCTTAAAAATATTTCCCAACATAAAACCAATGTCACCTTACAATAATTGATTTTGAGTTTCAGTGTTTTAAAATAAAATATCAAACAGAACGAAATTTCAAAGTACCATTTGTAATTCAGTAATATGAGAGAATTGGTCAGGGGTCAGAATACTTTTGCAAGGCACTGTATATATATATATATATATATATATATATATATATATATATATATATATATTTATATATATAGGAATCCACATCTCGTTAACCACACAAGCTGGCATCATGAAACTCTCCACACTTTCACAGCATTGCAAGTCAACATGCAAATTTGCAGCAAGTCCGACAAACCCTGCCAAAGTTATTAAAGTGCAAAGTTAGAGGTTTAACATCGAGCATAGATTATATATATATATATATATATATATATATATATATATATATAGAGAGAGAGAGAGAGAGAGAGAGAGAGAGAGAGAGAGAGAGAGAGAGAGAGAGAGAGAGAGAGAGAGAGAGAGAGAGAGCGGCAGTAAGAATCCAAGCACACAACTTATCTTCCAAAATAGACAGCTCATTTATTTAGCAAATAGAGTGAACAGCAACACTGAGCAGCACACGGGCTGATCTCAGCTGACAGTCAGGGGGGCCCCAGAAGAACACCCCCCACTGCTCCGCACCTGCCAATGGGGCACTGGCAGGACACGCCCCCTCACTGCTCCACGCCTGCCAATGGGGCACCGGCAAGACACGCCCCCCCCCCCCCCTCCACTCACAGCAGTAGTGAATGGCAAGCAGGTGACAAGCAAGGGGAAGTGAGCAGCGGCTCCAGCAGAGTAAACCCCGCCACCATCCTCCACGACTATATATTTATATATATATATATATTAGCCTCACACAGATAAAATAGTTTCTGACGGACGCAGACTTTTTTTTGATTGATCGCCATTTAGCTTCAGAATCACATATTCAACGAAAGGCTACTACAGAGTCTGCTGAATAGAATATAAAATAAACAGCTTTCAGAAAATAAACTGGGAAGTCAGTGCAGACAAAAAATCTTCCTGTCGGTTGTGAACATACAGTTGTCAAGTACAGTAATGCAGAAAGGACGAGATTAGACAGAATGAAACCTAATTGTGACATAACAGTCTTAAAATTGCAATACTTTAGAATGCAACGGTGCACATTCTAACTCCTTTCATGTCTTCAGTGTATAAATTGCTCATTTGTGTAGTCATTTCAATGACCGCTGCTGTTTTGTAATTCTAATTGTAATTTGTAATTTTATTCCCCCCCAAAACACCAATGCTAAAAATGAACACACAATAGGTAGATAATTATTAGTTTTGCTCAAATTCTTACACCAAAAAAAAACCAAAAACAAATTAGCAAGTAGCTATTACATGGTTCAAATAGCAGCTCCCTCCATTATGAAACGAGTAGGAGAGATAACATAATAGTGAACAAAACACAATCTTGAAGTGCACAGATTTTCTGTTTTTTCATTTATTTTTGTGTAATACATTCACTACCTTATGTAGTTCTGCTTTTAACTAGTAAAACATCTTGCTTTCATAAAAAGGGGTTAGAATGTGTAGTATGCTTAAAAACAGCAATGCACCATAACAAAACTGTTAATCCTTTGCAACTGTAAATTTCAAGAACTGTGAAACTATAGTCTCTCAAATGTAAACATCTAACATTATGTACATCCAGCTGTTCATTGTGATGCAGATCACTCTCCATTACCTGACGAAGTTTCTATTTTGAGTTTTTTAGTTTGTTGTTTTCAAATTGAATTTTTTCATACCATTTGCTTTTTACAATGGAAAAGTGACCTATATTTTATTTTTGTAACAATTAGGGTGTGAATCACTCAGAAAACATTGATTTGTTTGAATTACAATTTCATCAACGTAATAGGCTCTCTCTATTTCTTTTTTATGTTTTTATGAATGCGTATGAAATCGCCTTGGTGCCCTTGGGTTGGATTTATGTTTTGCCTTTTTGCCCCCTAGAACTGCCTTGGTGCCCCGGAATCTTCACGTCCAACGAAGGCAACACTGCCTTCCCCTTCATGACCTGAACTTCATGCCCCGCAAAACAAACAAGGGCTTGCAGATGTAAAATTGTATCTGCAGAACACGGGGAGAAATTTGTGGAAAAGCAGAGTAATGCAAGTAATCTTAGAAAAAGACGAAGTTACATCAATTTAGTAAGAAATGACCTCAGTCAAATGCCCTCCATGGACTTGAATGTCATCAGAAACCCTTGAGAGAATTGTAGCCTTATTGTATACAGTTGGGTGTACATTATTTGTTATATAATTCTCTCTTTACCTATGTTTCTATTCAAACTAATTTAATTTCAATTAAGTGTGCAAGATATGGAACATTTAACAAGCAGCTGTCTTGCTTTCACTTTCTCTATCTGTGGATAAAAAGGGGTCAGTTAATTCAGTCTTCAACCTACCAGTTGCTCTTAGAAAATCCATCAACACTAGTCTACAGTACTGAAATAGTCAAATTAGATCCAGCTAAGGAGCTAAACATACTTGTATTATGACAAACCCACCTTGATGTTATTTTCTGCTTTGATGGGCCCAGTCGGTGTTATATTTTCCAGTGACAGGCCCATCAGATGCAATTGTTTTACTATTACTCAGGTTAATCATAAATAACATGCTTGATATATATATTATATATATATTATATATATATACAGTGCCTTGCGAAAGTATTCGGCCCCCTTGAACTTTGCGACCTTTTGCCACATTTCAGGCTTCAAACATAAAGATATGAAACTGTAATTTTTTGTGAAGAATCAACAAGTGGAACGAAATTTATTGGATATTTCAAACTTTTTTAACAAATAAAAAACTGAAAAATTGGGCGTGCAAAATTATTCAGCCCCCTTAAGTTAATACTTTGTAGCACCACCTTTTGCTGCGATTACAGCTGTAAGTCGCTTGGGGTATGTCTCTATCAGTTTTGCACATCGAGAGACTGAAATTTTTGCCCATTCCTTCTTGCAAAACAGCTCGAGCTCAGTGAGGTTGGATGGAGAGCATTTGTGAACAGCAGTTTTCAGTTCTTTCCACAGATTCTCGATTGGATTCAGGTCTGGACTTTGACTTGGCCATTCTAACACCTGGATATGTTTATTTGTGAACCATTCCATTGTAGATTTTGCTTTATGTTTTGGATCATTGTCTTGTTGGAAGACAAATCTCCGTCCCAGTCTCAGGTCTTTTGCAGACTCCATCAGGTTTTCTTCCAGAATGGTCCTGTATTTGGCTCCATCCATCTTCCCATCAATTTTATCCATCTTCCCTGTCCCTGCTGAAGAAAAGCAGGCCCAAACCATGATGCTGCCACCACCATGTTTGACAGTGGGGATGGTGTGTTCAGGGTGATGAGCTGTGTTGCTTTTACGCCAAACATAACGTTTTGCATTGTTGCCAAAAAGTTCGATTTTGGTTTCATCTGACCAGAGCACCTTCTTCCACATGTTTGGTGTGTCTCCCAGGTGGCTTGTGGCAAACTGTAAACGACACTTTTTATGGATATCTTTAAGAAATGGCTTTCTTCTTGCCACTCTTCCATAAAGGCCAGATTTGTGCAGTATACGACTGATTGTTGTCCTATGGACAGAGTCTCCCACCTCAGCTGTAGATCTCTGCAGTTCATCCAGAATGATCATGGGCCTCTTGGCTGCATCTCTGATCAGTCTTCTCCTTGTATGAGCTGAAAGTTTAGAGGGACGGCCAAGTCTTGGTAGATTTGCAGTGGTCTGATACTCCTTCCATTTCAATATTATCGCTTGCACAGTGCTCCTTGGGATGTTTAAAGCTTGGGAAATCTTTTTGTATCCAAATCCGGCTTTAAACTTCTCCACAACAGTATCTCGGACCTGCCTGGTGTGTTCCTTGTTCTTCATGATGCTCTCTGCGCTTTAAACGGACCTCTGAGACTATCACAGTGCAGGTGCATTTATACGGAGACTTGATTACAGGTGGATTCTATTTATCATCATTAGTCATTTAGGTCAACATTGGATCATTCAGAGATCCTCACTGAACTTCTGGAGAGAGTTTGCTGCACTGAAAGTAAAGGGGCTGAATAATTTTGCACGCCCAATTTTTCAGTTTTTTATTTGTTAAAAAAGTTTGAAATATCCAATAAATTTCGTTCCACTTCATGATTGTGTCCCACTTGTTGTTGATTCTTCACAAAAAATTACAGTTTCATATCTTTATGTTTGAAGCCTGAAATGTGGCAAAAGGTCGCAAAGTTCAAGGGGGCCGAATACTTTCGCAAGGCACTGTATATATATATATATATATATATATATATATATATATACAGACGTGCTCAAATTTGTTGGTACACTTACAGCTCATTGAAATAATGCTTCATTGCTCCTGAAAAGTGATGAAATTAAAAGCTATTTTATCATGTATACTTGCATGCCTTTGGTATGTCATAGAATAAAGCAACGAAGCTATGAAAAGAGATGAATTATTGCTGATTCTACAAAGATATTCTAAAATGGCCTGGACACATTTGTTGGTACCCCTTAGAAAAGATAATAAATAATTGGATTATAGTGATATTTCAAACTAATTAGTTTCTTTAATTAGTATCACACATGTCTCCAATCTTGTAATCAGTCATTCAGCCTATTTAAATGGAGAAAAGTAGTCACTGTGCTGTTTGGTATCATTGTGTGCACCACACTGAACATGGACCAGAGAAAGCAAAGGAGAGAGTTGTCTGAGGAGATCAGAAAGAAAATAATAGACAAGCATGGTAAACGTAAAGGCTACAAGACCATCTCCAAGCAGCTTGATGTTCCTGTGACAACAGTTGCAAATATTATTAAGAAGTTTAAGGTCCATGGAACTGTAGCCAACCTCCCTGGGCGCAGCCGCAAGAGGAAAATCGACCCCAGATTGAACAGAAGGATAGTGCGAATGGTAGAAAAAGAACCAAGGATAACTGCCAAAGAGATACAAGCTGAACTCCAAAGTGAAGGTACGTCAGTTTCTGATCGCACCATCCGTCGCTTTTTGAGCGAAAGTGGGCTCCATGGAAGACGACCCAGGAGGACTCCACTTTTGAAAGAAAAACATAAAAAAGCCAGACTGGAATTTGCTAAAATGCATATTGATGAGCCACACTCCTTCTGGGAGAATGTCCTTTGGACAGATGAGTCAAAACTGGAGCTTTTTGGCAAGTCACATCAGCTCTATGTTCACAGATGAAAAAATGAAGCTTTCAAAGAAAAGAACACCATACCTACAGTGAAACATGGAGGAGGCTCGGTTATGTTTTGGGGCTGCTTTGCTGCGCCTGGCACAGGGTGCCTTGAATCTGTGCAGGGCACAATGAAATCTCAAGACTATGAAGGCATTCTGGAGCGAAACGTACTGCCCAGTGTCAGAAAGCTCTGTCTCAGTCGCAGGTCATGGGTCCTCCAACAGGATAATGACCCAAAACACACAGCTAAAAGCACCCAAGAATGGATAAGAACAAAACATTGGACTATTCTGAAGTGGCCTTCTGAGTCCTGATCTGAATCCTATCGAACATCTATGGAAAGAGCTGAAACTTGCAGTCTAGAGAAGGCACCCATCAAACTTGAGACAGCTGGAGCAGTTTGCTCAGGAAGAGTGGGCCAAACTACCTGTTAACAGGTGCAGAAGTCTCATTGAGAGCTACAGAAAACGTTTGATTGCAGTGATTGCCTCTAAAGGTTGCGCAACAAAATATTAGGTTAAGGGTCCCATAATTTTTGTCCATGCCATTTTCATTTGTTTTATTATTTACAATATTATGTTGAATAAAAAATCAAATGCAAAGTCTGATTTCTATTAGATATGGAATAAACAATGGTGGATGCCAATTACTTTTGTCAGTTTCAAGTTATTTCAGAGAAAATTGTGCATTCTTCGATTTTTGTGGAGGGGTACCAACAAATTTGAGCACGTCTGTATATACACACACACACACACACACACACACACACACACATTAAATGTCTCCTATCTTAACAGAAATACCCTAAATATGATCCACTTACTCCACTGTAGTGTTGTCCTTGGCTCAGGACTGCTGGATATACCAGTCTTGGCAGTCACCAGTCAGGAAAATAGTTTGTTTGGGTAAAACAGAGAACAAAAGCTCCACCCACTCATTCAGCATGTTTAGTAAATGAATCATATTTAGGGTACCACTGAACCTCTGAGATAGATTGCCCATTATAATATTTAGAATATTTTTAAAAAGGAGACAATACAATCTCCGGGTTTCCACACAGATTAGAAAGTCGATACTCTCTCTCTACTGTCATGATTTACAGGACATAGCACACACATACCTCACGCTACAGGAAGTGTGCGTCTTAAACATTGTACGACTTTAAAGGGTGGATAAATGACCTCATGCTAAAAAGCCATACAATTGAAAAAAAACAAACAATTTTTTTGCATGGAAATATGTTCGGAAGCCGAGACTTCAGCAGTGAAAATGCCATTTGTAAAAGGAAGGCAGGCATCTCATAAATTAAGCAACATAACCCGAAGAGGGTTTTAATGTCTGGTAAGGCCCACCTCATGCCGTTAAATGTTGCTAGCCAAAGGCGTATAAGGAGATAAGGCCAGTGAAGACGTGGCTCAGCCTGGCCTTTGTAAGCACTTGTGATTATTTTGTTAAACTTTTTTTTTTGGCCCTTGTGCCCTCTGTTTATTTGTTGTTCTTTTTGTTCCCATTTGGGGTTAATAAACTTGCGCAAACAGCACTTCACTGCAGCTTTTCTGACTCTCTTATTCCTGACACTATCCTGCCACATACGGTGTCAGTGTGGGATAGCGCCCCCTGAAAGAATTAGAGCAGGACTGCAAGTAAAAAAATATCATGGAAGAAGAGCT
Organism: Acipenser ruthenus; assembly: GCF_902713425.1. NCBI lineage: Eukaryota > Metazoa > Chordata > Actinopteri > Acipenseriformes > Acipenseridae > Acipenser > Acipenser ruthenus. The sequence goes on from NC_081194.1 coordinate 39,309,423, forward strand.
TGGGTGCGGAGCCTGCGGAGGGGGTAGGTACCTCCAAGGTGTGTGCCTGTACGAGTCGGCTGAGGAATGGCTCCGCCTGAAGGTCCAACCCCAGCCGCCCGCCCAACAGCACGAGACGCACCCCTCTGCCTTTCAAGGCCCCACAGGATAGCAGTTTGCCTCGAGGACACTAGGTGCTGTGCTGCCCCCTCCAATATGAGGAGGAGGCGCTACCTTCCTGAACACCTGAGAGGAAGGAACGACCTGCCCGAAAGAGGAAGAAGGGGAGGGGCAGACATTCCCAGAGCCAGAGGGATAGGAGTCACCGCCATCTCCAGAGCCCCCCCCCCCCAGTCTACCAGACTGTGATTGTGTAAACACAATCATACTGAAGTGTCTTTCTGGGCCTGTGATTGAATAAACAAGATAAAAAACGCACTTCATTTTATTGACTTAATGGGCCACCATACTTTGTCGGACACGCATATCATTGCATAGGGGAGGGATTACATTTTACTTTTTTTTTTTTTTTTTTCATGTGTCAATATCTTTTTTTTTACAACATTTATAAATATCAAGAAATGAGTGGATATAAGCAGATAATCCTTAACAAAATCATTTATTTATTTATTTTTATTACTGATAATGGAATGAAGAACTATTATTTAATTTATAAATATGTATTTTGAGAAAATAGAGTCTATTATTGCTTATAATGATCATAAGAATAAACGTTTATTATGGCATTGTAGTTTTACTATGTGTGCTTATAATAGTTAGCCTTTTGTAGTTCATTTAGCACGATTTATTCTGTTCTTGCTGTTTGTAAAATATTGCTTTGATGATAGGATATTCTGTGTATGTGATTACTGTTTATCTACAGAAATGTACATGCACACAATAATATAAACGTTCCCACTCTACAGAATTTCATATCAAGATAGCAAAATCAAATATTCTCTAGTGTCCTGAGATAATATTTTCAAGTCTCTACTACTAAAAATACATGTTTGATGATTTTCAAAAGATAGAAAGGCAAAGAGCTAAAATATTTTAAAAATAAAAATCGCAAAATCACTCAGGTGAAACAATGTATTGTAATTTGCCCAAAAACAAGTTTTTTGCAACACAACTTTCAGGAAGTATTTTAAGGTCCCACTGAAAAACACTTGGGTTCTTAAGAGTTAAGTAGATAACAAATCACATACAATGATATAAACCCTCATTTAATATACTTTTGAAATATTAAAATGTTATTCAACTTCTAAACCTTTTCTCATGACTGAAAAATTCTATCGTATTCTTAAAATTGCATACAAGTTTGTGAGACCCAAGAAGGTCGAATACATTTAGTATATAATGAAAACATCTAATAATTGCATCCAAAGTTTGAGAAATTGTAAAACAAACTAATTAGTTTATAATGGTTTTATGCGGTTGGGAGTCACATACATAATCATTTAAAACAATTCTGTTAAAAAAATGGCCTTAAGTATTTTCGAAACAATTAAACTTTTCAAAACAATGTATGCACTCTCATCCTCTCATCCTCTCATCCTGTTAATGCATGACTGTCTCACGACACGCTCCTTTTCAATTTGCAACACCTGTCATTTCGTTTGTTTCATTGCCAGAGGACTAATGTATGCAGGCATACTCAATAAAATAAATTACACATTATCTAACTGCAGAAGAAAACGAATAACTGCAATTGCCAATTAAAAAGGTACGTATTTCATTTGTTTTCATTAACAGTCGGCTCTCAGTTAAGATTTCAATTCGAGTTTAAACAAAATAAAAAGGATCGTACCAGAACTTGCAGTGGTGAGCCGAAGTATCCTGGACCTAAATCCAGAAGTGTCACTTTTGGAGCGAACTCTCTGTACAGGACTGATGATCAGTTTTGTGTTTATCGCCGCCATTTCGTCTTATTTGAAAGAGTTGACAAAGAAGCCGGTCTTCAGTTCAAACAAAAAGTAAACGAAACTGCACAATCTCCGGTAGGAAGGGACCGCCTACAGACTTTAACTACTTGTTCGCCGGCTACACAAAGCAAGTTCAGAGTAAAACCTGTTGGAAATGTATCTGATGAATTTACATCAAAACACAACAAAGCTGAATGAAACGGTGCTTACAATTAAAACATAAATTATAATTTGTGTATAATTGAATGAATCGCAATATGTATACCTTATTTATAGTCAAAATATGGTATAGCATTTAGCTAACACAAATATTCGTGAATAAAATGTAATAATTATTATTCAAACATATATACTTGCAATACCGTTTAACTGTGTTTTTCACAAATATGTCGACAGTTAACACCAATGTGTGCAAATAGTGATGAAATATGCATTACACATTTACTGTAAATAATTATAAAATTATTGCTTTAACAAACCAGGAAAATACTGGCCAACTCGGGTCCTGGAGTACCAGGATCCAGCAGGTTTTATAGCTAACCCTTAATCATAAATTCCTAAAGACGTGTAACAATTTAATTTTGACTGAGTTAAGCAGGGACTTTGTTCAGTTAAGTAATTTAGAGATAATTTGGAACAAAAACCTGAACACCCTGCAGCTATCATGGACCAGAGCTGACCACTGCTGATTTAATTCAACACATTAACTGGTTAAATTGATCAACAACAATTTGCATTCTTCAGAAATTGATTATTAAGAGTTACCGATAAAACATGCTGGATTGTGGCGCTCCTGGACCAGGGCTGGCCACCCCTAGACCATTAAAACAGACCGCATTGTTACACAATATAGCACAACATTCCCAAACGCAAAATTAAACGGAAACAACAATTATTGAAGAGAGTGCCATGGATGTATTTTGTTCACATGGTGTCCACCTTCACAGTTCTCAAGGTGTAACAACAGGTCCACCACAATAATAAAGAGTTCAAATCATTTTTTCGTTTTTTTCCTTACTATTTTATAATGTGTGTTTAAACCATTTGAAATGTCATAGGTAGAGACCCATGCAATTCTTATTATTTTTCACAAATTTTGTTTTATTTAATTTTGTCTGCTAAAAATGTTGTTTTATTTCGTTTTATTACAGATACACATTAATAAAATAACTGAAATAGGTGGATATCAATAAAAACAAAGTATGCATCATGTTTTAAGTATATACATTTTTTTTATTAAACATCATCCACTTGTTTAACATTTTGAAATAAATAGACCTAGCACAGAAAAATAATTTAGTTTCCATAATTTCTCATTAGTAGCACTAATGGTATTGTACCTTAAGTCCCCCACTCTAGTTGTACAATTTCTCAACTGCCTAGTTACAATAAATACTGCCCATGCCATATATATATATACTGTGGGGCTGTCATAATTGTGCATACAGCAATCTATCCATTAAAAAAACCGCTAGGAATTGTATTCCAATCCCATTGCACTGAAGCAGGGCTCCAGTATACAACCAGGTTGGGGTTTCTCAATATTTAACACTACGCAAAGCAGATTCATTCATTTGAAACCAAAACAGCATTTGCTCCAATCTATCTCCAAAATTAAAAAAAAGTCATTCTATGTTTGTTTTATAATTATTTTTAGTTTTATATGTTGCATTATGTTTTATTTTGTGTTATTTCATATTTGTGAAAACACTGGGCTCTAGTCATAGGTAAGCATTGTAAAGATTAACAAGCTATGGTAAACATATTAATAAACATGGTAAACACATAGTATAACCATGGGAAAAGTATGGTTAAACTGCAAAAATACTGTGGTAAACTTGTATAAGGGATAGCTCATTTACCTGTGAGACTGTGTTGATCTTTTACACATAGCACGTTCATTTTGAAAAGAGCTTTGAAACAGAGTTTAAAGTTGTAAGTGTACAAAGTTAAGAACATAAGAACATAAGAAAGTTTACAAACGAGAGGAGGCTATTCAGCCCATCTTGCTTGTTTGGTTGTTAGCAGCTTATTGATCCCAGAATCTCATCAAGCAGCTTCTTGAAGGATCCCAGGGTGTCAGCTTCAACAACATTACTGGGGAGTTGGTTGCAGACCCTCACAATTCTCTGTGTAAAAAAGTGCCTCCTATTTTCTGTTCTGAATGCCCCTTTATCTAATCTCCATTTGTGACCCCTGGTCCTTGTTTCTTTTTTCAGGTCAAAAAAGTCCCTTGCGTCAACATTGTCTATACCTTTTAGGATTTTGAATGTTTGAATCAGATCGCCGCGTAGTCTTCTTTTCAAGACTGAATAGATTAAATTATTTTAGCCTGTCTGCATATGACATGCCTTTTAAACCCGGGATAATTCTGGTTGCTCTTCTTTGCACTCTTTCTAGAGCAGCAATATCCTTTTTGTAACGAGGTGACCAGAACTGAACACAATATTCTAGGTGAGGTCTTACTAATGCATTGTAGAGTTTTAACATTACTTCCCTTGATTTAAATTCAACACTTCTCACAATATATCCGATCATCTTGTTAGCCTTTTTTATAGCTTCCGCACATTGTCTAGATGAAGACATTTCTGAGTCAACATAAACGCCTAGGTCTTTTTCATAGTTCCCTTCTTCAATTTCAGTATCTCCCATATGATATTTATAATACACATTTTTATTGCCCGCATGCAATACTTTACACTTTTCTCTATTAAATTTAATTTGCCATGTGTCTGCCCAATTCTGAATGCTGTCTAGATCATTTTGAATGACCTTTGCTGCTTCAACAGTGTTTGCCTCCTATTTTTGTGTCGTCTGCAAATTTAACGAGTTTGCTTACTATACCAGAATCTAAATCATTAATGTAGATTAGGAATAGCAGAGGACCTAATACTGATCCCTGTGGTACACCACTGGTTACCTCACTCCATTTTGAGGTTTCTCCTCTAATCAGTACTTTCTGTTTTCTACCTGTTAACCACTCCCTAATCCATGTGCATGCATTTCCTTGAATCCCTACTGCGTTCAGTTTGAGAATTAATCTTTTATGCGGGACTTTGTCAAAAGCTTTCTGGAAATCTAAATAAACCATGTTGTATGCTTGGCAGTTATCCATTTTCAATGTTGCATCCTCAAAAAAGTCAAGCAGGTTAGTTAGACATGATCTCCCTTTCCTAAAACCATGCTGACTGTCTCCCAGGATATTGTTACCATATAGGTAATTTTCCATTTTGGATCTTATTATAGTTTCCATAAGTTTACATATAATAGAAGTCAGGCTTATTGGTCTGTAGTTACCTGGTTCGGTTTTGTCTCCCTTTTTGTGGATCGGTATTACGTTTGCTATTTTCCAGTCTGTCGGTACAACCCCTGTGTCAAGAGACTGTTGCATGATCTTGGTTAGCGGTTTGTAAATAACTTCTTTCATTTCTTTGAGTACTATTGGGAGGATCTCATCTGGCCCAGGGGATTTGTTTATTTTAAGAACTCCTAGTCCCTTTAACACTTCTGCCTCTGTTATGCTAAACTTATTTAAAATTGGATAGGAACAGGTCGACATGTCGGGCATGTTGTCTGTGTCCTCCTTTGTAAGAACCTGTGAAAAGTAATCATTTAATATAGTTGCTATTTTTTTTTCTTCATCTATGATTTTGCCATTTGTGTCTCTCAGACATTTAACCTCCTCTTTGAATGTTCTCTTGCTGTTATAATATTGGAAAAATAATTTTGGAATTGGTTTTAGCCCCCTTAGCAATATTGATTTCTATCTCTCTCTTGGCCTTTCTAACTTCCTTTCTGACTTGTGTTTGCAGTTCCAAGTACTCTTTCTGTGTACTTTGTTTTTGGTCCCTTTTAAACGCTCTGTAAAGTGCCTTTTTTCGCTGAATACTTTTTTAATTGATCTATTAAACCATTTTGGTCATTTTGTTTTAGATTTAGATTTGTCTACTTTTGGGATGTCATTGTTTTGCACCTCTAGTACTACATTTTTAAAAAAACAGCCACCCTTTTTCTGTGGATGTTTTCTCTATTTTACTCCAATCTACTTCTGTTAGTCTCCGTTTCATACCTTCATAGTTTGCTTTTCTAAAATTGTAAACCTTAGCTTTAGTCATTACTTTTGGGGTTTTAAAAAATATTTCAAATGAGACCATGTTGTGGTCTGAGTTTGCCAATGGCTCTCTGACCGCTGTTTTAGTTATTTTGTCTTTGTTATTTGAAAAGACTAAATCAAGGCATGCCTCCCCTCTAGTTGGTGCCTTGACAAATTGCGTTAGGAAGCAGTCATTTGTCATTTCCACCATTTCAATTTTGTCCGTCGTGCCCCCCATCGGGTTTTCCCATTTTATACGAGGGAAGTTGAAATCCCCCATTAGTATGGCTTCTCCTTTTCTACAGGCATTTCGAATGTCATTGTACAACAGATTATTTTGCTCAGCGTCTGAATTTGGCGGTCTATAGCATGCTCCTATTATTATGCCCTTTGAATTTGTGTCCATTATTCTGACCCATATTGATTCTGGATTGTTTTCTTTGTCCTGATTTAACACCTGGGCTTGAAGACTATTTCTTATGTATAGTGCTACCCCTCCGCCTCTTCGTCCTGCCTGTCTTTCCTATATAGTGTGTACCCACTAATATTATATTCGTCTCCATCACGCTCAGACAACCAAGTTTCTGTAACACCTATCACATCGTAGTTACTTGTTAGTGCAGTAGCTTCAAGTTCTAACTTTTTGTTTCTGAGACTACTAGCATTAAGATAAATACATTTAATAGTGGTCTTACCTGAGTTGTTGCCCTTGTTTGATGTGGTCTCCCTTCTGTTTTTTTGTTTTCTCCCCCCTTCCTTTCTAGTTTAAATGCTTCTGACCTCCTCAAGGATCCTTTCTCTGAGTAGATTGGTTCCCTTTCTGTTTAAGTGCAGTACGTCCCACCTGTATAGATAGTCCTTGTTATAGAATGTGCTCCAATGTTCATGAAAGGTGAAACCTTCCTGTGTGCACCACGATTTCAGCCATGCATTTTGATTTTGTATTTCCAGCTGTCCATATGGTCCTTTGCAAGGCGCCGGCAGTATCCCAGAAAATACCACAGTTTTGGTCTTGTCTTTTAATTTCCTTCCTAGCTCTGAATTTGTTTTGCAGGGATCTTGGCCTGTCTCTCCCAATGTTGTTTGTACCGATGTGGACGACTACTACCGGGTCGTCTCCTGTTCGTTCTAGGAGCCTGTCCACATTCTCAGTGATGTGCTTGACTGAGGCTCCTGGAAGGCAGCACACTGTTGTAGTAAGGAGGTCCAAACTGCGAACTGAACTTGCTGTGTTTCTCAATATGGAGTCCCCAAAAATCATGACCTCCCTTCTTTTTGCTGCCTGGCCAGTACTGTTTATAGGGTCCTGGATGTTGTTTCTTTCATTCTCTTGATGTTGGTTTTGGTCATCTAAATGTTGAAGTGGCTCAAATTTGTTGGATGTCTGGATTTCTGGTGGTTGTGTTTGACGAAGTTTCTTTTTTTCCCTGCTTCTGCCTATCTGAACCCAGCTGTTTCGACTCTCTTCCATCTCCCTGATGGCTTTCAGTCTGCTAGGGGTGCAGACTTCCATGAATTGTGAGTCCGAGAAAAATAGGTAGAAAGGCTACAAACTTGAATAGACCCATATATGTCCTGGTTAAGATTGTCAGGATGTTAACAATAAAAATACAAGTTGTCAGGATGTTAACAATAAAAATACAAATTACAGGTACGTTATTTAAAGTTGTAGCAACATGTGGGAATGTATAACGCTATATTTTTCGGAACCTCACTACTTACTCTTTCACTTACATAGCAATGTGTTCTGGTACTTGTATTCCTGTATCTCTTAAAGAAAGGGTTAACATGATTTAAAAAACTAAGCTGTCTCAGTGACCCTGGAGCCTGGTCGTACTATGAAGAAAATCAGAGACTCAAACGGTAAGTATCAGTTACTTTTTTGTAGTATTTTATGATGTTTGCAGTCATTCAGAGTGGTTTGGGGTTCTGTTTCTCCAATATAGAGTTATTATGATCACTACCTTTAGTGAGACAGGGCTTGTTGCAGTGGCTGTAGGCTCTAGAATGCCACACTCTGTGGTGGACCCTAACACAGTATCCACTTTTAAACTTCAATTAACAAAGAGTAGAGCCAATATGAATACATGAAGGCTAATCAAAAAGGAAAAAAGTGACAACCAAATGTAAAAGGATCGTCCAGAGGGTGTCCAAGGTAAACTCCTGTCAACATCCAATCAATGTGTGAGAATATACAGTAAAGATGCATCTGTATGAAGCTGGTCTAGAGGGTAAATATTGAGTCAGGAAACTGTTAACATCTGAGAAAAATAGGTAGAAAGGCTACAAACTTGAATATACCCATATATGTCCTGGTTAAGATTATATATGTAGGGCAGCAGTGTGGAGTAGTGGTTAGGGCTCTGGACTCTTGACCGGAGGGTTATGGGTTCAATCCCCGGTGGGGACACTGCTGCTGTACCCTTGAGCAAGGTACTTTACCTAGATTGCTCCAGTAAAAACCCAACTGTATAAATGGGTAATTGTATGTAAAAATAATGTGATATCTTGTAAGTCGCCCTGGATAAGGGCGTCTGCTAAGAAATAAATTATTATTATTATATGTCCTGGTTAAGGTTATCATAGGTGCCTTCCATGGATGCTGTGTAGATGCTTGAGCAACCCCTGACAACAGGGAAGTACAGTAGTAGGGGTGGAATCTATACATACTTATGTCACACTTTGCATACAGTTTCTATGTGACGTTGCCTTACCCACATATTCTATCTGTCTATATATATTTAGAGTAGGTGGCACTTGCAGAGTTGCAAGGTCATATTGCCACATGACTTGAGTTGAATGAGGAAGGCTGTTTAGTCCTGGCACTTTTCGGCAGGCAGATTCATTACTGGAGCAACAGAATCGACAACCGCTCAAAATGATTACAGACACCATAAAACAGTAAGGGAAAAAGCAACTAAAATTTGATCTATAGTAGCCTACTTAATGTAAGCCAGAATACAAAAAGACATTGTACATGGATGTCAGAACTCCAGAAACAAGCTAGTCCCAGAAAGTAAGGAGTGTGATTAAACTACTATTATAAAAGGGTGAGGTGTCAGCAGATTTCATGACCTTTTATGTTCTTGCTTAACACCTTTGCTGCTTGATTCACACTTTTGCAAAGGATTGTAGGTTCCGGGCACTGTGCTTACAGATTTAGTGTACAGGTTCATGTGTACTCCATTTTTTTATGTTTTTGTTGCTGGTGTAACTGCCTCTGTGGTTTAATTTGTGACTAAACTTCCTGTAACGCTTTGAGATCATTAGTTTCACTTTCAATAAATTGATAAATACAGAGGTATGAAAGGGGGTGTGTGGGTGAGTCCATGATGCACATGGAGAAGGTATTTGAGACGCCCCACAGGCGCACGTTTTATTTATTTTACCAACAATGGTAGTGTTTGTTCTTTTGTCATAGTTATTTTCAGCACATGCAAGTGCCAGTTTAATAAACAAAACAGTGAAAAAAACCAAAACGATGAAAGAAAAAAAGAAAACCAAACACTGTAAACAAAACTACAAAACAATATGTGTATACCTGGAATCAGAAGGTAGCAAAGGGCCTACAATGTCCATCACAATGCGTTCAAGGGGAGTGGAAATAATTGGCAGAGAGACCAAAGGGGCGGGGTGCACTCGACCCGGCGCTATTCGCTGGCAGTCTGGGCATCTGGCTACATATCTCGACACTTTCCTACTTAATAAAATCAGGCCAATATGCGTTTCTCACGAAGGACAATTAAGTCAGGGGTAAGTATAATTATTGTAATTGCTAAAGGTAGCCAAACTACGCCACCTGGTGGAATATACGGGCACCAGGTCCCGAAATTTTAATATACTTTCATGATGAAATCTAATACTTACTAAACTTTTATCCAAATCCTTCTTTGCAGGTTCTTTTTTTTTATTTTTATCCCAGGACCACACAACACACTCCACACAAGATACTATTATAAATAGGCTTTATTTAGTACAAAAAATTCTTTAAAATATAACAACTTCAGTCACAACATACAGTATTATTCCTTTTTCTTGCTCATCTGGTTAACACAGGACAGCATACTTAGTACACATTTTTTAAAACACATCATTCAATAACGAGGGTATAGCAAGTAAAAAGATAAGATCAGTATTTGGCAGAACAATGGAATAAAGTCCACTAAATCGTGGTGCAACTACTTGTCCAGCGCAACCAAGTAGAAGTCTTAGTATGCAAGAGAAAACAAAACAAAAAAAGGAACATCAATCTCAATCTCACGAGTCTCTGTCCCGGTTCCGTTGATAGCTGAGAAAAAATCCAACTCGTTACACCCGTGCCTACAGAGGACTCTAGAAAGAATAGCCCATGTTCAGCACGGCTCACTCTACTCTCTAGCCTCCAGGAACGCTTGCAGATTATCCCGTGCAGCAATAACAGTTCCAGCTGCAGCAACGCTGATCCCGGCACCCACTCTAGCCCCAGAAAATCAGTCTTCAGCACAACGTGTAGATTTTAGTCCCTACACAGATTTACTGCATAGTCAAACTTCACTCAATTGGTCTATCAAAAAAATGGAAGAAAGAAGGAAAACACAGTCTCGGCTTATTCCAAGCAATTCCACCCGGTTTATCATGGGAGTGGGTATAACAGTTACAGTATTGAAATCACAAAAATAACATCTGTCAGCGTCTTAAGCAGCCAAACATGAGCACCAATACGTTTTTTTTAGGATTGTACTTCACTGTGTGCTGCCTGAGTCGCGTCTCTCTCAATCTTCGTACTCTTTCATCCACGAAATGTTGTTCTTCCCTTTCTACAGCTCTGTTCCCACACTCTTGTCCACCTGCTCCCCTACTTAATCTATTAACATCGGGTCGATCTTGCGGGTCTATATTCCTCCTCCCTTATCACCGTTCATTCACTTTCCTCTCTCTCGTTTGTGAGTCAAAGCACTCTTTTTATTGTCTGTGAGGGATAGATTAGGGCAGGTGAAAACACCGGAGATGATTAACTGTGGGAGTCGGGAGTCAGGGATCCCAAACTGATTTCAGGTGTGGTGTTCAAGCATATTAATTAACAATTAGTGACTACAACAAAAAAACCACGCAGTGATAAAAAAAGAAACTTCGCACACAAGAATTATAACAATAAAAATCAAACACATCATAATAATAAAAATTAAACACATTAATAATAACCGTGAATATATAAAAAATATTTAGTGCACACAATAATAATAACACTTGCTCCACCCCCACCCATTTTAACAACTTGGTCATTCATGACACGTTCCCTAGTTTTATCAGCTCCCAGGTGTTCCTAAAAAGGGATATCATGCGCAAGCCTCATGACCTCAGGCTGATAATACTGGGGAACTGTTTAATTGTGTTAGAGGCTGTCCTGAATCCGGTCCCACATGTCCGGTATATTGAGGGGGGCTGGAGTAGCCTCTGCCCTGGATGGCTGTGAACAGGCTGGCTGTAGGGGTGACGTCAGGCCAGAAAGAAACACACAGACAGGCAGTACTCGGGTTGAAACTGAGACGCTGCGACGCTCAGTGTTTTAATAAACAAAAATAAAAGGTTGAACAAAACAGAAAACAGGAGATGGCACTTGAGGCCAAAATAAATAGACAAACAAAACGGATTAACACTAAACGACCAGAGGACTAACAGACAAACAAACACGGTGAGTCAAAACAAATAATTATTCTTTTACTGTACTTTTTTTTTTAAATTCTCTAACACACCACACGCAACATATAACATACAAATGCACACAGGGGCGGGGCACATTACCACAATGGCCCAGTAACCTCGCCCTACCGATCACTCTGTGTACAGAACTCTTTATTTGCCGTTTGATACCAGCCGAGCTTTCTCCCACCAGATCCCAACCTCATCTCATTGATGTTTCCCTCCCATTTTTCGATCCGTCTCTCTTTGTTTTTCTATGACAAAACAGGGAGGAAAACAAGTCAGCTTTTAAGGGGAAAATCTCACCAATCGTTTCCCCTTGTTTGTCTGCCACATTTATGTGTATAGTCAGGACTGCCTTTTTAATTAATCGTTTATACTCTGGCCAGTGGTAGCCTATCCACTACCCCCGCTATGAGGTGGCACTTTATCGGTCCCACCGATACATATGCTAACGGGGTATTTCGCGTGTCTCCATGGATACAGGAGATAGCCATCTGATCTTGTGGCTACCACGACACACCACCTAAGAGAGCCGTCCAAATTAAGGTCTGCTCACACACTTTCCACTAATCCATGGGTACTCACTTTACCGACAACCACATCAACAATACAAGGTCCCTCCCAATCATTTACCCATTTCTTACCCGCTTCCGATGCCAGATAACATGTCGCCACATTGCACTTCATTGCTGAGGAGCACAGCCGGGTGATATGTCCTGTCTGGTGGGACCTGGAATAGATACGAGGGGCAGAGGGCACTGGAGCTACATATCTGTCCCGCTGCTAATAAGTCAGCGGGTCAGGGGCATTGAATCTACCCCAGCTGAGGGCCAGCCATCGTCTCTATGGTAGGGTGGTTGGGCGGCCCATTGGGGTTGGTGGTCTGGGAGATCTGGGAGGTCTGGATACCAGTGCGAGGAGGGGTCGGTGTTGATGTGGAGCCAGTCCCCTGCCTCTCGGTGGTGAGGGAAAGGTCAGTAGGCAGATCTTGGAAGAGATTAAGGAGTCCTCAAAGTCCTCTGGCAGTTTGACCTCGGCTTCCAGGGTGTACGGCTCGTGGCATCGTATCCAAACTTGGGTCTCAGAGCCGACCACATGGTAGAACTGTTCTATTGCAATGGCTTCGCCCATTTGCACCCCCTGTTTTTCGGAGGGGGCTAAGCCAGTGCACCATGTGGTCACAAAATTGCTGGGCGCCCCCCCTGGGGCTGGTATCTTGTGGTCTTTGGTACTCCTTGAAGCACACCTGATGAGTTTCCCCCGTGATGTTCAATCGCCAGATGGCCTGCTTGACCAGGACGTACTGGTTGGCTTCTTCGTCGGTCCTCCCCGATTAAAGGCCCAGTTGGCTAGCCCAGTACTCCTGAGGCCATAATGCAGTGGTAGCCAAACGCTCAAAGGGTCCCTCACGGGTCCTGCTGGTACGTGTGGTGTGTCTCCTCTCGATCAGAGCCGTGTACCTCTCCTCTCTCTTCCTCTCCTCTGCTTCCCTTTTTTCATTCAGCGCAGCGCCGATAGTGTAGTGACGTCCATCCTGTTTCTGACACCACATGTGGCAAAGTGGTTTGCAGTGCGCAGGTGTAGTGATGATGCAGTGCAGTAGAATAACGACCCATCATAGTTCCAAGGTAAAATGAAGCTTTATTGTTGCTTAAATGATATGACTGGCTATACACAGCTATGTGTAAAGCCCAGTCAAAACTCATGGGGTTCAGTCCCGAAATAATACTTCTAATAATAACACGCACTTTAAACACATACACGATCACCAGTCCAGTGAGTGCTCCTAGTGCAAGTGGTGAATTTATACAAGAACAGTGACAACAGTAGTGCAGTGTAGTCCGGGGTTTGGTGCTGGCTTTATAGTGACAGCTCCTGGATATATTAGCCATCTATAAATGACAAACATGACAATTTAATAGACAGATAAAACAACACAAAACACTCACGGTTATTTTACAGTTGGTTCTCCTTTACAGGTCCTTTCGTAACCATAACAAAGGAACACATTGCTTCGGCACATCCCCTGATATACCCTCAGTCACGCCCCCTTCAGTAGCAAATGCAATTGCTTTTCCTCCAATCCGCAATTGCCACATTGCCTACCGCATTAAGGTGATGACTTCTGGTATTGTGACTCTGCTCCCTTTCTGGATGGCTGACTTCCAACTTTCCCTGGAATAAATTCCAACCCATCCAATCCAGGGCACACTGTTCCTGTTATGCTATGCCTTCACAGATCGGGAAGGAGATTTATGACTTGGATTCACTCGCGCAATATCACATTGATCCATTTCTTTCAACTCCTGAGAGGGGCAGAACTGATTCACATGTTATGATTTTGATCTAAGTTGTAAATGGATGTTGAATGAGTGTCTCGTTGACTTTTCTCTATAGAAGCAGTGAGTGGCATGAAAGAATAACAGTGTTCATTATTAAAAACAGGTAAACAGAAGACAGTAGTTTAAAAAGGTTTTATTTTTATTTTTCCCATTAGTGTAAAGTAAATCACAGAATATTTCATAGCAAAACCTTAGTATTTCAAAACGATATATATAAACCAAGCTACAGTATGAACATAGAACCCATACCAAAAATAGTACAAAAAAAATAATAAAACAGCATAACTTTGATAAAATCACATAACATTTTTGTAAGCTTACAGTAGCTATATCAGCACCATAAACTTGCATCCCTCACAGACTCAATGGCCACTTCATCATGCTATATATATATATATATATATATATATATATATATATATATATATATATATATATATATATATATATGATTTGTAGTGATTTGTGTGGTTTGCAATTGTTCCCAAAGAAATTGACACAATGGTTTCAGGTCTAGAGTAAATCAAGCCTTGATATACTAAGTCTTGTCTAATTCTAGCTACCTCTTTCTTGAGTAAACTGAAAGAACTTTGAAGCCACAATACAACCCTTAGACTAGAAGGCAATACATTGAATTGTTGATGTCATATATATATATATGGAAACAAAAGTTAGAAAAACTATTATTTTATCCCATACACCTTGAAAAGATATAATTAGCTGATATGTGCTATGTGTTCGAAAACCTTTAACCTGAACACCTAAATATAATATGTATAATCTCATAACAAAGACTGAAGTGTGTAATGAAAAGGCAAGGGCTGGATGCTAACCACAAATCATACCGTTCATAGACGTCTTACCCTTCAACTAAAGAGCAAGTTCTGCAGTCAAGAGGTAAATACAGGTTTTATGCTGATGTCAGTATTATTAACTCATCAGCCAGTAGGAGCAGATTCACTATAAGTGTATATCCGTTAATCACTTTGTATGGTATCGATCCTTTTGGTATCAGCCCCTTTTATCTTTTATATTTAGAAAGTGAAAAATTAGGTCAGCCTAAATTTGTGCAATCTCAGAAAATTTGGCAGTAGAAGCTCATGTACTCCATTAGACCCAGTACCATACAAGAGCTGCGCTAATACTTATTTCTATTAACTGGAAATGCGGGTTTTCCCGTAAGGTAATGTGTATAAGAGAAGTGTTCTTAGTTATTGTGTCATGTTCCCGGGTGTATATAAGAACACCAAACCATTTTCAGTAAACAGTACCGTTTTAAGATACTTAGCAAAAAAAAAGAACATGGAAAGATATAAAGGAAACATTTCTTCAGAGAATATGTGGTAAGTACAGAAAAATGCAGAAACCGTCTCACTTTAATCTTTTCTTTTCATCTTAATTTTTTTTAAGCTAATAATAAACAATGCAAAATAAGTAAGTTTTCTAGCATAATAATGCAAAATATGGTTTTTTTCTCCTGTTTCTTTCTTCTTCTTCTAGTCCTTGCCTGCTCTTCAGATATTCATGGTTAGGTACAGGAACTGTAAAGACAAAATAAAGTATTGTAACACCTGACAATAGGGCCACATCTTAATCCAACTTGCAAGAATCCCAAACTGAGCTTTTATTCCAAATCAACCCGACATGAAAAGTTTGACATGAAAAGTTAATCAGATTCTCGTGTTGTTGTTTTTTTTTTTTCTTTAATCAATTTTGCTTTGCCGCATGGTTGCTGAACAAGCCAAAAAACAGAGTGCTTTTTGACAACCTATATTCACGACAGAGATATGCCTGTGTTACTATTTTTTCAAACAATTAATAGTTTCCAGCTTTGTTGCAACATAAAAGGATTTTCATTTTGGAGGCATAGTTACAGAGTGAGCGTTTCTTATTAAGACAAAAGAGTTGACTTCACTGCGAGGTGGCATGATCCCGTGCGTCCAGACCAGGATGTTGACACGTTGTGTATATTGTAACAACAATCCTTAACGCTATAAGAATGAGCCTTCAGTCGATTCAGGCCAGACACGATCTTATTACACTAATAAATGATCAAAGACAATCTGCCAATTGTTAACTAACAATTAACAGGTCGCTGTGGGCAACGACTTACGTCGCTAAAACTAATTAATTTTTAAAAGGAATCCCAGGGTGGAACTATTCTGTCTCTGTTTATTCGTTTCTCTCTCTACTTCACAACAACAAAAACAAACACTCCCCCTGTCACTGGTCTTTAGCCTCAGTTAGTCCCACCTCATCCCACTCGACAGCCAATCACCAGCAGCTCCTGTGACCCGTACCTGTTGCTCATAGGCTGACCGATGTGAAACACAGCCCCTCCTACTCCAAGCATTCCTGCACTTCACAGACCTCACATATGTTACAATATTATCTTTTTTTTGTTTTTTTTTTAAATTTGGGGTCAAAGGGCCAGGTTCGTTATAGCCGAAGGTTCGAGGATGTGCTGTATATCTCTCGTTATATATTCTGATTGAGGCGTGTGTGGTAATGGAAATTGTGTTTAATTATGTTTCATTATTTAAGTAATGAATTTTTGATTGTTTGATTGAAAAGTGTGGAATGTGGCCAGGTGGTAATTGAATGACGATTGCCAATTACCCCTGGCCACACCCTATAAAAAAGGACAAAGGAGTGTGGGGTGTGGGAGCAAGCAAGCAAGCAAGCAAGCAAGCAAGCAAGCAAGCAAGCAAGCAAGCAAGCAAGCGAGCGAGCGAGCGAGCGAGCGAGCGAGCGTATGCACCGGGATAGCTGTGCTGTTTTGTGTGTTGTATTTGTAGTATTTTGTTTAAAGCCTTTATTTTATTCCCGTGTTTTGTTTGTTGCGTTATTAAAAGTGTGCCAAGGTGCTGAACTGTAGTACTGTCTCTGGGTGTTTGCTATTTCTGCTGCTGGCCAGCTTTGACAGCCCGTCACCTTACCACACTATAAAAAAGTGAGATATCACCCCCTACTAACCCAACTCAGAACTGGATGCCACTGCTGTGTAGAGAGAGAGCAACTGGCGACTGAGAGAAGAGTAGCCGTCAGAGCAAGAGTTGCGACTACCGGAGCAAGGGTTGCCGCCAGAACCAGTGTTAGAGGAAGAAGCCCCATCTTCAGAACCAGGAAACCAGCCGACGGCTACAGAGAAAGGGGAGGCGGTAAGGTGACCTGTTGCAGGGCGAGTGTAATTTTATATCTGGAAATTGGTTTATTGTCTGTGCTTTTTGGAGTTGTTATGTTTGATTAAATGATTTACAGACGGGTGCTCAATTGAGACTTGCTGCCTGCTAGGTTTGGTTGAGAGGAAGGGCAGCGAGTGATTGGCTGTGCTGGTCCTCAATCTGCAGGTGGGCGGGTCTCAACTCAGTGCCCAGCCAGACTACAGGGGTCGTTGGTGCGCGGTGAGCCAAGGACACCCTGGCCAACCTAAGCCCCCCCCAGGCGGTGCTCAGCCAATTGTGCACCACCCCCCTGGGAGCTCCAATCCATGGTCGGCAGTGGAATAGCCTGGACTCGAACCGGCGACGTCCAGGCTATAGGGCGCATCCTGCATTCCACACGGAGCGCCTTTACCGGATGCACCACTCAGGAGCCCTGTGTGGCACCTTTTATTTGTAGTTTTTATACTGTGTTTTATTTAGCCTTTTGTACAGTCTTCTATATGTGCATTACCATCACTAGTAGCGTCACATGACCCGTTTGTTTACTTTCTGTTTTGTGTTTAATAAATCCTAAGTGGCGTTTCAACTCCAACTGCCATGTCTCTCTGTCTTGCATATCAGCGGTTACCCACACACGTGACATGAGTACCCTGTCACAAGACCACATGCACCACAGCCCCGACCACCACCCCTGTGCACTGATCCAACGCTGGTCAGTCAGGTGCCTTGGCCCATGCTCCTAGACACTCTGCCATTGTGTCTGGACCTCATATCACTGGGCCTAGTAACCAGTTCGCCATATCGACAGGCACAGTCGCTCCACATGTTGCCTACTTCGCTCTCCCTGATGCACCAGAGGTCCCCTGTTGCTGGTTCTTGGCCCCTTCCTGGAGGTGCCGGAAGATGGACTGACCCATCCTCCAACCCACCCGCATGAAAGTCTAACAACTGACAATTTCATTCCCGCTCTATGTTCAATTGTAAAGTTAAAAGGTTGTAGACTTGTAACCTGTGCATTCTTTTCTGACCGGAGCATGGTTTGTGATCAGTTTAAAATACCTCCCCAATAAATAATAATTAAATTACTCTAAAGCCCACTTAATGGTCAAGCATTCTTTCTCAACTGTGGCATATTTATTTTCATGATGGTTGAGCTTCTGACTAAGGAATAGCATGGGCCCTTAACCTCTTGTCGACAGCACCATCTCTATCTGTAAAATACATTCTTTTTTAAAATCGGGAGTTATTAATACCGGTTAGGTGATACTATACCCCAAGTATTTAGCTTCTTCCAAGTCTATGGAAGGGTTAGCAGTTAGCCCGGATATGTAATACTGCCTATCAATTATATCAATTCAATTTTGCTGCATAGCTTGTCTGCTTCCCCTAAAACTTCCACTGACAACGACATCTCCCAGAATACAATGGCTTCAGTTACTAGGAAATTGTACACGAAAACCAACCCGACAAACCTTATCCATTCTCTGGCTAGCCCTGTTGTCCTTGCAGCCAATCACAGTAAGAATAAGAAAAATTCTAAGGTACATAGGTTGAAGCGTAAACACCCCAGTCCAGCTACAAATCCAACTGGAACCATCGTCGGAGGCAACTACTAAAAAAAGGTGCCTATAATATTAAACAAACTGTTTTATAATTTATTGAGGCATTTCCTTATTTTATTTATCTGTATGATTTTATATTGAAATTTTAACATGTTCACGGAGTTTAAGAATTGAATGTTTAAATATAAGTAACATAATTGTAGAACACACTCGTGGTTGTACAGTAGTTCAAAGTAACATTGCAGAATGGAAAGCTCTTTTTTAATTTTTGAGTGACCAAATTAATATATTTTCCCCCAATTTGAAATGTCAATTTATTTATTTTTCTCCTCACCGCACAGACGTTATGAGGGTGTGTGAGTGTCCTCCGATCTCACAAGCCTAAAGCCAGAAGATTTTACTCTCTGTGCTAAAATGAGAGGGTAAGTTACTCCCAGACCCAAAACCTTATCTGGAGCACTGCATACACACACACCCACACATTTATATATATATATATATATATATATATATATACACACATACATACATACACACATACATACATACATACATACTGTAACACATCAGGGAGGGGGTTAGTGTCCTCCCTGAAGAAAACATGTGCGAATGCACATTTTGTTTAATTGTTTTATTGTTTAATTATCAACCACACCTGATATGTATTGTAAATTAATGTCAGGTGCAGGGTATATAAGACGTGCAGCTTGGCTGCACGGGGCTGCTGAGTAGAAGGAGACAGAAGACGTGCTCTGTTTCCGAGCAGCCCTAAGAGAAAGTGCTGTGTTTGTGTTAAACGTGTGTAGTTGTAGGGTTTTTATGACAGGTAAACGGCTTAGCCGTCCTGCGAGCTAGTCAGGGACCTGCATAAAACGTGTAGTAAGTGCTCCAAATCGGAGTTAGGTGTTTGTTTATGTTTTGTTTATTTTTGTGTGTGTATTAAAAATTAGCGCAACCGCGCTTAAAAACTCAATTTCTTGTGTTGGGTCGTATTTTTAAAGGGGCAACGAACCCGAGTGAGTGCCGGGCCGTTACATATGGTGTCAGAGTGTGTGGGCGCCCCTACGACCCTAGAAATGGAAAGCATTGAAGAATTAATTGCAATGCTCAACCGCAATACTGCTGCTCAAATAGAGCAGACTGAGAGATGGGAGAGAGAGTTTGGGTGGCCCCCGTTAGAAGTAAAAGAACGGGAGCCGACAGAATTGGAGCTGCTGCTCCAAAAGTGGGAGCAGGCAGAAGAGGCGGTGCCGGCGAGAGAAACCGCGGAATCGCCTGCACCAGAGGAGCTGCGGCAGGGAGAACAGGAGGAAGAGACCGTCCCGGAGCCAGAGGAGGTGAGCACCGCACCTCCACCACAGCTCCAGCCCACAACACCGGAAGAGGATCCGGCGCTGGTCAGTGCGGTCCCTTGCCCCTTGCTCCTGAACACCCTGCCGGTCTTCCTAGACCTCCCTGCGCTTGGCCTGGAGCCCAGGAGTCTGCACCATCGGCCACAGTTCTGCCCCTGGTTCCCTACTCCGCTCTCCCCAAGCACCCAGACGTCGCTGAGCTGCTGCCAGACGTCGCTAGTGCTCCCCCTCTTCGCCGCTAAGCTCCCCCTGGGTGATCGGACATCGCTGCGCCGGTCCCCAGGTGAAGACCTCTGCCCGCTGCTGCAGCCGCCTGTTCCCCGGCCGTCGCTTCGGTCGCCCCTGTCAGCCCGGTGGGGTCCCATGTCGCCGGTTCAAGGTCCCTTCCTGGACGCGCCGGAGGAACTGACCCACCCTCAAGCTCGCCCGTGCAAGAGGGCGAAAATTGACATTTGTGGACTCGAGGGTGGGTGGTTGTGTTTTAGGGGAGGGGGTGGCCTTGGAATGGCCGATCAGTGTTGCACACTTGAGGGGAAGGATGTGTAACACATCAGGGAGGGGGTTAGTGTCCTCCCTGAAGAAAACATGTGCGAATGCACATTTTGTTTAATTGTTTTATTGTTTAATTATCAACCGCACCTGATATGTATTGTAAATTAATGTCAGGTGCAGGGTATATAAGACGTGCAGCTTGGCTGCACGGGGCTGCTGAGTAGAAGGAGACAGAAGACGTGCTCTGTTTCCGAGCAGCCCTAAGAGTAAGTGCTGTGTTTGTGTTAAACGTGTGTAGTTGTAGGGTTTTTATGACAGGTAAACGGCTTAGCCGTCCTGCGAGCTAGTCAGGGACCTGCATAAAACGTGTAGTAAGTGCTCCAAATCGGAGTTAGGTGTTTGTTTATGTTTTGTTTATTTTTGTGTGTGTATTAAAAATTAGCGCGACAGCGCTTAAAAACTCAATTTCTTGTGTTGGGTCGTATTTTTAAAGGGGCAACGAACCCGTGTGAGTGCCGGGCCGTTACAATACATACATACATACATACAGTGCTGTGAAAAAGTATTTGCCCCCTGTCTGATTTTCTGCATTTTTGCACATTTTTCACATTGGATGTGGTCAGATTTTTTTGTGGGTTGTAGTAGTATATAGAGGGAGTCTGAGAGAAAAAAATGACACCAAAGTATGGTGCTTCTTTCATTTGTTTGGTGTGCAAGGTAATCAAGCATGCAATCTTCAGGTGTGAAAATGTTATTGCCCCCCCCTAGTAAACTCAACCCAGTTAAAGGGATAATTAGGGTCAGCTGTTTGAGTACTTTGGTTAACAACCAGGCCTAATTTGGGCCAGCCCTGTCCAATATAAATCTGGCTAACTTTGGCCCTTACCATCAGAGTGAAGTTGTCAGCACACAGGCTCTAGAGCAGGGGTGGGCAATCCTGGTCCTGGAGGGCCGGTGTCCCTCCTGGCTTTTGTTCCAACTGTGCTCTAAATTACTTAATTAGACCAATAATTGGTAATAATCAGTACAATTAAGTAATTTAGAGCACAGTTGGAACAAAAGCCAGGAGGGACACCGGCCCTCCAGGACCAGGATTGCCCACCCCTGCTCTAGAGGCACATCATGCCACGAACAAAAGAAATTCCTGAAGACCTCCAGAAAATGTTGTTGATGCCTATCAGTCTGGAAAGGGTTACAAAGCCATTTCTAAAGCTCTGGGGCTCCACCGAACCACAGTCAGAGCCATATTGTCCAAATGGAGAAAGATTGGGACAGTAGTGAATCTTCCCAGGAGTGGCCTTCCTGCCAAAATCTCTCCAAGAGCAAGGCGTAAAATCGTCCAGGAAGTCACAAAGAACCCTAGAACAACATCCAGGGATCTGCAGGTCTCTCTCGCCTCGGCTAAGGTCAGTGTTCATGACTCCACCATCAGAAAGACACTGGGCAAAAATGGGATTCATGGCAGAGTAGTAAGACGGAAACCATTGCTCACTAAGAAGAACATGAATGCTCATCTCAAGTTTGCCAAAAAGCATCTGGATGGTCCTCAAGAGTTCTGGAACAATGTTCTATGGACAGATGAGCCAAAAGTGGAACTTTTTGGTCGACATGGGCCCCGTTATGTCTGGCGAAAACCAAACACTGCATTCCACAGTAAGAACCTCATACCAACGGTCAAGCATGGTGGTGGTAGTGTCATGGTTTGGGGATGCTTTGCTGCATCAGGACCTGGACGCCTTGCCATCATTGAAGGAACCAGGAATTCTGCTCTGTATCAGAGAATTCTACAGGAGAATGTCAGGCCATCCGTCCGTGAGCTGAAGCTGGAGCGCAGCTGGGTCATGCAGCAAGACAATGATCCGAAACACACAAGCAAGTCTACATCAGAATGGTTGAAGAACAAGAAATTTAAAGTTTTGGAATGGCCTAGTCAAAGTCCATACTTAAACCCCATTGAGATGTTGTGGCAGGACCTGAAACGAGCAGTTCATGCTCGAAAACCCACAAATGTCACTGAGTTGAAGCAGTTCTGCATGGAGGAGTGGGCCAAAATTCCTCCATGGCGCTGTGAGAGACTAATCAATAACTACAGGAAGCGTTTGGTTGCAGTTATTGCTGCTAAAGGTGGCGTAACCAGTTATTGAGTCTAAGGGGGCGATTACTTTTTCACACGGGGGTATTGGGTGTTGCACAACTTTCTTTAAATGAATGAAATATGTATCAAATGTTTGTGTTATTTGTTCACTCAGGGTCCCTTTTATCTAATATTAGGTTTTGGTTGAAGATTGGATAACATCAGTACCACAGCAATGTACAATTTATGTAAAGAGTGTAAATCAGGGGTGGCCAATCAGTAACTCTCCAGCAACATGCATGTCTACTATTGTGATTTTTTTAAAGTTGAAATGCGTCACGTGTAGCAGCAGTAAATACTGCGCACAAGATGGAGCTTCCTGCTCTGGCTCAGTAACACATACAATTTACCACAGCTCTCAAGTCCAATATGTTAAAAGTATCCCGCCTGCTGGCTGTTACAGGGGAGTGAATCACTGCAAAAAGTATCTACATTTAGCCTACTTATTGATCAGTTTAAATCTGTTTAGATTAGGCTACTCAAAAAACATATTTGCGCTCCAGTGTCATGCTTTCAAAATGTTGCATAAGAAAGACAACATCTAGACTATCAAGGATGTTACGGTGCACATGCATAGGCGCAAGATGTGAGTCTTTTTTGGCTCATTGTACTGTGTAGTCAACTTTTAAGGCATCTGAGAGGAGAAAAAGACTGTTCTGGCCCTGCAACAGATACCGGCAAAGCGAGACAGTTTGATGAGACTGTCAACCTCCTTGAACAGTTGTCGAGTTTGTGGCTATAGGATCCTTCTCCCTCGTTAAATCACCCAGCATCATTAATTGAAGATGTAGCCTCTGCTTATCAATCTGTTGCGGCAGCAGAGGTAGTGTGTTCTCCTCAGGATTCCCGATTATGAAGTTGGCTGACGCATTATCCAACAGGATTTTCTCCCTTTGGGCTGCAATCTGCATGCCCTCTTGGTCAAATTGTCATTGACACCAGATCCAGAGCTTCATAAAATTCACACTTCCACGATGTTTCACTGGTTTCCAAACAAACGTCTTCTGTTTCCATGGTCTGTCTGTAGCAACCTGGTGTTCTGCTCACCCTTTTTGGCTGAGGTAGTTTTAAATAATTTTTGGCTGGAGCAATACTAATTGTTTGAAACAGTTGACTCATGACTTTCTTGCAGGCAGTTCAAATGCTCATTCATAAACTAAAGTTAACGAGAAAAGTTGCTGATGCGGCAATCAAATGGATTCTCAGGAGCTTACAGATCTGTCTCAACAACCCAGAAATAAAGTTGATCCCTTGGTCAGTTAAAATCTCCTGGGGAATATCCACCCGAGAGAACACCTTCAGCAACTCTGTGGTAACTGACTGCACGTTGATGTTGCACAAGGTACTGCCTCCAGATACTGTGTGGTGTAATTGACAATTTCTAAAATATACTTGTATCCGGGACACAGGACATTCCAAATAACCTACAACATCCACTCCTCCCAAAAGGGGTCAAAAAGAGATAAGTAACTGGCCAGGTGTCTTGAATAGGCTTCCCATTGATGAAGCTGACTTGTTCCAGGGCTAGTCCGAGAGGGGGTCTAAGAGGCTCTCACTAGGCCCCTCCCCTTGTCTTGTTTGGGCCCTCAGCTTTATCCGTCCTGCACTCCCTTTGTGTTTTACGAGGCAGTAACGAGCGTTGAACAGCTTGGGGTTTTGCAGGAGAAAGATTTCTCCAATTGTTTCATGCCCCTGCCCATTGTCATCAGTGAAGGTTATTTGGTTCCCAGTAGTGACTAGCACCAGTTTAGTTGCAACTGGCTGTTCAAAATACCACAGTCATGCCCGAGAACCATAGGGTATGGCAACCTTTTAGCAACAGCTACAGCTACATTATCTGTCTTGCTGTCAACAACCAGCCTAACTTTGGTCACAGGGTTTCCTTGATGTATCCATGGATACAGGCGATTGGAAGTCACCAGGATTTACTCCACAGGAGCTCCATGTCAATAAGGGTTTACAAAGGAGTACACAAAGGTGTGACTACTCCTTACCCAAACCTGCACAGGCACAAGATAAAGGCCCTCCTGATCATTCCCAGGGTACTTACCTTCATTTAGGGCCACTGAACACTCCACCAGGGAAAAAGAGCAGCTGAAATGTCACTTTGGCAAGTTTACTGTCCTGTTATCTAGCAACTAGCGGGAATTGTTTAATACTCTTAGCCCATTTGGGGGCCAGTCGAGGCCTCATGTTAGTTGATCTACCCCCTGGTGGCTGCGGTGCTTGCACACCAGTCAGTCCCTTTGCCAGCATAGGTGCTGTCTCATCATTCGGCGGAAAACAATTTGGTAGCCAGGATGCCGGGGCATCCCTCAGCATCAGCATCAACAAAGTTTTCAGCTAACCACAAAGCCTTGCCGTGGTGGTGGGTCTGTGCCCACGGACCTATGCCTGCACATAAGGTGGTACCACATGGAGAAATTGTTCCACCACAAGCAGTTCAATTATTTCTTTGCTGGTTCTGGTTTCTGGCTGCAACCAGCGGGTACACAGATCCTTTAGTTTCTGTCCAATAGTGCAGGGTCTCTCCCCTGGGTCTATCAAGAGAGTTTGAAACCTTCTTCAGTAGGTTTCTTCTCTGATGCTGAGGCAATCTAATATGCCTTAGTTGGTAGCAGCATAGTCCATAGTGGTGGTGTCATCCAATGCCCAGTAGGTGGCCTCTGCTTCCCCTGTCAGGCAAGGGGCAAGCTTGGTGGCTTACCGCTTCTTTGGCCACTTGGCTGCTGTTGTCACAATCTTAAACGTCACCATGAAGGCTTCAGGATCATCATCATCATCATCTCTCATCTTGTACAGCTGGTGAGATTTCCCCATATTGTTTCCAAAGCCATTAGTGAGCTTTCTTGGTCCACTAGGGTGATCACGAGCTGCTGCCACTGCTCATCCCTTCATTTCTTACTCAACAAGGTAGTGCAGGACTTTTTCTGTCTCCATTTTGCTTTGCTTCTTTTTGACCAGATGGCGCATAGATCCCACACTACCACCAAGTGCAGAGGATTGGCCTGGGCACAATCTGTTGTGGGTGCAAAGTACTCAGGAAGGAGTCAGGTCTGGTGAAAAACACCAAAAGGGTGTTTTATCTAAACTTGTTCACAGCAGCAATGTAGGCACACACGTTAAGCTGGGTTCTCTGTTTTAAAGCAGTCCAAACCATGTCTGTGCCCTTTCTGGCTGGCACTGGGTTTCATCAAAACAATCAAAAACTGTGCAAAATACAAAAATGTAAGTTGCCCGAGAGGGACTTAAGAACAAAGGTATATACAGAGACACAGAGAGGGCTTACCTCGAAACACACTGTTAGCAGTATTCCCCAGGAGCTGATACTGTATATGCTTGCCTCTCACCAACAGGAGAACAAAGCCCAACAACCTTCCTTATGAACTCATAATCCTGCCTCCAATTTAGCTGTATCTAACTAGGATGGCCAGCAGTCTAAACTAATTCAGTTCAAACCTGTAACACTTCAGGAAGTGCTGGTCTGCCCTTCACCAAGATGTCCGCTACCATCCCTCCTATGATGAAGAGCATGTGCTCTATCAGCGAGGAGC
Source organism: Acipenser ruthenus (assembly GCF_902713425.1). Taxonomy (NCBI): domain Eukaryota; kingdom Metazoa; phylum Chordata; class Actinopteri; order Acipenseriformes; family Acipenseridae; genus Acipenser; species Acipenser ruthenus. The sequence continues at coordinate 39,335,702 of NC_081194.1, forward strand.
ACCCTCTAGAACACAAGCTTGGGGGAGTAGACATGCTTACAGCCACCCAGGAAATCCCAAAATATTTAGACTGCATACAGAACTGGACAGAAATGTGGCAAATGAAACAGATTTATCGCCGTCAGAAAATACACAATCAAAAAGGCAAACAGAATGCTTGGGAATATAGCAAAAAGTGCAGAGCACAAATCTAAGGAGGTTATGATGAGGCTTTAATGCACATGAGACCGGGCTTGGAATACTGTGTCCAATTCTGGTCACCCAAACACTAAAGGGACATTGTGGCCCAGAGGTTCTCAAACTTTTTTTGTTGACGGACCCCTTTTCAATTGGAACATTAATCATGCACCCTCCAACTGATTTGCTGCTGCTAAGCAGGTGACGGGTATTCGCACAACTGCGGCCCTGACACAATGTGTTGCTCTGTCTGCCCTGCCCACAACACAGAAAAATAACAGTGCCCAAACCCCCGATTTTATTAAAAGAGCCGCCTCTCTTAGCAAGGGAGTCTGAGATGCTATGGCTGTTACCAGGGAGTGACGTCACCAGCGGGCATTGTGTAAACAGAAAGAGTAGATTTCCCTGTTTTACTCAGTAGGCTGTAAAAAAATAAATAAATAAAATGTTCCCCCGTAATATTTTGCTGACCCCCTGGACAGTCTCTACAGACCCCCAGGGGTCTGTGGACCCCCGTTTTGAGAACCACTGTTGTATAGAGTCCAAAGAAGAGCGACCAGACTAATCCTAGGACTCAAAGGACTGAGGTACAAAGAAAGGATAAAATAACTAAATCTATTTAGCCTGAAACAAAGAATCAGCGGGGACATGATTGAAGTCTTAAATATTAGAAGGAGTTGACAAAGTTAACCTAAACTATTACTTTAAGTGCAGTGCAGAAACCAGGACCAGAGGACACACTTAGAAATTAAGTGGAGACAGAGAGGACAGCTGGAAGGAGACCCTTCTTCACATAGAGATTGGTGAGTGTATGGAATAGGCGACTTAGTAATGTTTTGTTCAAGTTTTTTCCTGAAACTGTTCTGGACTATTGGTGGTTTCATAACAGTTTTGTTAACAAACTTGATTTTATTAATAAAATCTTTCAAAAAAATGTTTTAAGCTTTGTGAATAAGGCTCATAATCACAATAATACCCTTGCTCACAGGGAATTTCCAAAGATGTTTGGCATTATTACCGAAAAGGAGTGTTAATAAAATGGGGATACCTAATAATGGTTATAGGAAAAAATGCTTCATAAACATTACCTGTGAAAAATCCAAAGAAATTTTGCCAGTTTTCTGCCTATCTAATGCCATAAATACTCCTGTAAAAGACAAAACACAGGCGTTAAAAATGTTATAATATTTGAACAACATAGCAGAAATTACATTATGCAAATGTTTTTGTTTGCTGTGGTTTCGTTAGTGCACTAGGACTGTTTTTCAGAGTGGTTGCTGCATGAGAATCAGCAATACCAGTTGGAACATTTTTATTTCCACTCCCCCTTTATGACCTTTACTATTATTACATGGTGAACGATAACTTTCCTTTTACAGTCTTATTATATATGGTGGTGGTGAAAGACCTGTGTATAATAAGATTGCACATGTATAATAAGGTTGATGATAAAACTGGTAATCTCCATTTTTAAAAACCAAACATCAGTATATAAACAACACCATCAATACCGAAACCAACAACAATGGCCTGCAGATTTATCCGTAGAAAAATTAGAAATTTCTATTCTCTCTATTTTGCATCATTATTTGTGTTTCATTACATTGATAAATAATGTATTGATAAAGAATATTAAACAGCTTTCTACAAAGTATTTGTTACCTTAATAGCCTACCTAAAGGCTAGCTAAGTTCTACAGTTAGTTACTACTTTGGACACCAATTATATTAAATGCTAACAAATGTTTCAACATACTGCAAGTCTTCTATAGTGATACAAAATTATGAATGTCCGGGGAGACCATATTTCATGGGGGACCAAATTTTGTCTGACAACGGCATACCTGTGTTGAACAATCCCAGTCCCCGTTGAATACAAAATACAGGTTTACTATAACAGCTTTACAAACTGGGTATTTCAGACCAAATGGAGGCGCAGAACAGTTAACATTTACGGAATTATTTTGTTAGTTACAATAACTTTAACGGTGATCACTGGAGCTGGCTACAGCTAGCACCATGCCAGCAGGCGCTAAGCAAGCTTTTCCTCATTTGTTTACTTACTGAACACGTTTTCCAGACGAACAATGCAAGTCAAGTAGTCATCAAAGTCAATCTCTAAATTTGAATCGGCATATCTCAAGACCAAAAGCTGCAACACTGTATTGTTCAGTGAAATCCCTAAAAGGAAAAAAAAAATTACATACAATACATACACACACACACACACACACACACACACACACACACACACACACACACACACATACATACATATAATAATATATGGGCTGTAGTGCATTACAAGAACATATTTCATCGAGGGGTTATGTGAAATCATAAACTACGAGAGTGAAGATTAAATATTTTTCTGGAAATGCTCTGCAGTCCATTTGTTACTTTTTAAAGTTACATGGAGTTTCAAAATATGATCAAATATGTTGTTGTTCAAGATATCTATCAATAGAACATACCTTTCTGAGTTAATACTGACTGCCGTCTCTTTTCATAATACATAAATGACAACAGTGTTGAATTCAAAATAGTATTGCAGCAATCTTTAAAAATATGCCACCTACTGGGTCTATAAAAAAAACCAAAGCATTTAGCTCCAGGAAGTGTAGCTATTTATTATTACAAGGGCAGCAGTGTGGAGTAGTGGTTAGGGCTCTGGACTCTTGACCGGAGGGTTATGGGTTCAATCCCAGTTGGGGAACACTGCTGCTGTACCCTTGAGCAAGGTACTTTACCTAGATTGCTCCAGTAAAAACCCAACTGTATAAATGGGTAATTGTATGTAAAAATAATGTGTAAAAAAATAATGTAATTGTATGTAAAAAATAATGTGAGATCTTGTAACAATTGTAAGTCGCCCTGGATAAGGGCGTCTGCTAAGAACTGTTGATCACTCTATTCTACTATCATCTCTTGCTGACCTGGGGATCTCTGGCACTGCTCTGGCCTGTTTCTCCTCCTACCTCTCCAACCGCACTTACCAGGTAACCTGGCGTGTAGCAACCTCCACACCTCACCCTCTCTTAACTGGAGTCCCCCAAGGGTCAGTCTTGGGTCCTCTCCCGTTCTCTCTCTACACCCGCTCCCTGGGCCCCCTCACCGCATCCTATGGTTTCTCATACCATTTCTATGCTGATGATGCTCAGATTTTCCTTTCCTTCCCCACCTCTGACTCCACCATCTCCTCCCGTATCTCTACCTGTCTGTCTGCTATTTCCTCCTGGATTATTATTATTACTACAGTCTGACCAGCCTCTGGGCAAGGCCCTGTCCCTTCAAACCAATGTTGCTAACAGAAAACAGCAACCCAAGGAGCGAGTAGGCTTCCAAAACAGCAGCTGATAGAGTTCAGCCCCACTATACAGAGTGTCAATTTAATACTGACTGCCATCTTTTTTCGTTACGCAATTACATTTTATTTGTCAGGTGTGTTTTAGGCTCGGGCATGGGTATTTCTTCTAGATTTCTGTGCTCTCCGATCTCTGTTAGATAACGCTTACCAGAGCCAAGTCAAATTTGGTTTTCTTGGACGTGTTTACATTTTCTTGTTGACTAATAGAACGTTTGAACATCGTTGTTGGCTGGGTGTTGAAAACAGTATAACATGCCGAGTTTGTGACAAACGTTTTTTGCTTGAGTTAATCTTGATTGACAGACGATATTACCGGGCAATATTACTTTTTGATGTCAATACAACCTTTTTTCAGCAGGGCCACAGGGTAAATATACAGGTATATATATATATATATATATATATATATATATATATATATATATATAGTGACAAACTGGGGGTGCTTGCCACATGCAGGATCGTCTTCACTTGTCTTTTTGTGTAAAAAGAAACCACTGAACCACAGATCAAATGCAAAAATATGGCAGTGCCTGTATATTTATTTATACAAATAAAAATAAAGCACTACCTTTTCTCTAGTTCCAGCCCCCTGGTAGTCTCTCCTAATGGAGCTTCAGGTTCTCATTTTATAGTAGGTGGCTGTTCCCAATTAGCACCAATTATTCCATTTGGGAACAGCCACATTCTCACATGTTTTTGGCAGGGACAGGAATTAGCCCTGTCCCTGCCAACCACCACAAAAACACATATAAACATCCATACTATTTACAGTCAGGGCTCTTGCTCTGCCACAATATATATTTCTGTTTGTCCGCAGAGTGGTTTATGGGCAAGCAAAGCTCTGGACAGTTTTCTGTAATACAGAACAGCCAAATAAGTTCTAAATGCATCTAGTGACTTATTGCACTACAAACTTTCTACTACTGTATAGTAAAAACAAACACATATATATTAAGAAAAATGTGTTGCTAGTAAGTATATAGACATCTTAAATAGTTACCGGTACCAATTTGTAATCTACTAAACACACAGTACTTAATTAGGGTTCTATTTAAATGATCTAAACAGAGCTAAATCTAAAGGCTGCCACACAATGGGTGACACTAACACGTCTGCTGCAAAATGAACGTCTACACCAAAGGTGACACTGATTAAATATAAAATGCAACTTGGCTATTTGATAAACTGTATTTTCTGTATAGCCATTGACATGTTTACTTTGTATAAGGTTTCTGTATAAAACGTGTAGATTACAACTATTCATTTTTTTTGCATCACTCCAGTGTCGCCCCACCATCGCCGGTCTTGTCGCCTGGGGTATGGAAGGTTCTCATCAAAAGTGTAGGTTTTGTTCATTTGGTCTTAAATCCTACTGACCTTTACCACTACGTTGTCAATCACTATAATGTCGACTTCAATTAAATTCTTAAAGAAAGCTATATTCATATGGTAGTCTGCAGATGTTTGTTTTGTTTTTACCTAATGCCTTCAGGGCTGATCGCAGCTCATAGGATGACATAGTGCCAGACCGGTCTGTGTCATATGTGAAGAACAAAGCCTAAAAAAAAAAATTACAAAATCATTAAATCACAACTGGGGAAAAAAATGCACTCTGAGTGGCTATGAATGTACTACTGGTACATGTAAATGTCTAATTGAGTAGAGCTCTAGATCAGGAACTGAACATTTACGGGTTAAATATGTACACAAAATACTGAAAGATTGTACAGAATGTGAAGCCCAGTCAGCCCTAACAGTGACAAGCCTGATAGAATTATATATAAAAAAGGGCTGACTAAAAAGTACTAAGGCAGCCTCAATACTTTAAGTGTTTGTTTGCAATGTGTGCTGCCCTTACAATTAAAGCAGAAGCACACCTTGCAAAAGAATGAAGAGTGCAAATAAAAAAAAGCCGAGATATCTAAACAAATAAAATAGACTGTGCGCACCAAAACTGTATTAGTCTTTCTTCGACGTGTTGAGTGTAAAGGGCGTCGGGACTCTAATGGTTTATAGCATGGTGTCATTTAAACATGTTTAAGTTCCTGAAGGAAATATCTAAAATAAAAAAAATGTCAATTTAAAATCTAATTTCTGAACAATGCTGTTGCATTGAATGTTAATACTGAATGCAGCTGCATTACATGCACCCAAAGAACAGACAAGACAAGCCACTGATTCAAATGTAAGCATTGGTTCTGTTAAATGACTTACACAGAATTAAAGGATTATTGACACAGAAAAAGTAAAGGGAGGGGAATGAAAAAAGGTGAGAGAACTGTTGGAATATAAGACAGTGTGGGCCTTCTCTTAGGTGTATGATAACTAAGTTGGATTTGAAGTGCAAAAGGTTGAGAAACACTTGACCATTTAAAAATGTCCATTACTTTCAAATACTGTAGAACTGACAGGCAGTTTACTTACAATCCACTTCTTTATTTTATCCCAAAAGATTTTGAATTCATCAAACTCAATCTTTCCACTGTTATCTGCCTGTTTTTTTTATGTAAAGTTAAGAAAAATATTTTTCAAACATCATAAATAAATAGCATTTAAAGTATTATCATATTTGGCTTTACACATGCTTGTAGTTTTTCTTTTGCAGTGCTTGTACACACTTAATACTTTTTAAGAAAACTTGTAAATATCCAACATACTTTGTGTAAATGATTGATTCTGCCAAGTTATTGTTTGCCATAATATCCAACATTATTTTAATACAGGGAGGCGGTGTGGTCCAGTGGTTAAAGAAAAGGGCTTGTAACCTGGAGTTTCCCGGTTCAAATCCCAGCTCACTCACTGTGTGGCCCTGAGCAAGTCACTTAACCTCCTTGTGCTCTGTCTTTCAGATGAGACGTTGTTGTAAGTGACTCTGCAGCTGACGCATAGTTCACACACCCTAGTCTCTGTACATCACCTTGGATAAAGGTGTCTGCTAAATAAACAAATAATAATAATAATACAAATATTAGCTGTTTGACAGTAAAGGATACATCCATCAAATTGATAATGCTGTGGCATGTGTTCATTGATAGGCCATCAAATTTGATCTCCTTGCCTGCAAAACAACAACAAAACAATTTAAATGTTTTTTTTTTTGTATTAAGAGCCAACAAAAGCACTTTTGTTTGTTTGTGTGTGTGTATGTATATATATATATATATATATATATATATATATATATATATATATATATATATACACAGTGCCTTGAAAAAGTCTTCACACCCTTGAACATTTTCACATTCTGCTGCCTAAAAAATACAATTCAAAATGCATTAACGTTATTTTACATCATTACTTACGTCTTTTAAGTACGTCATTCAATATTTCCTGAAGTTCAAAGGCACTAATTGCCCCATCCTAGAAATAAAAAAAACATATAAGGTCATCATAGTAAATATTTAGTAGTAATACAGTCCATTTTTGCAGTTATCTGACAGTTGCAGATACTTAAGCTATAATATGTCCTTATAATAACAATGACAATAAAATAATACAGTATATTGTGTAGCGATTATAATATTTTGCTCTTACCGGCCCTGAAATTTGGTGAAAAAGTCTCCGCAATCCTTTTTCTTCATTATTTTCTTCATGCGGTGGGGTTGGTTTGGGTGGCTGCAAAAGTATATGAAAAATAAGGTTGCTGTTTTCCATTAGAAAAAGCTCACATTAATCAGTTAAATCATATCTAAGGCATTGTAAAATAATGGTGAAGTACATGTAAGTATTTTAAAGCATGGTCATTATTATTTCAATAGATTAAACCATTTAAGGGTAAAAAGTATTTACCAGTATATTCAAGAAGCATTAAGTCAACTTTACTTTGGCATTCAACCGAATGACAGGAAGCAAAATTGGCAAATTAGCTTGAATGAATGCACTTGTAATAAAGCAAAGTAATTCTAAAATCAATCCAGCAGGAATGATGTTGAACTATCAAAGACTACTAAAAGAATGCAGTATGAGGGCACAAACAGTATTCTTTGGTGTAGATTTGAAAGCTTTTGTAGTTATTGTCTTGAAAAGTGAAAACAAAACCAAAAACGTACTTCAGGAAGGTTTGCGTCAATTGTACTTCCCATCTCCCTGTTAAAAAAAAAAAAAGGTTATTTAAAAGTACTTTGACTTCGGGCTACACTTAGAAGGTGTTCTGCAGGTAGCAGAGGATAAGGCACATTGAAGGGGCAGTGACAGCTTGCTAGGGATGTACTGTAACTATTCTCTGGAAAAAAAACCTAAAATAAAACTATATAAGCGTATAACAATGATAAAGTAGTTTCAGTATGAACAAGAGTATCTCAAAGCACTATAAATCACAATAAAATACATTTGTATAGAGATCCCAAAGCATGTCACAAACAGACAAGCCGTGCTCCCTCCATATTTCACCATTCACTGATTTGGTTAATTCACTCTGTTGACAGTAATGTGGAAAAGTCCTGTCAAAGGTCTCCTTCAGTGGTAATTCACCACAAAAAAAATGTAGACTGCATCTCCTGGTTAAAAAACAAGTCCACAACCATTTTTGTGAAGTTGTAACAGTCCTATATGTTCCTGTATAAGGGCCTGTAATGGGGCGAGGAGCCCTGTACGTATTATTTGTTTATTTATTTTTGGAACGGGGTTTCCCCCTCCACCCCTGCCGTTATTTTGTATTTGTATATTATGATTTGTTTATTTGTATTTATGTATATATATGTGACGGTGTAGCCATGCGTTTTGTTTGTTATTGTTTTATTTAGAATGTGTCCTGGCATAGGCGAGAGTGGGTACTCATCCTCTGAAAGGAATAATTAATAAACTCGTGCAGAAGGTGGCCATCTCCCGAATTAATTAGATGATTTGTTGCTAATTGGGAGATGGTCACATGCATATAAACCTGCAGTGCTCTCAGTTCGGAGTGGGTGTTAGGAGCAAGAGCGAGAGGAGCGAGAGAGTGACAAAACGAAAGACAAACGTATAGGATCAGTGAAGGCTACTGCCCAGCCTGTTCTGTATTGTTTGGTATTTTGTGTTTGTGATTATTTTTGTTTAACCTTTTTATTTCGCTCTGTGAGCAAGTGTTTTCTGTTTAAACGTTTTGTTTTATTTTTGTATTATTTAAATAAAACGGCGCAAGCGCCTTTAACTGCAGTACTGGTGTCAGTTTTTCGGTTCCTGCTTCTGACCTGACGTCACCACTCATCCACCCTGTCACACGTGGTATCCAGCGTGGGATCACCAGCGCCTCCTGGACTCAGGTCAGAGTAGGGTACTGCAGATTTTTTTTTCGTTTTTTCTATTATGAGTGGAGTGAGAAAGGAGAGTGAGGAAGAAGGAGGATGGGAGAAAAAAGGAGGATGGGAAGGAGACAGCAGCCGCTGCAGCAACAGCCCAAGAGGAGGAAGAGCTGCAAGAGGCAGCAGCCACAGCTACCACAGATCTATGTGGTAGATGAGTGGTGCCCTGGTTGTGGGGAGTTTGGGCACACAGTGGCCATCTGCCCAACCCAAACAGAGGGGAGGAGAAAGAGGCAGAGAGGAAGGAAGACATGGAAGGAAGAGGAGTGGTGCACCCACTGCATGCAATACGGGCATGAGGAGCACCACTGCCTGGAGGTCTTCCAAGACACGGACCTGGAGTGGGAGGAGCCTGAACATCCTGCGCCTGAGTGGGAGGAGCCCGAACGTCCTGCGCCTGAGAGGGAGGAGCCCGAACGTCCTGCGCCTGAGTGGGAGGAGCCCGAGCGTCTACAGCCCAAGAGGGGGGAGTTGGTGCGTCCACAGCCTAAGAGGGGGGAGTCGGTGCTTCCACAACCCAAGAAGGGGAAGGCCGAACGTCCACAGCCCAGGTATCCACCAGCATACCTGTTAGTTCCACCTCTACCTCCGTGGGAGGACTGTGTGTCGCTCCCACCTCGGCCAGCAGAGGGAGAGTACCTGCTGGTTCCACCTCCACCGCCGTGGGAGGACTGTGTGTCGCTCCCACCTCCACCAGCAGAGGGAGAGTACCTGCTGGTTCCGCCTCCATCGCCGCCACCAGCAGAGGGAGCATGCCTGCTGGTTCCCCCGCTGCAGCCAGAAGGGGAGGAGCCCCTGCTGCCTTCGCAGCCAGAAGGGGAGGAGCCCCTGCAGCCTTCGCCAGGAGCAGAGCAGCAGGAGCTGCCTCTGCCTCCACCACCACCACCCGAGGGAGAAGAGCAGGAGCTGCCTCTCCCTTCAAGACAGGACAGACCAGGACAAGATGCTGGTGGTCCGCAGCTGCCCTTGCATAGGCTGCTAAGCAAAACAAAGGGGGAAAACCACTGGGTTGCAGCAGCTGAGAAGAGGGCCAACCCCAGCACCACCGCTGGTCCTGGCTCCCCTCCTGCAATCGCCTCCTGAGGGTCCGTTGCCGCCGTCGCCACCCGAGGGTCCGCTGCCGCCGTCGCCTCCTGAGGGACCACCGCTGCCCTGTCTTGCACCGCCCAAGGATGCCTGCCTCGCACTGCCCAAGGATGCCTGCCTCGCACCGCCCAAGGATGCCTGCCTAGCACCGCCCAGGGATGCCTGCCCAGCACCGCCCAGGGATGCCTCCCTCGCACCGCCCAGGGATGCCTGCCTCGCACCGCCCAGGGATGCCTGCCTCGCACCGCCCAGGGATGCCACATCTGGATCGCCTGGGGCTGCCTGCTGCTCCGCATCGCCTGGGGCTGCCAGTTACAGGGTACGAGGGAGAAGTGGAGCTCCCGCTGCCGCCTCCATGGCCAGGGGCTCCCCTCCCGAGTTCGCCTCCCGAGGGTCCGCTGCTGCTGTCGCCTTCCGAGGGTCCTGCTTCGCCTGGGGTCATCGAGGGTCCTGCTTCACCTGGGGTCGTCGAGGATCCTGCTTCACCTGGGGTTGCCGAGGGTCCTGCTTCGCCTGGGGTCGCCGGGGGCTCTGCTTCGCCTGGGGTTGCTACCAGTACTGCCATGCAGCAGGAAATAATGTGGCTGGAGCCCCATGGAGGGGAGCTGCCGGCCAAGAAGAAAAATGTCCTTGGCCGGAGGAGCCGGCCTGTGCGCGGCCCACCGGGACGCTACAGCTGTTTGGGTGGGAGGAAGACATCCCACCGTGGCCGCCACCCTTGGCCCATTGCTGCCCCTGTTCCTGGGCCGGGACTGTTAGCCGGGACTTTGGCCGTTGTGGCCATGCGTGCATTGCACAAGGGGGGGGGGGGGGGGATATTTAACAGGACGAGGAGCCCTGTACGAATTATTTGTCTATTTATTTTTGGAATGGGGTTTCCCCCTCCGCCCCTGTGTTATTTTGTATTTTTTATATTATTATTTGTTTATTTGTATTTATATATATATATATATATATATATATATATATATATATATATATATATATATATATGACGGCATAGGATCAGTGAAGGCTACTGCCCAGCCTGAACTGTATTGTTTGGTATTTTGTGTTCGTGATTATTTTTGTTTAACCTTTTTATTTCGCTCCGTGAGCATGTGTTTTCTGTTTAAACGTTTTGTTTTATTTTTGTATTATTTAAATAAAACGGCGCAAGCGCCTTTAACTGTTACAGCATACAAACATTCTAAAAGTTATAAACAAAATTGGTGCATTTTTTCCTCAAATACCTCTCAGTTAATTATTATTTGTTTTGTTAATTCAATACAATCTAGGTTACTGCTTCAGACCTGACGTCACCACTCATCCACCCTGTCACAGGGCCCTTCAGTAATTCACTGTTCTCAATATTTAACAGTTTTCTATCTGTATGTCAGATACTGATATAATGAGAACTGTATAAATTATATCAAACTAATATCAAGTCCTACTTACACAGACTCTGCCTTCTTTTCCGAGAAGATTCTCAAGAGGAAGTTTGCTTCAGTGTGTGGTTTAAAGGTGGTGGGAACAATGACATAATCTCCCGGGGGTAGTTTAAATCGTTCAGAGAGTTCCCTCATATTGATGTATGTCTTACTTCTAGCTTTGGATGGGTTGAACCGAAAGAAATCTTTTGTAAGTTGTTCCTCTTTATGATCGGCCTGAAAAAAAAGACTATTTTACCTGGCAAAGCATAAAACCTATTCATTCTACACAACGTTGGAGAGTAACACATTACTGTCATCTATTTAAATTTCAGTAACTGTAATAGTTCCTTTTTTCAATCAGGTAACTAAACGTGATAACACATTACATTGTATGTGAAAAAATAACCGCGGATAATACATATACATGGAAATTACAATTCAACCATGCAAGTCAAACCACACATGTCACATGAACACGTTGCTAGAAAATGCATCAGAGAAGGGAAAAAATGTGTTCGATAGCTGGATCATCAAAGAAAATGTTGACCTGCAGCCTGATCAGACTGAAAAAATATCTCAATAGTGGTTTTTGACCATGCTTGTTTTGACCTAAATGATTTGTCTAGACATGAATATTAGAACAGAACAAGCTGACATGTTGTATTATTCATGGAGGACATCTTAAAATATCAGTCCATTCCTCCATTGACCAGCATCAAATGCGAATAATTTTGTATGAGGGCATATTGTCAACTATCAATCCATCAGTGAGCAACAAAAGGCTTAATTGACTTTATGACATAGAGGTTTTAAATGACCACAGTGTGTACAGTTTTCAGATATTTAAGTTGAATAAACAAGTGGCTGTTCATTTCATACAGTCAACTTACCTCATAAATGGCAAATCCAACTGTTTCTAGATCCAACCCTTCTTTTCGGAGTTGGCGCCTGTTTTTCTGCATCAGGGCAACAATAAAAGTGCATTCGTTTTTATCACTATTGTCATCTTTCTCTTGCAGATGCAGTTTAAACTGCGGATTTGTCCAAAATGTGTCTGAAACAAACAAAACAATTCAATTATGTTAACTGCATATCTTCTATCTGCTGCACATACACAACTTCAGCATGGCATAGTTATTATGGTGTTCAATATTAAAAAGCATTTTGCTTTTATGTACAGCATGTATTATCTTAAATAAACCAAAAGACTGTGTGATAGGGGCTGCAAGTCATCTGTTGAGAGACAGCGAGGCACACATATCTGATGCTGACAACGTCGCTCAGGCGTGCAGGATTTCTGTGCAGGATTTCTGTACAGAATACTGACGTTACAAGCAATGGTAGCTCACAGCAGACATACAATTAATCGTACAAAACATACCAAATAAAACACTTTGAGTACAAAACTACAAACAATGGTTGCCGAGAGGATGGCAAGCGCTAATCCGCTAATCAATGGAGGTCCTGCTTACACACCTTGCTCCTATACTTTTAGGCAGGATGTAAAACCCCTAAACTAATCCTTGTTCCTTATGCAACTCAACAAACCCTGACCCCAGTTACGCACACAGTCAAAGGCGGTTTTGGCTTCTTCTATATAAATCTCCATTTCCATTTAAACCCACAGTGGCTGAAGGAGTTGGTTTGGTTTGGTTTTCACAAAGCTCTGATCCCAGTTAAAACACACGATGATTAGAGGATTTCACTTGATATGGCCTTGCAGCAACCCCAAGGTGTGTAGCTGACCCCTTTTTATCGGATGACGCCCCCGGGACACTCCCACCTGCTGTTTAGGGATCCACAGCTGGCCAATCACCAGCTGCTTTTCCCCGCAACCAAACAAAGCAGGTAGGATATCCCAGATGGAGCATCCGGCTCTAATAATTGTTTGCAAAACAGTTTACAGAAAACACATAACCCCTGAATGAAAAATACGCAAAACAAAAACACACTTTTCATGTGCAGGGCCTCCACCCTGCAACAAACAAGAATATACTTTACGCATTTAACAAATGAAGACTCACCAGTTGATTTGATAAACCTATACCATAGGCCCCAGCTCTTTATTTTATTATTATTATTATTATTATTACTATTTTTTTACATATTACCATACAAGGGAGTCCACCAGGATTACATCGACCACTTGTTTTTAGTGGTAATCCTAGAATAACCATGGTTAGGTGGTTGATGCAGTCTAGGTTATTTACTGTATCTGTGATTTAGGAAAAAGTCAAACTGTGGTTTAGCAAAATACCAGAATGACCGTTAGGAATGACTAGGTTTCTGTTTTGGAACAGGTCACAAGATGACAACTGAACACTGGCTCTGACATCAGCTCAAAACCTTTAATTTAAAATGGACAGCCATTGCGTTCATTCATGCCAGATGAAACAGCTGCATGTGACACCAGGCAGACCATATCCTACCGAGCTGCTGTAAGGATAGCAAAGGGATAATGATAATAGTATAAGTACATTGTGCTCACAGCTGTACGCATGCTGCTATACGGAGACAATCTCTTACTCCTCAAATAAGGGTTGTGGAGACTTGACCTTGTGCAATAAAGAATGGAACACTGGTGACACAAAAGCTAAGTTAAGAAAAACAAGGTTTAGCTTTGCACGAAAGTTGTTCAAGACTAATAAAAGAGCAGGCACTGAAAAGCATTCAGTCCTTTTTGACCACACACCAGCGCCGTGTCCGATGCCCTCCCAGAAATTTCTGCTCATAACTAGTGGCTTCATTATTGTGTCAAATGATAACGATTCAATGATAATGTGCACTCCTTCACAGAAATACATACATAATTTAGTTTCCTTACAATGCATCTATAAAAGTTAGCTCAGGGGAACTCTCGTGTTAGAATAATATGAACATCAATTGATTTTTATTGTGGTGCAGCTGCTACTACCTGACTGGGAAGAAGGAAGACACTAATTCCAGGACTGTAAACATACCCCTTGGCGTTTGGGATAGATCAGAGTTGCACAAAGTGGTTCATAATGCCACAAAAAGTACTGAAATGTTCAGGTATTTTTATAACTTATATGGACATGATATCGGCTCTTTAACACTCCTCTTACTTACCAACAAAATTTCTGCAGCCCCCTGCGGTCGAGCCTCGGACCCAGCTTCCCTCAAACACAGTCACTTCCCATTTATTTGGAGTGTCATCATCTAAAGAATCTGGTGTAAGGTTGCATATTTCAATCTTATTAAAATTCTTTTTGAAATCTTCAAATTCCATCCTGTAACAACAAGCAAAGAATACATTGAAGCCAGTGTCTAACAACAGTGTTGTATTTCTTTATGGGTTATGTAACAGGGGAGATCTGGACTGACTGTCTGGCACATCCGTATTACTGCAGGTAGAGGGCAGCAGTCTCGTGGGATCCGCCTGTCGGCCATGGCGATGACACGGAGAGGTAGGGAAGAGGGTGTGTGTGCTTTCCCTCTCTCTGAGTGGCTGAGGGGCGGGCCTTGGGAGACTGCTCGGCCCATAAGAACTGGCTTGGTGATGCACTCGGGTGGCCGGGTTGGGGAAAGTACAGTGTCGCTGGCGGAAGAGGCCAGCGTGAAATAAGGAGCAGGCGAGCCCGACTGAGGGGACCGCCTTCTGTAAAAACGATTTAAAAAAGAAATAAAATAAATAATTACGTACCCGAGGGGATGTGTATAGATATACGGGGAACCCTGGCCAACCCCAGTGTATAAGCACAGCGGAGTGTAGGACGGAGACCCGTACTGACCGGCTTAGCGGCAGTGGGGGCACTGCATAAGCAGCACTTTTGTTTGTAGTTTTATTACTGTGTTTTATTTTTCCCTTTTTCTTTCGCCTTCTGTTTTCATTATTATTTTTGAGCACTTGAAGGTGCACGGACTGGGATACCTGTGTTGGTAACCCCGTGGTCCTGGTTTACTGTCGGCAGTATCCAGACAACGGACAACAGCGCCCTCTGCGGGCTAAAGTAAATAAAACAAGGAATAAGAAAAATAAATAAATCTGGGCACCTGTGCGGTGTTTCCAAATAATCTGTCTCCTTTGTCAGTGAATACCCTCACCCTTCCACACGTGGTGTCAGAGTGGGATTCACTGGCACTGCCCAATTCAAGCAGTGCAATAGCTAAGGGAGTCAGAATGGACCCGCAGCAATTCGCCGCAATAATGGACCTCCTGCGCCAAACCCTGACGGAGATAGGGCAGGGGAGTGTACGAGCTGCTGCGCCCGACCCCATGCTACAGCGGGCAACAAAAATGACGGCAGAGGATCGGCCGGACGCTTACCTGGAGGTGTTCGAGGGGATGGCGATTTCTGCCGGATGGGCCCGAGAGCCTTGGGCTAGCTACCTCCTGCCCCAGTTGACGGGGGAGGCGCAGGCGGCGAGCACCCTGGATCCGGTGGCAAGGATGGAGTACCCCACGTTAAAAACTGCCATCCTCAACCGTGTGGGTGCTACTCCAGAGGGCTACCGCCGCAGGTTCCGGGAGGAGAGCTTTTCTGCGGGGGAACACCCCAGGGCCATCGCGCACTGGTTGCAGGATTACACCCGGGGATGGTTGAACCCGGGAGCCACCACCACTGCCAGGCTGGTGGAGGTAGTGGTGGTCGAGCGGTTCCTGCAGTGCTTGGCCCCGGAACAGCGGGTGTGGGTGCAACGGCAGGCACCCGCCACCCTAGAGTTGGCGATCCAGCTGGCCGAGCAGTACCAGGCAGCAGAACCAACGCCCGCTAAGCTGCCTGGAAACCGCGCTACACCGGCATCACCCCCTCTACTGGCCCCAGGAAGGGCGAAGGGACTGGGGGGGGAGGGGTAGCAAGGTCTTTGGACGGGGTGTGGCGGTGGGAGATCCCGGCCCGAGAACTGGGGCAGAGTGGGGTCACCCACGGGCTGCTGCGGTGTTGGACCGGGGTCTCGCGCGGCCACCCTACCGTCGACCCCCTTTGATGGGTCCTGTGTTTCGACCTCCTGCTAAAGCTTCCTGTCGAGAAACCAGTTCACTGATGTGTGGAACAAGCTGGGAGGTGAGCCACATCGACCAGGATTGCCCCGCTATGGGATGTGACCTCATCCGACCAGGTAAGACTGTTCCATTCCATCAGTCACTCCAGCAGATGGGTTTTGTGATTCCTGTGTCAGTGGATGATACACAAACCCAGGCTCTCTTAGATTCAGGGTGCAGTCAGTCCCTGATACAAGAGAGCTTAATCTCACCGGGGCATAAGCAAATAACGGGACAGGTGCATATAAAATGTATGTCAATCTGAAAATTGGCCAGCAGGTGACGCGAGTGCAATTGGGGTTGTGTCCTCGATTGCCGGTACCGGTAGTTCTGGGACGGGACTGCGAGCAGTTTAAAAATTGGTTGGCTGCTGTGACGGCCCCGTCCTCCTTATTGGCTAAGAAAGAGGAAGTAATTGGCGAGATCTTTCCCTTTCGTGACCCGGATTGCTATTGCCACAGATTTAGACCCCGCAAAACTAAACGGGAACGCCGGGCCGCTAAGAATGAGGGCTGGCAATGGAGGGAGTCCGAGAAGTATCAGGTGGGGGCGATTGGGGAAGAGACTGGGGGGGGAGGCCGCGGAGTCAGCGCAGGGGTCTGGCTCTGCTGCCTCCACTGAGGACCGACCTGATCCCGAGTTGGAAGCCATGGGAGCTGATTTTTTAGCTCGTTCCCGTGACTTCCGACTCGAGCAAGGGCGTGACGACGTGCTGAGCAGGCTCTTTGATCAAGCAGCGGTGGTTAATGGTCGTGTGGTCGAGCCCAGACGCGCCGCCACGTACCCTGACTTTGAAATTAATCGAGACCTTTTGTACCGTGTTGAAAAATTACTCCAGACGGGGGAAGTACGTCACCAGTTGCTCATTCCTCAGCCCTTTAAGGAGGATTTGTTGCAGCTTGCTCACGCTATTCCCCTGTCTGGTCATTTGGGACGGGACAAGACTAAAGCGAGGCTCGTGACATGGTTCTATTGGCTGGGGCTGGATGGTGACGTCAGACGTTTTTGCGAACGCTGTGGGGAGTGTCAGAAAGCTAGCCCTAGAGCCGTCCCGCGAGCCCCACTGGTGCCATTGCCCCTAGTGGAAGCTCCGTTTGAGCGTATTGGAGTAGATATAGTGGGACCGCTAGAAAGGAGTGCGGCGGGATACACACACCTATTGGTCATTTTGGATTATGCTACGCGTTATCCAGAGGCCATTCCCCTCCAATCTGCGTCTGCTAAATCTGTGGCCAACGAGCTCGTGAAGGTTTTCTCCCGGGTGGGGATCCCCAAGGAAATACTGACCGACCAAGGCACCAACTTTATGTCCCGGCTAGTCCGCGGAACATGTAAACTTTTGGGGATTAAGACCATTAGGACCTCGGTTTTTCACCCTCAGACCGATGGTCTTGTGGAGCGTTTTAATAAAACCCTCAAAAACATGTTGCGCAGATTTGTAAACAGTGACGTGCGCTACTGGGACCAGCTGATTCCGCCCCTTCTCTTTGCTATCAGAGAGGTACCCCAGGCTTCCACGGGTTTTTTGCCATTCGAGTTGCTGTATGGTCGGAGACCCCGGGGTGTGCTGGATCTGGTCAGAGAGATGTGGGAGGAGCAGCAGGACAATTCAACCAATACTGTCCGGTATGTGTTGGATCTGCACAAACGTCTTGAGTCTGTGGGAAAATGGGCGCATGACAATTTGCAGCAGGCTCAGCACAGACAGGAGACCCAATATAACAGGGGGGCCCGGTTGCGCACGTTTCAGCCGGGGGATAAGGTGCTTCTGTTGTTACCCAGCTCTGAGTCCAAACTTCTGGCAAAGTGGCAAGGACCGTTTGAGGTTACACGCCGGATTGGGATGGTGGACTATGAGATCTGCCAGCCGGAGCGACGGAGAGAAAAGCACATTTACCATGTAAACCTGCTGAAGCCTTGGTTACAGCAGGAGGCTTTGTTAGCGGCACAAGCAGATGACGTCACCGACCTGGGACCAGATCTTTCTGTGTTGGCGAAAACAGGGTCGGTACAGATTGCAGAAAATCTGACACCAACACAGAAATGTCAGGCTCGGGCGCTGGTGGCGGAATTTCCTGATGTGTTTTCTCCCGTCCCGGGGCAGACTCGAGTAGCCCACCATCACATTGAGACTGAGCCGGGGGCGCTAGTTCGCCAGAGGCCGTACCGCATACCTGAGCGCAAAAGGCAGGTAGTGAAGACGGAGATTGACGAGATGCTCAGACTGGGGGTAATAGAGGAGTCCCAAAGTGACTGGAATAGTTCAATTGTTTTAGTGGATAAGCCGGACGGGTCAACTCGATTTTGCATTGACTTCAGGCGAGTTAATGAAAAATCGAAGTTTGACTCTTATCCCATGCCCCGGGTAGATGAGTTGCTGGAGCGTCTGGGCACGGCTCATTTTATGACGACACTGGATTTAACGAAGGGGTACTGGCAGATACCCCTGACCCCAGAGTCCAGAGAGAGGACAGCGTTTTCGACTCCCTTCGGGTTGTACCAATTTATGACCATGCCCTTTGGGTTGCACGGAGCACCAGCCACTTTCCAGCGGATGATGGATCGCATTTTGCGGCCCCATCAGCAGTACGCCGCTGCTTACATAGATGACGTGGTTATCCACAGTGAGGATTGGCCGAGTCATCTGTGTAAGGTAGCGGCGGTATTGCAATCCTTGCGGGAGGCTGGGCTCACTGCTAACCCAAAGAAATGTGCCATTGGGAAGAGCGAGTCGGAGTATTTGGGGTATCGAGTAGGGAGCGGCCAGATCAGACCGCTGATTGCTAAGATGAAAGCCTTGGCTGACTGGCCGGTCCCTACAACCAAAACCCAGGTGCGCTCTTTCTTGGGACTAGCGGGCTATTACAGGAAGTTCATCCCGAGCTTCGCCACGCTCGCTGCTCCTTTGACAGACCTCACCAGGAAGGCTGCCCCAAATACGGTTCAGTGGACGGAGCCGTGCCAGAGAGCCTTTCTCGCTTTGAAGCGAAGGCTGTGTAGCAAGCCAGTGCTATGCAGTCCTGATTTTAGTAGGAGGTTCACCCTGCAGACGGATGCGTCAGAGACAGGTCTCGGGGCAGTGTTGTCTCAGGAGGTGCGGGGAAGCGAGCACCCGGTCCTGTACATCAGCAGGAAGCTCCTTCCCCGTGAAAAGAACTATAGTACCATCGAGAAGAAGTGTCTCGCAGTAAAATGGGCAGTCGAGTCACTCCGGTACTACCTCCTGGGGCGACACTTCACCCTGATTACAGATCATGCCCCCTTAGCATGGCTTCACCGGATGAAGGATAACAATGCCAGAATCACGCGGTGGTACTTGGCCCTGCAGCCCTATGCCTTCAGGGTAGTCCACCGAGCAGGGAAACTGCATCAAAACGCAGACTTTTTCTCTCGGGAAGGCATTGGGTTGTAGGATTTTCGAATGGACCGGTGGTGCCATTCTGAGGGGGAGGATGTGTAACAGGGGAGATCTGGACTGACTGTCTGGCACATCCGTATTACTGCAGGTAGAGGGCAGCAGTCTCGTGGGATCCGCCTGTCGGCCATGGCGATGACACGGAGAGGTAGGGAAGAGGGTGTGTGTGCTTTCCCTCTCTCTGAGTGGCTGAGGGGCGGGCCTTGGGAGACTGCTCGGCCCATAAGAACTGGCTTGGTGATGCACTCGGGTGGCCGGGTTGGGGAAAGTACAGTGTCGCTGGCGGAAGAGGCCAGCGTGAAATAAGGAGCAGGCGAGCCCGACTGAGGGGACCGCCTTCTGTAAAAACGATTTAAAAAAGAAATAAAATAAATAATTACGTACCCGAGGGGACGTGTATAGATATACGGGGAACCCTGGCCAACCCCAGTGTATAAGCACAGCGGAGTGTAGGACGGAGACCCGTGCTGACCGGCTTAGCGGCAGTGGGGGCACTGCATAAGCAGCACTTTTGTTTGTAGTTTTTACTGTGTTTTTCTTTCGCCTTCTGTTTTCATTATTATTTTTGAGCACTTGAAGGTGCACAGACTGGGATACCTGTGTTGGTAACCCCGTGGTCCTGGTTTACTGTCAGCAGTATCCAGACCACGGACAACAGCGCCCTCTGCGGGCTAAAGTAAATAAAACAAGGAATAAGAAAAATAAATAAATCTGGGCACCTGTGCGGTGTTTCCAAATAAAATCTTCTGTCTCCTGTGTCAGTGAATACCCTCACCCTTCCACAGGTTATAATAAAACGTCTTCATTTTCAAGGATACTTTTATCAGAAAGAAGTAAACACATAATAGGATAATGAACAGGACAATATATATGAGATAATGTTTTTCTTTAAAGCATTGTGTTAATTTTTTAATATATAATGTTTAATATATCAAAACATTAAAATGTATGTGTAGTGTAAAATAATTAACATAACATTTTAAAGCATCAAGGAAAAACCCATTAGTGGAACTATTTGATAAGTTTTACTTGTTTTAATTTCGGCTTTTCTATTTTTGTAATAGCCATTAACTTGTAAGACAAGACTCTGGATAAAATGTGTGCATGCATGTGACAGAGAGCGAATTAATTCTAGTCAACAATCTCCCTCCCAACCTGTGAGGGTGCTGTATAACAGGAACAGTGTGCCCCGGACTGGATGGTTTGGCATTTCATTCCAGGGTCAGTTGGAAGTCGGCCATCCAGAAAGGGGGCGGAGTCACAATACCAGATGTCATCGCGTTAATGCGATCGGCGATGTGTCAGTCATAGATAGGAGGATACGTGACTGCACTCGCTACCAAAGGGGCGTGACTAAGGGTATATAAGGGGATGTGGCAAAGCAATCTGTTTCTTTGTTATGGTTATAAAAGGACCAGTGAAGGAGTACTGTGTTATAAAGAAACTGTGAGTTTTTGTGTGTTGTTTTGTTTCTCTATTAAACGGTTACTTTTGTCATTACAGAAGGCTAATATCCGGGAGCTCTAGCTAAACAGCCAGCAATTAAACCCAGACTACACTTCACCATAAATCACCACTTTCACTAAAAGCACTCACTCTGGACTTGTGACCGTCGTGTTGTGTTTGTGTGTCTTGTTAGTGTCTTATTATTTCAGGACTGAACACCGTGGTTTAACTGAGCGATACACATTGGTGTGGAGAGCCAGTTATTATTTACCAGCAAATAAAGAGCTGTTTAACAGTGAACTGAGTTGTTTCAAAGCATTGAGCACTGCTTCACCTGCGCACTACACAAACCACTTTGCCACAGTGCACTGTTGGCTTCAATAACTACCATTAATAAATGCTAAATAAATTCCCTTACTTAACTACAACGTTACAGTTTAAGCAATAATGTACATGCCAATAGTAACTGGGTTTCAAGAGAATGTTATTTGTAATGTACAAGCACTGAACTGCTTACCAGAATTCCCCATCATCCAAAGATATCTGTGTTAGACGATTTTTTTCCTGTTCGTTGATATTTTTCCACTCAGAAGAGCTAAAAAAGAGAACAAAAGTAAAGGTTGTCATCAACAAACATCCCAATTTTCAAGTGTAGCAGGACGGTTGCCCTGCACATGTGTAAATTAGTGTTGGTATAATTTGTATGGGGAAATGGGTTTATTGTGTGTGCATTTTGGAGTTGATTTGTGTGATTAAATTATTGTTTACAGAAGGGCACTTCATTGAGACTTGCTGCCTGCTAGGCTTGGTTGAGGGGAAGGGCAGCAAGTGATTGGCCGTGCTGGTCCTCAATCAGCAGGTGGGCGGGTCTTGACCGAGTAGCCGTCAGTTCTAAAACATCCGCGGGAGATTGCTTGGGGTGACTGCCATGCCAGAGAGGGGAGCAGCGTATACTCGGGAAGAAAGGGTCTGGTCTGCAGGAACGACAGCTATGCAACCCTGAAACTGCAAGCGGTGCTTGTGAAGGCAATGCCCAGCCAAGGCCGTCTGAAGCAGCAGGAGTCGTCGTATGAATACCGGCTCATCAGTAGGTTAGTTTAGGGGATAGTGATCCCATGTGATGTATAGCGAGGGTTACGTGTAGCCGGATCCTGGAGCAGGACGCCTCATTTTATACGGCTAGCGCTCGCCCTCTGTGGCACCTTTTGTTTGTAGTTTTTGTACTGTGTTTTATTTTGTATTTTTGTACAGCTTGCTGTATGTGTCCTCTGTGCGTTACCATGGCTGGTAACATCACATGACCACCTTTATTTACTTGTTGTTTGTTAATAAATCCTGCATGCCTGTGCTGGCGTTTCAACTTCACCCCCAGATGTCGCTCTGTATTGCTTGAACAGCGGCTACCCACACACATGACATGAGCAATACCCTGTCACATCATGTGTCAAGATTTTGTGTTAAAATGTAATTCCTACTACTCATAGCTTTGGTTGCAGCCTGCAACAGCTATGAAAAAATTTATTAATCTAGATACATTTCATAACTTGATCCAAAATATGTCTCTTAAAACTAAAGAAACAACAAGAATATTATATTTGGCAACAGGTTAGTGTAACGGGGGGGGGGGGGGGGGATCTTTGCTGACTATCTGGCGCATGCGTGGTACTGCAGGAAGGGGGCAGCAGCCTCGTAGATCCGCCTGTCAGTCATGGCAGTGACACGGAGAGGTGGGGAAGAGGGTGTGTTGGCTTTACTTCTCTCTGAGTGGCTGAGAGGCGGGCCTTGGGGGATTGCTCGGCCCATAAGTACTGCACTTGGTTATGCATTCGGGTGGCCGTGATTGGGAATACACAGAGACGCTGGCTGAGAAGGCCAGTGTAAACATAGACCAGGCAGGAACACCAGTGGTTGGAGCGAGCGACCAAAATAGGCAAGCACAGCTGAGGAAGACAGCAAGCCTAGAGAAAGAAAATAATATAGAAAATAAATTGTTACATATCCGAGGGAAGGTGTCTGAGTAGAACGGGAACCTTGACCACCCCAGAGTATAGTGCATAACAGCATAGGACGGAGACCCGAGCTGACCGGCTTAGCGGCAGTGGGGGCACTGCGTAAGCTGCACCTTTATTTTGTAGTTTTATTACTGTGTTTTATTTTCCTTTTTCTTTCGCCTTTTGTTATTTATTATTTCAGAGCACCCGTGAGTGTGCCAGTATTAACTGTTTACCAGTATTAGTATTTCTGTGGTCCTGTTTACCGTTGCCGGTACTCAGGCCACGGACAACAGCGCCCTCTGCGGGTTAAAAGAAAAATATCTAAAACAATAAAACTGGGCACCAGTGCAGTGTTTTCAAATAAAACTTCTGTCTCCCGTGTGTGTCAGTGAATTGCCCACCACCCTTCCACAGTTAGAAATTAGTCTGTTCTTTAATGATTAGGATTTTACTACTATAATTAAAATGATACTTGGCAGTGTAGTTTTAGCTTACAAACATACACATATGTTCACAAGTAATTTATTTAACTAAAGGTTTTACATTTTTAATTGATACACATTCAGGCACAGGTAGAATTTTAACTTATTTCTCAGATCATTCTTAATATTCTGAAAAAAAAATTGTTTGTGTAATAGATTCCTTAGTAGCTGTACTTTAATACAAGATGCAGTTATCGGTATATCAGAGTTCTATACTGGATAAAAACTTTACTAAGTTCAAAAAACATTCTTAGTTCTCTTCAGCATAACACCACTGTTTTTCTGTCTGCTCTGAAGCCCATTTGACACTGTAAATTGGTGGAACCTGACTTCCTATTATACAAGCAGTGAAGTAGGACCCTGCCTAACCCCACATAGTTTCCTATATGCAGTGTATAATGCAAGTGTAAGGCTCAAATAGAGTCTAATTGCATGTATAACAGAAAGTGAGGCAGGACAAAATCATAGTGAAAATAAAGTCTGGAAAATTAATCAAGCCATAAATATTTGCAACCAAAATATTTTGTGAATCACACCCATAAAACCTATTTTGCTCCAGAAATGTTGGCAATATACAAAGTATGTATTGTTAGTGGAATTTGATATTCGTGCCAAAAATGTTTGTGTTCTTTATTTTTCATATGCGAAAAACGCACACGATAAAAGGCTTGCAAATGTTTATAGCTTTACAGTACATATTTTTAAAGACATGGGCCTTCATTTTTTGCTTTTCATTTTTCAGTTGTTTTGAAACAGTTTCTTTATTTAATTTTACATCCCAATTTAAGGGACCAACAATGAAAAGAAATGTAAGATTAAAAGGAAAATATAAAACAGGTGTACTAACAGAAAGTGAAAATAGGGCCAATGATTCTAACATCTTGAAAAACGGATATCAGCTCTGTAGGAGTCTACTTTTATTACCAAATGTCATTTACCACGTTGTTAGATGGGTTTAATATAAAAGTTAACCTTCCTAATGTACCTTTCAATCCAGAACTACTGATACACATAAGTATAAAATGGCAACAGAAATAATATCCCATAATTATAAATACTGTACTAACTTGTCACTCCAAGCACCATTCCACTCAACTTGACCCCATGGGTTCCTGACTCGGATAAGCTTTACTTTCCTTCCTCTGTCGTTCACCTGAAATAGAGCAGAACACACAACTTAAGAAATATCCAGAATTACATATAACATGCTTTAAACCCCATTAATAAACACACATGGAGCCCTTCTAGTGTGCATATGTATAGAATGATTAAAAATACTGTAGGATTAAAAGCATATCTGGCAGGATGATGGTAAAGGCACCATGGGAGCAAATACAAGGTATTACCATAAGTGAGTTTAGACTGTTCAACTAATGCTTCATTTGACCATTATGTTTAACTACCTGTGACCATTGGTTTAACTACCTGTTACAGTTTGTTTCCAGCACTATAGACCAAATGTCATTTTCATTAATGGTTTGTATGAAGGAGTTCAAAAGGTTACTGTTTTATTTATGAGATACTGTGAGTTCAACTGGATATGGGTGTGAACAAAGTAATTGACAAAAGCTTTAAACTGCTAACCCCCCAAAAATCAGAATGGCATATGATAACACCATGGAAGATACATGTATGTGTTTATTACCTCTTCAAGTCCAGTAATTGAGTAGGCATGACCTTTCACAAGGCCTGTAGTTGTTTGAGCTTCTGACTCAGCAGAACTTGTGATCTATATTGTGAAAATAAAACAAAAATACAGTATTTAAAATGTAGTGAAAGCTCATGCATTTAACTCATGAGGTACAAAACGGGTTTAATTGTAATATAATACCAGCAGTTATACCTTTATGTCAAATCAATAAAAACAGTGACTTCGATATAGTGAAGGCAGTTGTATTGTTCAAAACTGTTATATATGAGATCAGTAATAATCTAGCACAGTTTCAAGAGGTGCACGTTTGTGTTTTTCACATCCCCTCTGTCATAAATTATCAGTGGAATGAAATCAAACAGATACTGCTGCATTAATTTATATATATATATATATATATATATATATATATATATAGAGAGAGAGAGAGAGAGAGAGAGAGAGAGAGAGAGAGAGAGTGAGAGAGAGAGAGAGAAAGAGAGAGAGAGAGAGAGAGAGAGAGAGAGAGAGAGAGAGAGAGAGAGAGAGAGAGAAACTAAGCTCTTCGCAGAAAACCATATCCTACAAGGGTTCATTACAACAATCAGCAAGGATATTAAATTCCATTGGGTAAACCTGGACAGAGCACCCAAAGGTGATGACATGAGCCAGAAGTTCTATTACAGTATATAAGTAATAATATTATGCTGTCCAAGTAAAACATTGGAGAATTGTATGCTTTGTATAATTGGTTCTGTATGAGATATAACAACACAATCTTGGACAAATGCAGACTTTGTTATGAGGTAAAGATGTATCTAGTTTGTGTAGTTCTTAAGTGTTAACCTTTAGGTTGAATTTCAGGGAGAGAAGGTGAGACTTTTCTTCTTCTTCTTCTTCTTCTTCTTCTTCTTCTTCTTCTTCTTCTTCTTCTTCTTCTCTCTATCTGTAACCTGATCTCTACCAGCACATCACTCAATCTAGTGATGCACTGTCACCAATTATCCAATCTCTATCCTGCCTCTATAAAGCTCTTTCCCCTAGCTTCTGAGGCATCCGCCTCTCCCCCCTGTGTGTTTGCATCCACAGCCAAGCCGCCGCCGCGGCTCTCCTGTGAGTAGGAGACTAACACTTTATGTTTTCCAGGTTACTCAGAGGTCATCCGACCAGCCTTGTCATCAATGTTCCCGATCACAAGACTGAGACTTGCTTTCCTATCCACTCTTCATCTTCAAGTAAATAGTGCTCATCGAGCCTGCTATAAATCACTCTCTACACATGTCTCACTGATGCTCCGTGAATTCAGATTTGTTTATATGTTTGGTGTGCCATTTTGTTTGTGTCTCTGCTACTGAATACAGTTCTATTCCTGTTGGTGGATATGTTTGCAAAGCAACATGTTCCTTTGTTTTGAAAATATCAGCATCGTTGTCAGAGTGCTGTTGATAAACTGATAACAGAACGGTTTGGGGTGCTGTCATGGGTGCTGTCATGTCCAAGGTGTGCATGATAAGCAATCACGATTACGTTAAAAAAGAGGTATTGCAGGAATAGTTACAGCACAGGAACCATTACGGTAAGTTTGTTCTAATACATCATAGTGTTGAGGTACTTTCATATAATACTTACATCAATTGAACAACCCAACATTGAACCTCTCTCGAGTGCTTTCTGAAGGGTTTTATAGAAGTTTTCAGGCGGATTTTGGGTGTCAAACATCTCAGCCACACCTCCGGTAAAATCTTCCATGGCTTCTATTGTACTGCCCCCCTTCAGAGATTCATAACTCCCATATAGCCTGTTGCAAGGTAGGACAGAGTCAGATACATTACTTTTTTACTGGTAAATTCAGATTGCTTGACATTATTGTGTGGAACAGCAGAACCAGAGGTAAAACATAAAGGCTGGATACATTTACCAAACTTTTATCCAGCACCTGTATTGACTTGGTAATACAACACTGATCCACTCATATGTGTATTAAATATTAGATTTTTCAGTAGAAAAAGTAGACTGAGAGACATATTTTCAAAGTGTTTCCTCCAGTCTTTAATTAACTCCTATTTTTTGAAAGGAGAAAAAAAACATGTAAATGTTACAAAATGAGAAACAAACACTTTGAGATTGCTTAAGATAACTTAGAGTATGTTGATTAGTTGTTTTTCTAGTTTTGTGAATAATGCCGCCATTTTACCTCTTTCATAAAATAGGAGTTAATTAAAGACTGGAGTATATGCCTTGAAAACATGTCTGTGAGTATCAAACTCAGTAGGCCCCAATGTTTTACAAGATTTGCTTACCCTGTTCTCATTTTAAAGTTGATACCTGGTTTTCAAGCCACAATCCAAATTCATAATCAGATTTGTTTTGAATTGAAGTCTTGCCTTAGTTCTATGGAAGAGGCTACAACCCCTTTGATAATTTCAAATAAATAAATACAGGGATTGTTATTTCCAAAATGTTCATCCTCTGCTTCCTTAATTTGTTTCAATTTTCTGTACCTAAGTCAATTAGATCCTGACCTCCCAAAGCAAATCTCAGAATGACCCTCCCTGCACTTCGGGTCATACTCACTTGGCGTAGGCTTTCTCTAGCAGTGCACTCCAGAACTCGTTCAGCTCAGCAGAATGTAGAAACACCAGCCGCTGCTTGTACGTTGGTAAGCGGTCATCAATGATAACATCAACCCACTCATTGTGCTGCCAGAACTGTACATCAGAAAAGATACAGCTTAATAAACTATATCCTCATTAGAAAAACAAAACAAAACAGCTATTAAATACAAATAAGTATGATATACAAAGGATATAATGCAGTGCTGTCAGAAACACTAAAATACAAATACTCTTTATTACTATTTTTAATACTATTTATTTGGTTATACAATTCCCACAATTCCAAAAGAACTGGATGGGAAAAACACCCATTACTTTGATAAAGCTAGAACCATACAACTAGGAACAAACGCTATATATATATATATATAGTTTAACTGCATTGGATCATTCCATCGCAGCACTGAGTAACCCTGATTCACAAATACATATAAAAAATTAAGATACATTATTTCTTATGTGTTTTATACATTTATAACTGTTACTTATGCTGTTTAATGACACATAAGAGGAATCACAGTTAAATTTCTGGATTTTAAAATCACCTCCCTTAAACCTAATTTGCTCAAACATATCAAAAGATTACAAACATATTTACCTGAAAGTGAAATATTCCTGCATAATCCTTATCAAAGCTTTGATCCGGAAGTATGACTCTTGCTAGAGTATTTTGATTTAGCGTTAATGAAGCAATAGCTGCCAGTAACCAACAATCACCTGTAAAAGAAAATGATAGCACTTTAAATTGAAATAAGCAATGTCAAGCAACTCTTATCAAAACCAGCAGGGGGAGGAAAGTATAATTTGGAATTTGCATAAGACAAGTGCATATATGGAGTTCTGGCGGTACTGCAGATTGCTCTGCATAGTGTGGGTACATCTTAAATGTCCTCTTTCTAAGGTACAGTGTTGCCATTGTATTCCCTTATGGAAAGCAGGTGCATTAATTAAAAGCTCAAAGACCATACAAACATTTTGCATTCTTAATTTTGTTATTATTATTTGTTTATTTAGCAGACGCCTTTATCCAAGGCGACTTACAGAGACTAGGGTGTGTGAACTATGCATCAGCTGCAAAAGGAGGTTAAGTGACTTGCTCAGGGTCACACAATGAGTCAGTGACTTAGGTGGGATTTGAACTGGGGACCTTCTGGTTACAAGCCCTTTTCTTTAATCACTGGACCACATTCCTCTAGAGAATCTTTACCACAATAAAAATGAACACAAGAATCATATTAACCTAGTTCTCCTTGGCAGATGTCAGTCCTTGAAGCTCCACCTACGACGAACTGTGGGTTTTTCTGAAATTCCTTTAAAAATAAAAGAAAACAAAAAATCAGCGATCATCTAATTTTGGATAATAAACAGGAAAATGAACATCCCTTCCAGTGCAGTCTTGTCATCATAGCACACAGTATAAAACATAAAGATTTTAATATGTGTATTTTTGAATGCACAGCTCTAGGTACAGCTAGATAAACAAAATGGAAAATGCAGCATTTGGAGTGATAGAAGAGTATATTATTGTGATTACAGTATGTTAGTAAATTAATATTTAATTTTTTGTAATTTTGACTTGGGATCTTAAAACATGCAGATGATATATATATATATATATATATATATATATATATAGTAACAGCAGCGGGAATGTGAGACAGCAGGGAGGGGGTTAAAGTCTCCCTGAAGAGAAAAAAAATGCACCTTTTGTATTGTTTAATGGTTTTGCTTTTCTGTCAGTTGTTTAGTTTAACTGTTTTATTGTTTAATTATCCCCTGCACCTGGGTGGTAATTGGGAAGTGGGACCAGGGGCAGGGTATTTAAGACGTGCAGCCAGTCTGCACGGGACGGCTGCTGAGTAGAAGGAGGCAGATGAGGTGCTCTGCTTCCGAGCAGTCGTGGGAGTAAGTATTGTGTTAAGCCAGCGTGGTTTTTGTGTGTGGGGCAGGTAAACGGCTTAGCCGTCCTGCGTATTAGTAAGGGAAAAATCCTGTTTAGTTAGCGCTCCAAGAGGAGTTAGGTGTTTATTTTGCTGCTGTTTGTTTTTGTGTTTATTAAAATTTAGCGCAACCACGCTTAAAAAACTCCACTTCTGTGTATTGGGTCGTAATTTTAAAGGGGCACGAACCTGTGTGTGGCGCAATCGTTTACAATATATATAAGCATTTTTCATATTATTATTATTTGGCAGATGCCTTTATCCATAAGTAACATACAGGTGTTACAAGGCAGTACAGGATTACAATACAAGATTCAAATATAGTATAGTTTATAGTAATTGCAAATAATACTACTTAAATACAATATGAGCTAGGATGCAACAAGTTAGGAATACAACAAGTTATATCTACAATGTCATAATAGTAGTGCAACAGTGCAAGGATAGTGAATCAGCCGAGGGTCCTGTAATATGGTAGATCAATAGATAAGACAAGTGCAGTCTAAACAGGTTTACCCCAGTTTGGATGTTAAACGCATTTTCTCCACTTGCCAACAGAGAAAAGACAACAGTACTGCATCATCGTTTATTCTAATATACTGAACTGTTACACACTGCCAGCATATGTTTAAAAATGCACTGTACACAACATTAATATGTAGCATTTCGATTTCAAGACCATGTCAGAAACATACTTTGCATAAAATAGTTTCTAAACAAAGTTGTTACGACAGCAGATAGGCAGACAAACTAGATTTGTTCCCAGAGAAAGGAAGTGGTATCATAATATGACACTACCGGTATAGTGTTATGCATTAAAACGTGGTACGTAGCACGTGCTCAAACAACTTCTGCTAAGAAAGCAGGGAAACACGCGTTCAGTGGGTACATTATGTTGTTTTCTGCCTTTTACATATTTTTTATTTTTTTTCCCCCCCATTACGAAAATAGTATGCAAATATTTATGATATGCAGTACACTGGCTTTCATAAATTTGTTTACTTGACCAACTTTGCTGTGACTTCACATTTTATCTCACAAGTAGTTTTTTGTTTTAAGAGAAATTGCTGTGTTTCCAGTTTAAGTTTGTAAAAATTTAATGTATAATTAACCAACATTTCACAGCATAACACTTTCTGACCTTACACGGGTCTAATTTTGGTACGCGTACCACTTTCTGGCCCTACGCTGGTGTCACAATGCAATAGGCATACGGGCACGCAGTGTCTTCTGGGAATAGTAGTTTATCTGGTACACATTGAAAGGTGTTTTCAATCAGCAGAAATGTAGAGGAAAACGATAACTCCCGTCATCCACGCATGTCAGCAACATATGCTGGCTTTGTATTTAACTTTGTGTCAAGATTATTTCTACTGGTATGATAGATTTTTTTTTTTCTGGTCACATTTTTAAAATCTCCTTCATAAAATTGAATGTGAAAAAGAATGATGCAATTTCCACTATTCAACACCACTCATAATCAAGCACATTCAGTAGCAGAGCTTCAGCAGGGGGCAGGATGGCATGAGTTTCTCCTCCAATTAAAACCAGGGATCAGGCTACATCATCTGCCATTGCTAGTACTGTGGTTAATAGCAGATAGCAGTTTATAACATAGGCTTGCCTCCTCTGAGGAAAAAACTCTCTAGGCTCCTCTAATTAAAACCTGTACTCGCTACGTCATAGGAGTTTATAATGGAGGCTTGGGATACTGATAATCGGGATTTCTGCTTAAATGGGATACACCTATGGGAGACGATTTTTCCCAATGCTATTTATGTTGTTTAATTGGGACGTCACTTCGTTTAATTGGGATACAGTATTTTCAAATGATGAACAGAGATCGCTTTTCAGGTTGGCGTAGCACAGTGCAGTGAGTACGTGATTACTTGCGTAAATTGCATAAACCACATTGAACTCTCGAAGGAGCTCGAGTCTCATGTGTTTTCTCAGGCTGCCACATATTGAATTGTTTTATTAATTTAATTGGGGACACCAGCTAGTAATTTCTGGCTGTGTTAAAGCTAAGGCCTGAGAAGAGACATGTGTGCTGACATTCAAAGGTATTGTAATACTTAAAGTATGTATATGTTTTGGTCACTGGTAAACGGCTTAGCCGTCTGGTTTTATTAGTTAGAACTGGTTAATGTTTAGCTAAGTTAGACTTTTGGTTATTTATGTTTGTTTTGTTCAATGAACAAACACTGGAAATGCAGTGGTGTTAATGCGAATGCTTGTTAAGTGTTCTACAAAAGAAGAACACTTAAGAAGAATCAGTACTATGGAACGAATGTTGCTCGGAAACAAAAGGAACGAGAGTATCGTCAAACTGGGAACTTTGGAACCTCTGGGAATGAACATTCTAATAATCTTGACACCATCCACAGAATTTTTGTATAATTACAATTCTTGAATAACAACAAGTTTACTGCACTGTGTTTACTTTTCTTTTTAAACAGCTGAAGAAGGGCTTTTGCCCGAAACGTCCTGAAAAAAAAAGATTTTTGAAACTTTGAAACTTTTTGTGTACATTTCTTTTTAAAAAACCTTTCATATGCCTTCAATTTTGTACACTGCAGTTTATATAATGTGTACACTTTATTTTGCATTTGTGATGCATTTTAGTTTGTATACTTTACATTGTTTTTAATTTGCTCTCCTTGAGGTTCTTGGGGAGGTTGGGGTCAGTTATCAGTGATTATGAAATTAAAAAACATTGCTTAAAAAATGATGTGAAATACTACCATGATTTTATCTTTAGGTGTTTATTATTACAGTACTCAGATTTCACATTTGGAAAGGTATTGGGAAAGTAATTGAAAAATACTTTCATGTTACTGTGCTGGATTACCATTGGTTTGTACTTTTGTAATGCTATTGGTATATGGTATTTGTGACAGTGAAGGTCAGAAGGTAGGGTGAAAACTGGCCTCCCGACAGGTGGTGGTGCTAGAGGTTTCAGTTCATGAGTCCCCACCAAGATGGAACCTACCTTAAGTAGAGTTGGTTTATGATGGCCATCTTGGGGAGGGCGGTCACGCAGGTGTATCGAGTTGCACTCCCATTAAAGCCAGGGTTTTTTCATGATGCCAATCGAATAGCTATTGGACATGGTAGATTGATGGGGGTGTGGCTCGTTGATCAGTGTTCTGATGGTGTTTGGGGAGACGCGGTGGGGAAGGACCCTGACCAGGACATAACGGCAGTGTGGCAATGTGCCCGTGTGCATTTGTGTTTTATGTTGTATGTTGCATGTGTTAATGTTGGTGTATTGTAGTTGGTACACGGGATATAATGTGGGTAATGAGCACAAGTGTTTAAAATGTATAATTGTATTTAGGCACAGGGATTGCACTTCACTTCATGTGCATTTAAAGTATTTAATATGTGAGCACCAGGTTGCACATAATTGATTCACGTGCTGGGATTCAAGTGAATAATTAATTAGTAATTAAATACCGGCAGAACAGTATACAGTGCCTTGCGAAAGTATTCGGCCCCCTTGAACTTTGCGACCTTTTGCCACATTTCAGGCTTCAAACATAAAGATATGAAACTGTAATTTTTTGTGAAGAATCAACAACAAGTGGGACACAATCATGATAAGGGCGTCTGCTAAGAAATAAATAATAATAATAATAATGAAGTGGAACGAAATTTATTGGATATTTCAAACTTTTTTAACAAATAAAAAACTGAAAAATTGGGCGTGCAAAATTATTCAGCCCCCTTAAGTTAATACTTTGTAGCGCCACCTTTTGCTGCGATTACAGCTGTAAGTCGCTTGGGGTATGTCTCTATCAGTTTTGCACATCGAGAGACTGAAATTTTTGCCCATTCCTCCTTGCAAAACAGCTCGAGCTCAGTGAGGTTGGATGGAGAGCATTTGTGAACAGCAGTTTTCAGTTCTTTCCACAGATTCTCGATTGGATTCAGGTCTGGACTTTGACTTGGCCATTCTAACACCTGGATATGTTTATTTGTGAACCATTCCATTGTAGATTTTGCTTTATGTTTTGGATCATTGTCTTGTTGGAAGACAAATCTCCGTCCCAGTCTCAGGTCTTTTGCAGACTCCATCAGGTTTTCTTCCAGAATGGTCCTGTATTTGGCTCCATCCATCTTCCCATCAATTTTAACCATCTTCCCTGTCCCTGCTGAAGAAAAGCAGGCCCAAACCATGATGCTGCCACCACCATGTTTGACAATGGGGATGGTGTGTTCAGGGTGATGAGCTGTGTTGCTTTTACGCCAAACATAACGTTTTGCATTGTTGCCAAAAAGTTCGATTTTGGTTTCATCTGACCAGAGCACCTTCTTCCACATGTTTGGTGTGTCTCCCAGGTGGCTTGTGGCAAACTGTAAACGACACTTTTTATGGATATCTTTAAGAAATGGCTTTCTTCTTGCCACTCTTCCATAAAGGCCAGATTTGTGCAGTATACGACTGATTGTTGTCCTATGGACAGAGTCTCCCACCTCAGCTGTAGATCTCTGCAGTTCATCCAGAGTGATCATGGGCCTCTTGGCTGCATCTCTGATCAGTCTTCTCCTTGTATGAGCTGAAAGTTTAGAGGGACGGCCAGGTCTTGGAAGATTTGCAGTGGTCTGATACTCCTTCCATTTCAATATTATCGCTTGCACAGTGCTCCTTGGGATGTTTAAAGCTTGGGAAATCTTTTTGTATCCAAATCCGGCTTTAAACTTCTCCACAACAGTATCTCGGGCCTGCCTGGTGTGTTCCTTGTTCTTCATGATGCTCTCTGCGCTTTAAACGGACCTCTGAGACTATCACAGTGCAGGTGCATTTATACGGAGACTTGATTACACACAGGTGGATTCTATTTATCATCATTAGTCATTTAGGTCAACATTGGATCATCCAGAGATCCTCACTGAACTTCTGGAGAGAGTTTGCTGCACTGAAAGTAAAGGGGCTGAATAATTTTGCACGCCCAATTTTTCAGTTTTTTATTTGTTAAAAAAGTTTGAAATATCCAATAAATTTCGTTCCACTTCATGATTGTGTCCCACTTGTTGTTGATTCTTCACAAAAAATTACAGTTTCATATCTTTATGTTTGAAGCCTGAAATGTGGCAAAAGGTCGCAAAGTTCAAGGGGGCCGAATACTTTCGCAAGGCACTGTATATAGATGCACGGTTTACTCACTCGGGGTTGTGTGTTCGGTGAGTGGAGAATGGGTGTGGAGAGGAGAGAATTTCAAAAACTAAAAACTAAAAACTTAGGAGAAAGTAAATTGAAGTTTCTTTTACTCACCGTGTTTGTTTGTTTGTCTGTCTGTCCACTGTTTGTTTAAGTGTTCGTCCGTTTTGTTTGTCTATTTATTTTGGCCTCAAGTGCCGTGTCCTGTTTTCTGTTTAAAACCTTTTGTTTGTTTATTAAAGCACTGAATGCTGCCGTGTCTCAGATTCACTCATCACTACTGCCTCTGTGCATGATTCTTTCTGGTCTGACATCATCACTGCAGCTAGCCTGCCACAGGCAGTCAAACTAACGTTGTGTTTTTCCATCTGAACTACAGACCGTTGCTGACATCAGAGCAGAGTGCAGCGAGACGCGAACGTGTCCTTCCCGCTGGATTATAATTTTTGTTTTGGGACTGGGTTTGTATATACACCTACAACCACACACCACCCAGGGACAATATCATTCTACCAATGGTTCATACAGTTGTAGCTGCCCTTGTGCTACCATTAGCTGTTAGTACAGAACTTTTACACAATGTTTTGTTGTTAAACAGAATCCATCATGTTCCAAATGATCTAGCAATAAAATACAGTACTGCAATGAACCCATGTGAAATATGAATTTGCTGTAATTGTTAAAAGTGAAAAATGAAATAATTACTGTAGTAGTAATATGTAGTACATCCTTACATAGTTTGTACCTCTTATCAGTCATTGCTATTATGAAAAGCCACACCTGTCGGTTACCCCACATTTGCCACTCTACAATAGAAAGCTTTTGTGCTAGTCCTTGTGTAACAATCTACTGCAATACATGATGAAGGAATGAGTCACTGTTGACAGGATGGAATGTAAGGTTTTGCAGTCCCTGTCAACACCTACTACCTAAACATTAGGGTTTTAATGTAATATGTGAAGTTGTTATGCGGCCCTACGTAAACAAATGTAAATAGTTATAATGTACAAGGGAAATCATGTTTCAATGTTCTAACCTTCTCGCCAATATTGTTTGTTTATTAACATTTGCTAAGGTAACATGTAATCATATATTTTTGCTGCTAAGAAATAAATAATAATATATTTTTCCAAAATAGGTCATGCATTTATTTAATTGTATTTGGTCTCAGATTTACATCATGAACATTTTACAGGTAGAATAAATCAGAGATGCCTCTTTATTACCCCTGGGAGTGCCCAGCCCATCATTCTTCAATTCTACAGATTCCAAGACAACCTCAATCTGTCAATCACAGATAAAACCACAGTTGAAAACTAGTCTGGCAGGAAAGATGCTAGTTAAACCTGTAGAACTGCTTGGGCTAGCTATGAGTTTTGTTTGAACATGGTTTTAAATGTGTTCATTTATAAATTGTTTAAAAGCCCAATGTTGACACTATATTGGTGTATCCAGCAAAATATGTTCAGCAAAACACCACCTAGAGATTCTCTTTTTACATGTTTGTTTAGTTTCCTGAGCTTCAGCCCTTGTACCTGCAGGTAGTATCTATAACAGGCTTGCTGGTTGAAAGAGGGTGTCAGTTGAGGAAGCTACAGTAGCAAATACATTTTGGCAATGAATACATTTTTTTCTGAAAGCTAAATTTGGCTAGCACTTGCTTTCTCATTATAAAGCAGGCAAACAGCACAATCTCCTAACAATGGCTCCTGCCTACAACATTGCAAAGGAGTACTATGTTTTAGCTGAAAATGTAAACGTATTTGTGTGTGAGTGTACATTTAAAAGTCAATTAGCCTATTTGCACTGCTGTTGTGGGAATAAAAACATTTAGTAATGGAGTCTTCAAACAATGATCAACACAATTTGAGAACCACAACCGAGAGTGACAGCCAAGTGTAATTGCATAACCATCTTAAGGCGACGTCCCAGGATTTTTCTAATAACATGGCAGAAAGCACAATTTTCCCAGGCACACACCATGGCTTAATGAGTATTATATGAGTAAAAAATGTATTACAGAAATATAAATGCAATTTTTTTTATATATCCATCCTGTATATAATGTGCTCAAAAGCTGATTATGTGATTATTAGTGGCAATTATGAGGAAGCAGTCTTTCCATTTTATTTCAGTGTTACATTGCATTCATTGTATTGCAGTAAAGCGATAAACCACCAGAGCCTCCCCGCCAGGAATTCTGTGAGCCCTGAAACCTGAAGAGATTGTATTACACTGCAGAATGTGGACCTAAAAATAACTGTATGAAAAACAAAGCAAATGTAGAAAGTGAATTGTGATGGCCAGTGTATTTTATAATAATGAATTATAGTAAATCATGTCCTTTACCACAGTTCATTATCTTTCCTTACTGCTGAGGACAATTTGATATTAGGCTAATGCACTATTGCTAAGATCACTTTTCCTTTTTCAGTACCTTAACCCTTTTAACTCATGAGAACTAAATTCTACAGCAAAGTCCAGAAAGATCCTGTGTTACTGCTACCTGGCAGCAATGCTGTCCCTGCGAGTGTTTTGGAGATTCGTAATCAAAATTTGTAATTTCAGTTTGGTGGCATAGACTAGAAGCTGACTTTATGAACTTCAAGGCATTACAACTAGGAGATATGTACATCTTTAACACCAGAAACCATGCAGTGACAGGTTAGCTACAATTTGAGAGAATTGGAATATATAAAATGCACTTTCAAAACAATTTTTTCAAGAAGGCACTTACCCCAGGTCTTTTCCATTCAAAGGGGACACGGGGCTTCTGGCTGAAGAAGAGGGATGAGTCAGCGGCAGGAAAATCTCGATCCTCAAACAGCACTCCTTTCCGCAGGCACTCCCTCTTGAGTTCTTCATAGGTTTTGCCATCAGACTGGGTGCTGCGAGCCGTCTTAGGCTTGCTATCTTCATTCTGGACGGGGGACTGGAAAATGTACGGCATTCTCAGCAACTGATACAGACCAAAGGCAAGAGAGCTGCAGCCTGACTGTGTGAAACCACAGGGATCAAGACAAGTTAGTTTATTGTCGTGAGTGAGCTAGGGCCCCTCCCTTTCCACCTGTTACTGGCAGAGTTTTCTGTCTCCTGAAACAGAGAGGGTCATGCCTTGCAGAACAGGTTTGTTTTCCCTCGAGGTGATGTACCTGCACTTTGGAACGTACACAGGAATTTGTCTTTGTGGTTGGCTGTAGTATTGGTCATAACTATCATAAATTACATTTTTTACAATTTACTGGGACCTACTCTAAAACATTTGTAGGATAAATTGTTCTCCACTGATGTGATTCACTGATTGCAAATATGCTATTCAGGTTTGCAAAACAGCATAACAATACATTATAATTTAGTATTCATGTACCTAATTTAATATATATAGCATACTTCCCAACATTTGAAAACTGTTCAGTGGGATGCTCATCCCCCGGGAGGGGGGTATACGCAAAAAAAACACTCTATCATATAATAGACCTAAACCCCTAACTCGGCACCACACGACCATCATGACAGTAAAAACAGACATGATGAAGTGTTCTTACCTTTGTGTAAGTTAGTGATCAACAGATGTGTCAGCTGCACGAAGAACACAGCGTGTGGTTTTCAATACTGTACAGAATACAAGGACAGTTGCAGGGAATTCTTCCCATTTAAAATGGGAGTTGCGGGAGAAAAATAACTCTTGCTTATTTTTTTTATCACAAGTGTTTTTTTCCTCAACTCTGCAGGAGGAGCTGTGAATAATTATTAGCCCACCTGCAGGTGTAAAATACAGAAAAATCATTTTTTCATCAAATCACAATGTTGGGAAGAAATGAGTTACATGTGTTTGACATCACTAAAGTAATTCGCAAACAAGCTAAAATACTATTTAAAGAATAAGTAGCGGGGTTCCAAAAACATCCCCACGTGTTGCTACAACTGTTTAAATAACGGATCTGTAATTTTTCTTTTCATTGTTGACAACCTTTTACACTTATAAAATCTGTTTCAAAATGTCTGCTCTAGTGCACTGATAGTGTAAGGATTATTGTCCACATTGTCAAACAGGTAATACTGCAATAACGATGCATGATGTGGTACGGAACAGAAAAGCCAGAGCACTTGTTATGTTTTATTTTTATTTTTTATCGCTCTTCCTGCAGTGATTTAGAGGACAAATCTCAAACCCCAGTGCACTAGAGCGGCTACTTTGAAAAATGCTTTGAAACAGACTTTAAAGTTATAAATGTAAAAAGTTGGCAGGATGTTAACAATGAAAAGAGAAATTACCGGTACATTATTTAACACGTGGGGATGTATAACGCTGTATTTTTCGGAACCCTGCTACTTACTCTTTAAATACTATTTACTCCTACCAAGAGGGAGTTTAGAATGCGGTCACATGGTGCAGAGCAGGACAATGGCGGCTTAATTGGGGAGCTCTGGGTTATCGTGAACCAATTTATGTTAGAATCTAGAGAACTGAACATAACATATAATAATTGAAGATAACAAGTCAGTTTTCCAACTGTCGGAGGAGCCGCAGATCCCTATGCACTTGCCAAAAAGAAATCACACCGCCATCTCTAGCTTCACCGGAGTGGGAGGTTGACAAAATGATGGAGGCATCGGAGTGGGAAGCGTGTATTGCAGAGGGTTTAACTGAACTCAAGTACATTAATAGTACTTTATCCTGGGCCGGTGCTAGGTTAACTAGCGCACTAGGCAGCGTTGGAGGTGGTGCCCCCTCTGAGTTATAACTAAAGAATTACTGTTGTGTATTGTATGGTTAAACTCCATTAGTTACTGGTAAATCTTGGTGAATAGCTTTAAACTGTAACATATTCATATTGATACAGAATTATTCATATTGATGTAGAATATCAAGTGATGTTAATAATGATTCCGCCGAGGTTGTTGTGTTCTGGATAATTCAAACAGATCTCTACACAGTTAACAGCAGGTACTGAGAGGGCCACGCCTTGCAGAACAGGTTTGTTGTCCCCTGAGGTGATGTACCTGCACCTGGAATGTACACAGGAATTTGCCTCCCTGTAGTATTGGGCAGTTCCATCATAACTATCATAAATTACATTTTTTACAATTTACTGGGACCTACTCTAAAACATTTGTAGGAGAAATTATTCTTCACTGATGTGATTCACTGATTGTCAATATGCTATTTAGGTTTGCAAAACAGCATAACAATACATTATAATTTTGTACTCATGTATCTAATTTAATAAATAATACAACTAGCTATTAATTTCATTTTCCTTGTCAGGGTATGAATACTTTTGAATTAGCATTTTTTGAGTTTTGCAAAAAAAATAGCTGAAATAAATAATTGTAGACATCTATTTCTTGTAACTTTTTTCCTCATCCACAAAAGCAAAACTTTTGCTACAAAAGATTTTTTCTAAAATTCTTTGTTTTCGACAAAATTTCAAGAAATTACACATTTCCACTGGGGCATGTAAACTCTTGACTACAACTGTGTGTGTGTATATATATATATATCAGTAGTATTATTAAGCATTTGTGTAGGTGAACACCTGCAGTGTGCAAGAAGGTCTGCCTCGAACTGC
This sequence comes from Acipenser ruthenus, assembly GCF_902713425.1. NCBI lineage: Eukaryota > Metazoa > Chordata > Actinopteri > Acipenseriformes > Acipenseridae > Acipenser > Acipenser ruthenus. The sequence goes on from NC_081194.1 coordinate 39,376,292, forward strand.
TCGTCCAGTTGAGCTTTGCTCTTTTGTACAGTGATTAAGGTCTGGACTGGCAAGCACCATAAAAGCACACATGAAGAATGCAAATTAAGTGCTGAAGATATCTAGGCATATCAATTATCATTCTTTTTTATTTTGAATTGAAGAATAGGTATTGGAATAAATTCAGGTACCAGCGTTTTCCTTCTTGAGAACAGGGATATTAATTGTAAATCCGAATACATCTCTTAGATGTTTGAGAATAAGGGGCCAATGGCCATATTACAAAAGCATCCTTAGTGACATTCTTATCTTCAGAGATAGAATGTCCTAACTATACATTTAGGAGAGTCAATATTACAGAAAATGCTCTCCTAACTTATTTTCCTATCTTATTTTAAGATAGGAAATAGCATATTACAGATCGTTCCTAACTTGGTTATTTCCTCAGTTTCTTTCCTAACATTTAGGACTCGGGGGAATCTGCCCTATCTGTCGGTTAGAAAAAGAAAATGGTTAGTTTGCAAGATCTGAACAAACCATGCAAAAAACAAAACAAAAAAATGAAGCACATTTAGTATTGTTGTTGTGCTTTAGATTTTAAGTTTTGTATTGCACAAATATTTCTGGGCATTTAGGTCTTACTATATATAGAGCATATTCTATAGTGAACCATAATGATCCGTAGACAAAGACGACCACCAACATGACTATGGGATATCCCTGCCCATTGGGTAGGTATTCTGAGCTCTTTATATCAGAGCTGCCGATAGGCCCCTTCCTGGGATGACACACTCTGTCCCGCCCACTTAAGGGTTTAAACCGTCATCCTGAGGAACCCATTTCTCTTTTTCCTTCTCAAAATGGTACAGTAAGAACCTCTGTGTTTAGCTGAGCGTGTTGATAGAAAAGAGCTTCTCAAGCTGAATCGAGTTGATTGTATTTCCCTTGCATTCATGCTGAAAGCTGGCTCGCCGCTTTACCGGAATCAACGACTCTGAAAAAGACTGAGCCTTTTGCCTTCTGTCTTTCAGCGGTCTCCTCGCTTGCGTGGTAGGCCGCTCTTTCTTATCTGTCTGTCGTGTGTGAGCGTCTGCCTGAGCAGTCACCCTCACGAGTCTATTTCCTTCTTGGGAGAGCACAGTTCCTCCAGGGGGCTAGGCCTTGCTGCATCCCCGCTGTCAAGTGACCTTTCCAGCTGTACTCTCCTCCACGGGGCTAGGCATTGCCACATCCCCGCTGTCAAGTAGACCTCACCAGCTGTATAGGCCCGCCCACCTCGGTGAGTCTGGCCTTGTAAACAAACAGTGTGCTCTCCCCTATCTATCTATTTCTACCGTGGTTTTTTGCTGTCTGCTTTCAACTAACCCACCGCGGCTTCGGCCCTTGTGTCTCCCTGGTCTATGCTACGCGCGGACCAGGTGTGTGACCATGTAGTTAGGGTAGACACCATTGTGTAGCGCCCCCCCTCCCCCCCCTTGGTACTGAAGTATCTAGCTGCGCAAGGTGCTCATTGCACATGGCACACGGTGCCTAGCGCTACAGCGCCAGTGCACGGACACAGCAGCGCACGGTGCGCGAGGTGCTTGGTGCACGTGGTGCAATCGTTGCTTGATCGCACGGTGCTATATATTATAGCTCACGGTGTGCTCAGTGCAAGCAGTGTTCGGTGGATGCAGAACACGAGAATATGATGTCGAGCAAGACCGGGTTCCATGCCTGTACGTCCTGCAGGCCCCCTGTAGTCGCTCCCCATCACCGCAGGCGAGAAGGGTGAAGCAGTCTAAACAGGCCAGGGACATTATGAACCTCAAGGCACAAATAACCCAGGTCCTGGAGCTCCTGTCTCGACAGGCACCTGCGGCTCCTGCCGCAGCCCCAGATCCAACCTTGCCCCAAGTACTGGGCCGGGCACTCCCTCCCCCAGGGGAGATCAGGGTGAATGGGGAGAAGCTCCCCAGCCGGCAGAGGAGGATACGCTCTCGATAGCACCCTCCTGGGACAGATCCTCCTTCTCCTCTAGCATGGAGGTAGGAGGGGAGTTCGAACCCCCTGCCGAGACAGAACCTAGCTTCGAGGTGTCCTCGAAAGCCAGCGCTCCACCACTGTCGGTCTCGACATCGGCGCTGATGGGGCGTGCTGCAACATTTCTGCAAGTCCCCTGGACACCAGCAACAGAGTCACGCCAGTCCGTATTTCGGACACAGGCGATGACGCCTCGCCCTCAAAAGTTCCTGGCCTTCCCGAACTTCATTGAGGTCCGCTCCTCCTGGGACCATCCAGCCTCAGGCCGCAGAGCTTGCCTCCCTGGAAGGCACGGAGCAGGTCCCGCGTGGGGCAGGTCGAACCAGTGGCGACTGTCACCAGGACAGTTCCGGTTCCCACGGTTCTGCTGGGTGACCTAAGGCATTGCATACAGGACACACCAGCAGCGAACAACCAGCCCCTCTCACAATTATTAGCGGGATTTAATATAATAGTGTCCAATACGTAATAGCAATAATGAAACAGAACAACCACAACAACAAAAACGCAACAAGCGCTCTACACTAACTTTTTTAGGCACATGTGCGCCTAAGTTTAAAAAAAAATAAAAAAATAGACACGCACTGAACAATTTAGGGGCACACACACACACACACACACAAAATAATGATAATAATGATACAATTTTTGCTCAAATGTATTGTTGAATATCTACAGATCTTTTTTTTCCTTCCTTTCTTACATAACACTTGTGCAGTTCAATAATTTTGCATCAACAAAATTAAAAAGGGACAACTTTTTTTTTGTTTGTTTTGTTTTGTTTTTAACTGCCTGGTACAGCATGTTCCTGAGAATGTGCTACTTGCTTGTTTATGGTAGCGGGATGATCTGCCTCTCTGCACATTGCATACCGTTTTGAAGCACTGTGTTCAATATATTTTCATGTTTGAACTTCTGGCTTCCTGTTAAAAATGCAGTCTTGCCTGCCATCAGTTCCACTGCATCCTGATAAAATGTGCAAAACATGGATTATTTTAACATTGTCAAACTTAAGCCAGGGGAAATCTTTTAGCCACTGTTTGTTAAACTTGTATTTTACAACTGTGAACACGCTGTAACTAACTCGAAGTTCCCTGTTCGCTTTCATCTTCTGACATACCTGCATTGCTCATTTCTTGTAAAGACGCCGACATATGAATTTGTTATTTTCCTCATCTTGGTTTGACAAACTGTCTGGAAACGAGTAGCCATCGCACTGATAAATCAGTGAAATTGGCAGGGTATGGGATTTGTAGTTTTTAATGTGTGATTAACAGTGGGCAGTGGACACCAATAAACTACATTCCCAGAGTACATTACAATTGAGCTATGAGTTTAGATCTGACTGTGAGATTTTTTTTTGTTTGTTTTATACTTTTCAGCTGAAAAAATAAATGATGTTTATTGTTTATACTCAACCTTTAGGAATTTCTAGTCGCATACGTACACCTAAATTAAAACGTACGTTCGCACAAGCATTTTGTTAGTACGACACAAAAGGCTCTGCCCATCAGCCGAAACAAAAACTGTTGCATGCTTATATGCTAGTGTTTGTTCTGATTTGTCCCGAGATCCACCGAAAATCTTTTGCGATCCACCCGTGGATCGCGATCCATGTACTGGCCACCGCTGCACTAGGTCGTTGTATGCCTACAAGTCTAAGTATTTCCAAGCTTGGTGTCTTGCTAGAAGCCATGACCCAATTTCTTGCCGTATGCCAGTTATCTTACAGTTTCTGCAATAACTGCTTGATGCCGGTACGTCACCTTCCACTTTGGAGGTGTATTTAATGGCTATTTCTGCATGCCATCCCCCATAGATTCTGTATCTCCGGGAGCGCATTTTTTGGTTACCCATTTTCTTAAAGGGCAACGGAGATTACGTCCTCCCAGGAGGACTGTTCTCCCCGAATGGAGCCTTGATATTGTACAGGAGACTCTCACGAAGGCCCAGTTTGAGCCCATATACTCCAGAGAGTTGAAGTACCTGTCTATCAAGACAGCCTTCCTCGTGGCTATCACCTATATTTGGGATGATGGCAGCAAGGTGTCACTCCGTACAAACCCTGCTTTCCTCCCAAAGGTGATCACAGCCTTCCACATGACTCAATCTGTGGAACTGGAGTCTTTCTATCCACCGCCGTTTTCTTTGGAGGAGGATAAGAAATTGAATTTCCTCTGCCCAGTGCGGGCATTGAGATGCTACGTGGATAGGACAAGGGCTCTTCGTCTGCCACAGGATACGGACCCTAGGACAGCCCCTCTCAAAGCAGCGACTGTCTCGTTGGATTGCAAAAGAGGGGGGTGGGGGGGGGGCTGTCTGATATCTGTACTGCGGCTAGCTGGGCTACGTCGCATACTTTCTCCAGGTTCTACCGCCTTAATGTGGTAGATCTTTCCTTGCTTTCAATAGGCACAAGGGTCCTGGAGGTTGCATGCTCACACCGCTAACCTTTGGTTTACCCTCAGTTGTGCGGTTATGAAGTATCCCTCTGTGACGGGGTACACCCCGCCCCTGTATTATTATAATTATTATTATTATTATTATTGTATTTGTGTGCAGGCAGATGAAGCCGAAGCCGTCGGTCTTATTTACTTTTTGAGACCGGCGGAAAACCGGTCTTATAATGTGTAGTCAGTGGGGATGGGGTTAAAACCCCTTCCCTAGTACCCTCGTGGGAATGTGGCTGGAGCCTTAAGGTAATTATTGTATCAAATTAGGTAATTAAGGCTCCAGCCACAGACTATAAAAAGACGCACTCCAGGCTTATTAGGGAGAGTGTCGGAGGAGAGATGTAAGTCTGTGGGAGAACGAGAACGAGAGTTAACAATTGCTAGATGTGCTGGCTAAAAACCAGTACGATACTTGTTAGTTTCTGTTTGTTTGGCCAACGTGCCTTTTTTGTTTTGTGGTGTTTGTTTTGTTTAAATCTTTTATTTTGTTTATTATTTAATAAACGCGCTGAACACTGTAGCGTTTCAGTTTGCCCCGCTACTTCCTGAGTCTGTGTTTCTGGTCTGACGTCACCACTGCAAGCCACCTGTTCACACCCTCATATGTTGTTCCTTCTCCCTTGTGACGACTCTGGTATACTATCCCATAGTCATGTTGGTGGTCGTCTTCGAATTGAAAGGGAACGTTAGGTTACCCACTGTAACCCTGGTTTCTTGAAAGAGAAGAAGACCACCAACCACAAGGTCGCATTGGTCGCCCTCATGGGTTCAATGGAAAAAGAGAAATGGCTTCCTCAGGATGACGGTTTTAACCCCTCGGTGGGCAGGACCAAGTGCGTCATCCCAGGAAGGGGCCTATAGACAGCTCTGATATAAAGAGCTCAAAATACCTACCAAATGGGCAGGGATGTCCCATAGTCATGTTGGTGGTCGTCTTCTCTTTCAGGGAACCAGGGTTACAGTAGGTAACCTAACGTTATGGAGTTTGATGCGCTCACAAGATTCTTTATGATTATTGATATTTGAAACTTTACTGAGTAATAAGATATGAGCAGCAGTGTGGAGTAGTGGTTAGGGCTCTGGACTCTTGACGGGGAGGGTTGTGGGTTCAATCCCAGATGGGAGACACTGCTGCTGTACCCTTGAGCAAGGTACTTTACCTATAAATGGGTAATTGTATGTAAAAAAATAATGTGTAAAAAAATTTTAATTGTATGTAAAAACAATGTGTTATCTTGTAACAATTGTAAGTCGCCCTGGATAAGGGCGTCTGCTAAGAAATAAATAATAATAATATGAAGTATTCTGTGTTGATTCTGTCGTGCTATTGTATTACACAGCGAGATGCTCCATTGAACTATAACCAGCGGCTCATATATGTAATGTAACTCGAAAAATACAAGTTTGGGCTATTGGAGATGTACAAAATTATATTACTGTACACACTTTCTTTCACACCAGAGGCACGAACATATCACAGTGCCGGTGTCACAGGAAATAAGTTAGCATTTGCCTTTTTGAGCCTTTCTATTTGCATGCGCAAATCTTAGAACTTATAAGGCAAGGTTAAGCTGTCGCCATTTTCTGTCTAGTAATGTTTCTAGTAAATTGTTGCCAGCATCTACATTATATGTGGTAAAAATCAAAAACACTTTGCTGTAATATTAATAACATGTTTTTCATATTATTGTAGCGTTTCACAGGCAACCAGAAAATAGGAGAGACAGACACGCTTGTTTCTCACTGTAGCTTCTTTATTCAGCACTCAGCCACACACACAGCTCCCTGTCAGCTACTCCGGAGCCATGGCAACCACAATAAAACAACAGCAGGGCGCTGCAGTGCCTTTTATAACCCCAGCCCCGCGCTACTTTATTCAACCTTACACATCGCATTGGTCCTCAGCCACACACTTCGGGCCATTGGGGACACACTGAACATGTGAACAGACAGTGACTCACAGAGAGGACCAATCATGGGGGAGACACAGACCATGCACTACACGACTGATACAGAGGGAAGGGCCAATCACAGGGGAGACACAGAACATGCCCCCGTGCGCAGGCTAGGGTCACACAGTAACAGAGAGAGTTAAACAACGGCGGGAAATACAGAGGGGGAAGGGAACACAATCAACTCAATCTTAAATCTCTTAACTAGATTTAACATTTAGCTAAAAATTTAACTGGCCAGCTAAATCTCTAAAAAGATTTAATATTTAGCTAAATATTTAACAGAATCTTAAATCTCTTAACAAGATTTAACATTTAGCTAAATATTTAACTGACCAGCTAAATCTGGAGACTGTATGCAAATGAGCTCCACCCACTTTGTGCTTTTACATGATTTGATTGGTTCTTGTAATGCTAAAATTTGCATATTTCAAGATTAGCATTAAAGAAGCAATCAAACCGCGTGAAAGCACAAAGCGTCCTTCGAGTTTTGCAAGGGCAGTTGCAGGGAATTTTTCCCCTCAATTCTGCCTTCAGAAAAAAGTTGTAATCATTATAATTTCAATCATTACCTCACGAAAACAATAATTATTCAGCTTTAGATATATTATTATTGGACTTCTGTTTCCACTTGTTATGGAGTTTTTTCATTTATCACATAAGAAAAACTTGCTTTACTTGGTTTCATACTCGTTTTTTTCTTTGTCTGTTTTGTTTTAACTTACTGATCACACTCGTCACACATAATGTCCAAACAGAAAAATAAGAAAGCTCCACCGACCGAACACAACATTTTGAGTGTTGAGTGGCCTGTCCACACTTCTGGTGAAAGCACGGTGCCTTCAGGCTCGGAGGCAAGAAATCTTACTTTTCAGTTGCTGCGAACTGAACTGGTAGTTTCTCGCACTATGCGTTTTCAAGAAATTAAAACAGAAATGGCAGATTTCCGTCAAGAGATAAAAGCGGAATTACTACAACTTCGTCAAGAATCCAAAACTGACATTTTATCCCTCCAGCAAAAAATGCAAACCGAAATTGCACCATTGTGGTCCGGTCTCTCTGACTCGGCTAAAGGCTTTGCAGAATGGAACATTCGATAAACAACCTTGATATTCAATGGCAAAAACTTCGTTAAAGTGACGTTAAGGTTTGTTTGCAAATGTCCGAAAGGTTAGGAAATTGCATGTTAAGGTAGCCACTCAACCTTAACTCTGCACCCTTATGTGTATGTTTCCCGTCCCACTTGTCCTCACATATGACATCATCAATGACATCGCTAAGCACATGACAAATTCTCCCCGAAGACTGGCCATACGGAAGTCATTGTGATTGGTAACATGTTCAGTAACCGCATTCCCACGATCTTTGCTGTCAAACTCATTATTTCACCAGTGTTCTAAATAAAACCAATTAACTCAGAATACAGTAGAGCTAATTAATTAGTTGGGACCTTCCACAAGCCATATTTCTCCATACTCTAATATTGGAATCCACAACATTGGCTTTCTTGTATGAACTACACTATTTCACATGGCAAAAGGAGTCACTGCATTTTCTAAAGTATTAGTATTCATTTTATTTTTGCACTGTTACCCATTCTTCTTTCAAACTTTACAGTTTAGTAAGAATTCTTGCTAACAATCTTATGGCTGGAAGCCAATTATGACATTGAAATGTTTAGGTACAATTGCAGATTCTGCAGTTCAATGAAGTACATAAAGCAGAAGTGGATTGTAATGCGTGGATTTTATGCTTCCAAGAAACATAAAACACTGCTTTGTGTACCACAGTATACATGGAGCAGCAGTATACCATACAGTACTACAGAAGATTCCTTTACTATTTCACTGGCGCCTTCTGAGTGACATTTAATTTAATTTAATGGAGAGTGTTATCTTACATGTAAGGTTTCACATATTGCATGTCCCATCCATTTTCAGGTACTTCCAAACATCTAATACTCATCACTACATACCTCAACATGAATTACACATTTCTGAGTACATGGAAATCTGTTGTTGCTTAAAGCACATTTCCACAGCAAAATGCATTTACTGAACATGTTGCCAATCACAATCTTCGGGGAGAATTTGTCATGTGCTTAGTGATGTCATTGTCCATGTCATTGATGATGTCATATGTGATGTCAAGTGTGACAGGAAACATACACATAAGGGTGCAGAGTTAAGGTTGCGTGGCTACCTTAACTTGCAATTTCCTAACCTTTTGGATATTTGCAAACAAACCTTAATGTCACTTTAACAAAGTTTTTGACATTGAATTTTCATAGTTTTGTAGAAGGTATCTTGGAAAATCAAACAACCAACAACAAGTATGTAAAGATTTTTTTTAAAAGCCAGGTTTATTGAGGCAAAATCAAATGTTGTTAATCCCTGTTCCATCCTACCATTAAGTCGGCCCTCCCTTGTGAAGGCGTACCACCAACCTTACTTAGCGCCCTTCCGATCAGCTCAGATTCATTTGCTCCCGTTCACAGCAAGGTATGAGAATTGCATTTTGCAGTGAAATACATTTTTAACTCATGTTATCTTTTGTTATAAGAATGGTTGCAAACACACTGCTTCTGTAAACCATCTCTTCAGTTAAAGAAACAATATCTGAGTACACTAAAGTTCTCACGTGTTGAGATAAAGAGACAGCTTCACAAGTTCTGATTAAGGAAACATCTGCATATTATAATTAGAAAATTAAACAAATATTTCCTTCAAATAAGATCGCTAGAGGTTGAGAAAGTATGTTTCATACAGTATAATTAAAAGGCTATTTCATTCAGGTAGTAATTTAAAAGGAGAGAAAAAACATTTTGCTCACCTTTAATTCTAATATATGGTACATCAGTGGATTTCCAGTGTGTATTGATTTATACCATTTTGGTATGTGAAACCCTAGAAATTCGTCTTCTTCTTATTTGTTTATTTAGCATACACCTTTATCCAAGGTGACTTACAGAGACTCGGGTGTGTGTAAAATATGCATCAGCTGCACAGTCACTTACAACAATGTCTCACCTAAAAGACGGAGCACAAGGAGGTTAAGTGACTTGTTCAGGGTCACACACAGCGAGTCAGTGGCTGAGCTGGGATTTAAACTGGGGACCTCCTGGTTAGAATCCCTTTTCTTTAACCACTGGACCACACAGCCTCCTAGAAATGTTATCACTGTTGGTATAATAACAAAAAATACAATTTCAATTTAATCTAAAACAAAAGGTTACATTTACAAGGCTTGGACTCTCTAAGATGTCAACAGTGAAACAAAGACATGGTTTAGCTGTGCTAGCCCCTTCAATATAACTTGTATCGGTGCTTGAATAGCTGACACAAACTTCTTTCTTTCCGCAGCATTTTATATCTACCTGATTAATACAATAGGAGACAACCTACCCTATCACACTCTACTCAGGCAGGCTTGGTGTAGTAATTGTGATACAGCGCCCCTCATGGTCACGGTGGCAGGACACTTCATCACTATTTCTGTGGATTGATGCTGGTAAAAACACAAGGATGCATTTCAGCACCATTAGCACACTTTTATTTGGCAAATGAAAACAATGAGTGTCTGGTCCTTCAAGAGTACTAAAAATTGTTTTGTTAAAACCAACAAAAAGCATATCTCCTCTGGGAGCTCTAAACTCAAGGCTTCTTTTGTCTACACAACCTATGATTAAAATGAGGAAGACTTCCCCCGGAGCCTGCCCCTGCCCCGGTGCCTGCCCCTGCCCCGGTGCCTGCCCCTGCCCCTGCCCCTGCCCCGGCGCCTGCCCCTGCCCGGCCCCTGCCCCTGCCCCTGCCCCTGCCCCGGTGCCTGCCTCTGCCCCTGCCCCTGCCCCGGTGCCTGCCCCTGCCCCAGTGCCTGCCCCTGCCCCTGCTCCTGCCCCTGCCCGTGCCCCTGCCCCGGTGCCTGCCCCTGCCCCGGCGCCTGCCCCTGCCCGTGCCCCTGCCCCGGTGCCTGCCCCTGCCCCTGCCCGTGCCCCTGCCCCGGTGCCTGCCCCTGCCCCGGCCCCTGCCCCGGTACCTGCCCCTGCCCGTGCCCCTGCCCCTGCCCCGGTGCCTGCCCCTGCCCGTGCCCCTGCCATAGTCTAAGGTGTTCTATATATAAAATCTATATATTCCAAATTCAAGTATAAAAACAAGCAAAGAATACAAATATTTTCAACACAGGAAAAGAGGGACCAATGGAAACGCTGCTAATGTTAATAAAGAGTAAGGAAATTGATTTCAAACACTGATTTATGAAACTATTTTAAATGTCATTAATACCTGGTAAATTAATAAATCATAAATGCATCAAATCTGTTTTTCTGAGTTAATTATCTAGCTAATACCTGGTTTCTTATCACTGCAAAAACAGCTTTTCACTAAATTAAAACAATGCTTAGAATAACTGGGTGGAGTAGTTTTGTTAGTTCTTTCTTTAACTTGTAATTTGAAAGTTCCTTACAAATTACAGGTCTGCTTTAGTCATCTGATACAGTATATAGCCACCTACACCCACCCAATACACCTTTAGGGTGTGTCAGTTAATTCAAATGAGCAGTCCTGTGCTGACATGATATGATTCTACTTGGCCACATCAGTGTTGCTTGTCTTTACATGTTTACATGTATTCTTATGAGTTGTTTTCCATGATGTGTGATTGCAGTTCTCTTCCAAGCTCATGAATAAATGTTTTTAATAAAAGGAATGGCACCCCATCTAGTGTGGTTTGTAGGGATACAGTAAAGTAAAATTGATATGTGAAGAGTTGTAAAGTGGAGAACTAAAATTAAGTTTGTATTGTTAAAAGTTTCTGAATTATGGAGGGAGGTCAAAAAATTATAGAGAAAGAAACATTGAATACCGTAGTGTACCAAATCTGAAGACACTGTCACATGACGTCTCTATGGTAGCCATACTGGGTCCAATGGCAATACCACAACACATTTAGCATGCAGAGTTTACTCTGCAAAAAGTAAATCAAAATCTTCAAATGCTGGCAGAGAGCAATAACTAATACAAATGATACGGTTTCTTCAGGGTTAGGAAATATGTGTTTATATTCTACTATATGCCACGGTCTCTGAAATTGTAGGTTTTGACAGTGCGATGACACTTACTGCCACAAAAGGGTTAATTTTGTATTGAACAGTTGAGAAAAACAGAATTGAGTGAAGCTTTTGGTATTTATATTAGGATTGATGGAGAAGCTATATTATTATTTACAATTAAAAGGGGGATTTCTTAAAAAACAGATTCATGTGTTATTTTTAGTGTAGTGTTATGGTTTCAACTTTCTCATAACGATTTTCATCTGCAAAAGACTGATATGTGAACAACAAGATTCACAACTCTATAAGGACAGTGCTGTAGACCAATCGATGAGGGTCTTGGGCAGCAAAGACATGACCCATATACCATAAATACAATATACAGTGCCTATAGAAACTTACGATTGTAAGTCGCCCTGGATAAGGGCGTCTGCTAAGAAATAAATAATAATAATAATAATAATAATAATAATAATAATAATAATAATAATAATAATAATAATAATAATAATAAAGAAAGTCTACACCCCTTTCAAAATGTTCACCTTTTGTTGCCTTATAGACTGGAATTAAAATGCATTAAAATAGTTTTTTTTCATTTATCTACACATCCTACCCCACAACTTCCAAGTGAAAAAAATATTCTAGAAATTTGTAGAAAATTAATTAAAAATAAAAACTGAAATAGCTTGGTTGGATAAGTGTCAACCCCCTTGTAATAGTAATCCTAAATTAGCTCAGGTGTAACCAATCACCTTCAAAATCACACACCAAGTTAAGTGGCCTCCACCTGTGTTAAATTGTAGTGATTCACATGATTTCAGGATAAATTCAGCAGTTCCTGTAGGTTCCCTCTGCTGGGTAGCGCATTTCAAAGCAAAGACTCAACCATGAGCATCAAGGCACTTTCAAAAGAACAAAGTTGTTGAAAGGCACAGATCAAGGGATGGGAATAATAAAAACATCAAAGGTCTTGAATATCCCTTGGAGAACGGTCAAGATGATTATTAAGAAGTGGAAGGTGTATGGCACCACCAAGACCCTGCCTAGATCAGGCCGTCCCTCCAAACTGGTTGACCGAGCAAGAAGGAGACTGATCAGAGAGGCTACCAAGAGGCCAATGGCTTTTATGGCCAAGACTGGTCAAAGTGTGCATGTGACAACAATATCCCAAGCACTCCACAAATCTGGCCTGTATGGTAGGGTGGCAATAAGGAAGCCATTACTCAAGAAAGCCCACCTTGAATCCCGTTTGAAGTATGCAAAAAAACACTCAGGAGATTCTGTAGCCATGTGGCAAAAATGTTTGTAGTCTGACAAAACAAAAATTGAACTTTTTGGCCTAAATGCAAAGCGTTATGTTTGGCATAACCCCAACACAGTGCATCATCCAAAGAACACCATCCCTACTGTGAATGGAGGTGGCAGCATTATGTTATGGGGATGTTTCTCATCGGCAGGGACTGGGGCACTTGTCAGGATAGAAGGGAAAATGAATGGAGCAAAGTACAGAGAAGTCCTTGAGGAAAACCTGCTGCCCTCTGCAAGAAAGCTGAAACTGGGCCGGAAGTTCACCTTTCGGCATGACAACGACCCAAAGCACACAGCCAAAGCTACACTGGAGTGGCTAAGGAACAAAAAGGTAAATGTCATGTTGTCTTGTTGAGCAATCAGTACTCCAGGTTTATTAATTGATTAGAAACAGAATGTTTAAGGTTTGTCAGTCGAAATACACTCTACATAGTTTGTTGTATTTTTAGTTATTTGTAGTCTTATTTATAGTTGCAAGGGCCAATTGGTGAGGCACAGACAGATAGGATAAATGCATTGACTGTGTTGGACCAGTGTTTTACTCATAAAACCGTGCAGTCTTTCATTGGATGAATTGATTTTATGACTGCCACCTTAGTCAGATGATAATAATACAGAAGTTTTTATAGTGGTCCGCCGTCAATATTTATTACTTAATTGCACAAGGTAAAGAAAGAAAAAATGACCATTGCCTGATTTTTTCTTCTTTGTTTTGGTTTCTCAATTAAAATGGAGAAATGTATTAATTGTTAAATCAGTAATTAGCTATGAACAGCAAAACTGGCACAGTTGGAAGGATAATTTAGCAAAAAATCATTACGTTAAACAAAATATACAAATAACACATGTTTGGATTGTACCGTAATTATGAGACACTAATGACTCAGTAGGGATCTGTTGGGTAAACGGCGCTGTTGGGTGGAGTTGAACAGAGAAACAGTGGAACGTTCAAAGGACTGGCTCAGCGAGAATGGAAATACCCAAACAGCAATGATCAGTGAGTAAGCAAGACACGCAAAGAACATGTATTACTAGACGGGTTGATAGCAGTCATTGTGAAACACTATATGAAAAAAATACTCCTCTCATTGTCTATTTCTAGACCCGCTCCTGACTGCTACAGGCGAGGCAGCAGCTAACAGCTCTCCCACCAGCTCTACCAGCACACTAACCCCAGTCAGTGTGAGAAAAAGCAGGGTCCGGAGCAAAAGAGAGAAGGCAAGAGAAGACGATCTGCACCGCAGGTTGATTGAAAAAGAAATAATGAAAGTAGAGGCAGAAACTGAAAAACTTCTTGTAGAAAAAGACAAATTGGAGCTAGAAAAACAGCAACTAGGTCTAGAAATCGATATTCTCAAATACAGGATGAAGCTTGATGGTATCTCTAGTTCCACACAGGTGGTTGAACATTATTAGCTATGTACGGACGGAGAACAGTCTTTTCTTCTGCTGTAATACATGTAAATACTGTACAATAGTTAATTTTAAATAAATGGTTAATGTTTGAATGGCAATCGTTACGTTTTTTTTGTTTTGTTGTGTTTTTAAGCTCCACAATGTTTTGTTTGTCTGTTCCTGCATAATAAAAATAAATGTCAATCAGTTATAACAATAGAAGTTTATTTGCTTTTAATATCATAATAGTTTAATAAGTTATGTCAGCTGTCATATATTGCTATCTAGAATGATTATTAATTGTCAGGTAGTTAATTATTGATTTATTTAATGGTTAATGTAATAAAAAAAATATTTAAATGTTTGCAATTGTGTCAAAAATGTTCTAAACGTATTAACTTTAAAAATGTCAATTGTATTTAAAAACAATAAAATTACGAGGAATGTGTAAACACAAACACGTTACCTATATTCCCATATATAAAGTGGATCTATTACTAAGTGTGGATTATTTCTAGCCTATGTTTACTTTGTCCATGCATAACTAAGAAAGCTCAATACATGAATATCAATTTTGGAAAAAATAGTTAATGATGCGACTGCGGACCAATCGCCCATTCAGATCATCCCGGACTTCAGCTGGGAATTGTGGATTCTACTTCTACTTGTTTAGCCTCCTCCTCATCTTTGCGTGACAGTGGGATCCCACTTTGAATGTACATATTGTGCATCACAATCACTGCGGCTGTTACTGGGCACGCTCTCTGGGTGCATTCTCATTTCTCCATGAAGGCAGTGAAATCGCCGCTTCAGCACACCATTACAATGTTCAATAACACATCATTGCTAACACAGGAGTCATCAACCATTCTTTCAGTGGATAGCCACTGTCGCCAAGAAGGATGCAATCTAATATTCCAGCATCAAAGTCCTGGTAAATGGCACTTCCTCGCAGAATACGAGCATGTGGAACCCGGCCATCGCACAACACAATTAATAATTCTCATTTCTGAATCACAGACCAACTGGATGTTTAAAGAATGATAACCCTTCTGATTTACGTATAGGCATTCATGATCGGCTGGGGCTTGAATGTGGACGTGGGTGCCATCGATACAACCCACAATTCCAGGAATCCCTGACTTCTCCCTGAATTTTTGCTTCATATGAGCAATTTGTATTTGATTAGTAGGGACGCAGACATACCTGGACATGCGTCGCTGCAGTACCAGTGAGACACGCTGAATGCACAACAAGCGTTGATTTGTGCACATTTATCATGTCCCCTACAGTGTTTTGAAAAGCCCCATTACCTGGCATAAAACCTCAAGGCAATGAGCGTCTGTAAGGCCGGTGAGACTGCACCGTTTCTGTTGGACATGTATTGCAAATCGTCGGAAAGTTCAATTAACTGAAATAGTTCTCGACGATGAAAACAAAATCTTTCGAACAGTTCTTTGTGATTGAAAATATCCAAGGGATTACTCCTGTGCCTCAACACCCGTTCATACCTCATTGCCTGCTGGTACTGGTTTCAGAGTCTATAGACAAGATGTGTCATTCCGTTACTTTCCAGTTATGGTGGAGAAATTTATCTCTAAACTGACATGCCCATGGAGATACACTTAAGACTAATTTTTTACGCCTACCCTTTATAAGGTGTAGGATTTAAGCCCAGGTGTAACTCAAAGACACACTTACGTCCTGGTGGTGCAACAAGTGTATATTTTACGTCTGGCTTATTTCTTGTTTTAAGTCAGACGTAAATACAGTTGGTGCTCTGGGATTTCGTTCGAAAACTCAGAGGAGATGAATTTCAAAGCGCTCAGAAGACACTCTGGCCGCTCCAGCTTCAGAGCTGGATTCTCAGAGCATTCACTTTCAAAATGGTGGACTTAACGGATCGCTGTGGTGGATGCGGGTATGAAGATACCATGGATATGATTGTAAAACATGCACAACAGGTAAAAAAATGTGGAAAGTATTTAAGTATGATTAATCAATAAATACTTCGGGTCTGGGTGGAAGATGGATTCAAATAATAGTGGCCGTAGTGTGTGTACACCACCAATTCATGTCCAATCCATTTAAACCACCACCAACCTTTCCTACGCTGTTTATAGATTACATGCATTATTAAAGACTTTAGTATGTAACATCGAGCAGTAAAGTTTGTAGCAGGAAAGAAGACGCAACAGGTTTTCAGGGCTAAAGGCAATGACAATTGCAGTCACTTTAATTTAGCTATTTTGATCATTATTAGGCCATATGTATTAAAGATAGAAAGTATAGAGCTAAATGTATATAACCATGTAGCTACAAGTATATATCTTGTTTTAAGATTCTATAGGATCAATACAACAGGCAGATTATGTAGACACAGGACTTGAGGGCAGTAGCAGAATGAAGTCTTTTTGCTGGAGTCAGGAAGCCATGCTTTTGCTCATTTCTTTATTTGAATTGCTTCGCCACCACTTATTTTCTTCAACAATGAGAAAAAAACAGCTTGGGAAAATTTATTGGCAGAAATGGTTAAAAAGGGCACACAGTTACTGGGATTCAATGCGACACAAAATGGAAGGGAATGTTAAAGGTGTATGTGACAAGGTTGGCAGAGTGGTGACGTCGGGCCAGATGCAGGAAGAAAAACATTAGGTTACTTACCGTAACCCTGGTTCCCTGAAAGAGAAGACGACCACCACTACATTAGGTATGGGATATGCCTGACCTTGAGGTAGGTATTGCTGAGCTTATACCAGAGCTGCCGAAGGCCCCTTCCTGGGATGATGCACTCGGTTCTGCCCACCAAGGTGATAAAACCGTCACTCACAGGAACATCTCCCTCTTTTTCCATCGAACCCGTGAGGGCGAACGGAGCAACCTCGCGCGTGGTGGTCATCGTCTTCTCTTTCAGGGAACCAGGGTAAGTAACCTAACGTTCCCTTTCAATTCGAAGACGACCACCACTACATTAGGTATGGGATAATGTATACCAAAGCCGTCGCGAGGGAGAAGGAATGGCAGCATATGAGGGATGCACAAGCACTGCCTAACCCAGAGGTTAGCGGTGTGAACTTACACACTCAAGGACCCTTGTGCCTACAGAAGGCAAAGCAGGGTCTACCACATTAATATGGTAGAACCTGGAGAAAGTATCCTGTGTAGCCCAGCTAGCCACAGTACAAATGTCAGACATCGAGGCACCTTTGAAAGGGGCCCAAGATGTAGCCAACCCTCTAGTTGAGTGCGCGTCTACCCTACCAGGTGGGGGCAAGCCAGCACCATTGTACACAGTCGAGACTGTGTTCACAATCCAGTGTGACAGACGCTGCTTAGAGAGGGGCTGTTCTAGGGTCCGTGTTCCGTGACAGATGAAGAGCTGGTCAGATTGACGCAGAGCTCTTGTCCTAAGCACGTAGCATCTCAATGCCCACACTGGGCAGAGGAAATTCAATCTCTCATCCTCCGTTGAAGCAAACGGAGCTGGATGAAAAGACTCCAGTTCCAGACTGGTTAATGTGGAAAGCTGTAATCACCTTGGGGAGGAAAGCGGGGTTGGTGCTCAGCGACACCCTGCTGCCATCCTCCCAGATACGCATGCAGGAGCTGTGCACAGACAACACCTACAGCTCACTGATCCGCTTAGCGGAGGTGATAGCTAAAAGGAAGGCTGTCTTCATAGACAGGTACTTCAGCTTTATGGAGTGTAAAGGCTCAAACGGGGCGACTCTAGTGAGAGCCTCTAGTACAATATTAAGGCTCCATTCGGGGAGAACAGTCCTCCTAGGAGGGCATAATCGCCGTGCGCCTTTAAGGAAACGGGTAGCCAAAAAATGCGCACCCGGAGACATAGAATCTACTGGAGCATGGCAAGCAGATATAGCCGCTAAATACACCTTCAAGGTGGAAGGTGATCCCAGCATCAAGCAGTTCTTGCAGTAACAGCAAAATGACTTGCATAGGGCAAGTAATGGGGTCATGGTTTCTAGCCAGACACCAAACTTGAAAAAACCTCCAGGTATATAAAGACCTAGTGGAGTCCGTCCTAGCGTTCTGCATCGTACTCACAACCGAGTCCAATAGCCCTAGGGCTAGCCAGCGGTCCCTTTCAGAGGCCAGACCCATAACTGGAACCTGCCTGGTTCCAGGTGCCAAAGAGAGTCTGACTGAGGAGATCCAAACGAAGTGGTATCTCCCAGGGCTGGCTGTGAAAAGCTGGCACATGGTCAAAAAACATATTCTCCTGGGCCACTTGGGAGCCACTAGGAGAACTGATGCTTTCTCTAACCGGACTTTCTACAGAAAAGCCAGGAGCAATGGTATAGGTGGGAAAGCGTACAAAAATGCTTTGGGACATTCGTGCGCTAGGGCGTCTACGCTGAGTGGACCGCCTAAGCGGTGGAGGGAATACCATAGGGGGCAATGAGTCGTCTCTGCCGAAGCGAAGAGATTGACTTGCACCTTCCCGAACCGTTCCCAAATGAGCTCCACCGTCTGAGGGTGGAGTAGCCACTCTGGTGGATGTGGGCTGCTCCTGGAGAGGAGGTCCCAATTCACCACTCCCATGATGTGCGTTGCCCGCAGGGACAGCAGGTTCCTCTGAGCCCATATCAATAGTTTGAAAGCTATATGATGCAACCTCGGGGACCGTAAGCCTCCCTGGTGGTTGACATACGCTACCACTGTTGTGCTGTCCATCCGGATCAACACATGTGTGCCACCACTTGCAACTCCAGCATGTTCACGTGCAGGGATGCCCAGCGGTCCGAACAGGATCCGTGGACTCCCCTGCCTTCCCAGACCGCTCCCCAACCCAGGTTGGAAGCGTCTGTCGTCACCACCTGGCGGTACAGTACTACTCCCATTTGTGCACCTTTACGCAGGTGAGAGGGTACCCTCCACCAGCGTAGGGCTGCTGATCACGCATAATACACAGTCAGCCAACGGTGCCTGTCGCATTTGGCATTGAAGTGAAACGCATTGAGCCACGCTCGTAGCGGGTGCATGAGAAGCAGACCCAGCTGAATGGCTGCTGTAGCTGTGGCCATCAGACCCAATAGTTTCTGGCACAACCTGAGGGTGACCTGCGTTCCCTGTCGAAACAGGGAGAGGCAACCCCGAATAGCTGTTACTCTGTAGTCCGACAGGTATGCGCGCATCGTAGTAGAGTCCAGCCGGAGCCCCAGGTACGTGGTGCACTGCATTGGTGTAGCCGACTCTTTGCATCGTTTATGGTGAGGCCCAGCCTGACCAGATACTCCGTCACAACTGCCGTGTGGGCCAGTGCTCCCTCTCGTGACTGGGAACAGATCAACCAGTCATCGAGATAGTTTAGTACTATGATCCCCTGCAGCCGCAGGGGTGCCAGGATAGCGTCCACACACTTTGAAAATGTACACGGAGCTAGGAAAGGGACGAACGGCAGCACAGCAAACTCGTACGTGCTTCCTAGAAAGGAAAAGTATAGATACTTTCTGTGCTCTGGACAAATGTGAATATGAAAGTATGCGTCACGGTGGTGAACCAGTCGCCCAGCCGGACGGACTGGAGGATGTGACGTTCAGAAGCCTCAGGTCTAAGATAGGGCAAAAGCCGTGGTCTTTTCTGTGTACCAGAAAGTACCTCAAGTAGTACCCCTCTCCGTCGCAGATGGGGTCTACAAGACGAATGGCTCGCTTGCACAGCAAGGCAGCCACTTCTTTCTGAAGTACCGAGGCTTGTAGAGGGTCTATCACGAATGTGATTGTGACACCTAAGCGAAACTGAAGTGCATAGTCGGTTTGCACGGTGGCGAGCACCCAGGAATCTGAAGTGCAAGCGCGCCAGTACTGCAGCTGTTGTGCCGAAAAGGGGGTCTGAGGCCGCCAGCCCTCAGGGGCCCTGCTGGGGCTGCTGAGGCTAAGGCTGGGCTGGGCAGTTTGGGGTGAATCCACATCAGGGACTCTGAGGGCTTGCCCTTGGAGGCTGGAGATCTGCAGCAGTGTACCGGACAGGAGACGGAGCTCCGAGGCCACAGGCTCAGGGAGCGGGGCCTCGCGCAGTACACCATCCAAATACGCGGTCAGCACACTCGCTGTATTAGCTAAACGAGTTGCCTGCGCTTCTGCTGTGTACACTCGTTTTAAATGCGTCTCCGTCATCCTGCACTGAGGGTTCGGGCACGCCAGGTCTCTAGCAAGACCACCCACCGCCAGGGCCTTAACAAGGGCCGCGATGATGGAGTCTACCGGGGGGAACCTCGCCAGGCCGAGCTTATCCACGCCCTCCAAGGAGGCGAGCGGTGTGGCCTGCTTAAACACATTAGGACCTGAAGCTGGGCGATCCCAGGAGGAGTGCACTTCCTCCATGAAGTCTGGGAAAGCCGGGAATCTCTGATGGCAAGAAGCCAGCGTCTGTGTCCGGAAAACAGACCGGCGTGGTTCTGCCGCTGGTGTCCAGGGAACCTGCAGGAAAGCTGCAACACGTTCCAAGAGTGCCGAGACCGAGCTGGACAATGGGGTGGTACTGGCTTCTGAAACACTCTCAGAGCCAGGCTTTTCCTCCGCAAGGGTCTCACCCACTTGCATATCGGAGGAGAAAGAACCTCCGTCACCCGAGGCCGCTATGGATAGCGTATCCTCTTGCTCCCAGAAAACCTGCACCATCCTTAAAAGCGTCTCTGTTTTTTTTTAACTCAGTCCCCTTCTGGGCACTCAATCAACTTCTCTGAGAGCTGGCAAATGGCTTGAATGACACGTTGAAAACAGACTTTAACTGTTGATTTTGACACATCAAACCGATTGGCAATTGACCTGTACAATTAAACATGAATTTGTCAATTATGTAATACATTTAAAACTGTAACACGATAGTCTTAACTGGGTTAAATTCTCATGTAACTAAATTCATATTTTAGAATGTCCATAGGTAAAAATAAATAAAAACAGATTGGGCTGTATTTTCCCCTGTGGGCGAACTGCCCACTCTATAGGAAATGAATTAGATGGGCAGTTTGCCCACAGTTTGCACACAGGGAAAATCAGGCCCATTGAGTATTATTATTAACATTGGGCATTGCACTTTACAAAATAATACAGTTACAAAAACACCTGTAGGTGCAATTTCAACATTTCATGGTAAAGCAATCAGGGGTGTAGTGCTGCGGGGTCAGCAGGAAGCGCTGATCCCTCACTTCTGTTATTTGTAATGTTACGTTACATTACCTGAATGACTCTGGATTTCCTAACCACACAACTATCATTAGTTGTTTTTCAGCAGGAACTGAAGGTCGACCAACTAGATGGTTTGTGATCTCTTTTGATATATAATTACATAATTCATTGAAACTGGATTGTGACATTCTGAAATGCATTCTGAAGTCACTGTCAGTATACAGAGGTACAACGGTTTCCACATATCCAGGAATTCTGGTGTGCCTCTCCAAGTTTTTTTGAGCAAACATTTCAAGAATAGCCTGTTCAACCTCTGGGTTGTAATCATCAACCTGAACACAAACAAACACATGTGTATGACTAAATAAGTCATACTCTTACTTCTATAATTACTACTACGACTACTACTAATTGAGTTATTGGATTGTATTAATATGTGTGTAACATCATTAGCGATTGTTTCACTGTAGTTAAAGTTATTTGTTGGTTTTGGACAACAAGATGCAGATAATAACTGCTATACACAGTCCTTTAATGTTTGTCTTTAAATAATGTTCTAATGCAGATCTATGTGTAATGTGGACAGAAAGACAAACTAACATGTTTGTTTGTTATTTCAGAAATAAAACTGTCAATAGCATTATTATTATTATTATTATTATTATTATTATTATTATTATTATTATTATTATTAGGAAGAACATAAGAAAGTTTACAAAAAAGAGGAGACCATTCAGCCCATCTTGCTCGTTTGGTTGTTAGTAGCTTATTGATCCCAGAATCTCATCAAGCGGTTACTAAAACAGGTGTACCTCTTGATTGGTAAAAGTTATTTCTGTTTTGATTTCATATTTGAATAGCAGAGAAGTAGATGAAGATGTCTTAGATGTCTCTAATTTCTTGTCTATCTTGTTGGGAAAGTGGTCAAAATTTCAGTTGTTTACAAAAAGTTAGACAAAATTTAGTTGATGCGGTTACTAAAACAGCTGTACCTCTTGATTGGTAAAAGTTATTTATGTTTTGAAAGTGGTCAAAGTAGCTGATTTGTGTCAAAAGTTACATCATTTACAATAAATAGAATGTTGGAAGTCTGGGAGTTTTTAAACAATGGGGAGCTTTAGAATGTTGAAAAAAGTCCCATTAAAGTGAATGAAGATGGACAAAAAAAGGACAAAAAGCTTAATAGTTTAAAAAGTATAAAATATATCAAAAAGCTGTATACAAGCACACTATTCCAGACCGGTCTACACGTTTTAAAGTTTGAACAGCATTTGTAGCTTAAACGGTGTAAGAGGAGTAGCGTGCCAAAGAATAAGAAGAAGAAGAAGAAGAAGAAGAAGAAGAAGAAGAAGAAGAAGAAGAAGTATGTCGAAGCCCCACTAATAATGAAAATAAATAACAACTGCTACAAGTGCTGGAAGCACCGTACTTGTTTTGTGTTCGTGCCCTGTTTGTAGTGTCTGTTCGTTTTGTTTGTCTATTTTATTTTGGCCTCAAGTGCCATTTTGCTGTTTTTGTTTAAACCTTTTATTTTTCTGTATGTTTAATAAAACACTGAGCGCCGCAGCGTTTCAGTTTCACTCACCAGTACTGCCTGTCTGTGTGTTTCTTTCTGGCCTGATGTCAAACCTACAGCCAGCCTGTTCACACTGATATACAATGAACTGAAATTTGTCAGCATGGAGCCACAAAAGCAATCCATAAGAGGAAATGCTTCTCACGACCAAACAAGTCTGTAAACAGGAAATTAAAGGATCGATAACACAATTCATCACAAACCTATATCTGAAGGCATACATTCACATTTCTGCGTTTTGCACAATAAAGTCAGATTTATAAAATTAACCTCACAAACCGCTTAATTAAGGTTATGTGCTGTAGCTATTAGAAATAAATTAGACTTTCTAACCCATTCATCTTTTTCACAGATACTGTTGGCCCTACAAACAACATGGGTGGCATCCTTCATGTTAGCGCAAAGAGGCAAGTGATTTTAGAGCCACCTACAATGGGTCCTATTCACATAACTTCAAGGACTGTTTTAAGTAATATTTTAAGGAATATATCAAACATTCTGTATAACTGTTAAGAAAAAAGGATTTTAGTTAACCAAAGTTGACTTTAACTTCATCCGAGAAAAAAAGTATCCGAGAAAAAAAGGAAAAGTAAACAGAACACTATTTAAGGGTTTCTTTTTATAAAGCAATTGTGTATCATTTTAAGTGCAGTGAACTCGGCAGGTCTTGTTGTTTATTAGAATTCAGAATGTTTACCCCTCGCATGCTATGCTAAAAACGTTTTATTAGACACTAGCTGTAGTACCAGATGTTGCCAGGGAAAACTCAATATTTCAATATTTCACGCATGACAAATTGGGGAACGGTAGCCTTTATGGTTTCCTATAAGTTACCGATCTTGGGTGTCGCACAATGCACTCAGACCCCTTTCTCCTTTTTTAACCTTATTTTTTGGGTTGTTTTGCCATTTTTAATTTTTTTTTCTTTTTATTTATTTTTTTGATTTTGTGGGTTTCTTTAATTTGAGATACATGGCTACCGTAGTGACCCAGCAATGGGGTTACTTAATAAAATACCCAGGAGGTCAAAATTTTTGGATCCAAACATAGCCCTTGACCTTCCCCTGGATGAGAGAGGAGGCCATGCAAAGTCTGGTTGCACTGGCTCCTGCGGGGTCCGAATGCATAAAGGAACAGACAGACAGACAAACTTTCTTCTTTATATATTAAGATTCATGTCAACTTTCAAACAGTGGCAGCTAGCAATACTATTTATGCCAGGTAAATGTAACCCTACCTCTCTTTGCAGTCTGTGCCATGCTTTGAGTTCACCTTCCCAACTTTCACTTGCCAGGCCTTTTACAGTTTCTCAGTGCCGGGTGAGAGAAGTCTATCAAAATTTCAAGAAAAAAAAACAAGAATGTCAACTATTTTTATAAAAATGTATATATTTAAATTGTAAGAATTGTTCTGACTGGAAGAAGCAGTTGCTACAGCTAATTGGTAGTTTTCTTGCAGAGACATCTCTACGTCGCAGTCAAGTTAAATGGCTTGTGCAAGCATCCATCTATCTGCATTAACAATCATCTGGCAATACAAGGCTTATCTATTTTAACTGCACCCGAAGGACTATATCTGAATTTGCAGCCAGCAGCCAGCTCTCGCACACTCATGCTCAAGCTGAGCATTTCAGCATAAATCTAAATGACTCCATCAACACTGTACATAAAAGGCTGTTGTCTATAAGAAAGTCAAGCACCAATACATTAGGATAAGATAGAGACACGAGACACATGACAATTCACACATGCATTGTTTGGTCTTTACGACCGTCCATAACTTCAAAATGCATCAAAAGGCAAGCAGGCAAATTGTTCAACAA
Organism: Acipenser ruthenus; assembly: GCF_902713425.1. Classification (NCBI taxonomy): domain Eukaryota; kingdom Metazoa; phylum Chordata; class Actinopteri; order Acipenseriformes; family Acipenseridae; genus Acipenser; species Acipenser ruthenus. The sequence goes on from NC_081194.1 coordinate 39,401,000, forward strand.
GCACTTTCTTCAGAGTACCCCTAGACAGTTAATCAGAAACACTGGTTTGCATATAGGAAACATCATGAAGACTCACAGAAGGTTCAGCCAGTGGTTCCAGAATAACCATGGTATAACTGCAATAACAATACTGTCTATTTAGTCAATGAGGTGAATTTAATCAACCTAAATGTGGTTTTCACAAACAGGAGAAAGCATTATGAATTTCACTTTCTCCTGTATCTTTCCTGGTTTTGTCAAACCTTATAAATATAAGACCTTACTGTCACATAGTAGTATTACATTATAATATATTCCAGAGCCTTATTGCTGCATACATTTTGCATACAGTTATTTTATTTAACTCTCTACTACTTAATTAATATTAATACCAGTATCTTCACTATGGAAATATTACTGCTCTCTCCTCTAAAAAAACTGATTTTAATATACACAATATCAAAGCTTATGATTATGATTTCCATTACACAAGAGTAGATGTTAAAACTTCATGGTGGCGCATCAGCACACACAACGGCTGCGATGCTGGCTCCGGGGATCAACCACTGTGCGGTCTCCTCAGCGCATCAGCATGACAACGTCTGGATTGAGCGAAGTAGGGTACATCTCTGGGGTCTTCAAGTGGGCACCTTCCATCCTCGGTGTTTCGTCGACAAGCCCATGACACCTCAAGAGGGCTCGATGGTGATTCTAGCGTCCCAGCATCACCCCCCTCCGTCCCCTACTCAACTCAGCCCAGCTTACTTACCTGTACATCAGCATTTCTTTCTTTCTATTGTGCTTGAGATCCCCAGTCAGAATCTTTCCGTCTCAACCACAGCCAGTTGCTGCTCCTCTCTGCTGCTTCAGATAAGTTCTTCACTGTGCGACGCAACTCTTGGCCACTGAATCCGACGTGTATATATATATATATATATATATATATATATATATATATATATATATATATATATATATATATATAATTTGTTTATTTAGCAGACGCCTTTATCCAAGGCGACTTACAGAGACTAGGGTGTGTGAACTATGCATCAGCTGCAGAATCACTTACAACTCTGTCTCACCCAAAAGACAGAGCACAAAGAGGTTAAGTGTCTTGCTCAGGGTCACACAATGAGTCAGTGGCTGAGGTGGGATTTGAACCGTGAACCTCCTGGTTACAAGCCCTTTTCTTTAACCACTGGACCACACAGCCTCCTACACACACACACATACACACACACACACACACACAGGCACGCACGCACACACACACACACATGCTTTTGTTATACAGCTATGGCCAAAGGTTTTGCATCACCCTAAAGAATTAACACATTTTGCTTCACAAAGTCCAATGAAACCTGCTGAATAATGTTACATTTACATATTTAATTACATACCGCTTTGTAGTTTTCATATACTTAATGAAAAACTGACACAAATTGAAAAATGTGACACTTTAAAATCTAACTTGAAATACTGTACTACTATTATGGCTTCTTGTAGACTTGCAATATAGTTTTGTAGTTTCCTAGATTACATGATGTTAAATAAAATAACTAAATTATGTTCTTATATATATATATATATATATATATATATATATATATATATATATATATATATATATATATATATATTGTGTTTGTTTTGTTTTGTTTGTTTTAATTATGTCTCAATCCTGAAATTCTTGGTGATGCTAAACTTTTGGCCACAGCTGTACATTGTTCTGTTTGGTTAGTCCACTGGCCAGACCATGCAGATGAACTGCTATTTTGCACCCTTTAGTTCACAGTTGTGGCCATTTAAGCTTTTTTGTCTTTTTGGGTTTCAGGAAGATGCAAATGTTAATTCAGTTATCGAACAGAAAGCCAACCAGAGCTGTTCACAGAAAAATTATTCTGACAAACCCTTATAAGAAAATGTTGCACGGTTGTGTATCGACAGTATAGTTATAGATAAATATCAGAAATGTTTTGTAATCTGCTTTGAAACACTCCATGATGCTTTTTTTTTTAGGATAACTGGATAGAGCCTTTTCAGAACTGCTTGTAACAGAATCAGTGATTCACCTGGTTGGCTAATGAGTAACACATTGTGTAAACTGTGAAGTAACTGCAAGGTTATTCTACTTTATAAACAGATCAGCAGTCCAAGTTACTCTTAGTCCGGTTTCAGTTGAATCAACAGCATTTTAGGTAAGTACTCAACATTTTCATGCTGAAGAAAAAAAAAACACAAATATATCTTATTACACAAAGACTAAAATAGTTTTTTTTGTCCACACTAGTTTGAAAAGTATTCAGAAAAAATTGTATTTCTACTGGATTTTAAGAACAGGAATAGTAGTAGTATCTATGATAATTATCTTATTTGTATTTGTATTTATAAACATTATTATTGACTGTTGAGAAAATCTGGTTTTAGCTGTAAACAAGCTATTTTATTATACATTAATTATTTTAAAGATGTTTTGTGATTTACATCTTGTATAATAGACTGCAATAATTGTATTTGGCTTTTTTATAATAAGTGTACAGTAATGTTCTTATTAGATGGAGCTATATTTGTTGAATGAATGCCAATTACTATTTAACACGCACAGCATTTTTTTAAAGCACCAGTATTTGCATGTATGCTATGTAATGATTATCAGACCTTGCAAACAGCAGATAAGCAGCTGTATATTTGTTCAGCGTAGCTTAGGCGCCTTCATTTGAAGGTTTCCAAAATAAAGGATAAAGTTCAGAATATACAGCTATAGCCAAAGGTTTTGCATCACCCTATAGAATTAACTAAATTGCTTCATAAAGTCAAATTAAACCCTCTGAATAATGTTACTTTAACACATTGTGTCATATACAGCTTTGTAGTTTTTCATATACTGTGAAAAACTCACACATGATGTGAAATAAAAGATTGAAATGATGTTCATATATATATATATATATATATATATATATATATATATATATATATATATATATATATATATATATGGTGGCAAACCTCGGTTCTCGCAAGCAGGGGCTTCTCATAGGTGGGGGTCAGATGCAAACCCGGGACCTCTGAAGCATAGCGCCGATACCACTGTACAAAGGAGCCAGACTCCACTGCAGGTACAGATATTGGGCTTATGTCTTCACATTTTAGATTGCTGTCACCTACCAGCGCTGACCCCCTCCATGCACGCTACACTAGTTAGAAAATGGGTATTTTATATACTCTATCCTGATTGGTCAAAGCATATCACCATGGATTGGCACTTCTTTTTAAAACCGAGCAAATCACTGCTAGATATCCATAACCCACTAGAATTTTGAAAAAAAATAAAATAAATGTCAGCCATTTTATCGCAATAAAAATAACTAACCAGGTTTAAGTAAATGTTGCCCTTTTGGGAAACTGAAGTGTAGACCTACAGTTTCTTGTGCAATTTTGAATGAGTCTGAATCAGACATCATTGACTCTAATTCAAGTGGTGGAAAAAAGCAAAAGTATTCAATTCAAAACTCCCTATTCCAATTGCTCTGCCCCTTCTCCCTGAACTCTGACAGAACTACAGCATTTCCCTATCCCATTCTAAAAATGCATTTTTTCAAAAAAATATCTTAGAACTTTCAGCTTTTTAAAAAAATTGAAAATTTAAAAATGATTTGGGTGGTTCTTAAAAAAGCCTTTTGTTGTTAAACGGGTGTTTTGTTGCTCCTGGTCTGCTGTATGTCTGTACTCCTCCTTCATTCGGTTGCATCTCCTGCCCCACCTGCACAGCTGTGTGATCGGTGATGCAGAGTATTTTATAAAATGCATCTCGACAATTCCTGCCATACATTTTTCTCCACATCAGTATGGTGCCCATATTAGGACATCTTCCTACATCAGGCAATGCTCCCTCCTCTGTAACTCCCTCCTCCCTCCCACATCATTTTTGCTGGTCTGAAGAGATCAGCCAATGAAGAACCGTTTCCAAATTTTACACGTTTTCAATGGGTAGATTAAATGTCAGTCATATTACCCGGGAGACCAGCTACGTAATTGAATGGGGCATAGCTAACTAAACACATTCAATGTTTGAGAGCTGAAAAATGTAATAATAATAATAACATATCTAAAGCCCAATAATTATCGTTTTCGTGAGGTAATGATTGCAATTTTACATTTCAATATAAGCAAAGCAAGCCCAAAAAAAGCATGTTAAAAAATATGCTCCTTAAAAGTATGCATTCTTGTAATGTTATTTTGCACTATCCAGTATGTATATACAGTATATATATATATATATATATATATATAGGGGAGGGGGCAGCCACGCCCAGACACGGGCAACATGGACTGCATCAGAGACGGGAGAGGGATGGGATTGTGCTGTGAAATGCCCTGCATAAATGTGAGTGTGTGTCTGTACCAGAATGTGTGGCGAGTGAGTGCTGCTCTCTCTCTCTCTCTCTCTCTTTTACATGGGTGCTGCCTCAATTGGCCCGCTCGTCCTATCTACTTTTTGTGAATGGGGGTAGAGCGGTATGTCAGCGAATGGGAGAAAGAACCAATCACCAGAGCTCATTTACATATTGTATGTTGAATGGACCAATGGTGTGAGACATGGGGGAAGCAGGAGATATAAAAATGGGCACTGCGCTGTCAGCTGGTTGTTGTGAGCAGGGCTGTCAGATTTGTCAGTTTTCCAGCCAAATTTGGCTTGTTTTTAAAACATCTAGTGGGTAAATATCGTCTTTGGTGGTTTGGCTATTTTTACCGTGCATGTTTTTTTTTTATATTCCTTTTGATTAAGAGGTCGTTATCAGTGCAGGACTTCAATCACCACAATGCCCTGCATATTCTACCACGCCCTCCCCTGTAGCGTGACTTTGTTCTGAAGCTCAGCATCCAATAAAATGAGAAATCACATAAATGCCCACACTTGCATTCAGCAAATCCGGCTGAACCCACCTACTTCTTTCCTTAGGACTGGTTAATATGGGGATTCTTACAGATGATTGACACTCGTATATAAGAACATAAGAAAGTTTACAAACGAGAGGAGGCCATTCAGCCCATCTTGCTCGTTTGGTTGTTAGTAGCTTATTGATCCCAGAATCTCATCAAGCAGCTTCTTGAAGGATCCCAGGGTGTCAGCTTCAACAACATTATGTCAGCTTTGACTGGGGTTCTTGTTTAATTGTAAAATAGGGAGAAATAAAAAGTGTTTTTTTTTTTAAAATTTGTAACAAATTAAGAACTGTATCAGTACAAATATAATTAGAATGTGTTATTTTATTTTATTTATTGTTGTATACATTATACACCAGTTGAGGACAATTTAATTTTACACTAAATAAAAAAAAAATAAAAAATCGTGGATCGCATTTGATCTCATCACATAAGAAACAGCAGTGCTTATACTGTACATTGTGAGAAAAAAACAAGCAAAGCCCATATATAAATAAATAAATCATTTAAAACATTACGCATGCATGCTTTTGTAATATATATTTAAGTTTTAAATGTAAGTACAGATTTTTGGCTGGTTTAAAAAACACAATTTGGCTACTTTTTGGCTGGTTACTTCAAAAGTTTGGCGGGGCGTTGCAAAAAAAAATCTGGCAGAGCTGGTTGTGAGTATGAGTAGTAGTTGGAGTGAAAACTAAGGGCAAGAATAGGAGAGAGCACTGAAAGAGCATTAGATCTTTAAATAAAAATAGCAGTTCCCTTTCAGTTCGAAGATGACCACCAATGACATTATGTATGGGATATGCCTGCCCATTGGGTAGGTATTGCTGAGCTCTTTATATCAGAGCTGTCGGTAGGCTCCTTCCTGGAGTGACGCACTTGGTCCCGCCCACCGAGGGATTAAAACTGTCATTCTGAGGAAGCCATTTCTGGTTTTCCTTCTCAAGATGGTACGGTAAGACCTCTATGTCTAGCTGAGCGTGTTGATAGAAAGAGCTTCTTCCCTTGCATTCGTGCTGAAAGCCGGCTTGCCGCTTTCCTGGAATCACCGACTCTCTATTTCGAGTCTCTTCTTTCTGTCTTTCAGCATCCTCCTCACTTGCGTTGTAGGCTGCTCTGTTTTTTACTGTCTGTCGTGTGTGAGCGACTGCCTGTGCAGTCACCCCGTGATTGATTGTCTATTTCTTTCTTGGGAGAATACAGTTCCTCCACAGGGCTAGGCCTTGCCTCATCCCCGCTGTCGAGTGATTCTCCCAGCCGCCGTCTGGCTGTTGAAGTGGGCTTTGTTGTTTGGCTGGCGCTGCGCGTCCCCTGTCTTTGTGATAGACCGCACAGCCCTGTTTTCAAGGTCGTGCTGAGGATTAGCTGCAGCATGGTTGTTACTACAGCCATCCAGCCGGGTATTCCTCCACTGGGCTCTGTTGCTTCATCCCGCTGTAGAGTAGACCTCAGCGGTTGTGTAGGCCGTCCACCTCAGTGAGTCGGGCCTTGTAAACAAACAGTGTGCTCTCCCCCATCTGTTCTGTCTGCCTTCAACTCGCCTGCTGCGGCTTTTGGCCCTTGTGTCTCCCTGATGTATGGTACGCGCTGACCAGGTGTGTGACCACGCGGTTAGGGTAGGCACTGTTGCATAGCTGCCCCCCGGTGCTTTGGTACCTCGGTGCACGCATAGCCTTTGGTACTTCGGTATCTCGGTGCGCACGGTGCTCATTGCACACAGCATGCGGTGCCCAACGCTACAGCACCAGTACATGGACATGGTGCTGCACGGTACTCGGTGCGCACGGTGCTCGGTGCCGACTGCTACAGCGCTAGTGCACGAACACACTCTGCTGCACGATACACGGTGCATGCAGTACCCACGGTACTCTGTGCTCGTTACACACATGGTGCACATGGCGCTGATTGTTACAGCGCTAGTGCACTAATGCCACATGGTACATGGTGCACGTAGTGCTCATGGTATTCGGTACGCACAGTGCTCGGTGCACATGGTGTTCGGTGCCCTCCGCTACAGTGCTAGTGCACGAATGCACGCCGCTGCACGTTGCAACCAGTGCAAGCAGTGTTCGGTGCACAGCCGAGGCAGAACACCGAACTGATGTCAGTCAAGTCTGGGTTCTACCCCTGTATGGCCTGCATACCCTCTGTGCGCGGTGCTTGGACGTCCAACATGCCACCTTGGCCCTCGAGAGAGAGGTGGCCTGCAGCATCTGTGTGGCTTTTCAGCCCCGGGTAAGGGAGAACAGGTTGGAGAGGGCCACAAGGGTGAGTTCCACGTCCTCAGTGGCCGGACCGTCAGCGGCTCTCGGAGCCCCAGAGCCCCTCCTCCATGAACTGTCCCAGGACACCATGCTGGACATCCCTGACATGCAGGCCCCCTGTAATCACTCCCCATCCCTGCAGGCAAGGGACATTATGGACCTGAAAGCCCAGATGGCCCAGGTCCTGGAGCTTTTGTCGAAACAGGCACCTGCCGCAGTCCCAGTACCTATACAGCCCCAATTTCCATACCCCCTCCCCAGGGGAGATCAGGGTGGATGGGAAGAGACTTCCCAGCTGGAGCAAGAGGACACGCTTTCCATAGCGGCCTCCAGAGATGGGCCCTTCTTCTCCTCTGACATGCAGGTAGGAGGGGAGCCCAAACCCCCTGCTGAGGAAGAACCTGGCTTTGAGGTAGCCTCGGAAGCCAGCGCTCCTCCGATGTTGTGTCGGCACTGATGGGACGGCACTGCAGCGTTCCTGCAGGTCCCCTGGACACCAGCGGCAGAACCATGCCAGTCCATGTTCCGGACGCAGACGATGGCTTCTCGCCCTCAAAAGTTCCCGGTCTTCCCGGACTTCATGGAGGAGGTACGCTTCTCCTGGGATCATCCGACCTCAGCTCCAAGCGTGCTGAAGCAGGCTGCACAGCTTGCCTCTCTGGCGTGGAAAAGCTGGGCCTAGCGGGGTTCCCCGGGTTAAGGCCCCGCCGATGGGTGGATTGGCCAGAGACCCAGCGTGCCTGAACCCACAGTGCAGGGTGACGGAAATTAACCTCAAGGGGGCTTATGCAGCAGAGGTGCAAGTAACTCACCTGTCAAACACAGCGAGTGTACTGACGGCCTATATGGACAGTGTCCTGTGCGAGGCCCTGCTCCCTGAGCCGATGGCCACTGAAGTACATCTCCTTTATTATTGCTCAGAAATTGTCAACTTACCTATTAAAGAACTGCTTCATTGACACTTCAGTACAAAAAGCGGGCATTCCAGGTTTCCCAGGATGCTTAGAACACATCAATGTGATCCGGCAACAAATTCAATCAGCTAAAAAGGAGAGGAAGGAGCTCCATGTGACATTCCTGGATTTGGCTAATGCATATGGTTCAGTGCCACATGAACTTCTTTGGGCAGCATTTGATTTTTTCAGTGTACCGATGACAATAACAAATTTAGTGAAAGCCTACTTTGGAGATTTGCAATTTAGTTTTTCAACTTCAGAATTCAGCACTACATGGCAATGCCTAGAAGTTGGAATAATGGCAGGATGCACCATTTCTCCACTGGCTTTTACCATGACAATGGAAGTAATCATTAGGGCATCAAAATGGGTCGTGGGAGGAGAGTGCTTGGCTTCTGGAATGCGACTACCACCAGTTCGTAGCATGCACTAATCGGTTATTGGGCAAATTAACCAATAACATTGAATGGGCACAAATGCAATTCAAGCCCACTAAATCAAGGAGCATCTCTATAATTAAAGGTAAAGTAGTAGATAAAACGTTCTTCATTAATGGTGAGGCAATACCAACAGTGTCTGAGAAGCCAGTGAAAAGTCTTGGGAGATGGTACGACAGGGATCTAAAGCACACAGTTTGTGTGGGAGAAGTTAGCCAACAAGCAGTGGAAGGGTTGAAGAGCATAGACAGCAGCGCTTTACCAGGCAAACTTAAACTCTGGTGCTTTCAGTTTGGTCTACTGCCGAGGTTGCTGCGGCCACTGACTGTGTACGAGGTGTCTCTCACAACAGTAAAGAAGCTGGAAGCTTTGATCAGTTCATACATCAGGAAATGGTTGGGAGTTCCACGCTGCCTCAGCAGAGTGGGACTTTATGGTAAAGGAATACTGCAGCTACCAATCTCCGCTCTAACTGAGGAGTTTAAGTGTGCCAAGGTCCGACTGGAAATGACATTAGTAGAGTCACGTGACAAATGCATAAGGGAGGCAGCACCTGTGTTGAAAACTGGAAGAAAGTGGGCAGCAAAGAAAGCTGTGGAGGATGCAAAGGCTGCCCTTCGGATTGGTGATATCATAGGGCAAGTTCATCATGGAAAAGGGGGTCTTGGTCTCAGTTCAACTCCTCCTACATGGCACAAGGCAGCCCCAGCTCAACAGAGGAAGCTGGTAGTCAACGAGGTGCAAAAGCAGGAGGAGAGGATGAGGTGCATAAAGGCCGTTTCCCAGGCCAAGCAGGGAGAATGGATGAGATGGGAGAGTGTGGAACAACGCAAGATTGGCTGGCAAGACCTATGGTCAATGGAACAGAGCAGGATCAGTTTCCTCATCAGGTCAACATATAATGTTCTCCCATCACCACAGAACCTAAACCTCTGGGTAGGAGAGGATCCCTCATGTCCTTTGTGTTCATCACCTGCAACATTAAGGCACATTTTGACAGGATTTAAGGTGGCTCTTAGCCAAGGACAGTTTACTTGGCGCCATGACCAAGTGCTGCGATGTTTGGCCTTGGAAGACAAGCGTAACATGACCAATAAGTTGCCACCAGTTCCATCAAAACATTACAAACAAAAGACAACATTCCTCAACCCAGGAGAGCAACCACCAAGAAAAGGTGTTAAAACCAATCCTTGCTCAGGACAACTGGAAGCTGCTAGCGACTGGAAAATGCTGGCAGATGTTGGTCAACAGCTTATTTTTCCACCTGAGATTGCCACCACTAACCTTCGACCAGATATTGTCTTGTGGTCTGGATCAGCACGCCTTGTTCACCTGGTAGAGTTAACAGTGCCATGGGAGGATGCTGTAGATGAGGCGTATGAGAGGAAGAAACTGTGGTATGCTCAACTAGCCTGTGAAAGGGAACAGCGAGGATGGAGAGTCTGGGTTTACCCAGTGGAGGTGGGTTGTCGAGGATTTGTGGCACACTCTACAACCCGGTTTCTCAGAGACGTCGGATTCAGTGGCCAAGAGTTGCGTCGCACAGTGAACTTATCTGAAGCAGCAGAGAGGAGCAGCAACTGGCTGTAGTTGAGACGGAAAGATTCTGGCTGGGGATCTCAAGCACAATAGAAAGAAAGAAACACTGATGTACGGGTAAATAAGCTGGGCTGAGTTGAGTGGGGGATGGAGGGGAGTGATGCTGGGACGCCAGAATCACCGTCGAGCCCTCTTGAGGTGTCGTGGGCTAGTCGACGAAACACTGAGGATGGTAGGTGCCCACTTGAAGACCCCAGAGATGTACCCTACTTCGCTCAATCCAGACAGTTGTTATGCTGATGCGCTGAGGAGACCGCACTGTGGTTGATCCCCGGAGCCAGCATCACAGCCGCTGTGTGTGCTGATGCGCCAGGGAGGCAAATAAGCTGATCCCTGGAGCCAGCATTACACTTTAGCCATCAACACCAAAGAGAAGGATATCTACATCATCATATGGAAGGAAACACAAATGGATGGAGACACCTATGGATCACATTAGTTTACTGTAAAGCCACGTCTTAGTTGGTGCTTATCTTGGCAAGAGCTGAGTTCAAATCAGCATGAAGTTTTAACATCTACTCTCGAGTAATGGAAATCATGGGATAGTCCACCGCAAACTCCGGCACTACTAGCTCAATAAATTGAATATATTTCAAGTTATGTCAACTTCAGATGTTCATCCAACTCTTTCTCCGGTGATCAATTGGTGCTCAGTTAGAGATATGATTACAAGTACTTTTAGGATTTTAGACGTCTTATGCAGCGGACTCCCACATCAAGGCAAACACTAGAATAGTTATCTTGTATTAGTGTGTCCGAAAACTGAATCTCTGTTCCAGCTGGTTGCAGGCTGGATCTCCAGATTGTCACAGTTCAAAGACTGGTTTGTGTATCAGAACCTTGGATTTCGTGTCAGGAGCCCTGTTTGAGTGTCGCGCTCATACTTTTGTAATGTTCTCTTTACTCCTGTGATTGGATAGTTTGGTTATTTTGGGCAGTGCTTGAGTTCATGTAGAGTGTTTCCCATTGGTTGTTCTCATTCCAATGCATCCCCTTGTTCTCCATTGGTCCGCTATTCCGCCCCCTGTCAGCTAGATTTATGAGATGGACTGTTTCCCATCCTATATGTCAAAGTACTCAAAACTGTCTGGCTTGTGGCTCCAAAAGAGTCATTCAGCAATCGTGAAGATAAGCCATTTGTTCAGCAGTTCGTTTATGACTCTTTTTAAAACCATTCTTTGTCAGTGGGGGAGTTTGTGACCAGAAACCAAGAAGACACAGAGAATGGCTTAAAACCCCCCTCTGTATATTTCAATTCTGTTACACACACAGAACGATATTATGACCCACTCTGACACTACACCCTCAACGATGCAAAAAGTCAATTAACACCGGTGCAGAGTGTGGTTTATTTGGGTCTCTGGCTGGATTCCCTTAGAATGCGAGCCTACCTGTCGAATGACAGGATAGCTGCTATTTGCAACTGCCTGGCCCTGTTTCAACCAGGATCCACAGTGCAGTTAGCATAGTAGGGACGAATTCTGGATGTTCACCTAAGCCCAAACAATTCAATCCGTAGGCGCGTTGAGTTAGATCAAGTCTATTTATTTGAAGGTTAACACACAGATTTTACAGAGCGCTCCGGAGACCCACTCAACCGTCACTTTATCAGTACTCAGAAAAGTGCGATCTCCCTGAATTTCCTTTTACATCAGTATATAGCATTCTCTATTCTAAACATTGCACCAGTAACATTCTAACACACAGCAGTTAATTCAGTCTTGTACCAGTCACCTTGCAGCCCACATCTGTAACTCTTATCTTCTCTTTTCAACCCTATATCGAGAAAAACAACCATATAGGGTCATACCACAAAATGGTGTCTACTGAAGCAGTTTAAACTGGTCCTGCTATCCTACATTCCAATCCTCACCCATCCTTACACCACTTCACCCCAACTATTATCTATATGAGGCACTCAAAACTTAGCCAACTGCATGAAGTTATAGTTCGCATACAACTTAATATATTTATTCCTTCAGCATTGTGCCAGAAACTACTGGGTCTGATGGCCACAGCGTCCTCAGCTATTCAACTTGGGTTACTTTCATGCGCCCACTTCAAGTGTGGCTCAATGCCTTTCGGCTACACCCCAAGCGCGACAGACACTGTCGGCTGACAGTGTCTCATCTGTGCTGGAATGCGCTACGCTGGTGGAGGCAAGCCCTTCACCTGAGTGAAGACATAAGGATAGGAGTTATTTACAGCCGTCAAGTGGTGACGACAGGCGCATTCAACTCTGGTTGGGGGGGCGGTCTGGGCAGGCAGAGGAGTCTGCAGATCCTTGTCGGGCCGCTGGACATCCCTGCACATAAATGCGCTAGAGCTGAGAGCAGTCTACCTCGCGCTACAACATTTTCTCCCTGTGCTCCGCAACAAACATGTCCTCGTCCGCACGGACAACGTGTCAGTGGTTGCGTACGTGAACCACCAGGGAGGGCTTCGGTCCCCGGGGTTACACCGCATAGCCTTTCGGCTACTGATCTGGGCACAGAGGCACCTACTGTCCCTCTGGGCTGTACATCTCCCAGGATTGGTGAACTGGGTGGCGGACCTCCTCTCCAGGGAGGGCCCTCACCCGTCAGAATGGCAACTGCACCCTCAGGTGGTGCAGAGCATTTGAGAATGCTTCAGGGAAGCCCAGGTTGACCTCCTCAGCAAGGCGAAAGGCACCCTCTGGCACCCAGAACCGACTCTCAGGCGCAGTAGTTAGTACACTGCAGAATGCTAGGGCTTCTTTCACAAGAGCGTTGTACGCCTAGATGTGGAAATATTTTCAAAACTGGTGCACGGCCGGAGGCCATGATCCTGTGCATTGTGTTATAGCACTTATTTTACAGTTTCTGCATCCCCCTTATGTTGAAAGTGTACCTAGCAGCCATATCTGCTTGCCACGTTCCCATCGACTCAGTATCCCTGGCGTTCATATTCTGGCGGCCCATTTTCTAAAGGGTGCTCGGCGGTTACGACCTCCTATAAAGGACGTCCTCCCCGAATGAAGTCTAGACGTGGTACTGGAGGCTGTCACTAAGGCCCCGTTTGAGCCCATAGATACCATAGAGCTGAAATATCTCTCTATGAAGACATTCTTTCTGTTAGCTATCACCTCCGCTAAAAGGGTCAGTGAGCTACAGGCTGGAACCACTGGAACTAGAGGCTTTCCATCCCCCTCCCTTTGCGGAGGAGTCGGATAGGAGATTGAATTCCCTCTGCTCAGGTCGGGCATTGAGATGCTATGTGAACAGAAAGAGAGTGCTGAGTCAGTCTGACCAGCTTTTCATTTGTCATGGTGAACGGACCCGAGGTCAAGCCCTCTCTAAGCAGCAACTGTCACATTTCAACTGCATATACTAATGCCGGCCTACCCCCACCTGGTGTGGCTACGTCATAGGCCCTCTTCAGAGGTGCCTCGTTGACCGATATATGTACTGCGGCTAGCTGGACTACCCCGCATACATTTACAAGGTTCTACCGATTTAATGTCATAGATCCCTCTATGCCTTTAATAGGCACTAAGGTCCTTGAGGTTGCACGCTCACACCACCAGCACTAGATGGCGATAGCGAGATATCCCTCAGATGCTGTCCGCTCATTCTTCCTCACGACGGCTCTGGTATACTTTCCTAAAAGTATTCAATTTGGCGGTCATCTTCGAATTTAAGGGGAACGATAGGTTACGGATGTAACCCCGGTACCCTGAAAGAGAAGATGACCGCCAACCTTGTGAGGTCGCATCACTCACATTTGCAGGTTCAACTCAATAGAGGCTGAGATCTCCGCACAGTGACTACTTATTACCTTGGTGAGGCGGGACCAAGGACGTCACGCTGTGGAGGGGCCTATCTGCAGCTTTGATATGAAATGCTCAGGGAATACCTGACAAGCAGGCATATCCCAAAAGTATTCAATTTGATGGTCATCTTCTCTTTCAGGGAACCGGGGTTACATTCGTAACATATCATTATTTTCTCAAGCTGGAGGTTCAAAACAATTCGGAATCAGGACTCAAACCACTTACTCTTCCTCCCCACAATTTCTTTCATTACACACCACACTCCCGCTGTCCTTATTGTAATACAGACTACTCAAAACGTCAGAGAAATTTGTAATGATCACTTTCACAGTCTGAAGCCATGTATATCTCTCAGCTGGTCCTGGTATGTGTTCCCCTTGTGACGTCACGCCAACTTCGTGCATCTCCGGTGTGTTGTCGGGATTATTGATAGTTTTAAGTCTCTCAGTGCTCTAAAATTGATCATGGAGATTTAGTTTTATGCTCATTGTGAAAGTAAACCAAGTACGACCCCAAAGCCAAAAAATGATTTTCTATGTGAGACATGGACTTTAAGTGTGTGTGTTGTCTGTTCAGCAGTGTGCGTATTGAGCTGCCTGCTGTCATGGAGTGCGCGTGGATGATTGGGTCTCTCTCTCTCTCTCTCTCTCTCTCTCTCTCTCTCTCTCTCTCTCAGTTTGCCTGCGCATGTATGCACAAAAAATGACACATTTGGATAGCCTAGCTGTAATTTTGTAAATGTTTTATTGCTGTTATTTCACTATATTAGTAACCATAGATTGTTAATAATTTTAACATAATTTCCAAACACAAGTAATAAACTTCCAGTCATATCAGGAAGACATCTGAAGTCCCCTTTTTTAACCCGACAATTTTAAACAACAATCTTACAAGAACAGCAGCTCAGTGACATGCATCAGAACAAATACAATTTTACGTTACAAAAAAATAAACCACTCAAGTCAATAATACTTTCAGTAGCCACAAAGCTGAGCTACAACAACAAAAGCCTATGCCTACCGTCGGCTCTGAATCGTGATCCCGATTCTCATTTATGTTTTAGTAAGTTTGATGTACCTGTTTTATTGCTACTGAAAGCACAGACTTTCTTGCATGAGACACAGGCGATGTATCCAGCCACAGTGTGTCAGTTTTCATCGGCAAGTAATCTGAATGTTTTCCAAATTGATGACTTGTCTTTCTCATTTTCCTTTAAGCTCTATTCACCCGTGATTAATTTCTTGTAAATTCGGTTCTACAGAGTGAAAACTTTTTCAGCTAAGGAAACTAAGGAAAGTGCAAACAGGTGACTATGTCAGCTGACTATGTTGTCACATGTTTATACTCACTGTTTGTACTCTGGGCTCGCAATGGTAAAATAAACTGATGGCTTGACAAGGCAAGATAAACACAAGCTGAACTTTTATCAGCCGAATATTAATAATTATATCAGCATTCGATCCGCCATCCGCGAAGATGTAAAACAATACACCCGCATCCGGCGGATATCCGTGGATTTGCAGGGCTTTATTTATATGTATATGGTTGTGGTTCTGTGTGCGTGCAGGGGTTGCATGGTATGTGCGTGCAGGAGTTTGCATGGTGTGTGCGTGCAGGAGTTACATGGTATGTGCGTGCAGGAGTTTGCATGGTGTGTGCGTGCAGGGGTTGCATGGTTTGTATGTGCGTGCAGGAGTTTGCATGATGTGTGCGTGCAGGGGTTGCATGGTTTGTATGTGCGTGCAGCAGTTTGCATGGTGTGTGCGTGCAGGGGTTGCATGGTTTGTATGTGCGTGCAGGGGTTGCATGGTTTGTATGTGCGTGCAGGAGTTTGCATGGTGTGTGCGTGCAGGGGTTGCATGGTTTGTATGTGCGTGCAGGAGTTTGCATGGTGTGTGCGTGCAGGGGTTGCATGGTTTGTATGTGCGTGCAGGAGTTTGCATGATGTGTGCGTGCAGGGGTTGCATGGTTTGTATGTGCGTGCAGCAGTTTGCATGGTGTGTGCGTGCAGGGGTTGCATGGTTTGTATGTGCGTGCAGGGGTTGCATGGTTTGTATGTGCGTGCAGGAGTTTGCATGGTGTGTGTGTGCAGGGGTTGCATGGTTTGTATGTGCGTGCAGGAGTTTGCATGGTGTGTGCGTGCAGGGGTTGCATGGTTTGTATGTGCGTGCAGGAGTTTGCATGATGTGTGCGTGCAGGGGTTGCATGGTTTGTATGTGCGTGCAGGAGTTTGCATGGTGTGCAGGGGCTACTTTGTGTGTGGATGTGTGTGTAGGGGAACTGGGTTGCAGGAATGGCGCAAAAGACGTGTGGGGGGGAGCAAGGGGATATAAGGGGCTGCAGGGAAATGACAGGGAGATTGGGGGAGACAAGAGTGAGAGAGAAGGGTGTGTTTAGAGAGATAGAGCGGGACAGAGTAGGGTAAAGAAAAACAAGTACTAAAAATCCTTTTATTTTCATTTGCGACTCCCAGTTCCCTTCCTTTACTTTGTGATTTTATTTTATTGATTATTGTTGTAAAAATGAACGGCTTTAGCTTTAGCTTCACACAAAAATGCTGCAATATATATTATACATACATACTGTATATATTATGTTGTCTTTATATTTCTTTAAAAAAAAGTTTAATTTAATGGTAAAAACTTTCTAAATGAAGTTTCTCTGTACTGTTTAGTACTGTTGTATTTTCAGCAGTCTAATTTATTGTGATAATGTATGGAATTTTGTGACTTTCTGTGACTCTCCCTACGTCTGAGAACTATACTATTTAGTTTTTACGGTTGGGAAAAATTGTTTATTGCTCAGAATTTGACAGATTAAAATCATACCCATGTATATCTGGACAACCAACACACCACCATGTGACATTGTGTTAGTAACTGTTAAGATTGTCAAGTTACATAGTGGGATGTTTGTACATTGTGTATGTTTTTGGGGCATTTAATGTAATTGTTGCAAACAGAATAATTTTATAAAATCTTACCTGTTTTGCTCTTCCATTAGTAAATAGGTTACAAGTATGCAGTTTGAAAGAAAAAATGTTCTGTTATAGCATACATGCATTTCATTTTGAAACATGATACCTGGTAGTACTTTATGTTAAAGGAAGCTTTCGGTTCCTATGCCTTGCTCGTGGGTTATCTGTTTAAATTTGCACTTCCTGGGTCATTTCACCTCAGCAGAATCTTCTGGTCAAAACATCTTACTGGCTGAAAGCATGTCAGTAAATAGGGGAAGCAGTTGGTTGTTTTTTGACAGGAAAGAAGCCAGTTAAGAGATGGAAACAATTTCACTCTCCAGGGGCCGGTTTTTCAAATTTTTAATCTGGATTTTGTAATCCTATATTTTGTATATATATATATATATATATATATATATATATATATATATATATATATATATATATATATATAAGAACTAGCCTATTAAATTATAAGAGGCCTTATTTATGATATAACCTAATTTGACAAAATAAATAAGATCGTGGTAATAATGATTAATACACAACTATTTATTTTGTTTTACATATTTTATTTATATATATATATATATATATATATATATATATATATATATATATATATATATAATTCTAAATCACTTTAATGTTAGTGCACATGTAACTCATGCACATAATAGTTATTCATGCCTACTTAGCAGACATTAAACAACTAAATCTAAATTGAATAAAAGTAAAACTTTTGAAAAAAGGATATGTGTTTTTAGACAACTCTGTCGTCGGTAGGAAGTCCAGCATCTCTCAGACGAGCTTTAAGGAGGTGTGTATGATGTGTCTTCCTATGCTTTTTTATTAAAGCTATACCATTAAATAGGTGTTTTCCTTTTTGCTTGCAAGGATACAAAACGTATGTAAATAGGATATTCTAACACACTATTTGGATGTATGTTTGCTATGACAATTCAAACAAAATATCGACGTTCTATGATCATTTAAAAGCTAAATCCACCTCCGCAGTAGGATCACAATAAGTAATCCTGCTCTCCTCTTTAAATTCTGAAAAACCCAATTGCAACATTAAATCGTGATTAAAAATGCAATCGGATTACCAAAATGAAATCCGGATCACAGTAATCTCAATCGCATTTCGATGTTTTGAAAAACCCCATTCCACAATATAATCCAGATCAAATGTGGAAATCTGATTACCAAAGTTTTGAAAAAATCAGACCGCATTTTTAATCACGGTTAAATGTTGCAGTTGGGGTTTTCAGAATTTAAAAAAGGATCAGAATTACTTTGATTCAAAATATCAAGATTATTGTGATCCTACTGCAGATTATCATAAAATTATAATAAAACACACAATATATGTCCAAATAGAGTATCATAATAGAATATTTACATATATATTAAGTTTTGTATCAAAGCAAGCAAAAAGGAAAACACGTATTTACTGGTATAGCTTTAATAAAATAAAAAAAAAAAGCATACGCATATGCATACGCCTTCACATACGCCTCGTTAAAGCTCGTCTGAGAGATGCTGGACTCCCGACCGACGAGGATGACAATGTCTAAAAGCACATATCTTTTTTCACAAGTTTAATTTTGATTCAATTTAGATGTAGTTATTTTATTTCTGCTAAGAAGGCATGAATAAAATAAACATTATTTGCATGCGTTATATGTGCACTAACATTAAAAGTGATTTAGATTTTGATAAACAAAATATAAAACAAAATAAACAAAGTTGTGTATTAATCATTATTACCACAACCTTATTTATTTTGTTAAATTAGGTTATATCATAAATAAGGCCTCTTAAATATAGAATTGTATTTTGTGTACTTGCTAGAACCGAAGTCATTGTATTTTATCTTGCTCTTAATTGTATTAATACTTGTACTGTGATTCTTGAAATATATTTTTGTTTACGACTTTAAGTCGCCCTGGATAAGTGCGTCTGCTAGGAAATTATATATATATATATATATATATATATATATATATATATATATATATATATATACAGTGCCTATAAAAAGTCTACACCCCCTTGAACTTTTTTCAGTCAGTGCCTCAGAGTTTCATGCATTTAAATTAGGATTTTTTCCCCACTTATCTACACACCATACTCCACACTGTTAAGAGGAAAAAAGTTTTTATCGAGAGAAAAATTATATATTAAAAATACAAAACTGAAAGATCATAATTGGATAAGTCTCCACCCCCCCTGAGTTAATACTTCGTGGAAGCACCTTTGAGCAATTACAGCTGTGACTCTGTTGGGATAGGTCTCTACCAACTTTGAACACCTAGATTTGGCAATATTTGACCATTCTTCTTCACAAAACTGTTCAAGCTCTGTCAAGTTCCTTGGGGAGCGTTGATGGACAGCAATCTTCAAGTCATGCCACAAATTTTTGATTGGATTGAGGTCGGGGCTCTGACTGGGCTACTCAAGGACATTGACCTTTTTGTTCCTTAGTCATTCCAGTGTAGCTTTGGCTGTGTGCTTTGGGTCGTTGTCATGCTGAAAGGTGAACTTCCATCCCAGTTACAGCTTTCTTGCTGAGGGCAGCAGGTTTTCCTCAAGGACATCTCTGTACTTTGCTCCATTCATTTTCCCTTCTATCCTGACAAGTGCCCCAGTCCCTGCCGATGAGAAACATCCCCATAACATGATGCTGCCACCACCATGCTTCACAGTAGGGATGGTGTTCTTTGGGTGATGCGCTGTGTTGGGTTTGTGCCAAACATAACGCTTTGCATTTAGGCCAAAAAGTTCCATTTTAGTTTTGTCAGACCACAAAACTTTTTGCCACATGGCTACAGAGTGTTTTTTTGCATACTTCAAAACGGGAGTCAAGGTGGGCTTTCTTGAGTAATGGCTTCCTTCTTGCCACCCTACCATACAGGCCAGATTTGTGGAGTGCTTTGGATATTGTTGTCACATGCACACTTTAACCCGTCTTG
Organism: Acipenser ruthenus; assembly: GCF_902713425.1. Taxonomy (NCBI): domain Eukaryota; kingdom Metazoa; phylum Chordata; class Actinopteri; order Acipenseriformes; family Acipenseridae; genus Acipenser; species Acipenser ruthenus. The sequence continues at coordinate 39,420,915 of NC_081194.1, forward strand.
GCCATAAAAGCCTGTAGCTCTTGCAAAGTTGCCATTGGCCTCTTGGTAGCCTCTCTGATCAGTCTCCTTCTTGCTCGGTCATCCAGTTTGGAGGGACAGCCTAAATTGTTGGGTAGGATGTGTAGATAAATGAAAAATAAAATATTTTAATGCATTTTAATTCCAGACTATAAGGCAACAACATTTTGAAAGAGGGTGTAGACTTTCTATAGGCACTGTGTGTATATATATATATATATATATATATATATATATATATATATATATATATATATATATATATATATTAAAATCTAACTTATTCAAAAACTGGATTTCGTAATTGTGATTATTTGTTATCTGGATAAATATAATCCAGCTGTGACATTTTCTGAAAACCTGGATCAAAACGATTCAGATAAAAGTAATCTCGATCACAATATATAGAATTACAAAATCCGGATCACTTTTAGCCAGATTACACATTTTGAAAAACCGGCCCCAGGTGATATGACCAGGGAAGTACAAGTAAAAGGATAACTTGCATACAGTGATTTCTTTAAAACATGATATCTGATGGTACAACACTAGATTAAAGTGAAAATACAAGTTTGATAAAACCTGGGTTTATGTCAAAATTGCACATTTGAGACCTATATAACGAATGAATGTGCATGGCAGGGAAAATGTATGGAACTATTTACTTTAATGATAAATCTGAAAATCAGATTAGAGAATGTATAAATAATGCCTTAAAGAATGGCAAGTAAAAAAGCTTTCAAATCAAATTTACTAAATGGTGTGTTTTCTTTTTTGCAGTGTGAACGTTTAACAGAAAACATGCATAACACCCTGAAAACGTTATTCTTCTTGTCCTGCATTTCTCTTGTGGCCTCAAATCGTGTGTACGTCCACCCATTTAACCTGTTTGCTTATGGAAATTCCAGTTGTGAGACTGTAGAGGGACAAGATGAGAAACTCCCTGATAAAATGACTTTTGTTCCAACACCTATTGAATTACAGAATGGTTCAGAGCCAGGAAGCCCAATACAGAGAGGTTCCAGTGGGACAAAACAAGAAGTTACCCAACATACTTATGTTTTAGCCGGTTTGCAAAATATGCTTGGTCTTCGAATGTACAGTGCCATGAGTAAACAGAAGAAGACGGGAAACATTCTTTTTTCACCTGTGAACAGCTTTGGGACTTTGGTTACATTATATTTAGGTGCCTCCAAGCATACAGCTACTAGACTGCAGCACCTCATTGGGATAGTTAAGGAAACAGATAAAGAAAATTGTACATCACCAATTGACGGTCACAAAGTCCTTCATGCTCTTCAGAATATTAACTCTCTAATCGACGGTTCTAGCGACGAGCTTACAACAGTTGTCTGGACATTTTTAAACACTGGTATAAAGTTGTCCGAAGAATTTGTGAAAGGCATTCAAGACTTTTCTGACCATTCCTATTTAAGAGCGGTCCATTTCTCAAACCCACAGCATGCTGAAAGCTTAGTTAATTCATTTGTTGAGGCCACATCTTCCAGGAAAGTCAAAAGCCTGTTTAATGCAATTGACTCTTCGACAGATCTGCTATTTGCAAGCTATGTTCATTTCAAAGGTAAGATACTTTTTTATAAAGATACTGAGATACAGTGAATGCACATCAATTGAAACACTACACTCAAAATGTAGACCTCTGAGAAAGGAGGAGGCTTCAGGACTATTACCTAGGCAGGGGTTGTCTAGAGAGATTTCTGATGAATTCTAGTTCACCAGTGTTAAAGGTGCCATAAATTGTCTTAATATTTTGTAAAATCCCAGAGGACACTAAACTTTAATAATGGGAAGCCAAGGCTGATTTTCTGAAAGGGGGCTGATCCCTCAATCAGAGCATCACTGTCTAGGTAACTCCTGTTTTTTCCCCTTATTTTTGTCGCTTTTAACCTCCTAAGTCCTACCGCTGCTAATAAACTTTGCTAAATCATTCTAAATCTTTAACACTGGCAGCCCAGATCCTGCCATTCCAATTCTGAAGAATGAGGCTGAGGCTCATAAAGTCATTGTCTCAATTATCATGCTTATGCATTACCAAATAAAGCATTGAAATCTATATGTGGTCAGCCTTTCATTCTGAACAGTAAAGTCGCAGACTTTTTGTGGGGCTTTGCGTCAGTCTGACCAGCTCTTTGTCACGGGACACGGACCCTAGGACAGCCCCTCTCAAAGCAGCGTCTGTCACATTGGATTGTGCACATAGTCTCGACTGTGTATGATGGTGCTGGCTTGCCCCCACCTGGGAGGGTATCCTTGGGCCCTCTTCAGTGGGGCCTCGCTGTCCGATATTTGTACTGCGGCTAGCTGGGCTATGCCGCATACTTTCTCTAGGTTCTACTGCCTTAATGTGGTAGATTCTGCCCTGCCTTCATTAGGCACAAGTGTCCTTGAGGGTGTAAGCTCACACCTCTAACCCTTGAGTTATGCAGTTCTGATGTGTCCCTCATATGCTGCGGTTCCTTCTCCCTCACGACGGCTCTAGTATACATTATCCTATACATAATGTTGTTGGTCGAATTGAAAGGGAACGTTAGGTTACTTACCGTAACCCTGGTTCCCTGAAAAAGAAGATGACCACCAACCACGAGGTGGAATCGGTTGCCCTCACGGGTTCAATGGAAAGAGAGAAATGGCTTCCTCAGGATGAAGGTTTTAATCCCTCGGTGGGTGGGACCGAGTGCGTCATCCCAGGAAGAGGCCTATCAGCAGCTCTGGTATAGAGAGCTCAGCAATTACCTACTCAATGGGCAGGCATATCCCATACATAATGTCGTTGGTGGTCATCTTCTCTTTCAGGGAACCAGGGTTACGGTAACATTTTAAGCACTGACGCGCTATTTTTAATAAACAAAATAAACAAAAACAAAACCTAACTCTGTTTTGGAGCGCTGACTACACACATCAGGAACCTCTCTATACAACAGGACAGCTAAGCTGTTTTCCTGTTGAAACAAACACAAAACAAAAACACTGTTTTTTAACAATGACCCAAAAGGACTATAAACATTATCTTTTATACAATTGAGTACACTTATCAAATCGGGCTCCTTCACACAGAAGCAGCCTCGAGCAGACTGCTTGCTCTCTATATATACCCTGCACCTGGCTGTAATTTACAATATTAGCCAGGTGCAAATGATAATTAACAAATAAATGATAATTAAACAATACAACAAATACACATTTTTAGGCAGGGAGGATATTAACCCCCTCCCTGCTGTGTTACTATCTGTATAACCTTTTTGAAATATTTTGACGGTTAATGGAGAGAACCATATTACAAAAGAGAACCAAATTAATATAATTCAACATCTCTCAAGCACTCCTAGTTTTATTCTCATTTTGATTGAACATTAAAATGGATATTGTCCTGTCAAAAAGGTCATTAAAGACTGGAAATAACACTATGTAAATATTTCACAGTGTTTTAAAATAAACAAATCGGATCAATGTGATTTTTTAAAACATTGCACCGCAATACTCATCTCATTATCTATAGTGATTTTTACAGGCATAGCATTGCTTTACTGTACATATGCTGTACTAAATGACCCACAATCTGGGATACGTCATACATATTTTCACTTTTGAACATGATAAGTTACTGTAACCACAGAGCTGAAGTTTTTTGCACTCCTAAAATGTGTGAAAACAAAATTATTTTATATGTTACATCTCACAAAGTAGAAAGACCAAGTTGTCATAAAAATACATGAAATGCGTAAGTTTTTGTGTTTGTAAAGCCATTGACTTTGAGGCAATGTCAACTAAAGACACATTTTATGAACATATTAATCAGTATCAGTGTTGATGTCTGAACTGGCATTGCCGTGACTGAGGGGAGGATGGGAACTATTCCAATAATCTTTCCATAGTCCGTGTCATTTTCAATTTAAGAGAGTGGATAAATCAACACTGTAAGTCAGGTCTGTCATTGTGACAAACTGTACTTGCAACATGGCGCTATAAAATGCAACTATATGCAATCTCAGTTCTACTAGAATCTAAAGTAATAACCAAATGAACATTTTTTCACAGGGAAGTGGAAAAAAGCCTTTGAGCCTCACCTTACAGAAATGCAAGAGTTCTGGACTGATGATACAACTAAAGTTGCAGTACCTTTGATGTCACAGTCTGGTGTGTTCCAGTATTTCAGTGATAAGAACAGGAACTGCATTGTGATAAAACTTCCATTCAGTAAGAAAGCCTACATGCTTCTGGTGCTTTCAATCAAAGGAACAGATCTGAATCACATTGAAGCACTTCTAACATCAGATGTTATTTCTGAATGGCAACACAACCTAAAGAAGGGGTATGAATAAACAAAATTATTCAAAATGACTAGAAAATATATTTCCTTCTGTTAAGACAGGTTGTAAAACTTGTTTTCTCTCTTTTCCGTAGATTTGTCCATTTGTCTCTACCCAAGTTCTCAATGGGTACTGTGTCTGATCTCAAGGAAATTCTCACTAATATTAAACTCCCAGATCTGCTTGGCAAGAGTTCAGACTTCACAAAACTAAGCAATAAAGAACATCTTACAATTGACAAGGTACATTTGCTTGTTTTTTCATGTGTGCAGAAATAACTAAATTCCTGTCTTACGAAGTGCTAACCATCAATTTTCTCTACTCACTAGCTCCCCTTCTATTGAAGATATTTTACATAGATCAATATAGTTTATACTTCAATTTGTAATATGCTCATGTCACAACATAGAAATATAAAACAGCTTGATATTTCCTAACAGTAACATGCAGGAGCTAAATATATACATATAACAACATGCAGGAGCTAAATATATACGTACAAAAGTTGAGGAGCAGCTCTAAATTTCTGGTTCCATAGATATATGTAAAATATCTTTATGGATGTACTGTAAGAGAGCATCGTCCAGTGAAGAGCTTGGCTACATTTTGGTTAATCTATCCTGTTACATATGTTTATGAAAGCCAGATAGAACTGAAGCACCTAGATTGAGGTCAAAGCGCCTTAACAGAGACTACATCTATATATATATATATATATATATATATATATATATATATATATATATATATATATATATATATATATACACACACACAGACGTGCTCAAATTTGTTGGTACCCCTCCACAAAAAACGAAGAATGCACAATTTTCTCTGAAATAACTTGAAACTGACAAAAGTAATTGCCATATTTAATAGAAATCAGACTTTGCTTTTGATTTTTTATTCAACATAATATTGTAAATAATAAAACAAATGAAAATGGCATGGACAAAAATGATGGGACCTCTAACCTAATATTTTGTTGCACAACCTTTAGAGGAAATCACTGCAATCAAACGTTTTCTGTAGCTCTCAATGAGACTTCTGCACCTGTTAACAGGTAGTTTGGCCCACTCTTCCTGAGCAAACTGCTCCAGCTGTCTCAGGTTTGATGGGTGCCTTCTCCAGACTGCAAGTTTCAGCTCTTTCCATAGACGTTCGATAGGATTCAGATCAGGACTCATAGAAGGCCACTTCAGAATAGTCCAATGTTTCTTCTTATCCATTCTTGGGTGCTTTTAGCTGTGTGTTTTGGGTCATTATCCTGTTGGAGGACCCATGACCTGCGACTGAGACAGAGCTTTCTGACACTGGGCAGTACGTTTCGCTCCAGAATGCCTTGATAGTCTTGAGATTTCATTGTGGCCTGCACAGATTCAAGGCACCCTGTGCCAGGCGCAGCAAAGCAGCCCCAAAACATAACCGAGCCTCCTCCATGTTTCACTGTAGGTATGGTGTTCTTTTCTTTGAAAGCTTCATTTTTTCGTCTGTGAACATAGAGCTGATGTGACTTGCCAAAAAGCTCCAGTTTTGACTCATCTGTCCAAAGCACATTCTCCCAGAAGGATTGTGGCTTGTGAATATGCATTTTAGCAAATATTTTTCTGTCAAAAGTGGAGCCCACTTTTGCTCAAAAAGCGACGGATGGTGTGATCAGAAACTGACGTACCTTCACCTTGGAGTTCAGCTTGTATCTCTTTGGCAGTTATCCTTGGTTCTTTTTCTACCATTCGCACTATCCTTCTGTTCAATCTGGGGTCGATTTTACTCTTGCAGCCGCACCCAGGGAGGTTGGCTACAGTTCCATGGACCTTAAACTTCTTAATAATATTTGCAACTGTTGTCACAGGAACATCAAGCTGCTTGGAGATGGTCTTGTAGCCTTTACCTTTACCATGCTTGTCTATTATTTTCTTTCTGATCTCCTCAGACAACTCTCTCCTTTGCTTTCTCTGGTCCATGTTCAGTGTGGTGCACACAATGATACCAAACAGCACAGTGACTACTTTTCTCCATTTAAATAGACTGAATGACTGATTACAAGATTGGAGACATGTGTGATACTAATTAAAGAAACTAATTAGTTTGAAATATCACTCTAATCCAATTATTTATTATCTTTTCTAAGGGGTACCAACAAATGTGTCCAGGCCATTTTAGAATATCTTTGTAGAATAAGCAATAATTCATCTCTTTTCACAGCTTCTTTGCTTTATTCTATGACATACCAAAGGCATGCAAGTATACATGATAAAATAGCTTTTAATTTCATCACTTTTCAGGAGGAATGAAGCATTATTTCAATGAGCTGTAAGGGTACCAACATTAGACTATATTTATCCATGGTTTAAACCCATCAGCAGCCAATCAGTGTGCAGCATTTTTTCCTTTAGAATGGTAATGTACGACCCCCCCCCCCCAATGAAATAATACGCTTGGACAGTTGTATTGGATTTACCGCTGTATCACCTATAAAGTGTTTCGCAGCCTTGCAAACAATAATAAACTTATCCACAAACGTGAGAATCCTTTGCACGACCGTGAGACTCTCAAAATTGTGAAAAACCGCGAGTTTCACGGGTAAACCTTGAGACTTGACATCCATGCAGTAGTGCAAACATATAAAAAAGATTTCCCAACTAGCATACATGAAGACCATTTCTACATGCTCTGTATTATTTCAATCGTACACAAAAATGGAGGTGTTTTCAATGTTCAGTACCTTTCTGTATATTTGTTATTTGCAAAAAGAAATATGTTGTAAAATGTTTTCCTCTTTAAAATGAAGCCTGGGTTGTAAAACAAATTGTTTTGTTTTTCAGGTGCTCAATAAAGTGATATTTGAAGTAACTGAAGAAGGCTCTGAGAATCACGCTGATAGTCAGGACAGCATCCCCACGCCCCTGGAACTGAAAATCAACAAACCTTTTTTCTTTGCTGTCGTGGAAGGGAACTCAGATGCACTGCTCCTGCTGGGAAGAATCACTAATCCAAGTTCTAATTAAACGCAATACCATGTCATAAAACCATTTATTATGTAAATATGGTAAGTGTGGTCCAATAATATAAAGATACTGGGTTACATTGTTTAAGCTTTTGCCTCAATAGAGTAAGACTCACACCAGTCTACTAAAAAAATATCAAACTTTGCTTAGAAATAGCTGTAAACTAGTTTTGCTTGACAGTTACAAGTTGCAATTCTGATGCCAAAGGTTGAGTTGTTACTCAAATCAAGGCTATTTTTGTAATAAAAAATTAAAATAAAAAAAGGCAGTTGCAGTCTGTTATTTCTCCAGCTTTGGGATTTATTTTTCATATGTTGAAGAGCAATGAATTCTTAAGAAGCTTAGCAACAGACAAACCTAACAGGAAAAAAAAGATTGAACAGCTTAATAGGAGTCAATTTAAGCAAGGTGTACCCTTCCTTTTACAAAACAGATTCAACTATTTTAAGGGCAGCAGTGTGGAGTAGTGGTTAGGGCTCTGGACTCTTGACCGGAGGGTCATGGGTTCAATCCCAGGTGGGGGACACTGTTGCTGTACCCTTGAGCAAGGTACTTTACCTAGATTGCTCAAGTAAAAACCCAACTGTGTAAATGGGTAATTGTATGTAAAAATAATGTAATATCTTGTAAGTCGCCCTGGATAAGGGTCTCTGCTAAGAAATAAATAATAACTATTTATTTTGTTGCAGTAGCATGGGGTTTTAACCAATCTCCTTTATGGTGCATTAATATTAACTTTTGGATTTTAGAAGATAAAAACCATTGTCCATATTTGTTTTGATATTTTTATTGCATGCAAACGTATACGATAGCATTCATGTATGTGGCCCTAATAGAGGGTTCTTACTACTGAGGGTACATGTAACTTGTACTACAGTGTTTTAATAATAATAAAAAAACAACTAAAACAAAATGTGATTGAAAACATGTAAGTTTTTTGTATTTGAGAAAAAAAAAGAAAATACTGGTACTGCACTGTCAGGAATGCACCTGCTAGTTTCATTTTTAAAATGTGTTACGGCTTGAACTTGCAAGAATCGTCCCCTGTTTACTACTTAAGAGGTCACAACATTATCCCCAAGGCTACCAAACTCCCTTAAAAACAGTAAATTATGCTTTAAGTTTTTAATTATTTGCTCATGGTAAATTACTTATGTTTCAAACAGTTCAAATGTTTCACAGTGTTTGCTATAGTTAATTGTTCTGTAATAAAACAACACAAGAAATAATAGGAGTTAAATCTTTATTGACAGGAAAAACATTCTTAATTATGAAATTGGTTTAAATTTCCAACATTCATTCACACCCCTCAATTACGTTAACCTTCAAATGCACAAATAAACTTGTGTACATGATCTAACTGACCCAGCTGACATGCAGCATTTAACTGCGAAAAACACAGGACAAAACCCGAATCCCTGGACTGTAGTGCTTCTGAAATTCGGTACCATAAAAGACATAGAAATAATACACAGCCACATATTATGCAGTAAGTTAAAGCGGTTCTGTTGACGCCAGATCTTTGGCTGACTGAATCAATTCAACAAGAGCTGAAAACAGCTTGATATCACTTGTCTGTAGTCCCATTTTCTGGATCTGAAATAAAAGGTACATTCCATTACATCAATATTCTGATTATGCTGGTTATCATTTTACATACAAAGATCTGTCATTTCATTTTAGAAATAGAAAAGAAATTAAACACACTATATTAACAGTCATTTACAAAATTAGTAATGGGGATGGTACATATAAGGGAACCGTTTGCCGACATGAAGAAAAATGGATATGTTGATAAGGGTAATTAGAACTGTTAAACTGAAAAGCTAGTATATCAGCCTGTACCACTGATTTGGCCAGAGGTTATAACGATGTGGCAGTGAAATGTTTCCTGCACAACTTTCAACTCTACTGAAAAAAATCATATAAAATGTTAGGTTATTATCATAACCCTGGTTCCCTGAAATAGAAATGTAACCATTACTGAATGGGTGTTTACCTCCTAAAGACCCAAATCCTGAATACTTTATATCAAAGCTGCTCTTTGAGCCTGTGATGCAGTCGGGACCCCGCCCCCGAGGGATCAAAAGGACTGCAGGTCACAGATCTCAGCATCATTTTTCCTTCAAGCCTGCTGCGAATAACAGATGCAGTGACCTTGAAGGTTAATGGCTGCTGTTCTATTTCAGGGAACCAGGGGTATGATACTAACCTAAGTTCCCTTTCAAGTATGAAATGTAACCATTACTGAATAAGTGAGTATACCCAAGCTGTCACAAAGGCATGATTGCAGAATGACCGGAATGCTGCAAGGCTAAGCCGAAAGGCTGCCCTGTGCGTCACCATTTGGTACCCCAATAACAAGTAGCTAGGGTGAACAATTGAGGGAGAATTTCAACTCTGTGCCTGTGTTATAAGGGTCGACTGGGAAGCCGCACTTAACACTCTTGTTCCAGGGTTTTGAGGAGCCACGACATTTAGCCTGTAGAACCTTGTAAAGGTATGGGGAGTAGCCCACACTGCCGCACTGCATATGTCCTTGACAGATGCACCCTGGAATAAAGCCCATGAAGTTGCAAGGCCCCTGGTGGAATGGGCAGTGAGCTCTTATGGAGGGGGCAAGCTGGCCAGCTCATAGGCAGTCCTTACTGTGTCTGGGCTTGACCACGGGACTTTGCCCCATAGCAGACAAAAAATTGTTCAGACTGCCTCCAGCTTTTTCTCCTGTCAACATAATACACCAGTGCCCAAACTGGGCAAAGCGTATGGAGCTGTTGCTCCCTGTGTCAGAGTGGAAAGGAGGTGGATGGAAAGCCTCCAGTTCCGCAGACTAGTTGACATGGAAAGCCGAGATAGTCTTCAGCAAGCAGGCAGGATTGGTACGGAGCGTGACCTTTGTCCTGGCCTCTGTAAAAAATAAGCAGGCTTTCGCTATAGAGAATGCCCGCATCTCACTCACCTGCTTTGCAGATAGCAAGCAAGAAAGCCACTTTAAAAGATAGCAATTTCAGTTCAGCTGAAAATAGGGGTTCAAATGGCAGCTTCATGGGTGCATTAAGCACCTCATTTAGCCTCCAGTGAGGAATAATGTCCTTCATAGGCCGACAAAGCCGCCGAGCCCCTTTCAAAAATTGCCCTGCCAGGAAGTGAGTTCCTGGGGAGACAGGTCCATCTTGACATGGCAAGCTGAAATAGCTTGGACAAGTCATGAGGCCTTGGTATTGGGTAGGGTGTCAGTAACCCTGTTGGAAAGTCCCAGATGACTGAAATGCAGCCATTCAGGGGCCAGACCCAGAGCTGCAGGCTCGATGGGTCGGGCTGCCGTAAGGTCCCCAGTGCCTGGCTGAGCAGGTCATGGCACATCGGCAGTCTCCAAGGCTGGAAACTCAGGAGCTGCATCAGGATTGAAACCCAGATTCTCCTGGGCCAGTATGGGGCTACTAAGAGCACCTTGGCCCCATCCTGCCTAATTTTCTTCTAACACTGCAAGAGCAGCGTGAGCGGTGGGAAGGCGTATAACAGATGCCTCGGACACTGGTGTGCCAAGGCATCTATTCCCAGCGGTTCCCCGCCTCCTATTATGGAGAACCAGAGTGGGCAGTGGGTTGATTCCTTGAAGGCAAAGAGGTCTATCTCTGCTCTCCCAAACCTCTCCCATATGAGGCTCACCATTTTTTTGGAACGTCATTACTGTAAGTGCTCTGTTGAGCTGAAAGAGCTCCAAACAGGCAGCTATTCTCTGCGGTCTGCTGTCCTACAGAGTCACCAGCATGGGCCCCGAGTCCAAACATACTCAGAGATAAGAGGGCGTCTGGAAAGATGTGAGCTGGCTCTTCACATGATTCACTGTAAGCTAGGGGTGAGACCGAATAGTCGAACATTCGACTATTCGATAACGATGGCACCTATCGACAAGTGAATCCAACATTCGAAAGCTAAAAAAAAAAAATGTATATATTGATTTTATTTTAAAGCCTGTACTGCTGATTGGCTCTCTATGTAGCGGTAATGAAGATTGACTGGAGGGTGGGATTTGTTATTTCTTGTCTGTGATTGGCTAAACTAGAACGTACCTCGGCTAACGATGGCTTACTCACAGAAAAGTTCTGCATAGAAATACTCTGACAAAGTAAATGAAAACACTGTTAAGTGTAAAATATGTGCAGTGCAATTAAACTACCACAAATCTACAACTGGTATGTTAACCCACTTAAAAGCCAAACACCCTTCTGTGACGCTAGCAACGACAGAAAAGAAAAGAGGACCGCAACAAACCGCCATTGCATCCTTTGCGGTGAGGCCTCGTCAGTGTGACAACGTCGTACGTGCTGAAAAACATCAGCCCTTATTGCTAATATGGTGGCAAAGGACATGCTTCCCATAAGTTTTGTTGAAGGTGAGGGATTTCGTGAGTTGATGAAATTTGTGGAACCTGAATACACAATCCATGCACGAAAAATCCTGCACTTACGATTGTAAGTCGCCCTGGATAAGGGCGTCTGCTAAGAAATAAATAATAATAATAATAATAATAATAATAATAATAAAACAATTACCACTCGACTCGAAAAAAATGCATGCCGATTCAGCAGCGTCTGTCCGCAGAAACTTGTCAAAGGCTGAGAAGGTGGTGATTACTACAGATGCGTGGACTGCACCGAATACCGAGTCGTACGTCATAATAACGTCATTTCATTGAGGATTGGGAAATGAAAAACGTAGTTCTACAGACTCGCGCCACGCCAGAGAGGCATACAGCAGAGAATCTCGCAAATGTGTTAAACACCGCTGTAGACCAAAGTTTTAGTTAGGATTTTTTTTTGCTTCCATGGAAGGCTAGTGCGTTAATGCCACTCAGGCCTTTTTGTTCATTCATTTATTTATTAATATTATTAAGCTAGCTACATACATAGCAAGCTGTTGCCTATACAGGCTATTTATCTTTTATTCACTGGAACTCGAACGCACAGGTATGTTTCCGATTTGATTTAACGTAGACCGGTAGTCTGCATGTTGTGTGTGGTTTGAAAACGTAGGAAAAGTAAATCGTTTAGTTAAGTGGATTGTATAAATTAGCTAGCTAGATAGTCTAATGCATTTTGTATTTCGCTGTTATGACCGGAAAACATATTGCCACAAGGATGCTAATGTTAAGGCATTTGCCTCGCAGCTCACATTGCTAAACTATTATTGAATGAAAATTAAATTAATAATTGAATAAAAATTATACTTTTTTTTTTTTTTTTAATTGTCACAACCTTTATAGTTCAGTCTCACACGAGTTGACGGTATGCTTATGTTATTGCTGCTGTTATGGCATTTCTGTATGTTTCCTAATAGGAAGGTATTTTTTACATAGCCTAATGTTTATTTAACAAAGTTAGATAAGTATTTTAAAATAAAGTTCAGAATTTATTGCAATTGCAATAATTGTCACTTTGCGTTATTTCGCATTTAATGTACGTCTCATTTTGAATGGGGGGGGGGGGGGGGGCGACTATTCGATTAGTCGACCTCAACAGCTGTGGAATTATCGATAGTCAAAATATTTGTCGTGCACATCCCTACTGTAAGCCCAACCGCTGAAGGTGGCCGGTAACAAGTTTCGTGTGGACCTCTGCCTAAGCTGGAGACTAAGCACAAATTAGCCAGATGTTTGAGTACTCTGATAACTTTGAGTCCCATTGGGGCCAAAATAGCTTCCATGCACTTCAAGAAGGCATGTGGAGCTAGGGAGAGGCCAAACGACAAGACACAGAACTCGTACGCGGTTCCCTGAAAAGCGAAACGCAGGTACTTCCTGTGCGCTGGTTTTATAGGGATGTGGAAATAAGCTTCTTGAGGTCCACTGTGGTGAGCCAGTCGTCTGGCCTGATTGACTGCAAAAGCCGTTGCATTGTCAACATATTTAACTGCCTTCGGCTCAGATACAGGTTGACCTGTCTGACCTTTGGCCACCATTCCACATTGGCACTAGGACATACCTGGAGTAGAACCCTTCCTCCATCTCGAGGGGGTCTATCATGCGAATAGCTCATTTGCAGCAGAGCTGTCACCTCCTGAGACACCACAGCAGCATCTTGTGGATTTGTGACTGATGCTGTGGTCACACCCCGAAAGGGAGGGGGGCCGTGCCTGAATTGTAGCAAATATCCGGTCTGAACAAAATAAAGCACCCAGACAATGGCAATGACGCCAATAGTTCAGATGGCTCCCTGAGAAGGCTGCTGTTTCGCCTGTGGATTAGCCTGTGCCTTCTGTCTTTGAGCAGGGCGGCGGAACCTATTATGGCCTCCGTGTCAAGCAGCCATGGGCCGCTCCCGAGCATTGCCTTTCGCAGTGGGCGTAGCTGACTGTACTTTTTTTTTTTTTTTTTTGCTGTTGGGCCCTCGCGCGGCACTTTCTCACTGGTTTACGTGATGGAGGTGGTCACTTCGGAAGCAGGCAAACCAGCTCCTTCATGATTCCCATGCACGGTGCGAGCGCTGCAGCATCTCATCCACCGTGAGACCAAACGTATGCCCTGGAGTGACCAGGGCGTAAACAGCGGTGCTTTATCCCAGTCAGGCACTGGGAAAGCCAAAGCCGGTAGGCTCATCATCAAAAATTGAATGCCTTGTTTGTAGGCTAGGGAACTTGCAAGGTTGCAGTGTCCCTCTTGATTAGCGGTATGAGCTCTGCCGACAGGGATAGTAGTCTGAGATTATACCCCAGAAACTCAAATCACATAAAACAGCTAGGTCAGAGGTCAATATCAAGTGTTTAAATGTTTAAATAATCCTGGAAATGTGAAGTCACCCCCTCAAAATTACTGCCACAAAAGGGTTACTTTTTCTTGTACAACATCACAATCAAACGTGACCTAGAGAATCATAGAATAAATCGGTGCTTGAAGCCAATATCTCAAAGCTTTATCATCTGGAAAGAAAAAAGGGGTCAACTGTAGGTCCACCCACAAGGATTTTGTGGGACACCTATTAAGTACTGGGGATGCAGGTGTTAAATAGTCCTCAGAAATTACCTAAATACCCACAGATTAAAGCCTTTCATATTTTCCAGTTAAACACTTATGTAAATTACCTGATCCCCTAGATATTCCACATCCAGTGCTAGCTGTAACCGAATCTTGTTGTCGTCACTGAGGCCTCTGTTTGTCCCTGTGCTGCTTGAGGTTACAGTTTTCCGAGCCTGCTTCAGTCTTTTTAGACTTTCTTCCATTTTTTTAACCGAACTCAAAACATCTGACACGGTTTCATAATACCTGAAAAACAAGAACAGAAAATGTTACTAACATGTCTTTAGTTGATTTTTAAAGAATGCATTAGATCTGTTTAATAAAATAAACAGTGGATGATCTAAACAAGTTTAAAATAATAAATTCTCAGAGTCACTTTAATGTCTCAGTAAGACAGTAATTTGAGACTTTCCGTTTGTTTTTTAGCCTCTGGATATATTCTCTAGCTACACCTTTGACCGGGCTTACTTGCTTGCTCGTCATTGCCTGTGTCGAGATGCATCTCCTCTGTTATAACACTATTCTATGAGAAATGGACATGTTCACGGGGAACTACATATTACACAGCAACGGATGCATTTCATGGAAATCGTAAAATTTGTGATAACTGAAAAAAAATACAACCTAAGCCATAGTTTTGTTTTCTTTGCCATCCCAAGCTGTTCATTTAGTCTGACCCTTATGAGTTGTAGTGCTGTGGTTCCACTGTAAACCGTCTGTGCAAATATTGCTGGTCCATTCCTGATTCCGCTCAGTTGTAATGAGTGCCCTGCACAGTCTTATATGACTGAGAAACAAGCGCTGACAATTTTGAAATAACTGACGTCTCGTTTATTTTGACATTTGCAGATAAAATACCCGAGTATTTTTTTTTTTACAAATGTTCACAAAAAATGTTCGTTGAAGGGTTTCTATCCATCTTTTTAGCACAGAAAAAAAATACTATTACTGCCACCGATTTATTTTTAATAATAATAAATTTAAAAAAAAATGAAAAGGGCTCCTTATACTTTATTTATTAAAAAAATATTTTCAAACAATTTAGATGAGGAAACCCGCAGTTTTTGTGCCATCTGATTCAGTACTCAATAATTCTAGGAACAATGCATTTCAATGCTAGTTCTGTGTCACCAGCAAAACAAATTTCTTACAATAGTTAAACTAGACAACAAAATAATAAATAACATATAGTAATTACTGTACACTGTCACCCTTGCGAAATGCATTTTTAAGAAACCCATTCATTACTTCTCTGTCTTAAACATGCACACAGCTGCATGGTAAGTGAAAATAAATGATGACTGTGTATTTACAACTAATGTAGGTTGCATAAATACGCACAAAATTAATCATAACATGAGAAGCGGGATATTTATTTATTTGATCGGCTTACTGTTGTTGTGCATACACATTTTATATTGTATTTCCGTAGTAATCTGTGACGAACCAGTTTCCAGTCAGATAACGCCCTCTGGCACACAGAAGATGCAGGGCAGGTTTACGAAACTTCAGTTTTGCCATTTTTATAGCTGGTTTTGGCTACCACTGTAGGTTTTACAATAAAATGGCAACTAACACTAGCTCTAACTTTGCCTATGGAATTTAAAGCAATTTGTGTATTGCAGAACACTGTTAAGTTAGAATGCTATTAGTCTATCAAATATTAGTAAGACCAGAATTCCTCTCATGTAATCAACTGGTACACTTAATTTTAAAACAGATTATAATAGTTAATAATAAAAGTATAGAGACTTTGAAAACAAGAGTTCTCAGCCATGCACAGCAAACCTATTGTACATTTGTGTTTGCCACCTGGTTACTTGATGCCACTTATAATGAAGAAAGGATTTATTTCTCATAAGCAAAGATTTAAAATCAAGTTTTCTAATCACATGTTGAGCATAATCTGAAACTTACCTCTGGGTGCTGTTACTGAGCGCTCCTCTCAGCCAATCCTGTATAATTGACTGTTTAAGCATGCTTTGATAGTCATCCTGGAGTTGATGGAGGGGCTTTAATGCGTTATCAACATATGCTGATGCCTTTGTTGGGACTTCCTATAGAGAAACATGAGGCACAAACAATTATTAAAACAACAGAAACCACTAGTTTCCTGTTAACTGAACAGATGAACATATGATTCAACTGAACATTATTTTAAAATGACTTAGTTATAAGTGCTTTTCAATAGAATATAAAGTATATATATTTTTAATGTATGTTTTAACTTGTTACCTGACTATACAAGAGGCCTGGTTTTCTACCATGGACAACTTTCCTATGTCATCAATGTTCTAGTGGCCAATTTGCCCAGTGCTATATACAGGCCAACATCTTTAACACACCGACATATGGACAAAATACACTAGTTTCTGAAAGGCCTTTTATTTCTAAAATTGTGAAGCTGGCACAGAGGATACAAGAAAGTAGTATATTTAGTAATCCCCAATGAGGAATTAGGCAAGAAGGGAAGTGTACACGTTCGAGAAAGCTAGCTGTTAATACTATACGCCATTATGGGATAATCGATACCGAAATGCTAAAACTTTAATAAAAGTTAACAAATCAAGCACTGACCTTGTTTGTCCTCCTGTAGAGTCTTGGAACTTCAGATGCACTTCTCAGATAACTGAAACAAGTGTCACTTAAACGCTGGGTAATCCTGCTACTCAATGCTGGTATGCAACTAGACAGTGATGCTTGTGAGTCGGCTAGAGAATCTGTTTTAAATAGAGATTACATTAAATTGTAATGAGTTACAATTCCAGTTATATCTATGTTCATCTCAGATTTTGCTAGAAAGATTCACCTGGGGGTTTACTGACATGCTGAGTTCAGAAATAATAGCCATTATTTTATTTTATTTTATTTTATTTTTTTATTTCCCTTTCGACCTGTGACCTTGCAAAGGTCAACCTAAAGTGAGACAGGGACCTTGCCCAGAAAAATCACCCTGGGTGCAATTTAGATGCTACCATCATATGTAGCACCTCATTCTACTTGTAATGAATAGGGCTTTTCAGAAAAAAATACTAGGAGCACCCTACTTACTTCTGGCAAATTGCTAGATGAGTGGTAACTGACGAGTTTTATTTGAACTTCAGCCTAACCCTTTACCCTGTAGGGGATGTGGGCCCTAAAATTTAATTATTGCTGTAAGACCCTTAGGTACCAGTCTTCCTAATTCTGTGAAAAACATTTGGTTTCAAGTCCCACCACGTTTCATTAAACCTCCTTGAAATTTTAATTTTTGCTATTTGTACCAAGTTTAGGCCGTAATAATTTGCGAAGGGGGGGGGACTCCAGAAAATCATCCAAAGATATGTTTGGATAGATGTTGATGAGATCTACAAGCATCAAGCAAAATATTATATTATCCGGAGATTTTGGATTTTTGAAGTTGCATTTGTCATGCATTCAAACACTGCTTATGGCCACTTTGGTGGGGCTAAAGTGCCACACAGTTCTATCCAAACTGGCTATTTCTTCTAGAGGAAAAAGTAACAGTATGTGCTTCCACTGGCACTAGCTTGGAGCTGAGGGGTTATGAACTTGCATGGGACTTGGGACTTCTTTGTTACGATGACACATTAGAAACTACCAAAACCTTAGTTGGGTTTTAAAAACTAAATTCATGGTTTTTCTTAAGAAAAAAAAAAAGAAAAAAAAAAAACTTCCCTGTTTACAGCACCATTTAAATACACCTGTCTCTGTCATCAAAGACTTCCTAAATCAGAAACTTTCAGTTGTGCCTGAAATTGGCTGATTGGCTTTTTCACAAATGGATGGTCAGTCAATCAATTATCCCCCTAGGTAGGCACCACAACTTATATTTAAAAAAAAAAAAAAAAAACAAAAAAAAACACAACAACACCTTACTATCACTTTTTGACTAAGTAAGGTTTTGGTAGTTTCAAATGTGTCATCATAACAACCAAGTCCCAAGTCCCATATGCAAGTTCATAACCCCTCAGCTCCAAGCTAGTGCCATTGGAAGCCCACATTGTTACTTTTTCCTCTAGATAAATCCTCAAAGAATGCAACCTGTGACCTTTGCAAGGTCACAGGTTGAAGGGGACATTTTTTCAAAAGTAATGGCTATCATTTCTGAATTCAGCGTGTCTGAAAACCCCCAGGTTAATTTTTCTAGGAAAATCTGAGACGGACGGGCAACGGCACTGGTTGAGTTGGCATGGAATGACCCATATGAAAAATGTCCCCAGATTCTGACATCACCTAGACTTCTACTAAAGAAGTCCAAATAGGTCAGACTTTATATAAATACACTACCCTTGTAGCAGACCACACAAATTTAAAGATTTCCTGACTACGGTATAAAAAAAATTCTAAATCTGTTTCTACTGACTCAGATAACTTTGATGCTTGGTTACAAATGAAAACTTTAGGTTATTATCATAACCCTGGTTTCCTGAAATAGAAATGTAGCCATTACCTCATGGGTATTTATCCTTAAAGACCCTTTAACCTGAATAGATACAACAAAGACACTTTAATTTTTCCTTTATTTCTAATAAAACTGTTCTTTTATATTCACTGGAAATGTTGTCTAGTCTGATTATTTCGATAGAGGTCGGGTTCTACACAACTTGAATTCAAAACAAGGTGTTTTATTATTACAATTTAAACTAGTCCAAATACAAATATAACTTGCACACTACAAGGGTCGACCCAGAAGCCGCCCTCAACACTCTTGTTCCAAACCAGGGTTTTGTGGATCTATGACATTCAGCCGATAGAACCACGTAAAGGTATGGGGAGTGGCCCACACTGCTGCATTGCAAATGTCTTTGACAGATGCACCCTGGAACAAAGCCCACGAAGTTGCCATGCCCCTGGTGGAATGGGCAGTGAGCTTCTCTGGAAGTTGGCTCGCTCATATGCAATCTTGACTGATCCATTTGGATAGTGTCTGCTTGGGTAAACAGACAAAAAATTGTTCAGACTGCCTCCAACTCGGTGTTCTGTCCACATAATACACCAATGCCTGCACCGGACAAAGTGTATGGAACTGCCGCTCCCTGTCAGACTAGAAAGGAGGTGAAAGCCTCCAATTCCAGTCTGGTTAATGTGGAATGCTGAGATGGTTTTTCAGGATTGGTACGAAGTGTAACCTTTGTCTTGGCTTCTTCAAAAATTAAGCAGGCTTTCGCAATCAAAAATGCTTTCAAAAGATACATATTTCATTGAATGCAAGGGCTCAAAGGGAGGCTTCATAAGTGCTTCAAGCCAATGACAACGTCCTTCATAGTTGGCCGAAGCTGCTGAGCTCCCTTTAAAAATTACCCCGCCAAGAAATTAGCTCCTGGGGAGACTGAGTCAATTTTAATATGGCAATACGAAATGGCTGCTAAATAGATGTTTAATGTAGAGGGGGATTTCCCACCCCATCAAATAGGTCCTGTAAAAATTGCAGTATAACTGCCATGGGACAGGTCGTGGGGTCAAAACCCTTAGGCAGGCACCACGTCTGAAAAATGCCCCACTTGTACCCATACTGGGAACGTGTGGACGCTGCTCTGGCATTCTGCAAGATGTCAATGACCCTATTAGATAACCCCAGACAGCTCAAATGTTGCCATTCAGGGGCCAAGGGCTTGATGGATTGGGATGCCACAATGTGCCCTGCACCTGACTGAGCAGGGCAAGGCGCTTGTACAAGCTCCACGGTTGGCCACAAGAGCTGCATTAAGGTGGAAAACCAGAGTCTCCTGTACCAGTAAGGGGCTACTAATTACACCCTGGCCCGGTCCTGCCTGATCTTTCCTAGGCACAGCAGGAGCATGGCGAGCAGTGGAAAGGCATACAGCAGCTGCCTTGGTCACTTGAGTGCCAAGGTATCTACTGCCAGCGGGTCCCCGGCTCCTGTTATGGAGAACCGGAGGGGACAATGGGTCGATTCTTGGGAGGCAAAGAATATCTCTGCTCTCCTGAACCGTTGCCAAATGAGACTCATCACCTCTGGGTGAAGCCTCCACTCCTAAGGCTTCCCTAGAGAGGAGGTCTGCTGCCAGTTTAACTCGCAACAGCTTGCGGGCATCACGGTGGAGACTGGGAGACCTGAGGCTGCCCTGGTGGTTTATAAAAGCCACCACAGTACTGTTGTCCACCCAGACAAGCACATATCTCCCTTGAACCTCCTGTAAAAAAAATTGCAAAACTAGAAACACTGCCTGCAACTCCAAAATATTGACATGGAGCCCTTGCCACAGGGTGTTCCATACCCCTTGCGCTCCCCTGCCATTCAACAACACACCCCAGCCTATACGGACCTCCCTTTTTGTGACGCTGCCCAACGCTATGCCTAAGCGCAGGTGAGCAGGCTGTGTCCACCAGGAAAGAGCCTCCTGACAGTGCTCGTTGGAGTTCCATGGAGCAACTGTGTGTGGGTCCTTAGGCAGAGTGACAGCGATGGGTGGCAGCAAAGGCCACTACCTTTTGAGGGTGACATAGAAGGAGCATGGCAACCTGTGTGCCTGCTAAGGGGTAACATCACTTTGAAGGCAGCCCGGGACGAGGAATGCCCCAAATGTAAGGAAGAAGCAGACAATGTCACATACCACTCTATATGTAACCGGTCCCGCAACGGCGGCAATGGGGTCGGATGCACCAATTGGTATGGGGAGAACTGGAGCATACTAACGGATCAGCTGATACAGTCTGTATATAACTTAACTGTGGGGCGATGGGGCTGCAATTTCGGGAACACCAGTGGGTGGGAACGTGTAAATATTACAAGCGCAAGGGTAATGACTGTCTGTGATTATACGTGGGAAACCCACGGATATATATGGAGCATTAAGTTGTGGTTTCCAACCGCCCAGTCACCCTCTCCTCCAGGCGGGTTGGTGCCAGTGGGGAGGGTGAAACCCCTGTATACTGGGATTAACTGGCTTCAAACATTAGTTAGAGTAGATATTCGTAGTGTAGTAACTCAATATGCTAAAAGATGTAGGGCAGCATAATGCTGCCGGTAAACAGAAGAGGGGGTTCTTTGATGACATGGCAGGGTGGTTTGGGGCTGTAAATTCTGGCCTGAATTCTGCAAGTAATATCGAACAACAACAGGGAAGCCATGGACAGTTTTTGAGAACGGGAGATGCTATTCAAAAGCTGGCCACGGCAGAAGAAATGACAGGGGAAACTGTTGATATAGCTGTAAATGTGCTACATGTTATATCACACGCTATATCTGAAGATTTGAGTTTAACAACAAGGGAAGAGTGGTGTTATAGAATGCAAGCCGCTCTAACCAGAGACGTTATAGTAGCTATTAGGGATTTACACGAATGAATGCTAGGAAGGGCATGATAAAGAGAGGTGATGCAGAGATTGGCACGAACAGGGTACCCTGTGAGTCGCCAATTCCAAGACAATATTGTTGTTCAGACAGAGCGTTGTATTAATGGTGTATGATTAATGGTGTTAATATGCCTATTGTTGCTACGCTATCAATGTATAAATATTGTGCTACCTTGCCAAACTAAGAGAGAGTGAACTGTTGTCATTTCTGCTAAGCAACCTTAATGCTGACATAATTACCCAGCTGTGCGGCGAACGCGCCAGCTGAGTAAGCCCACTTAAGGATCACCTCTGAGACCTGACACTGTTTATTTGGGCAGGTAACGTCCTTATTAACCCTGCACCAAAAAAGCGATGGCCGCATACTGGAGGGACCTCAGCCAAGCCGACTTTCCCTGCCTCATGGATCCCAAAGACCCATGATGAGTGTACCTCAAAAAGAAAATCCAGGTGCACTGGGGGGACGTGTGAGAGGAAGTAGGTTCGTCCTCAAAAATGGACTGCTACCGTGTCTCATCAACAGGTCATGGGACTTGCTGGAAAACAGCTACCCAAAGCTTGGCCAGCTTTTCAGTCCACTGATCTATGAGACCGGTGACTCTTTCTCCTCCGCCTCTTAGAAATGGAGGGGAGGGAGAGGCAGAGGATGATGACGAAAACTGTGCCACTCGTTCAACTCTACTGCTCTCCTTGGCACAGCGCCCTAATAGGAGGATGCAACCATCCCTTTAAGGATGATGCTGGGGAGCCCTGTCCAGGTGGTATCACTGTTTTGTACCACAATAACAACTCTTAACCAAGTCTGAACGGTGATGAACCAAGCAGACAGTAAAATGAACCAAGATGAACAGATTGGTTCCCCTGGTGCCTGAGCACTAGTGCTGTACTGTGCAGTACCTTGCAAGGAATGTTTCAGTGGGTGGTTACACTCGGTGGTGGTTCATCGCTTTGTCCCATACCTTCATTACGGTCCGGTTTGGTGGTACACTTGGTGGTGGTACACCCGATACAGTACCTTTGGTATGGTGGTACACTTGGTGGTGGTACACCCAGTACAGTACCTTCGGTACGGTGGTACACTAGGTGGTGGTTCACCCGGTACAGTACCTTTGGTACAGTCCAGTTCGGTGGTACACTCAGTACGGTACACTTCGGGTACCCCGGTGCAGTAACCTCGTTTGCTGTTTGGTATGTATACCGGGTCGGGAACAGAGCAGGTCAGTGACCCACGGTTACTGCAGAAGTAATATATAGGGGTTCCCACCTATATAGCTTGAGGCAAACCAACACAGCCCTAAGACTGGGGAAAGCCTGCTGGCCGAGCCAGGACAGCCTTCGCAATGGTACTGCAAGCAGAGACCAAGGTGGCATGAAACACTGCGGGAAAGACTGCAAGCAATCAGACCCAATGCAGAGCTAGCCTAGCAACTGCGTAGTGAATTGGAGTGGTAACCTTGTTTGTTGCACAGAATTTGTTCCGGTGGTAATGGGGTAGGCCTGGACCTACAGTTACCACATAAGCAGTCTATAGGGGTGCCCACCTATAGCGCTTCTAGAAAAACCGACACAGTCCTAACACTGGGGAAAGCCTGCTGTCAGAGCCGTGACAGCCTTCGCAATGGCACTGCACTCAGGAGACCAGGGCGGCAACGAAACACTACGGGAGGGGTTGCGGACAGCCAGACCCGAAGCAGAGCAACTGTTAGTGAATCAGAATGGTAACCTCGTTCGATGTACAGTGTACCAGTGGGAACGGAAGCAGGTCTGGACCCACAGTTACCACGGGAGCAATCTATAGGGATGCCCACCTACAGCGCTCTTGATTAATCTAACAGTCCGAAAACTGAGGAAACCTATTATTAGAGCTTTAACAGTCTTCACAATAATTCTGCAATTGAGGCAAACAGTTTTAACCTGAAGCACGCGTCTCAGTCCAACAGGTGTGCTAGTATTTCTGTGAAAAGAAAAATACACACGAGAAACAATTTCTCACACAAAACAGTAAACACTCCATTACCGTTAATTGTGTATAATTTTCATAATAAGGGGCTCCCGAGTGGCGCATCCAGTAAAAGCACTCGCTAGAGTGCAGGATGCGCTCTATAGCCTGGACGTCGCCGGTTCGAGTCCAGGCTATTCCACAGCCGAGCGTGGACGGAAGCTCCCAGGGGGTGGCACTCAATTGGCCGAGCGTCGTCCGGGGGGAGGGAGGGTTAGGTCGGCCAGGGTGTCCTCGGCTCACCGCGCACCCGTGACCCCTGTAGTCTGGCCGGGCGCCTGCGGGCTTGCCTGTAAGCTGCCCAGAGCTGCGCTGTCCTCCGACGCTGTAGCTCTGAGGTGGCTGCACGGTTAGTCTGCAGAGTGTAAAGAAGCGGGCGGCTGACGGCACACACTTCGGAGGACAGCGTGTGTTCACCTTCGCCCCTCCTGAGTCAGCGCAGGGGTGGTAGCGGTGGGCTGAGCCTAGAAATAATTGGGCATTTCAAATTGGGGAGAAAATAATAAAAAAAAAAAAAAACTGATTGGCAATGACTAAATTTTAATAAATAAATAAATAAATAAATAAATAAATAAATTAATTAATTAATTAATTAATTAATTTTCATAATAAAAAATGAAATTTTTATTTTCAACTTCAACTAAACTAGCAGCCTGAGAGAGAACACAGGTAGCCGACTTAAGGTAGTCGATCCCGGGGAAGTTACTATAATCATTTAACTATAAATTGCACTAGCAGTATAATTACACAAGCAAAAGCAGATACAGGTATATTCCACACTTATTTGTTTGTAGTCTCTCTCGTCTCAGATTGGATGAAAAGAAAAATGGTATTAAGATCTGTGTGTGCAGTCTATTTATGCACTCTAAGGCGGGTAAGACTGCGTCAAAGGCTCTGAGAGGCAGTCTTTGTTATAACTATTCAGGTTACAGGGTCTTTAAGGATAAATACCCATGAGGTAATGGTTACATTTTGTACTTGATAGGGAACACGGTATAGACAGGTATTACATGTCATTATTCTTAGCCCTAACCTCTTTCAGGTGTTAGATTGTAACTGGCTGCAAACTCTCTTCTTTGTGTTACTTAAAGAATAATCAAAACTTTACCTGAAATTATGGCAAAATTATTGAATCCAATAAGCTCCAGTTTGTGTTTAATTATTTCCAGGAGTTCAGAGACCTGTTATACAAAACAAAAAATAAAAACCTTAAAATACAATTCCATTAACCCTTTCAAGGCTGAGCCCGAATATTTCGGGCCTGTTGTTTCACAGCGCTGCCTGTTTTGTTTTCTAATTGCATCATTTAAAATGAAGCTAAAATGTGACCTGTATGTACTGATTGGCTTAAAACAGTACCATGGACTGAAGGGAAGGCTCGATGAACTTTGAACCCGGATGAGATTGTAGTTAGGAGTGAAAGCAGACAGCTAATTTTGTGAGAAGTAAGAGATCAGGCAAGATAGACGTGCAGGCTGCAATGGACTTTTTTTTTTTTTTAATTTAGTTGTTGCCAATTATTTTTTATTATTTTCTCCCAATTTAGAATGGCCAATTATTTTTTAGGCTCAGCTCACCGCTACCACCCCTGCGCTGACTCGGGAGGGCGAAGACGAACACACACTGTCCTCCGAAGCGTGTGCCATCAGCCAACCGCTTTTTTTCACACTGCGGACTCACCATGCAGCCACCCAAGAGCTACAGCGTCGGACAACGCAGCTCTCGGGCAGCTTACACGCAAGCCCAGCCAGACTACAGGGGTCGCTGGTGCGCGGTGAGCTGAGGACACCCTGGTCGACCTAACCCTCCCTCCCCCCGGGCGACGCTCGGCCAATTGAGCGCCGCCCCTGGGAGCTCCCGTCCACGGTCGGCTGTGGAATAGCATGGACTCGAACCGCCGACGTCCAGGCTATACAGCGCATCCTGCACTCCACACGGAGTGCCTTTACTGGATGTGCCACTCGGGAGCCCCTATGGACTTTTTTTGGTTTTTGAGACAGTGATTTTGATTACTCCAGTGACGGGGAGGATCTGTTACTATTCACCATTTTATGTATTTATTTATTTAAAAAATAAATAAAGTTTATATATCTATATCTATATATATATATATATCTCTATATATATATCTATATATATATATATATATATATATATATATATATATATATATATATATATATATATATATATATCTATATATATATATACACACACACACACACACACAAATACATACACACAGTCACTGTGTCGGTTTCCAACATGTGGAATATATTTGGCTTTATTAATGATTCAATGGAATCAACCAAAATTACACATTTATAATTATAAAATTATAAATTTATTTCCAAAAAAAAAAAATGAAGTGTCACAATTATTGGCACCCTTGTTTTCAGTACTTTGTGCACCCTCCCCTTGCAAGGATAACGGAGTCTTTTTCTATAATGTTTAATGAGATTGGAGAACACATTGGGAGGGATCTTAGACCATTCCTCCATATAGAATCTTTCCAGATCCTTGATATCCTTTGGTCTGTGCTTATGGACTGCCCTCTTCAATTGAAATTGCAGGTTTTCAATGGGGTTCAAGTTCGGAGACTGAGATGGCCATTGCAAAATGTTGATTTTGTAGTCAATTAACCATTTTGATGTGTGCTTGGGGTCATTGTCTTGCTGGAAGATCCACTTGCGGCCAAATTTCAGCCTCCTGGCAGAGGCAACCAAGTTTTTGGCTAAAATGTCCTGATACTGGGTAGAGTTCATGATGCCGTTGACCTTAACAAGGGCCCCAGAACCAGTGGAAGCAAAACAGCCTCATAACATCAAAGATCCACCCCCATATTTTACAGTAGGTATGAGGTTCTTTTCTGCAGACGCATCCTTCTTTCGACACCAAACCCACCGCTGGTGTGCGTGGCCAAAGAGCTCTATTTTCGTCTCATCTGACCATAGCACCCGGTTCAAATCGAAGTGCCAATGCCGTTTAGCAAACTCCAGGCGCTTACGTTTGTTGGTTGCTCTCAATAAAGATTTTTTTCTGGCAACCGTTCCAAATAGCCTATTGGCATGGAGGTGGCGTCTAATTGTAGATTTGGATACTTGGTGACCCCAAGATGCAACCAAGTTCTGTAATTCTCCAACTGTGGCCCTAGGATTTTCCTTTGCCTCCCGAACCATCTGCCTCACTGTGCGTGGGGTCAAAATACACTTGCGTCCTCTACCAGGCAAGTTTACCACTGTTCCAGTGGTTTTAAACTTCTTAATTATTGCCCTAATAGTGGTAAGTGGTATATTTAGTTTTTTAGCTGTTGTTTTGTACCCATTGCCTGATTTATAAAGGTCAACAACCATTTGTCTCTTTTCATTTGTGAGTTTGCCTTTCATATGCGTGTTACTTAATTTTAATACCCCAGTGAAACAGGAAGCCATGGAAGGCCACAATACAGTTCCTTAAGACTGAGATGAACTTAAAGTAGAATGTTAATGCAGATTTAATTTTGTTTGATTTTATTTATAAGAATCTTCAGGGGTGCCAATAATTCTGACACCTATTTTTTTTGGAACATTTTTTATTACTTGTTAATAAACTTTTTCTCTGTACAATTGTATTAGAATAAAAGAATATGGTTTTCCCATATATTTGAGCATTACCTGTGTTTATTTTATACAGCCTTTTTTGCTCATCTTTATCAAGGGTTCAAGGGTGCCAATCATTTTGGAGGTGACTGTGTGTAATATATATATATATATATATATATATATATATATATATATATATATATATATATATATATATATATATATATGATCTTATTTATTTGTTGTGTTATTTACTTATTTGACCTCAAGTCAAAGTTAATTATGTTTATGGTGTTCATGATGAAGTGAACACATAAATAGTTATTGAAAATATGTTTGTAATTTTACTTTGGAATCTCTCAATTTCTGTGCCTTTTTTATATTCCAGAATGTTCTGAATTATGTAAATAGTTATTGGAAAAAAGGGTCTTCATGTGGCGACAGATTACTGCTGTATCTCTTGTGAGGACATGCTTTTATCTGTAGCACCATATTCTGGGACCTGAAACACTGAAATGTGATAGTAGGTGTATAGTGTTATGGGGACATTTTTAAGAAACAAACTTTTTTCTGCCAATTTAGTACCTTTTTACATTGTGCCATGTTGTGAATCCTGTAAACAGTTTGAAAATAATATTTTTTAAAGTTCTAAGCTTTTAAATTACATATGGTTTTATGGTAATTAAATACAATTTGAATGACTTATGACTCTTAAAAACAAGTGTATGCATTTTCTTTAAAAATTTCAAAACAAACCCGGCTCAGGATTCCAGCATAGCATTCTAACCCGGCCTGAAAGGGTTAAAACAAGAAGCACATAACCGATCTTTGTAGTTTTGTAAATTCTGTGTAATTCTGAACTCATCACCCTCCTCAAGTCAAACCAATTTAAAAAAGACACACTTTGCTGCACACTAACTGTATTTGATAAACTACCTGTCATGTTGTAAAGTTTTTTTGTATACTTTTAGTTTTTTACATTTTTATAAAAAGTGTTGGCTATTTTAATAAAATACTACAGAATGTGAGATGAAGAGAGTTGATACATACCTGGTCGTGCAGTGTGTCTAAATCAGATACAATGTAAACCAGCTGATTTGTTGATAACACAGTTGATTTTGCCTCAGTTTCTGATCCACTGCCCAGGTCTTCAGTGTAACTGAGGTTTGGGGCTGATGCAGAATGTCCAATAGTAGACAGGTGGTTTGTAGTTTCTTTTTTAGCTTCTGTGGAAGTAGCCTTAGATAGCATCTAAAAGGAATACAAATATATGACATAGTAAATAACAGTGTGTTCAGACTGCAGGTGATCTCAACCAGTTCACCAGAGACCAGTTCTGACCAGACTGATCTCAGATCTATTATGCTCATACACTTTATTTAATCAAGCTAAGGGTTCCGTTTTTTTTTTTTGTTATTTCCATGGCAACAAAAAAAACATCTAAATTGGACTATTTTATTGTTTTTTAGATCATACCCAGCAGAATTTAGATGTTTGAAAAAAAGTCAAAAAAAAGAAGTTAGAAAGAGACAATAATAAAATAAACACAAAATGTGTATCAATTGCACAGCTACCTTCAACACAAATATTACAGTATAGTCTGATATTTAGTATTGTATTTCTTTGTGAAAGAGGACTATTCAGAAATATGTAAAATTAATTTGAATGTAAACCTGGCAGGTCTTTACTACAGTGAAATCCAAAAAGGTATACAAATTAATCTGCTTGGACAGTGGTTTTGGAAAGGCAAACCATTATACAAACAGTTTGTCTGTTCAGACTTTATTTGAACTGATGTTGTGAAAACTGTTCTATCTAAAACTGATCTAAGAACTATTCCCCAGCAGTCGAACCAGTTTCAGACTGATCTGAGGGTTAGTCTAAACAGACATTTGGTCTATAAATAGTCTCACTTTGTTTTTTAGGCTTAGTTTGTACACACCTTTAAATGGGTTTTGGGTGATTGCACTGCCTGTACATAAAATTTGGTGCATATTTTAAATGGTTAACTTATAAACATAAAAAAAAGTGATTCTGTGTAGGTGTGCTGATAAACTCCATAATCAAGAGTTCCTTTAAAATATATCTTTCTGATTAAGATACATACAGACGTGCTCAAATTTGTTGGTACCCCTCCACAAAAAACGAAGAATGCACAATTTTCTCTGAAATAACTTGAAACTGACAAAAGTAATTGGCATCCACCATTGTTTATTCCATATTTAATAGAAATCAGACTTTGCTTTTGATTTTTTATTCAACATAATATTGTAAATAAGAAAACAAATGAAAATGGCATGGACAAAAATGATGGGACCGCTAACCTAATATTTTGTTGCACAACCTTTAGAGACAATCACTGCAATCAAACGTTTTCTGTAGCTCTCAATGAGACTTCTGCACCTGTTAACAGGTAGTTTGGCCCACTCTTCCTGAGCAAACTGCTCCAGCTGTCTCAGGTTTGATGGGTGCCTTCTCCAGACTGCAAGTTTCAGCTCTTTCCATAGACGTTCGATAGGATTCGATCAGGACTCATAGAAGGCCACTTCAGAATAGTTCAATGTTTTGTTCTTATCCATTCTTGGGTGCTTTTAGCTGTGTGTTTTGGGTCATTATCCTGTTGGAGGACCCATGACCTGCGACTGAGACAGAGCTTTCTGACACTGGGCAGTACGTTTCGCTCCAGAATGCCTTGATAGTCTTGAGATTTCATTGTGCCCTGCACAGATTCAAGGCACCCTGTGCCAGGCGCAACAAAGCAGCCCCAAAACATAGCCGAGCCTCCTCCATGTTTCACTGTAGGTATGGTGTTCTTTTCTTTGAAAGCTTCATTTTTTCGTCTGTGAACATAGAGCTGATGTGACTTGCCAAAAAGCTCCAGTTTTGACTCATCTGTCCAAAGGACATTCTCCCAGAAGGATTGTGGCTTGTCAATATGCATTTTAGCAAATTCCAGTCTGGCTTTTTTATGTTTTTCTGTCAAAAGTGGAGTCCTCCTGGTTCTTCTTCCATGGAGCCCACTTTCGCTCAAAAAGCGACGGATGGTGCGATCAGAAACTGACGTACCTTCACCTTGGAGTTCAGCTTGTATCTCTTTGGCAGTTATCCTTGGTTCTTTTTCTACCATTCGCACTATCCTTCTGTCCAATCTGGGGTCGACTTTCCTCTTGCGGCCGCGCCCAGGGAGGTTGGCTACAGTTCCATGGACCTTAAACTTCTTAATAATATTTGCAACTGTTGTCACAGGAACATCAAGCTGCTTGGAGATGGTCTTGTAGCCTTCACCTTTACCATGCCTGTCTATTATTTTCTTTCTGATCTCCTCAGACAACTCTCTCCTTTGCTTTCTCTGGTCCATGTTCAGTGTGGTGCACACAATGATACCAAACAGCACAGTGACTACTTTTCTCCATTTAAATAGGCTGAATGACTGACAAGATTGGAGACATGTGTGATACTAATTAAATAAACTAATTAGTTTGAAATATCACTATAATCCAATTATTTATTATCTTTTCTAAGGGGTACCAACATATGTGTCCAGGCCATTTTAGAATATATTTGTAGAATAAGCAATAATTCATCTCTTTTCACAGCTTCTTTGCTTTATTCTATGACATACCAAAGGCATGCAAGTATACATGATAAAATACCTTTTAATTTCATCACTTTTCAGGAGTAATGAAGCATTATTTCAATGAGCTGTAAGGGTACCAACAAATTTGAGCACGTCTGTATATGATATGAGTAAGAAATAATGTTTCATGAGATTAGCACCTACATATTTGTGGATAATTCATGTCATGAAAACCGGAAAGGCTCAAACTGCATCCTCATTCCATTCCTGGATTAAATTAACTATAAAAACGAATACTTTATACAGAATTGGTGGGTGTTTTTAGCCCTATGCATGCCAAAATAAATTGTATTACTGCATTTAAATTAATTATTATTGTAAAATAAAGCATCTTACCTCATTGACAAACTTTGAATATCGTGACAGTAACTGTAAAGTTAACTTCCAGAATCGGTGAGCTAACAGCGGTAGATAAATCTGGTCACACCAGCACTTAACCAGGTTGTTCCACAGAACGTGGGAGACCAGCAACTGATAAGCACTTCCATCTACATGTAGAATTGGTTATTATACAACATTAGAAAAGTACCTTATTGTGAACAAAAACAAAGCATCCCCCATGAAACAACAAACTCACCCCACAACATTGTTGGCTATATGAGAAATCAGCTTGTGATGCAATCATTGGTAAGTTGAGACCACCAGCATAGTGTGTAAGCAGATCTAATGGTTTTTCAAATTATCTAATGTAGCAATATAAAGCTATTCTGCAGTATGAGTTTACGTTTACATATGAAAGAGTGAGAAATATATTTATAAGATTTGGTTTTAATCATTTCAGTAAGAAAACATCTTATAAAGCTCAAAAAAACTTTACACTGAAGTAAATGTTGACAGAATATTTTTTGGAATGAAGAACTAACGTTTAATTAGGATTTCTGGGGTAAAACAAAGCTGTAACAAAATGTATTCTGAAAAATGCTGAATGTGGTATTTGTTAGGAAATGCTATCACTAAAACGTTTTTTTCTGTACAGCAGAGTTCAAAAACTTTCCATTACCAACTATTCATTATTTACTCTGGAACTTGGTGGTGTTTACTGTACATTTAAATGTGGGTGCAGTTAATATGTTTAATTATTAATTAGCTGTGGTTGGTGATGTAAGGTATTGTAAATCCAAATTTGTACTACATTGCAGTTGTATAAATACAGTATACACAAGACAAAGGGACACAGGCACAAAGTATCCATACTGCCCTACTGTATATACTATATACTTTAGATGTTAAAGCTAGGTAAATTAAATCATTAAAAAATACCTTTCAAATGTATTGTTTTGTGTGATAGTCCAGTTTAGAAGTCAGAAACAATGCAAGAATCCTATATTTTAATGTTTTTTTTTTTTTTTTTTTTTTTTTTTTACTGTTATTCAACAGAATTGTTTCATCCCTGGAATTTTTTAATTGTGAACAAAAGTAAAGGACTCCCTTTCCCCGGAGCAAACTGTGCTGGCTGAATTTATCTGCCGTCTGCCCAGTGTCACGTGCAGTAACTGGACTTGCCACACCCCTTTCTAATTAGTTGTAAGATGCAGTGTACACTACATCGCCCTACAAGAGTTACAGGTTAATTTTAGAAGAAGTAGCTAGTAGCCTAAATACTGCCACTTGTCAGCAGAGTAGAAATACACTTGTGGTTGTGGGGATCCAAGTTCTTTTGCACTTTTATTGGTCAATGTAGCAGGGCAGAAGCCCTGCACAGGGGATTAATGCTTTGTTTGTTTTTTGTATTATGTTTACATTTTTATTAATCACCGTCACTTTCTGCCGTGCAACTCGGGTGCTCCTCGGGAGACGCACTGACAGCCAATTGATTAACAGGGGGCTAGTCAAGGTTTGGGTGACGGGGAGTCCCCAGTTAGCTGGAGGGGCGTTTCCAGAGGTGCACCCGACCAAAAAAGAGGCTGCGCTCCTCCTCCAAACTGCCTGCACATATCTGTACATCACACACAAGACTATAGGAAACAGCAACCAGTCACTGTTTGTGTTACTCTCGATCATAGGAACTGGGATGACCGTGTACATCCGGGATCACAGAGTACAGGAACCAGGACTTGTTATTGTGCGTTTGTGGATTAGGGTGAGTTTTAAGGGATCCAGATATCGATCCCAAATCAAATCAATATATAGTGAGGGTTCAATGCAGCCTTTTCAACAGCGAGATTCTCCTTATAGTGGAGATAGCGCACGGCCCAAACTTGACCACCTTTTATTTTCTTTAGTTGTGTTTTTCAATGTGTTTTGGGACCTTTTTTCACAATTTAAAAACACTGAGTGTTTTCTCTGTCTGCATGGCATACCGTTGTTGGTACCCTGGCAGCAGCCATCTACCGCTGCATTGAGTAAATGTAAATAAATCTGTGCGCTGGTGTGGCGTGTCAATGCAAATGCAAATACCTCTACCATTCAAATACCACAAACATGAAGGCACATCCGGAAAACCACCATCGGGTGGAGTACAACGAAATGTGCAGTACAGATTTATCAGAAACTGGTGGCCCTTCTTAAACAGCAAAGTGTTTTTCAGCAAACTTGCACTACTAAACTGCCTGCCAAATGAAGTGAGGCAATTAATAAAGCTCTTACTACATTTATCTGCAAAGATACACTGCCGATTAACATCATTGAGGGCAATGGTTTCCAGGAATTTTGCAATGGAATGCAGCTGACGAACCAAATCTGAGCCGCACAACAATTGCAAAAAATATAGTTAAACTGTATGACACTACTTGTGAAAATGTAAAAAAACCTGCTTGAATATAAGGACATTGCGTTAACTCTTGATGGCTGGACCTACAAGGCCTACAGCTATGGCCAAATGTTTTGCATCACCCTATAGAATTAACAAATTTTGCTTCATAAAGTATAAATGAAACCTGCTGAATAATGTTCATATTGAATTACATACCACTTTGTATTTTTCCATATACTTAACGAAAAAGTGCCAAAAATTGAAAGATGTGACATTTCAAAATCTAACATGAAATACTGTATTATGGCTTCTGATAGGCTTTTTCAATATCATTTTGTAATTTATTTGATTATATAATGTTAAATAAAATATCAATTATGTAATTACTTTTTTTTTTGTATTAATATTATGTCTCAATCTTCTAGGCGATGCAAAACTTTTGGCCAAAACTGTAGTTTTTGCTTCTTTGGAGTTTCAAAATGAAGAGTTAAACCTGAGTAACAATTTTTGTATCGATATTTTTTCTAACGATTACATTTTTTGTGCCCAATTAAATCAATTGCTATTTGGAGGCTTAACTGGCAGCCCTACATCATTGCTTCCTTCTTCGAAACTGGAATATGCTACACATGCACTTTTTTAATGTTAAGACCCTGAGCTGTATGAATACTTGCCACAGCTCTGTATTCACTCACATTATTACAAACAGATATCATTTCTGATTTGATCATGATATTAGCACAGCCTTACATTGTATATCTTAATATAAATATGGTAAAACTTCAGTAACACCTATAAGTTTTTCATGGACTATGTGTATGAGTTTCAAACTATGTGCAATTCAGATAAATAATGTAAACATAAGGCAAAACAGGGAAAACTAAAACCAATTTTGTTCATAAAGCTAAAGCTCACCACTCTGTTATATTTTATTTGATTAAATAACCTTACCAGGTGCTTTGTGTAAACCTTCTGACATTGCCGTTTCCAAGCTTCCAGCAGTCTCCTTAAACCTGTTTAAAATAACAAACAATATGCTCAACAGAAATGGAGTGAACAAAAACAAAGCATCCCTGAGGGCATAATCTAAGGAGAATGGAATATCATATTGAACAAAGTAAAATGCATATGAGAAAAAGATATTCATTGTTGATA
Source organism: Acipenser ruthenus (assembly GCF_902713425.1). Taxonomy (NCBI): domain Eukaryota; kingdom Metazoa; phylum Chordata; class Actinopteri; order Acipenseriformes; family Acipenseridae; genus Acipenser; species Acipenser ruthenus. Next base: position 39,455,668 of record NC_081194.1, read on the forward strand.
TGTTAGAATAATGTGACAGTTAAACTATTCACTTCTACTGGACACCACCATGTTTCTGTTCAAGGCTCTCAACAGACTGTATTCATGGCAGACTCAAAACAAGGCTTGGTGTGCAGCTGTCAGCTTCCGGCCGCCAGAGTCAAACTGCAGAGGAGTTGGAATCTGAGAGAAATATGGCGTTGCATTGTTGTTTCCCAAAGAAACAAAGATGAGAAGAGTGGGTGTAGAAAACAAGACGAGACATCGGTCCTAATTTTAAGGTAAATAACAAGAATCATCCAGTTTACCGATGTATCTTGACATAACAATATGATAAACTTAACCTTGTTCTTGGTGCAGGATGCTGTGTAGTTTAACCAATTATTTATAAATGGATAAGGTTTTATAAATAAATCAAAATACATAATATACACAGTAAATTATACAATTATACTTTGTAAATTATATAGTGTGTGTAACCCTGTAGTTTAATAATCCCACGTCTTTTTTGGAATACTCCTATTCAGAATACTGCTGATCTTATTACAAATATGCTATACGTATTAGTACTTATTTGGAATACTGAGTATTCTGAATAATAAAATATTAGCCTGTATGTAAACATACTGTCTGTGGTATATGGTGGTTATATAGGGTGTCCCATGAATCATGAAGACATTTAATATAAAGTCAAATATTACATTCAACACATCGTAAAACTCTGATTAACATTCTTTAGTTATGAAAAATAACACTTAGAACTTTTTTTGTTATTAGAAAAATAAATGTGCTCAACATTCGTGGGACACCCTGTATATGGTGTGTCTATAGATGTAACAATAAAGGGCTTATCAATTAAAAATGAATACTAGGAATTCACACATCATTATTCACCCAGTTATCTATTTCTTCCTGCTTTATTGGAGGTACACAAATCATCAGTTTACTCCACGTATCAGTAGGCTGGGCAAACAGAGTGTGATCGTGTTCAGCTCCTACGAGTAGGACTGTGTGCTGTAGCAGTTTTGAAATCGATGTAAGATTATCCCAGTAATATAATAGAACTTTGTAGTCTGCTACACGTCTGTCCTAAAATATTTAAGTATGTTTGTGTGGTGTTATGTTTAGCAGAGCTCTAAAGTCGCTACAAATCGTAAAATACAACTAAACCCATTATATTAATAGTATAATCATTTCTCAAAATATATCAGTCTCACAAAATATCATTCTTTTGATTGTACTGTTCACCTAAATTACATTCGGCACAAAAAAATATAATTTTTAAGTGTTTTTTTATGTTATAACAGTCTGTTTTTCAGACAAGCGTCACAGTCAATTTTGGGACTTAGCCGCTGCGCCATGTCTGCGGCACCGCCACTTTCAGTTTTGGTCTCCCTACTCTGACCTCTCCGCATGGTCCACTTCATATTACACATACAAAATGCTTTTAAATCAACGTAATACCGTTATGCGCTGTCTGCAGACCTGGTTCACAGTAACTCTGACACGTAAGACATTTGAAAAAAAGTAATTTAAATATTTCAAGGCAGTATTTCAAAGTCGTAACTACCTACCAAAATCGACAAAAAAAGTACATTACTGGTTAGTGCTATGTGTCACATACCTGCCAACAGGTATGTGACACATGTTGGCAAGTATGGTGTCAGTAAGACATACCTCTTTGAATTACTTTCAGTGAGGTTATACGAGATATATGGGTTGGATTAAGTGACGCGCACTGGAGGTTTGAATGACGTCAAGTTCAGTCCATTCTCTGCTCTGAGACAATGCTAGAGTGCGAGTACAATTGTTAGCATTGAAAAGGCACCAAACAGTGGGGGAAGCAGCAATTTGCTGATATAGAAAAAGTGCTACAATTTCGCACAAGATGTTTTTAACAGTGTAAATAAATTATTTTGTAAGTATTAAGTGTCCTAAAACAGTACAATATGTAGGGCCATATGTCAAAGCCTCCATTCTTTAATTAACTCATGTTTTATTCTTTATGTTACAAATTAATGTTTATGTTACAAAATGAGAAAACAACAGTTTGAGAGTGCTTAAGTGATTAAATTACTTGATTTTGTAAAATTAACGTGTGTTACCTACAACTTCTCACACGACACAAACCTTCTCTCCTGTGTATGTGGAAGAGTGTGGGTGGGTCATTTGAGTAGTCCAGACCCAGTGAGAAACTATCATCATCTATGGTTGCTAATGAATAAAAATAAATAAATAAATAAATAAACAAACAAACAATAAATTAAACATGTCTACTGGCGCCAGAATTTAATGTTGCTCGCGCTATATGAGCTACCCTGGCACTAGAATCTAGCTCCAGATTTGCACCGCTGACCCCTGACATCCCAATTGTTTGAACTGTCGGAGGATGAGGTGGAGCAAGACAGGGACTTGGATAATGACCCCTAATTTTGCTGAGTTCCAAACCATTTCTGCTGGTACTCATGTGCGAACCTAATGATAAACTTTATGTGAACCCAATTATAATCTCTCATTATAATCATCTCTTATTATAAACCACAAGAATGCAGTAAACAATCTGAAAAGTTGACATTTAAAAAATTCATGTAATCCATGCTAACACAAAAATTACAGATTCTCCTCACTCTCTTAATTAACCTTTAAATCAGTCTGTGGCAGGGTGACTGGGCGGTGACGTCAAGCAGAAGCAGGAAGGTAAACACACACCAGGCAAATACTGCAGTTAAAGTAAATGACGCGGCGCGTCTTTTTATTTTTAAATAACAAAAATAAAATAAATATTTAAACAAAAATACTTGCTCACAGAGCGAAAATAAAACAGTAAACAAAAATAATCACGAACACAAAATACTTCGTCGTCATATAAATACATAAATAAAATCAAACAAAATACACTGCACAGGGGCGGAGGGGGAGACCCTGATGTAAAAATAAATAAATAAGTAAGTACGTACAGGGCTCTCTACCGCCCTGCTACATATTCCCCCCCTTGTGCAACGCACACATGGCCCCAACGGCCATCTCCCCCCTCAGTCTCAAAGTCCCGGAAGAGGGGGAAACACAGTGTCCATAGGGGTGGCCATGGTGGGAGGTCCGGCACCCCCCAATTCTTCATGGCTAGCAGCTCCCTCTTCCGGGGCTCCCGCCACACACTATCCTGCCGCGAAAGTGCAGCTGGGGGAGCTGGTCTCCTGACCTTCCTCCCCCTTCTTCATGGCCGCCAGCTCCCCTCCGTGGGGCTCTGGCCACAGTGTTTCCTGCCGCGAAAATGCGGCAGGGGGAGCTGGTCTCCTGACCTCCCCCCCTTTCTTCATGGCCGGCAGCTCCCCTTCATGGGGCTCCGGCCACAGTGTAGCGACCCCAGACAAAGCAGAGCCCCCGGCGACGGCAGCCGCAGCAGACCCTCGGGAGGCGACGGCAGCAGCAGTGGACCCTCGGGAGGCGACGGCAGCAGCAGCGGACCCTCGGGAGGGGAGCCCCTGGCCATGGAGGCAGCAGCGGGAGCTCCACTTCTCCCTCATACCCTGTACCCTGTGCGGAGCAACAGGCATCCCCGGGCGGTGGCGAACTGGCATCCCTGGGCGGTGGTGAACTGGCATCCCCGGGCGATGCACGACAGGACGGCAGAGGTCCCTCAGGAGGCGACGGCAGCAGCGAACCTTCGGGAGGCGATTGCAGGAGGGGAGCCAGGACCAGCGGTGGTGCTGGGGTTGGCCCTCTTCTCAGCCGCTGCGACCCGGCGGTTTTCCCCCTTGCTCTGCTCAGCAGCCTATGCAAGGGCGGCTACAGACCGCCAGCCTCCTGCTCCTTTCCCTCAGGTGGTGGTGGTGGAGGCAGAGGCAGCTCCTGCTCCTCTCCCTCAAGTGGTGGTGGTGGAGGCAGAGGCAGCTCCTGCTCCTCTCCCTCAAGTGGTGATGGTGGAGGCAGAGGCAGCTCCTGCTCCTCCCCTTCTGGCTGCGAAGGCGGCAGGGGCTCCTCCCCTTCTGGCTGCAAAGGCGGCAGGGGCTCCTCCCCTTCTGGCTGCGAAGGCGGCAGGGGCTCCTCCCCTTCTGGCTGCGAAGGCGGCAGGGGCTCCTCCCCTTCTGGCTGCGAAGGCAGCAGGGGCTCCTCCCCTTCTGGCTGCGAAGGCGGCAGGGGCTCCTCCCCTTCTGGCTGCACCCATGAAACCAGCAGGCATGCTCCCTCTGCTGATGGCGGTGATGGAGGCGGAACCAGCAGGAACTCACCCTCTGCTGGCGGAGGTGGGAGTGACACACAGTCCTCCCATGGTGGTGGAGGTGGAACCAGCAGGAACTCTCCCTCTGCTGGCGGAGGTGGGAGCGACACACAGTCCTCCCATGGTGATGGAGGTGGAACCAGCAGGAACTCTCCCTCTGCTGGCGGAGGTGGGAGTGACACACAGTCCTCCCACGGAGGTGGAGGCGGACCCAGCAGGAACTCACCCTCTGCTGGCGGAGGTGGGAGCGACACACAGTCCACCCAGGGCGGTGGAGGCGGAACCAGCAGGAACTCTCCCTCTGCTGGTGGAGGTGGGAGCGACACACAGTCCTCCAGGGCGGTGGAGGTGGAACCAGCAGGAATTCTCCCTCTGCTGGTGGAGACGTGGGCTGTAGACGTTCGGCCTCCCCCCTCTTGGGCTGTGGACGCACCAACTCCTCCCTCTTGGGCTGAGGACGCTCAGTCTCCTCCCTCTTGTCTCCTCTCCTATAGGTGTAATTCCGCTCTTCGGGGGGGGCCAATTAACTGGAAAATGCCCCCGCTCCACACAGATACAGCAACAGTATGTCTGGCTTATGCTGTGGAGGAGGGCTTCCCAGCTGATCTCCTCCTGTGCCTGCCGTATGCTGTTGTTGCAGCTGCTGCTGCTGCTGCTGTCTGCAGCTCTTCCTCCTTCCCACCCTCTTTCCTCCCATTCTCCTTCCTCCCCTTCTTCCTCCTCACTCCACAAGTAATAATCGAAAAAATGAAAAACAAAAACTGCAGTACCCTACTTCTGCCCGAGTGCAGGAGGCGCTGGTGATCCCACGCTGGACACCATGTGTGGCAGGGTGACTGGGCGGTGACGTCAGGCAGAAGCAGGAAGGTAAACACACACCAGGCAAGTACTGCAGTTAAAGTAAATGACGCGGCGCGTCTTTTTATTTTTAAATAACAAAAATAAAATAAATATTTAAACAAAAACACTTGCTCACAGAGCGAAAATTAAACTGTAAACAAAAATAATCACAAACACAAAATGCTAAATAAAACCCAGATCAGGCTAAGCAATTGCCTTCACTGTTCCTGGAGTTTAATTTTAGTTTAGTTTTTCTGTCTCACTGCTCGCTCTCTCCTCTCTAACACCCACCACGAGTGCAGAGAGCTGCAGGCTTATTTAACGGGCTAGTAATTACCCTATTACCCCTTGGCCACAATTTGCATTATTAATTAAAGTGCTGTGGATGGGGCTACCCATCCACGCTAAACAAAACAAACAAATCGGCGACGCCATCCTAAATACATAAATAATAACAAAACATACGGCGCTTCGTCGTCATATAAATACATAAATAAAATCAAACAAAACAAATACAAAATACACTGCACAAGGGCGGAGGGCGAGACCCCAATGTAAAAATAAATAAATAAATAAATAAATATGTACAGGGCTCTCTACCGCCCTGCTACACAGTCAAATAGTGTAACAGAATGCCCTTAAGGCCAATCATTTCATGAAATGCAATGAAACTTTCAGGCATTTCATGTAATAACCGAGTGAAACAGTCATTTCACAAAATGACTGAAAACCTTTAATCAGTCAAACAGTGTAATAGAATGCCTATAACGGCAGTCATTTCTCAAAATGCCTGATTTCACAATATGCCTGTGACATATGTTCAGGATAATAAATGCATTTTCTTTCATACACTAAAAAAAAGCTGTGCTTTTTTCTGATATACAAGATGAACATTTATTAACCAATGGTAAATAAATGACAAAGAACATTTACCGGTTTCTCTACTGATCACATGAAATTCACTTTAAATGATGAAACACAAACATGTGGCAGAGAAATTCTCCCTATTTACAAAAGAATAACAGGAATGGGTTCTGCAAACACTGTGGATGTACATTGCGTAAATCAGTGACCTTCACATGCCCACACTGGAACAGCCAATACAAAGAATTGTCAGATAAATGAACAGTCAGATTTCTGCTGGATTTGACAGTACTCATTATTTAAGGGAGTAAAATAATGTGCACATATTAATAAAATCTTCTATACAAGCACAAATGATGAATGAGCTAAATCACTAAATACAATACAAACATTATTTACACAAAGGTTTATCCCACTGTTTGCTTGATACGGTAACCTTTTCACCATGTTTTTAATTGTTTTTATTACTGACTTTTTGCTGCGTTTTTATTTTCGGGGCATTTTGTTAATGGCACATGTGCAACACAAACTTTAAGTGTATTTTTATTTTTTGTTATTGTTCTAAATTTCTTGAGTGCAGCGTTTCATTTTAAGCAACATTTTTATAAAACAGTACTCCCACACGTTTGGTCACCATCACAGCTGCTACATGAATCTGGGGTTACCGTATTCTGCTGGTGTGAATACAGCACCTCTGGGTCCAGGCATTTGTGTTTGATCAGATTGTTATTGTCGCTCTCGCGCTTCAGTTTAGAACACGCGATATCCCAGCTTTTTTTTCCTTTACAGACCGGCGTCATAGCGCATTCATAAATATTGACACAAGTGTTGCGTATGGAATTGGTGCGACTTAACCACACAAATCGTGTTATTGTTTGGATCCAAACACTTCCTAATGCAGGCATCTCTCTAGTTGCAGTGTGCACAAGGGTAGGGGTGTAATAATTGAATGACTCCCTCCTGGCTGGCCTCCCTGCGTCCGCCACCCGTCCGCTCCAGCTCATCCAGAACTCTGCTGCCCGCCTGGTGTTCTCTCTGCCTCGCTTCGCCCATGCTACTCCACTACTCCGCTCGCTCCACTGGCTCCCGATCACCGCTCGCATCCAGTTCAAGACTCTTGTACTAGCCTACAGATGCCTTGACCAGTCTGCACCCAGCTACCTCCAGACCCTCATCTCTCCCTACACCCCCACTCGACCTCTCCGCTCCGCCTGCACTAGAAGACTAGCTCTACCACCGCTACGCTCCCCTGCCTCCAAAGCCCGCTCCTTCTCCACCCTTGCTCCGCAGTGGTGGAATGACCTTCCTACAGATGTCAGGACTGCCCAGTCCCTGACCACATTCCGGCGCCTCCTTAAGACTCACCTCTTCAAAGAGCACCTGTAGAACTCCTCTGTTTGTATCCTGGGACACTATCACCCTTCATGTAAATGTGCTTTATTTTGCTCTTATCAGCCCCTATTTTACTGCATTTAATCCTGTACTTCAGAATACTGTAATCTGCCAAGTTTTTAACCTGTAGTACTTTGTATTTAATCACATCCTGATGTAACTATCACTATTTAATCATATCCTGATGTAACTATCACTATTACCTGCTGTATTATTGAATTGTGGTTTGTCAAACTTGTACTTTACTTGAACAAAAGTTATTGTATTTCTTGCTCTTATTGTATTACTTGTATTGTAACGCTTGAAATGTTTTTGCCTACGATTGTAAGTCGCCCTGGATAAGGGCGTCTGCTAAGAAATAAATAATAATAATAATAATGATAATAAAATATAAAATCGTCTTTCTTGGTTTTTTTCCTTCTCATTTTGGTACCTCACTGTGAAAGTTGCAGCTCAAGTTAGGCTATATTCCATTGGTACTGCCACAACTTGAGAAATATGACATTGGGGCTTACCTCCTATTTCTTTTTTAAAAAAATCACGCTCCCATCGTGCATGTTTTTCTCAATCTGTCTTTTTTGATAAAATCACAAATTGTAAATGCTCTGTTTCCCACCTCACTCGCAAGGCAATACACACACCTGACACTTCACACATTGAATTTAATTCTACTAGTACCACTGTACTACGCTACCTAAATAAGCATACAATCCCGACACCAGCCTTTCACATTCATGTCAGAATAATCAATCAGTTAACTGTTGGTAGGCCAAATACAATTTCTGGTGGGCGGGACTCTTGAATTATTTTATCCAAACATTGTATTCAAACTGTAGTAACACAAAATGCCAATGAGAGTGTTTATTGATTGATTAGACTAGCTATATATCACTATCGCAGGACAATATTATTCACACAATTTTTGTGCCCCCTATTATTTGGTGCCCTGGCCAGCTGCCTATGTCGCCTACCCCTAACGAAGGGCTTGGTTCTCAACCTTGGCTGTGATGATCTACCAAGTTTTTAGGTTGTTTTGTGAAAATATCCTTAAGTTTTTGCAATATTGGCAAACAGACAAACCTTAGCTGCTAAAGACAGCAACAGGACTGTCAACAAGACCTGCTTGGTACCAAACTGGGATGAAAACACCGGTCGGTAGTAGGCCGGAACCAGATGGAACGGAGCAAACTTGTCCCCACGTGTGCCTGTGGGAAACTGCTACCCAGCTTCTCTATTCCTGGGTGTGGCTCTCCCTTGGCACAGAGTTGAGGATGCAGCCACCTCTTCTTAGAGAGGGTGATGGAGAAGAGCACTGTACAGGTGAGGGACGGAGAGTGCTTTGTTGAGCTGCAGGAGAACATTTTCTCCAATGTACACTTGGAGAAAGCGCACAAAACTCCTTCGCGTGCTGCTATGTAACAGGGCGGGAGCTGCAGTACTTACTGTAACAGGGCTGGTGCAGTATACAGTACCTGCTGTCTCAGACAACACAAGCAGCAACGCCGCTGTACAGTAAACTGGGTCTGCTGGCACTGGACCAGGGATGGTACTGTTTAACCTTGGTTACTCTTAAGTACCTGCACGGTGCCTAAGCACTAGTACAGTACTGTACAGTAATTTTGTAATATAACTGTACACACGGTGCGGTACACTTGTATGGAGCACACGGTATGGTATTATTATTATTATTATTATTATTATTATTATTATTATTATTATCATCATCATCATTATTATTATTATTATTATTATTATTATTATTATTATTATTATTATTTATTTCTTAGCAGACACCCTTATCCAGGACGACTTACAATTGTTACAAGATATCACATTATTTTTACATACAATTAGATTATTTTTTACACATTATTTTCACATACAATTACCCATTTATACAGTTGGGTTTTTACTGGAGCAATCTAGGTAAAGTACCTTGCTCAAAGGTACAGCAGCAGTGTCCCCCACCTGGGATTGAACCCACGACCCTTCAGTCAAGAGTCCAGAGCCCTAACCACTACTCCACACTGCTGCCCTATTATGTAACTAGATTCAGTTTTATGTACAAAACACGTTTCTTTTTGTTTGTTTGTTTTTTTTTGTTTTGTTTTGTTTCTGTCCGGCAACATATAATGTACTGCATACGAAAAATGATGGATTTATTTAAAATAATAATAATAAAGAGGGGTGGCTGAGCATTGTATCGTATGTGATACAGAAATGGGCATTACAGGGTTAAAAAAAGAAGCATAATTTTAAAGAAATACAAAACCATTGTGTGGCGCTCCCCATCATTTTGACTAAAATTAAGGTGAAATAAAGAGAAACACACACCATCAATTTTCAATTGTTATGTTATTTCTTACCATATGGTGTCTTTCTTTTTATTGTCATTATAACCACTGACACTGGCATCATAAAGAACATTATATTTAAATCTCACGGGAACGGATGGGAGAGGAACTGAAGGCTGCGGGAAGAGCAGTACAGTGAGTTTGAACTTGAGTTTGTCAGACAAGCTACAAGAACTTTAAATATTGTAATATTAAACCAAATCAATATGAGATGTTGTAAAACTGAACCAATCAAATTCGCACTCAGACTTCTGGGTATCCATATATTTACCAAGACAGACACTATAATCTCGTATCAATGACACTCATTTTAGTCGACGCACCCCATTTAGTGATGTCACTAGCCCACCCATTCAATTCAACCTTGCTTGCTTGCTTCAAGACCATTAAAATAACTGTAAAAGACCTAAACTAATTTTGCAAATAATTGGATTAAATAAACATCAAGTTGGTGTGAAACTCAAAAGACTGTGGCCCCCAAGTTTTTTTTTCCTGTTATCAACACGTTATGCATAATATAATAGTTGAAGTAGGTTTGTGTGGTTCTTGTTGTTCTTGTAATTGGTAATATGGCAGTAGTGAATGAAATTTAAAAAATTCAACTAGGAACAGGATGAGAATGAAAAACACAAGAAAAAAGGGTAACTAGAAAAAGACCCTGTCTGAAAGGCATATCATACAGCCAGGCCTGGATTAACGCAGGGGCTTTAGGGGCTGCAGCCCAGGGCCTCAGATTTTGAGGGGCCCCTAAAAATATATATAATACATAATACAATATCTAAAAAATGGATTGGTCTGTTTTACCAAGCCGTAATGTGTTGGAGGCGCAGCGACTGCTTGATCATATGACGACCTGGTGATCAAGTCACGTGCCACTTTTATCAGTTGTGCCACGGTGCAAACGTGACGCAGCAAGTACAGTCATCGCAAGGAAGATATGTTAAACAAAACACCAATGCTGACATGCTATTTTAATACAATACTAACAAATGTATGTGAAGGTACCAGTACTTTGGAAAATACATTGGTGAAAAAAAAAATCAACTGGAGGAAATGAGCTAGGTTTATATGGATTACAGTGGGGCAATCTCCACCTTTTTCTGACTATTTTGGTAGTAGTTTCAGGTTGTATGTGTTTCCATGTAGTTTCTTTTAGACTGAGAAATTCTCGTTCCAAATGCTAATAAACTAATTCATATTAAACTATGCAAGGCTATATTTAAATGTTTGTTCTTGAGTTCCAATTTGGCCTTGCGCGACTTAATGATATAGTACAGCTTTCTTACACCGGGTTTTCATGAAGTTTTTAGGTTGTCTTAAAACACTCAGCCTCATTTGGTCCTCAAGAAAAACAAACTGTAGCATTACACAAATAATAAAAAAACAACACTCCATAAGAAAGCGCTGTGTACTACCCTTGTATTATTTGCTAAACATTTTTTGACTGCATATATATATATATATATATATATATATATATATATATATATATATATATATATATATATATATATATATATATATATATATAACAAACCTATTATACACGTACATATTCATAAGAGATAAGGACAACACATTTCCAGATAACTTGCTTTTACAACAAGAGTCTGAAGTTTGCATTTCCTATTTTGTATTTGAAACTGCCAGTAACTAATGCTGTGGCCAATGCTTATTTTCAAAACTGGTGCTAATTAAAACACAGGTCAAATATGGATCAGCTAATTAATGTTAATTGAGCGGGGTGGTAGTAAAACAATAAAGGGAAAGAAAATGAATATGCAAAGACGGGCCCCCAATAAAACTTAATCTGGCCCTGCATACAGCGAGAGGTTAAAATAAACCACTCTTCTTAAATATCACGGGACTGGATGGGACGGGACATTTTTTGACAAGACGGGATGGGACGGAAATGAAAAAAAATGATGTACGGAACAGTAAGGGATGGGAAAAATTCTGGTGGGACAGGATGGTAGCAACATTTTTTTTTCACGGGATGGGATGGGATGGGGTTGGACAGGATATTTTTTGATGGGACAAGTTTCATTCCCGTGTCACTCTCTAGTACAGATGTGTTGAAATAATAGTCCATCCGCTGTGCAGCTAAGAGAGCAAGTGTATACAAGTATAAAAAGAGTGCAGTATAGACTGCAGTGATAGGTCATTGTTGCCACCTTGTGGGGAAGACCGCGAGGTGTCAGAATTGAAATTGGATTGGAAAAAATAGAGTACTGTACTATTCTGAATTTCATAGGTGCGATGTTGTTGATCGGTTTCTGGAAATGTCTCGCTGCACTGGAAATATGTAAGTTCCATAAGGTATTCATTACAAAATAAAGGTGTCCAACAAAAAAACCCACAACATCTTAGAAAATAATACAATAAAACTTCAACATAATGAATACATTGGAAATAAAGCAAGAAGTAATTTCCACTCTACTTAAGAGAAAGCCTTTTGTCATTCCTCTTTAGAAAGCCTCATCCTGCCATACAGTATGTGTGCGATGCAGCAGGAATGGAAATAAGACTCCTATTGCATAGAAGTTTCACCCACTCCAGGTTTTACTACGAGCTTGATCAGCCCCAGTGTATAGGTAACAAGCTCAGGTGTGTCTTATTAGACTCACAGTACAACTAGGAATGGATCAAACTGCTATGCAATGGGAGTCTTACTTCCATCCCTGGATACATACTGACCCAGTCTACAGTGCTATGGTTTCATATGCATTCAATTCAACATATTTTTTATTTATATATATACACACACACACACACACACACACACACAGAAGTATATTTAAAGAGTATTTAAAAGAACAAAAATCTCACCTGATTTGGAAATAAACAGGCAAATTCCATTTATTGTGAAAGCTCAGATAGGAAGGGTGAGCTCGAAGTCTCTTCACGCTGGCCTGGGATCCACACTGCCGTTCATATTTTCTCACAAACTCCATGCTTATTGTGTATTTCTGGAAAAGAGTTTATTATAAAAAAATGTTTATATAAAGTCCTGCATATATAACTATTTATATTATTAGTCAATACTATCCAAATAATAAAATGTATTTACTTTAGTTCAAACTAACCAACCTAAAACATATGATGACAACAGTGAAAAAACGTATTCATTTACATGAACATAAATCAGTGCAGATTGTAGATTTTTTAAATACTACTGTATGACTGAATTGAATTCATTTTATTTTGATATGAATTCCAGTGGAGTATGTTAATAGAGTCGCAGAAGAAAGTATTGGCACCCTACACTTAATATAATTCAAAAAAACATGTTCAATACAAACATTTAGCGTGATGTCAAAACATTCTTCAACAAATGCTGGAAATAACACCTTTTAAAAATGTTAGGACTACTGAAATTGACTAATCTGCTCTTTGGAATGTGGGTTAACATATTGTAATAAATGTGTCTAAAATTACTGTGGTTATCAAAAATAATAGAATAAGGGTTTAATTCAACACAATATAAAATCCAAGTCTAAGTCCACAAGAAACAAATCTAATTTTACGGAAAAAAAAATGTCGGTGTTCTGAAACCTATTATTACCTCATGAAATGTATCAGGATTCCCGGGATTAAAAAGGGATGGGATTTTCTCCTCTAGACCTTTCACTATCTCTGGCCAGACAGAATTCACCAGAAAATCATACCCAGGGACAATATCTGCTTTGTCACTGTAAAAAAACAAACATAATCCAATAATCAGTTTGTGGTGCAAAGAGGTTTACAATGTCAAAAGATAAATTAAAATATCAACATGAAAAACAAAATACATTTTTTTTAATAGTACTAAAATATTGCCAAATATACCAAATGGTAAACTTTTGTATCTCGGCGGTAGCAAAGATGGATAATAAAAAGTTAAGAAATAGTTTAAATGCTAGACTATTTTGCCTTGAGCAGTATTGTTAGTCAAATGACATCTGATTTCAGCCTTTCAATACAACAAACCTTTTATTTATTTATTTTTTAAATTTATTTTTAACACTATCTGGGTTTCCACGCAGCTTAGAAAGTCCAAACTCTCTCTCCATCATCATGACTTGTAGCGCAGCACGCACATACCTCACGCTATAGGAAGTGCTTGTCTAAACATTGTACTTTAAAGGGTGGGTAAATCGCCTTCTCACGCTAAAAATATAATTAAACAATGGAAACATGTCCGGAAGCCGTTCCTTAGGTTTTGGAGACTTCAGCAGTGAAGATCCCATTTGTAAAGTAACCTTGCGCAACTTTCTACAATGACTAAAGGCTGTAACAAGCAATCCTTTATTATCTGCTGGAAGTAGCCCCGGCAAGCTGCTTTGATCAAATCTTTGATTTGTTCAAAAAGACAAATAAGGGGCTTAACATCAGCTTGATGCAAGGCTTAAATAACGAAGATCCAGAAAGTCCTGGTGGATTACAGCATGGACTACCACCATATTGGATCCTCAATAACAACAAAAACAAAAACCAAAATATAACCACATTCGACTGGCAAGAGCCTTGCACTGTCACTGCAGACTTATTAGGCTTCCAAACCGTAGGCTGGGGAAGCCTATTGTTTTTGTTAGGATTATTATTATTATTATTATTATTATTATTATTATTATTTATTTTTTTCTTCTGCCAAAACATGCTCATAAACTCACGAAATTCGGTACACTGTTAGATGCCTATGGGGTATAGTCGGTGATATTCAACAATCTTGCGCAAGTCACATGGTTTGGCAGCCATATTGGATTTTGCAAAATTTTTTAAAACGCCTATGCTTCGGAAACCGCTTACTCTAGAGTTCTGAAAATTGCTATACATGTTGAGGGATAGTCCTTGATTAACTGTTGTTAATATGAAGCTGATTGGTTATGTGGTTTGGCAACCACATTGATTAATGACATAAAATTACCATAAAAATATAAAATCATCAAAATTCAAACATCTTCTTCTCTGAAACCGCTTATCCGATTGAAACAAAAATTGGAATAAAACATCTCAGTATGGTCATCTGTTACGCTTGTTCAAGGGAAGTTGCTACTGTTAAAATCATGGCGTCCACGCTGCATGACATCATCCACATACGCAACTGGCTATAAAATTGCCTATAACTTCTTATCGGCTGCACCAAAATGCACAAAATTTGACACCGATGTAGAGGACTATGTGATGTTGTGTCGTGGTCAATATGGCGGCCTTTGGTCACATGGTGTGGCAGCCATCTTGGATTTAATGAAAAGTTTGGACAATATTCAAAAGTCTTCTTCTCATGAACGGTAAATAGTACAGCTGTGAAAGATTTTGTACATAGTGCGCTCATTTCCACGATTGATTCTACTGAAGGAAAAATGGATCTGTCACATGGTGTGGCAGCTATGTTTAATTTTGTGTGAAACGCTTAAACAACAACTCCTCATGAGCCCTTTGGCCGATTGATGTGAATCTTGGTTATACGTTATCTTTGTACAGTCCTCTAAAAAAATTAGTCAGGAAAAGTTCCTATATCAACAAACATGACCGCCATGAGCCAATCAATATGGGTGACATGCCAGTTTGCAAAAATTTTACCCTGAAATGACATATTCCCACCACTGGGGACAGCTGTTAACATGGTACAGTCAACAAACTAGAGAAAAAAATCTTTCTTAAAATGGCAATTTTTTGCTTTCACACGTACACACAGTATACAGTATATAAAGACACATACTGTAAACTACTGTTGCAGCTGCATCCACGCGAAAAAATAAAAATCAAAAAATAACCTGCACTATGCTTTTTAAACCAGAAGACAATCGAAACAAACAAAAAAATACATAATACATGAGCTTTACAAGTCGCATGAATACAGTTTGCTTAAAAATCGTTATATAATTATTTTTACGACTGAACTGTGGTCAAACAGAGTCACAGATCCTGAATCTGTTCCAACAAACCGGCGCGTGTAACCCATTTAAAAGACGGCGGGGGCGGGGGCACTTTGGGGCAGTATCTTTAATTAAACAAGTTATTTTTGGTAATGAAATGTATACACAAAACTGTTCAGAATCACTTGCTCTATGAAATAGCATTGTAACTGTAAAGATCGTGTAGTTATTCAAGGAGAATAAAAAGCAGCCTTTTTTTTTTTCTTAAAGCACTATGGCAGCTAAAGGATCTACTCTTAGGTAGGCTGACAGACTACTCATATCAATATATAAATGATGTTTAATATGATATTCGTTTGGATATTTGTATGTTTTAAAGTGTTCCTAGTATAAACCTACTGCCACAATGTGTTGACAAGTCAATGGGAAAATTCAAAGTCTCGAAATAAAAGTTATACGCAGTTTGTAAAACTTATGAACAAATTTGTTATATTAAAGCTACCATGAGTATAATTTCGGCAGAATGTTAACATATAACAGGCGTCAGTTACGTTCTACCTTTTATTTTAATTATATTAAGGTGTATTTATAGGGCTGTGTTTACAAATAAATCGTCTCTGATTCAGTAGTATCTACATACGGAATTCAAGTGAATGGGTATACTGTACTGATACGGCGTCTATGTTATTTTATTTTTTTATTTCATAACTACATTCATAGTTATAATTAAGACTAAACTGATAAAACCACAATCGCAAATCCTCAATAGGTGGCAACGAAGCAGCCAGTGTATTTAAAAGACGTATGGAGGTTCTTTTTTTTTTCCACTTATCACAATATACATGATTAACCAAGGTGTGCAATATAAATAACTTGTGTAATATACATGATTAAGATGTGCAATATAACTGGGCTACTATTGATGTGCAAACTATAATGAGTTTATCAAGTGTGCAATATGATGTTTTTGATTCAGCCGGATATAATGTTTGTTGGGCCAGATGGTTAACTATTGAGTGCTATAATATAACTTTGGATGTTATTTATTATGAAATAATTTGTTATGTATTTGAGCCAACTCTCCAAAAGGTCTATTACCTGCAGAGCACAATAACTGCTCAATTTGTACTGTCTCTCTGGGTTCTGTTCCAGCTGCTTCTCTCCTCTGTCCTGTTTATAATTCCACGGCATAGGATTCGAGTGGTGTTACTCATAAATCCTGCACATGTTATGTCCTAGTAGCGGTTTGGTCACAATTAAATATGGTGAATTGTGTATTTGCCAAGCACCCCTGATAGCTAATCGTTACACTATTATCACTTTTTATTGCTTTACAAAAATGCACATTAAATGATAGTGGCATTAAAATATACAAAAACCAATACATGCTGTAGACTTTATTTTATATTGCAAAATGAAGAATAGGGCACCACATGCTCACACACACACACACACACACACACACAAACTCAAACAAAGAGTGATCTAGAATTTAGAACAATGTTAGCCTCTTATAAGCATTATTTTCAAAGTCTATATGACTGCATACTATTTCGAATTTTGTGTGCATCCAAATACAATTTAAATAGCCTATTAACCAATAATTCCAATATGTGGGCCAAAATTGACACAGTTAGCACAGTTGTGATGATAACGCTTCATTTATAATAACCAATGCGCTTAAATTTCACGATAACTGCTTGGAAGCCGTAAAGTTGCTTGCAACTCTAGTTGTTGTTATTATTATTATTATTATTATTATTATTATTATTATTATTATTATTATTATTATCATCATCATCAGTAGTAACTGTTTACAGCCCTATAGATTGTATTAAAAATCCTGGAATTTACACTCTTATTATGTACAGCTATACGATTATAAGGTTTATTATATTCAGATCATGTGGGAATCTTAACTGAATTCACCACAGCACACAAACTGACAGTTTAATAAAAATGACAACCAGATTTCAAATATTACTGATGAAGACGTGTTCGTTGAAAATCAGGAAAATGCTGTCACAAGAAAAAAAAAGACATTTTGCGCTATAAATGTATTGAAGGCGTACCTGGAAGAAAATGGTGAAAACAGGAAAATGTATCAAATACCAGTACAGCAACTCAACAACATACCGGCAAAATGTATTCTGTCAGTGAGGCATCAAAACGGAGAAGCAAAGACGGGTATTTAAAGCAACACAGACATGAACGTTCAATTTACTGCGGTAACCAAACAGACTTCCCAAAAACAAGAGTTTGTGGCAAAAGAAAAGCATTTAAAAAAACAAGGGGATTAGTCATATGTGCCAAGTACTTTTTCAAGCTATTGTAAATGGCTAATTATAAAAAATAAAGTGTGCAATAAAAAGCCTGTAATCGTATCTCGGGCTTCTGGTGACATGGATCCTCGACCTTCAGTATCGTCTTTGATCTTAGCCCTCAACACGATTACAGGCTTATTATGCACACTTTGGTGTCGTTTTTTCCTTATACTACTATCATCATCATCATCATCTCCATCATCATCATCATCATTTATTATTATCATCATCATTGTTATTATTATTATAAGAATAATATGTAGTGGGAAATGTGGGCGAGTAGGGTAGCTTATTGTAGATTTACTAAAAAATGTACTGTACTAAACATTTTGACTGGATAATTGTTACATCAGTTGATGAAGCTATGGTTCTGTAAGAAAACTTGCTTTTATTATTACATTATTTTGGTGGCCAAATGAGGCCAGAGGCACTTTATTATTAATTAGGCTATTTGCAAAGGAGAATTTCTCTGGCTAAAAGAAAAACTACATGGAAACCCACACTACCCGAAAGATACTACCAAAATAGCGTGAGAAAAAGGTGAGACTTATTTTTCTTTTTCCATGGAAACCGCCCCACTGTGACCTACCTTGAAATGGTACCCCCAGTCACTTCTCGTAGCAATCGACAATGATGTGGTACAAACGCCAGTAACTTTCCATACATTTCTTGCAGACCATTAGGGTGTGACTTGACATGCTGTTCAACTACGACCTTCCAAATTAGGAAATAGCCAAGAAAGGAAACAAAAACACTAGATATTACAGATTTAATCAAAATCTCTGGTAAGTGAAAACTTACATGTAAACTTTAACCTGCAATATTTTTTTATTGCACTGGTAGTCATTTTCACTTTTTATAGTGGATAAAGGGAGGGTAGTGTCAATATCTCAAAACCATTTAGAACAATGTTAGATTTATCATACCGGTTGTGCAAAAACGGACAAAGATTGCTTATTGATGTTATATGGGAGCTACAAGCATAATACCTATTTTAGGCATACTATTCAATTTCAAACATGTATTTTAGCTAGGAAACATTAAAATGTTCTTCTGTAAATAAATGATAACAAGTCAAACAACAAATACAACTTTAATGTATTTTTATTTAAATTTATACCCAGGAATTGGTAAAGAAAAAGGCAACATCTGAGTTCCACATGTGAAGCACACACATGTATAAAATAGCTGTCCCTCACATTACTGATGTAAGCAGCACCTTCAACATACACCTTGTACTGTATCCGTCACATATCGGCAACTTCCTATTGCACATCAGTTTTATTTCACATTGTAAGTGCTAGAACATCCTGTTAACAGTGTTTTCGCTGGTGTTTCACAATTAAAAATAACTTACCTCATCTACATAAGGCTTCACAAGTATTTGACCAACCAGAGCTTCTGCATCACGTGTTTTGTCTATTGTTGCATAAGTCCTTAAGCAGTGACGTACAATGTCGACATTAGAAGTCTGCAGACCTTCTAAAAGTAGACCTTCCAAAGACTGTTGAAGCATAGCAGTTATACCAGCTATTCTCTGTAGGAACAGGGGAGTCTTTTCATTAATTTTTCTATGCTCATGTATTATAAAAAAAAACAAAAAACAAGATTAGAAAATCACAAACATTAGAAGTACTGTACTGAAATGTATAGTTAGAATTTAACTACCCTTCTTCTGCTAATCTAAGATTTTATATTAACAGCCATCAGACTGCCATAAAATTGCTTGGGTCATACCAACACACATTGCGATTCAACAGCCGCCTGTTCAACATTTGTTTTAATTGTTTCCCCCATACTTGTTTTGTGCCAATTCTGCATGTTGACAAGATAAGTTAGTGCTGGGACAAACATGGTATTTTTATGTTCAGATAGCCGTTCAAAAAATCAGACAAGTATTCATATATTCGTTCATTTGCAAAATCAAAGCCAATTTATGTAACACTGTAGGTAGTAACAAAAAAAATCTAAAGTAGTAAGAATAGGGTGTGCAGGCCTTACTTTACCCAGTTGAATTAACTACAAAACAAAGCATGTCAGCACGTAAAGTATTTTATTTTTAGATTCCCTGCCATTGCCGTTTCTTCATAATAAACAAAGTGGCCATAGACACATTTTCATTAAGTAATAACACCATTACTGAGATTTACGTATTCCTTTTTTTAGCTGAACAAGTGAAAACAGTCACATTTTACTTAAATAACATTTCAAATAACATACACATGGAAAAGGGGGCGTTGTAAAATGGGAAAAAAAATCATCGTTTTGGTTCTCGTTTCAAATTCCACATACAGAAAACAGCATCACAACATAAAACAAAACAAAAACGTTGATAACTACACAATACTTCTCTTACAAGTTGGGCCAGTGTTGAAGGCAATTTTGAGTCAGGTACCTGCATCTATCTCCTAATTCTGACTCGCGTCTCAGATCTGAAGCAGCATCAGCGGTATAAGGTAGAGATCACTATGTGTGTGCATCTTAATCTGGTCTGTAAGCTTAATGCTGTCTAAAACGTTTAAATAGAGGGTTAAGAGCAGCGGTGCTGGTCCTACTTTTTCCCTTGTCATTTTCGAAACGACACAAACTCTGGAAAAGTGGTAAATCGGTGCAAGGCAAAACACATTGCGATACGTAGTTCTAATTTCTATCAACTGTGTAATTTTGGCAGACAATGACACAGATTTTGCCTTTGATTACATGTTAAAAAAAAAAAAAATAAAAAAAAAAAATAATAATAATAATAATAATAATAATAATAATAATAATAATAATAATAATAATTTGGATATTTGGATATTTGTTCCAGCACTAAGATAAGTCACAGCATGTGTGGATAAGCCCCAAGAATGTCAGCACTGTATATTTGCTTCTGCAAAAAAAAAAAAGAGGGAAGGATGTGTAAAATCGTTTTTAAAATGTATATATTATTTTATTTATGGAGGAGGGATAATGTATAATATTGCATCCAACTTCACTTAATTCACTTTATACATATACTTACAGGTCGCACTTTGTCCAGAAGTGGCATACCCTTGCTTTGTACAGCATGAAACTGCAGCTGATTAAATTCTGTAGCAATCCTTTCCAAAATGTGTCCAGCTAGGAGAGGGCTGCAAAATACAAGTTACCATTTCAATTATATATAAATAAAACAAGAAACTTTTCACACAGCATTATTTCATTTTTTATTCCAATACTTCCCAAAACCTAAACCTTGTTCATGATGCATAGAACAATCTATGCACCAACTACGTAAAAATGACCCTATACAGTATATTTAGGGCTTCTGATTTTCGGTTTTAACCGATAGAAAACGATAAAACACCCCAGATACAAAAAAAATGAAATCTGTGACCCCGGAAAACACTGGAAACAGTTACTTAATTCACGATGACTTCACTCCTTTCCCATTAAAAAAAAAAAAACCTACTACAAACAAACAAAAAAAAAAAAACTACCTTTCCCAGTGCAGCTGGGCAATGTCCCTCCTTCCTGAATCGTACCTATCACAACAAGCGCGTCGCATCAACGTAACATTGTTTTTTTAGAATGCTGTACGGAGGCTTTCACACTGGCCACGTAGCGCAAAACAGAGGGCGTCTGAAATAGACTGTGTTACTATTTCTCTGTGCTCGTCCGGCGTAAATTTACTTACTTATTTAACAAAGATATATATATATCATGTCCAAGAAACAGGCATCAGAAAGCTCAGAAAAAAAGACTAGAAAACAGATAAACCTTGTTTATTTACAGTTTGCAGGAAATAAAGATGTTCACCGGCTGAAGTATTTTAGCGATGTTTAGTTTTTGACAAAGTGAGTAATTGTCTGCTTTGTGTGAAAAAAGTTTCAAGAAATAAAATATAAGTGGGCACAAGCAAGCACAGTGTGTATATGAAGATCACAACCGTGAGTTTACAGTAACATACGATCTGTGTTCAGAAATTCTGCAACCCATTAGCAGGTAGAAAGCAAATGTTAAAACAGTTTTCTAATTAACTGGAAGTTGCAAGCAACTTTATGGCTTCCAAGGAGAGGTCAAAGGTCACGTTAAAGGTCATTTTTGACTAGCGCCCATATGGGTTCCTATCTGTGTTCCATAGTAATTCTATCTACACTCTGTAATAAGGTACACACTAGTTTTACATTTGACCTTAAGGATATATGTGTATGTCTGTGTGTCAAATGGGAAGGCACTTAACTTTCAACAGTGAAGACATACAGTAAAGAAAGACTGTTTTACACACTCGAAACAGCAGGCCAACCAAATGTATACACACTAAATATTTATAACATATTCACATTTGTATTTAATTTCTTTTCTGCAAAAGACACACAACTTTATTATTTCGTTTTCATGAGATTGTATTCATATTACAGTACTTTGTGCTGAAAGACACAAATATAATTGTGTTCTTTAAGGGAAATGTTGAGTTCAGTGACAGGGCTTCAGATTGATTGACGCTTTGGTATGAAAACAACTTGACTCAAAACGCTGATGCAACGCACTTGGTGTGAAAAAACCTTAACCGAAAACAATAAAAAGCGAAAGCACTGAAAAAAACGATTTACATAAAATGCGAAAATAGCTACAAATAAAAATTAAATTAATAAAAACCAAAAAATAGCTGCCCTAAGCATATTTTAATTGTAGTATACTTCTGAGTTTGTCATTTGTACCATACTTTAATAAACAAATAAGACTCTCTATTAGTTTTTAAACACTAATATTCAACTTTTTACAGTGCAACACCAATCTCCTCAGGTAACAAGTATGAATAACAAAATATGTTTACTTTATTTTCTGATTACAAAAACATTGAGAAATGTCTCAACTGAAAATGGAAATGCATTTACTTATTACATAATTTAATTAGTCAGGGAAACAGAACTGTTTAGAAGAACAATTAAGGTTACTGTACTACTGATATGTTAATATTTTGATTTTAGTAAACTTACCTATTTATTTCAAGAGAAGACATTTCTTTGGAGGTATGAGAATGAAGAATTTTTTCAATTTTCTCAACAGATCTCACAACTTGAATCAGCTTTAAGACACAAATCTTAAAACAAAAAGGCATGGTAAACAATATTTACAAAATAAAGTCAAAACTAAGATATTTTATCAAGTATAGTCTAATGTTAAAAAACATTTCAAATTAATAAACAGAAAATTTACAACCCTATACTGGCAAAAAAAAAAAAGGTTGTTAATTTCTTGTAACTGCCTGGGGATCATCACCACCTAATAATACTATTATAAAAGAAAATTCATTGAATAATACCATTGCACACAGGGGATTACCAAACATTACAGACTGGTCTATAATCTCTGTTAATGCTTTCTGTGCCATGTATTATTACCTAGATGTAGGAATCGGAAGGATCCATCATTTCACTAAATTACCTAGACAGTTGTGTTTAATGCTGGATAAGGACTGCTCAATTAAAGTAGATCACACAGATTGTAAGAAAGATAATTAAATATTCTTATGTTTAATCTTAAATAGTGATATTTCATATTTTAAAGGGTACCTGCAGTGGTAGTGAATATAGAATCATTTCAACAGAAAACATGTGGCTGGAAACTTTTGACACAATTTAAAGCCCCTGCTCGTCCAGTTTACGATATGAAATCATTAAAACAACATTAAGCTTCTATGCATTGGGTCTCATGTGGCGCACAGGATTTAATGTCAGGTTGTTGATTTCCCCATTTGCGAACACTTCTAGTTATAGCTGCAGCTAACAAAATTATTTGCGACGGTATTTATCCGATTATTATGAAAAAAGTAAAATAGAAGGGTACTTGTATGAATCGTTGAGGTCGGACTACCCCAGTTTAACTTTGTCAGGCAGCGATAGTGAATATTCAGATGAGGATAACGAGGAGTCTGCAACCAGCCTAATCTGAGAAAACTGAACCAAGAAGGCTCCAAATACTTGCATGATTTATAATTATCAGTAGTAGCTGTTTACAGCCCTATACATTCTATTAGAACTCCCGGAGGTACGTACAGCCTTATGTAGGCTATATAGTAAGATTATAAGGTTTACTATCCTGAAACTGTAAGAGAAAGGGAGATGTACCAGCGAAAGAGAAAGGAGGAAACACACAAACACGCAGTTTCAACCTAAAAGGATAGTAATTGTAAATCGGTAAAAAAAAAATTACAAAAAACACTCGTACACAAGATACTAACAAGCAATAATATCACTCCAGCCAGAGTAAAATGGCAGCAGAGAGAATATCATAATTTCTAGACAACAGTGAGAGAACAGAGACAACAGCATGTGAGTCTACACTTACACATAAACAGTGAAAAACTGAAGAGTTACAAAGAGAATGCAGAATACTCTTTTTTCTAGAATTCAGACAAGTGTTCTACTTTTAACCATTAACCTAGGGGTCATGAGCGAGGATATAAATAGGGTACATAGTGTAAGTGATCTCTTCCTTTGTGAATGGTTAGAGAAATAACCTAAAGGAAACCCTGCAATTGTGAGAACCGTGAGTGTTGTACTTGTTAGTCTGTCTTGTAACATAGTTCTGTTTGTGTCGTTTTAAGACTACTAACACTATCCGGAGCTGCAGCCGCAGGCTAGCAACAAACCCGGACACCAGCACTTCCCTGTTTCACAATGTATTTTTTATCACGAGCACTAGTTTCACGCACCAAATAACTGTGTTTTGTGTTCTGTGTTACGTGTGGGTGAGGAAAGAACTTGGACTTTTTGTTATTTGGTTTCGGGTCAAACCCGAGGATTACAAACAAAGTGATACACGCCGCTGTATCACTCCATCATTATTATTTACAGGTGTTCGCCATAAGGCTCTGGACATTGCATAATAAATCAATAAACACCCTTGCACCTGAAAAATCATTGTCTGTGTGTTCTTGTATCCACCCTGCACTGCAAGCACCTGTAATCAATCACCACTTTGCCACAGGCACACAATACTTTTTTTGGCTTATTTTACGCTTATTATTCAAGCACCCAAAAGCTTTGCACTCCACTATATGTTTTCACCGCTGTATCCCACAAACCCATGCGCGCAACTTTTGGCCTATCAGGGAAATCAACGACTCGATGTCACGTGGCTGCCTGAAAGGCTCCAATATGTCAGCTCCCTCAAGTGTTACTTGACCCAGAAAGTGGACAAAGAAATTGAAAAAATCACTACACACACTACTTGTTGACCAAATCGGTGGAGCACAAAGACAGCTTTGTTATTTTTGGCTACAGGTACCCTTTAAGTTTGCAATAAACATTACCTTTTTTCTTTGAATATCATCTTGTTTTGATAAACGGACATCTATGGCTTGGATACCTTCGCTAACAGACGACTTTAGGCTCTGAAAAAGAATGGTTTACAAAATAAATTAAACATCTGTGTTACTAAAAACTAGGAGGATGGGATTTCATTATGGATGGTTGCTTATTAAACTCCCTATTAAAATCTTTATTAATGATTTTACAGTACTTCATGTAAATGTACATTTTTCAGGTGGAATGTTGGGAGTCCATGAAATTCCCGATCAATAAAAGGACATTTTTTATGACTTCCGTTGTAAGTGATTTATTTTGAAGCTCCTTCAAAGCTTTCCACATTGCATCTCCATCCCACACATGCTACAAGAAGAGCTTTTAACTTGATTTTGTATTTTGGGTATACTGAACCATGACAAGAGGCAGCTATTAAACACTCGTTCCACACATATGCAATACTGAGAAAGAAAAAAAAACTTTTAGGAAATGCATTTACTATTGTCACCCCCCACATTGTGCCAGACTGACACCCTTTTCGAGGTTGTCCCATATTTATGAATATCACATCACATCACTAAAGGCTTCCCTTAGTATTAATCTATTGTAAATAATTTAATATAACCATTTAAAGCGGAGTAAATTGACCTACCAACACCTCTTCTCGCAACTGGCCCAATGGCACTGTGAGTTGATTGAGAGCTTTGTCCATTCCAACCTGAAATAAAAAAAAAAACAAATACATCTGTCAATGGCACACATTTCAATACCTTAAACCTTTAGGATTTTTTTTTTTTCATTTTAATTAACGCTAAATTGATATCATTATACAAATCAGAATTTTACTAGGATGGATATCTAAAATATAGCATGATTGATCACCCATGCATTCAAGAGGCTTCAAGTACCATACATGTAAACTATTCACAAAGTAGTGTATGACTAGTCTTACTTCTGTATGATTGATATGTTTATCATGTTCAGCCTCTTGGTTGCAGTTAGACATTCTTTATGTTATTGTGTTCAACATTATTCACAAATAAAGTGCTTGTGTAAATGTTACAAGATTATGAGAAGCCAGAATGAGTGGTCTCTTGTGCTCAGGAGGTTGAATGCTGATACTTCACCCACCTGTAGCTTGTCTGAGTGCAACAAGAATACTGCAGTACACAGACAGCTTACTGGGCTTGTCCATCTGTCTTATTGCTTAACTCATGGACATAGAGTACAGTCAGAAATAATGGAAACAAACACAGTTTATCTTCTTATTACCTACATTCTGAATTATGAATAGTTGGAATCTCCCAATATTAAACCAGTAGCTAAACATAGTACAACAGCATCAGCTAAACTCACCAAATTGGTTGAAAGGTTAACAAAGTCTGCATAATCTTTATTAATAAGTTCCACCATTGCAGTTTTAAGAAGTTTATAATAAAGTTCCAAGTCTTCTCTGAGTTCTTCAAGCTGGACATGCTTTCTACACTCTGATACAAAGTGATCAACATCAAAATCATCCTATAAAGTGAAAGAGAAAAAAAAAGGGTCAGTAGCAGAAGGTTTGTCATTTTGTGCTACCAAAACACAGAGGGTTGTTTTCAGAGTATGGGATGGTCTGAAAACAAGCCCTGCAGTTTTGAAAAATACTTTTTACAAAAAAGATTGTAATGAATGTAGTCAGCATAGGGTTATACTAGGCTTTTGTAAATTGGATACAATGAAGTTTTTTGCGATAGGTGGTGTGAAATCATCAACAAATGTTCTTTCGACTTTCGATGATCCAGGAAGCTTCTGAACAATTAAGCTGTACACATACAGAAATACAACAAATTAAAACAAAATTATCGGCACAAATTGCTGATGAACAGAAACTATCATCTTTCCAAAATGACCTGGAACTATTCAAAACTAAAATGGAAAAAGAAATAAAAACATTGAAGATGAAAAAGTTTGAACGGGGGGGGGGGGGGGGGGGGAGGGGGGGGGTCCTGTTTCGAGAGAGAGAAGGATGGGAGGAGGAGGTTCCAACAAAGGAGACCTGGATCCTCTAATAGGTCATCTTCATCTGACATCGGATCAGATGGTACCAGCGATTCACAGAGAAGTGTGTCTTTTTTGGGATCTAGCGAGGTGGATCCAGACATTTCACGACATCCACCTCATGGAAGAAATGCAGGAGGGGGAAGCGCAAAGGAACAAAATAGACCACGGACACGCAGTCAGAGACACTGAATGTGATCTACCTTTCGAGTAGGTCAATTTCCAACTCTTGTTTATCTGCTTTAACTAAAGGTTTATCGTTTGTTCCTACTACTCAGGCTAATGACTGATACGATTATTGACTTTCAAAAGTTTTTTTGTCATTTGAGATTGAAAGCGTTTTTAAATTTCTGTACCAGTAACTTGGAAAGGACAGCATTTTTGTCCAAATCGGAAACAGATACTAATGTACCAATTTCTCAAGATTTAGAGTGAACACCCGCTTTAGAGGTAAATCGACTTTCCCTCCTCCGAAAAACAGAAATGCCTCTCTTGAAACATACTGTAGACTAGTTGAAAAAGATGTTACTTACATTCTTAACAAAAAAAGAGTATAAAGTATATAATAATATCTCAAAGAAGGAAAGAGATGCCCTTTTAGATCTTAATTATGACACCTCAATAATAATTAAATCTGCTGACAAGGGTGGTGTCATTGTTATACATTATCTTGTTGATTATGAAAATTAAATTGAGACAACTAGGAGAAGAATTTTTTTTATAAGAAACTCCAAACTGACCCTACTGCACAATTTAAACAATCTGTACATGACAAACAAATGTTTTTTGGATAGTGGTGAAATAACTAAAAAGGAATATGACTTTATGAAGGTAGATTTTCCCATAAAACCTGTTTTTCATACACTTCCAAAAATTAATAAAACACTAGAGCAGCCACCTGGAAGACCAATAGTCTCAGGGATAGGTTCTCTAACTGAAAAAAAATCTGTTTGATTTTTTTCTGAAATCTAGGGTGACACCACTTCCCTCTTATACACGTGATATTATTGATATGCTCAATGTTTTAAAAACTGTTGATGATATTGAAGATGGTTCTTTTCTGGTAACATTAGATGTGGAAAGTCTCTATACCAGCATCCCACACTGAGGAGGCTTAGAAGCAATAGAACATTTTTTGGACTTGTGTTTTTGGACACCTTACCTAGTACTAGGTGTATAAAAGATTTGGCTGAACTGGTTTTGACATATAATTATTTTTTGTTTAAAAGTGCTTGTTTTTTGCAGATTAAGGGAACGGCTATGGGGAGTACTATGGCCCCCAACTATGCAAACCTTTATATGGAACTTTCTGAGAGCTGTTTTGTGTCCGATCCTCAGCATAACCTCTTTCTTTCATCCATAAAACTTTGGCGTCGTTACATAGACTATATATTTTTTTATTTGGGTGGCTACACATACAGAATTATAGGAATTCTTTGAATACTTAAATAGTGTCAATGAAAATTTAAAATTTACATTGAGTTTTGATCAGTTTAGGATTAATTTTTTGGATATTTTAATAATTACAGAAAATCATGGTTTGAGTACTGATTTATACCTTAAACCCACTGACAAATTCAATTTTGAGAGCGGATAGTTTTCATCCTGTTCCGCTCAATAAAAGTCTGCCTATTAGTCAATTTAGTAGACTACGGAGAATTTGTAGTTCTGAGGACTGATATCACCAACAGGCTGTGGCTTTAACACACAGGTGTAGGGAGAGGGGTTACACTGAGGATTGGATACGGAACGCTTCAGAAAGATAAAAAAATGTTTCACATTCACATTGTTTGCAATTAAAGAAGACATGTCCTACTGAGCAACAGATACGTGTTTCGCTCAATATTCTCCATTAGGTCATCACTTCAATAATATAATTAAAAAACATTGGTACATCGATAGTTCTGACCCAGCTATGTAAAGTGTTCAAGGAACCACCTCGTTTGGTCTTTAAAAGACCACCTAACTTAAAAGATCTTTTAGTTTAATCAGATTTACCTCCCACTGCACATAGAATTCATCCCTTAATGAAATCCCTGATGGTAACTATAAATGTAACTTCTTTAGCCATCCGATTACTGGTAGGAACACCAAAATTAAAGCTATTATTACTTGTACAACAGTAAATGTCATCTATATTCTTAAATGTCCATGTAGTTTAGTGTATGTTTGGAAAACAGAGAGATGTTTAAAGACCAGAATTAGTGAACATAGAAGTAGCATTAGGACAAAGGGTATGAGAAATCCCGTAGCTGTACATTTCCTAAGAGAAAACTATAATATATCCTCTCTAAAGTATATTGGTATTGAAAGAGTACATTTCCCTCGTAAAGGAGGAAATAGACACATTGTTACTTAAAAGGGAAACATTTTGGATTTATACATTTTTTTGGATTTTGGATACAATATCACCTAGGGGTCTTAATGAGGAGTTTGACATTAAACTTTTTTATGACTTTAATCAGTTCTTTGTTTCATTATATAGTGGGTCCTATATTCATTTTCTTTTTAGAAAAATACAAAATAAAAATAAAATAACAAATCTTTTAATAACCCAGAATAATAATTAACAATCATCTTGTACTTAACAATTTTTGGATTGTGTATAAACTGCTTTATATATATATTTTGTTTTACTTCGTAACAATTGTTGCTATATAAGTATAATTGTGTAGACTTATTTTTTTAAAACATATATGCTTGTTATAATGTCTTCACATAATATGTTTGATGTATGTGGAGATGATTTGCTAATTTAGATAGTTAATTTGAGGTTTTACGTAATTGGCTACGATGTAATTGGCTTTTTGTGAGGAATTTGTCAATTGATGCTATTATCTTTTACTCATCTGTTGGTTATTGACTATAATTATTGAACCAATTGTATAAATACTGTGGTGTTTGTTATGTTCGTTGTCCTGATGAAGATGTCTTGTAGATCGAAACGTTGATCTTGGGTATAATAAAATATAAACACTTTGGAGTATAATATATAAGTGTGCGGGTACAATGTTTGTTGAACTTTAAAATCTCTCTACCCTGCACCTTGAAAAACTTTGGATGTGCATATGTTTTCTCTTTGTTTCATAAATGAAATATCTGACATTTTTGTTTACAGGTAAAAGTTGATGTGAAAGTATGGGGCACTACGTTATGGCAGCTTTTGAATTAACAACGATAATTTTCAAATATTTTAATTTCATTTTTTATTTATTTTGTTACATAATTGTCACACCTGAAATATATATGTTAAAATGTGAAAAGATGTTACAGAGATGCACTCTATTCCCTGTGAAAAAGATGCACAATCCTAATAGTCTGTGAACCTAGTCATTCAGTTTTGACTCCTACAGTATGTGGATAGGCCAAAAGATCTTGACAGTAATAATCCCTAATTGCTACATAAATACAGTAGTAACATGACAAGGAGGTCTGGGGGACACACACACGCACAAACACACACACACATCTCCATATTCATGAAGACCGAGTTACAGTACCATGGTTGCGAGGGCCCTGCTTTCCAGCAGGTTTGTTAAGAAACAAAATTACATTTTTCACTCCAGGCAATTTCATTTTAATTTCACATAAAGTTGAAGAATAATGAACAAAGTTATATTACAAAAAACAAAATATTACAAAATACATTTTTGCTATCATCTGATAAAGATGTGCACCCTTTAAACTTGTTGAACCGGTGTGTATAGTTAAATATGATTTGAAGTACAGTAAAACTCTTTTTCAATAAGCTGATGTTTGGATGTATAGATGAATGAAGTATTTTCTAAAATGTTCTTTGTCAACAAAATTGTCACAAGCATAGTGTAGCCTATGTGCAAGTTCAGGTTGTTCACTGTGATTGTGAACAGTCAAATCACATGCAACTGTTCACTTTTCTGACATTTCTTTAATCATTTTTTTATTTATTTTACATATTTCTTAGCAGACGCCCTTATCCAGGGCAACTTAAAATTGTTACAAGACATCACATTATTTTTACATACAATTAACCATTTATACAGTTGGGTTTTTACTGGAGCAATCTAGGTAAAGTACCTTGCTCAAGCATACAGCAGCAGTGTCCCTAACCTGGGACTGAACCCACGACCCTCCGGTCAAGAGTCCAGAGCCCTAACCACTACACCACACTGCTGCCCATGCTAATCATGTTTCAATATTAACATAACTTGTTTGTGCATAACACCTGAACAGATTAGCACTGCTACAGCGCAGGAGCCTAACCTGTGGTCATTCAAGCACACAAAAGCATGAGGTAGCCTTTTGTATAGTTAAGAAAAGCTTTTTTTTTTTTTTTTTTTTTTTTTTTTTAAGATAAATTTGGAATCGACCATCATTTTATTGCATTTTCATCCGACCCCAGTTTGGAAATGCCCAATCATAGTGCTGTCTCCCATCTGTACAAGGCACACAGAGGAATGTTTCTCCCTGCACAGCCATAGCAGCGCCTCGTCCGTGCCATCTCTTCCAATGACAATTTCCCTGCTTGGAGGAACACAGCTGTCATCACCGTTTAACCAGTTATCCAGCAGCAGCCAGCCGTATGAACAGACAGCACATTTAAGTTTGGGAGAGAGTTGTCAATCTATGCCTGGAGCGGCCAATACAAAGTTCAGAGTAAAGTTCAGAGAATTTCACTAGCCAATAGCCAGCAATGCTCACAGCTCCTGGTATGTAGAAATGGGCATGCAGTGACCAACCGATTCCCAGAGAAGAGAGAAAGAGAGGAGGGGGCGGGACTGCAGAGGGAAAGAGAAGGGTGAGAGAGAACAGGGAGAGCTCGAGATAAGAAAAAAAGCAAGTGAGAGATCAGCTAGATATCAGTTTGAAATCAAGCCAGTTTTACAGGGCGTTTGTGCTGTTACTACACACTTAGTGCTTGGCACTACAAAGCTGTAAATATATATTGTGGGACATGCCCAAGTTTAATTTCCCAGTCAGGCATCTCGGCACCTTTCACTGCACATCCTGATTTTAGAATTATAAATTAAATTAGTTTCAATGAGGTTTTAAAAAAAAGATCTGGAAGTTAGGCTTTTCGGCCTAGTCAAAACAAAGCTGACTGGATCGCCAATTATGGATGGAAACTTTTACAGAACAGATTTTACAGAACATGCTCATAACATCACAGCGACACCCCTTACCTTCTTGGACTTTGTCCGTTTCATGTATTTAGTGGGTTTTTATTAACCCCTCTCAAAGAGAGATGAATGGAAAGTGAAAGTATGCCATATTTCATCCAATTCTGAACAAAAAAAAACTATTTTACAAGCATGTTCCTGGTATATACTGTAGAAGTGCACATACTGCACATTCACTCCCCCGATATGGAAGATATCCACCCTAACCGAAGGTGACCATATTTTGTAAACCAAATCCAGAGACATGCACACAAAAAGCCCGCTGGAGCTGTATTTCTCTGATGAGTGTATCTGTTTTAGAATTTTAATGTTCTTGCTTAAGAACTCAAGACAGGGCAAAGTGTCGTTTTGATGATGAGCACGGCTTTCACAGTTTCAGCCTTGTATCTGGATTTTTCTGCTGTCCACAGGTCATTCATGACAGAAAACACCCTCTCGACTGAAGCATTACTGCCAGGCAGGCACAGGATCAGTTCTGCCAGTCTTTTTATATTTGCGTGTGGTACTGAGGATTCCCTGAAATGGTTGATCTGCCATATACTGTGATCGCTGTAGTTATGTCATTCCATTCACACAGCTTCCATGTCACAATCTAATTTAACAGAGTTACATTAAACAGTGCACCCTTGTTATTGTCACATTTGAGCATTTCTTCTGCAGTAACTCAACTCAAAGTTTAAATCTCAGATCTTAAAGGATCTTTCTTTAAAACACTTTCTCTCAAATCATCTGTATGCTTTCCCCATGCATGTATGTATTTTATGGCTGTATCGAAGAAAACTCTTGACACATTAAGATAGCACTGATGTGTCACAACCCCCGCTTCTTCTAGATCTTTAGTTTTCTCACTAAAACTGGCACAAAGTATTCTTCATACCTTGTAGCCAGCTTCTTTGAGATTGTTTAACACTAGTGCTGGAATTTCAAACTACCTAGAAGCACCAAACCGGTCATTTTAACTGTTAGCTTTTTAAACAACTTTTAAAAGTTTTAAATCTCGCAAACGAAGTCTCCAATAGAAATGTAGGAATGTGTTGTTACTCAGTAGTTGGGGCGGGTTTAAAGTATTCAGAACGAATCAATGATAGATACAAGGTAGGTAGGTGGAACATTGCCCAGCAGCACTGTGAAATCTATTTATTATTATTTTTGTAGTAGGTTTCATTTTTTAATGGGGAAAGGGTAAAGTCAACGTGAATTGATGAAACATTTCCACAGTTTTTCCGGTGGTTATTGGCTATCCACCATTTTTTTTTTTTTTTTGTATCGGGGTGTTTTATTGGGTTTTATCTGTTAAAACCGAAAATAAGAAGCCCTACATATATCACATCCTCCCGTCTTTTTTTCTGGAGCTCTGCATCCAATAAAATTACGAATTACACAAACGCTAAGTTATTTTTTATTCGTCACCAATTTAAGAATGGTATCAGTGCAATTTTAATTGTTTTTACATTTATGTGTAAAGACTATCTGCCGACAGTTCTGTACAATGTAATTTTACACGATATTCTGAATATATATATATATATATAATTTCCCCTGGACCTACCGCATTTGATCTCCAGATTTTAAAAAAAGCGGTTCTGGTACTTTAAGTTGTGAGAGAAAAAAAACAAGCAAAGCAGATACACAAATAAATAGTTTACAACATTACTTACCAGTATTTTTATTTTTTATTTTAAATAAATGTGTAGCACTTATTTATGCTTTTGTAATATATGAAGACTTCATTAGCAGAGGTAGAAACATACACAGTAATACCAGCTCCTTTGTAGTTTTGTGTTTATCTATAGCGGTTATTTTTTTAAAGCAAAAATGTGTTTCGAGCTTTCCACAGCTATAAAACACATCTACAACCTGTATACCCTTTTTCGTGTATCATACTAATGCTTCTTCCCGGGTTTTCCCCTCTGCCTGGTTACTCCATTACCGGAAACTATATCCTGTTTCTAAAAATGCTTGCATCTCATTAAAAACCAAAAACGTATTTCTTAAAGGGATACACATCTAAAAGCAAACAGAAAGATAGACAGATAAACCTTTTTTTTTTTTTTTTTACTTTATTAACAAATATTCCTATTATCGTTACAAGTCTATATATTACTTTATTAAGTGATGATCTAACAAGTCAGCCATTTTATGTTTGCACGGGTTTGTATTTTTATTTGTAATTTACCATCTGAAGGGTAGATTTAACCTTGTAATGCTTGTACAGCAGGCATTCTAGTTACAAGGTTGCTGTTTATTAGTCGAATTATAATGTTTATGCAATAGACATTTTATTTGCAGCTTATTTGTAGTAGATTAACGTTTTGTTTTATTAAGAAGCAAATACTGTTACCCTTATAAAGGTTGATCATAAATTTGCACTGAAGTTTATCATCCTTCTCCCATGTTTATACTACACATTTACTGTGTTTTACATTTTTATTTGCTAGTCGAGAATGTGGCTTTACTATACTTCTATGATTTACCGTGCCTGACAGTGCACACCCCAGTGCAGGGGATCAGAGAGGCAGGCCAAACACCACAGGACATCAGGTGAGGCTCACAGCTTGCCATTTCCCCAAGCCTCATCGTCTCCAAAGAGAACAAGGCAGCGTTTTAGAAGTGCAGAGTGTGCAATGAGGGTTCTGGTCACCAACATCAGCAGGGCGGATCACAAAGGCGAGTGCATTCGAAGTACCACTGCAGTCTGCACTGAAGCTTGAGGGGACATTCCACTTTGCGCTGTACCATGTCTAAATTATAGCGCACAACATAAAATAAAACTAAACTGTCACCCATCAGTGATGTATTTATGTATGCATGTTTGTTGAAATCTATTTATGGGTCTTTTGTTTTACTATTTGATTTATTCACTATTTTTTGTTTTAATTACAATGTTGTATTTATTTATTTAATCTGTTATGTATTTAAGTATTTACTATTTGATTTATTTATTTTGTTATTTACTTATTTGACCTCAAGAGGGCAAAGCTCATTCTGTTTATGGTCTTATTATCGGAGAACTGTTTTTATTTCTCTTCAAATTTTGACTTTTATATTAACACCACCCTTTGCTGTAATTACATTTTGGTTGACGGGGGTCTAGTTATTTAAAGTCATAGTTATACACTTCATGGTGAAGTGAATACATAAATAGTTATTGAAAAATGTTTGTAATTTTACTTTGTCATTTCTGTGCCTTTTTATATTCCAGCATGTTCTGAATTATGCAAATAGTTACTTCTCTTCATATGGAGACTTACTGCTGTATCTCTTGTGCGGACATTCCTTTATCCGTAGCATCATGTTTTGGGACCTGCAACGCTGAAATAGGGTAGTAGGAGAATACTTTTTTGTGCCTTTTTACATGTGACCATGTTCTGAATTCTGTAAACAGTTTGAAAATAATATTCTTCGTGTTCTAAGCTTTTAAATGATTTTCTTTAAAAAATAAAAAAATAAACGGCTTGGAACGGGTTAATCCACAAGTTAGACACATCAGGTGTACTAAATGCGGTATGTTGTAATTGACCGATTACGTTTGACTGGGGGTTGGAGATGAAAACGGGGGACCATCTTTCGCTTCTTCCGCCACTGATAGAAATTTCATTACGTATTTAATGTACAAAAAAAATAAGAAAGAAAGCATCCCTAGTTGGCGTTTTTATACATCAGAGGAGACCACGAGCATATTTTTAACACAGTGTAAACACAGATTTCCAAGCTTACTGTAAAAATATGAGGTACACACTGTTATTATTTCAGCACGTTCCACTCGACCCTGTCATGCGAATAAAGGCAAACACTCAGGGACCGTGTTTTTTAGTACTCAGGAGAAACTGTCCTCACTTTACAGGTGTATTCAAGTTCGTGCCTCGCAAGAAAAGTAAACAAGACACATCCACACCTACCTTCAAGTGCATGTAAACACACCGAATATGTAAAGTTGAACAAGGGCACACAATACTAAACATTTGAAGAATGTAAAGACAACAAAGAATTGTATTTTAAGTGTCAAACTTAAGTGACTGAATCATGGTTCAACTAGGCTTATTTTCATTTAGCTTCCACGTATTGAAATTAAATCTGTTAATACGATTACGACTGATCACTGATCTCCTGAAAAAGGTAACAGTATGACTATGTAATACCAATGGAAATTTGAACAGTTCGTATTACATTAAATGAATTTGGTGCTGTTCTATTAAACAGACATACTTTTTCTGTTCTGTTTTCTAAGTCTGTCAAGTGTTTAACAACAAAAAATAGCACAGAACGGTAGGGAAATAAAGCCCTTACCTTCATAAATTCATCCTTATCAAAGCAGAGAGTATTAGGTCCCTTTGGTAGGTTCATCTTCTTCTTCTCCATTGTTATGGAAATCGTCAAAATAACAGATTTACAGTTTAAAAACAACAGTGTCAGTGCAACTTATCCAGTAATTCTTTAAAACACAATTCATGAAATATACTTCCGCCAACATGGCATCTTTGAGCACCAACGTGTAAGCAAGGAAAGAAGGAATCAAGAGACCAAACCGGTATAGTGCAGGGTGTGATGCGCCGCCTACAGGCAAGTGGCAATTTTACAAGAGAGACTGAAACGACATTTTATAGGGAATATTTCTTTATTGTTGTCAACCCCAGAACGCCTGAGCACCCGTCCTGGAAATTACTACAATGCCTGCCAGCACCGTATCTTTTTTCAGGTGCTGTGGTATTTCATTATTCCATCAACGTAGTCAAATCACTCTTCCGCGTACACAATAGATTCAATATGACGTGGAGGTGGAAATGACGTGTGCTCACATGTTAACCTGAAGCTACTTGACTATTTGAAGTACACCAAAACAAAAATGGCAGTACCTAACCCTTGTTGGTTTGGACGTTGGGACTCATTCTCAGATGGTTTCACAACATGTGCCTCAAACATCGATTTGGTTGAGATACAACAGTTTCAAGTAAGGGTAATATTGCAAAAACAAATGTACTGGTATGCCAAACTTATATCCTGCAAGAAAACTGTGTGATGCGCTATTTATACGGAATTGAATAATGTTATTAAAAACAGCATAATAAATAGCAAAGTATTGGGCATTGGAAATCTGAAAAGCTATTTGATTTAATTGTGCCTGGGTTTACCAAGTTTTTTTTTTTTTTTGAAAAAATTCTCAGGACTCTAAAAGGGTTCCAGAATTATTCTGGGGTCTAAGGGCTAATGGAGCGGGAAATAAGTGCTACATTCCTACCAAGAAAATGGCCTTTCATCTTCTAACAAATTAATTAATAGAAGTGCACTTACGGCCCTTTTTTGTTTAATGGATGCCATTTCAAACTGTTAATTTGCTGTTAATTCCAGAACCACGTGACGTAGTTCTTAACTATGATTTGATATTGCTTGGATTAAAGGCAATTTGTATCAAATGCGAGTTGCCTGTTAGTTGTATCATGTAACAGGTCAAATATATATATAAATATATACAAGAGATGAGGCATTCTTACTTCATTTTTAATAAATACAGTACAAGTCCAGTAGCTTTCAAATTAAGTTTCCATTGTTGATATTTTACACTATGAATCAGATAATAATAACTACAAAGACTAATTTGAGATAAAGGTTTTGCAGAATTTTCAGAAGAAGACTCCACCCTTTATCAAAGCTAAGCTCAATCATTCTAACAACGTCATTACGATTTCTTCCTGTGTACCATCTGATTGCTAAAAGGTTAAATAAGAAGAAGAATTCACTACTATTACATTCCTGGGTGTCTGGTTGTTCTGCTATATGCCTGTATGTGAACCTACACAACTGAGTATAACCAAACATCCTAAAGTGGGTTTTAGAAGCAGGTTCAGCACTACTTGGCCTGCTGAATAACACAGTGTTGTAACTGCTAAAACTACCTTTGGGGATATAAACAATAAAAAAAAAACTGTGTACAAGGTCTCTCAGATGACTTTTTTTAAAGCTACAATAGAATAATGTAATGTAATTCTGTTTTGTTTAAACAGAAACAAAAGGAAATTATTTGAGAGCAAAAATATTTTTGTGAACTGTTTTAAAATAAACAACTAAGACAAACCAAAATTGGTCCCATTGTTGAAGAAGTTGACGGTGCACTGTTCATGTTTTTCTGGCTAATTCCTGCTTTTAGGACATCCTTCGGGAAAGTTATACTGCTGTAATGTACCCATCTTGGCACATACTGCTGGTCTGTTCCTGCCCCAGACCTTTTCATTGCCTCCACCTTTTTATTTTCTCTACTAAATGTTGTTCTCAAGTTTTTAAATTCCTTTTTGATATCTGAAACTGATTTTAAAAAATGGTTTTCAGGTCATATACTTACAAATACCAAGCATCAGTACAGCTATTTAGTATTACTGTCATCTTTAAATAATTGAACAACTAATAATTATAATAATAAAGTAGTAACATTTACAGAATAAAAGCAAATAAGCCAAATATGTAAAACTCAATTTAACGTACAGTACTACACGTAGATAAGAATGAACGATAATTCTTAATTTCTTTAAATGCTGTAAAATACCTACTGATATATGCTGCTCCCGTGCCAGTAACGCCTATAGAATCCCACTGAGTTCAGAGAGTTTTGCCTCTCGTTTTCCTCTTCTAAAATATTGTTCATCCCTCGGATCCCAGAGGAATTTGGGCTCTAAACAGTTCAATTAGAATAATTAAATCCACCTTCATTACAAAAACAGCATATATATATATGTATGTATATGTATATATATATATATATATATATATATATATATATATATATATATCTATCAGTCATAATAAAAAACAGTCTTTTATGGTTATATTATCACAGTGCTGCGGAGTAACGGTTTAAAAAAAGGTAACAAAATAACATAATATGGACATCGGTTTAGCAGAGTTACAGTAGCTACATTTTTATTCTCCTGTTATTATTATTATTATTATTATTATTATTATTATTATTATTATTATTATTATTGTCATTGTCTTTTATACAAAGGTATTTTAAATATTAAGAAGGGGAGACCTGAACAAAGGTGCAGTTTGGGCGTAGTTAACGATAGTTGGACAAAGATTTTAAGTAGTTTTAAAAACTTGTCAAAAGTAACTCTTCCAGCATTGGTTGTTATCAAAATAGTCCACTACCAAAATGACGATGTGTTGACCAACATTCATAAAACTCTATGAGAAGTATTTCTTTCTCCTGAGTCCAGGTAATTGCGGCTTTCGTTTCCATTTCAACTGTTGTTTTCACTGTAGCAGACAGAATCACGTGACACACACCAGTGCTTTGATTGGATATTGCCTGGAACCTGTTGCTTGGAGTAGGATTGCAGTCCACTGAAGCAATCGCTTTGCCACGCAGTTGCCAGAACGTTGACAATACGTTGTCAGGGCTGTTACACGGGCAATCCTCACGGGATTTGGTCGCAGGCGATAAAAGTTGCTAGTAAATTGCCTCGTGTAACAAGGGCTTAAGGGTTAGTGGAGAGGGAAATACATATCTTTCTCAAGGGAGCCTGTGTTTGAATCAAAACATTGGAGGTATTTATAGGTTTTTGACGGCATGACAACTACTTGTTATTGTTTACATTCAAATTCATGATTTATTCTTACATGATGTAATGGTGTTCTATATATTGTGACATCATTTTTACTTCTATCTTTGAATCTGTATTAATTCTAATTAACACTACTTTATATAAACTTATATTTTTATTATATCATGCAATGCTGGCTCTGAGGATCAGTCTAGATTTGGCCTCCCCAGCGCATCAGCATGCACAACTTTTGAATTAATTTTGTTTATTTATTTAAATGTTATATATTTATTGAAGTTAATTAGTTCATTCTTTTCTGTTGAGTCCCGCTGGCATAATCGTGTTCAGTCTATTTATCCATTTACTTTCTTTTATTCTTCTATATGTCGCATTGTCTAATTTGAGCTGTTCTAATACTACAAACTTTACATCATTTATGTCATGTCCCTGACTGGTGAAGTGTTGTACTATTGGTTCATTCATTTTTTTATTTCTAATTAATGAAAGGTGGTTCTGAATTCTTTTATATAAAGTAGTTCCAGTCTCTCCAACATATTTGATTTCATCACATTTTTCACAGGCTATTCCATAAACAACATTGCTATTTTTACAGTAGGTATTAGTTTTTAGTGGATATGTGGTGTTCTTATGTTTAATTATATTTTTACTTTTGTCTATGTATTTACACACTTTACATCTACTAGTGCATATGTTCGTAGAACCGAAAAGGCTGGGACAGCCATATTACGTTTTTTTTTTTGTTTTTTTTTTCCTGAACAGTGAACACAAGCAGTAGAATGAGGATTAGAAAGATGTGCATTTACATGAATGCTAGATGTAGTTTTTTTTTTTTCTTTTAAATAAAGTCTGTAATTGACCAGATAAATGTGCCTTCATAATGTGTAACAGTTATTTAGTTCAAGGCAGATGCTTACATATCTTATAATTATATATAATGTGGTTAACCCTTTAAGGACGTTACACGAAAAAACAAACAAGCAGGCAGTGAAATTCAATTCCTCCCCTATCCAATGATAGGTGTTAACAAGCTGTACTGCAAATTGTTGGCCCAGCAAGTCAAAGAAAC
The DNA here is from genome assembly GCF_902713425.1 of Acipenser ruthenus. NCBI lineage: Eukaryota > Metazoa > Chordata > Actinopteri > Acipenseriformes > Acipenseridae > Acipenser > Acipenser ruthenus. The sequence continues at coordinate 39,496,590 of NC_081194.1, forward strand.
AAAGTGCCTTTTTTTTTTATCGTGTTTACCCGATCACAGACCCAGAATGACACTTCAGTATGATCGTGTTAACACAATTTTTTTTTTTCCTTCTTATACAGTTATCTGAGGCTCGATCATATTCCCTTCTGTAAATGTTACTTTATTTGTACTATTTTCTGTTTTTGTGTTTGTCCAGGGACTCACAAGCAGTTTGTTGTGTTGCTTAGAACTGCATAACCGAATTTTGGGAGTTGTTTGTGGACCACCTGGAGTTTCCTCATGGACTGCAAGTGGTCCGCGGACTACAGGTTGGCAACCACTGCACTATAGCAAGTGTGTGTCTAAAACATTAAACAACTTTAAACAAAACAAGAAATTTAAACCAAGCAACGAATGTGAAGGTTCCAAATCCAGACCTGCTTTGTATATATTTTCCTTTTTCTTTTCTTTTTCTTAATTAATGCTCTCGCTCTTCCTGTACATGTGTTTTCACCTCCCTCTCGGCACCACCCTCTCCCACAGCCATTTCTACTTCCACTCCTATGATTAACTTTAATATCCCTGTAATCCTCTCCTCTCATTCCCGTCCTCTGGCTTCTCCCTACCACTGCAAATCTCCCTCCTCTTACCTGATCTCCCTGCCTCTCCCCCTTTCCTCTGCTCACCTGTCTCTCGGTCATCTGCTCCTGGATGCACTCGCATCGTCTTAAACTCAACCTCTAATACCTCCTCATCCAAGAACCTCGGTCACCTTCGACCCCTTCCTCTCCTACTCAGCACATCTTTACTCTGGCATGCTCCTGTCATTTTTTCCTCAGTAACATACGCAGAATTCACCCCTTCCTCATTGACTACTCCATGCCGCTGTGACCGGCTGGTGGTGATGCCAGACCAAGACTATTATGTAGTGGGAAATGTGGATGAGTAGGGTAGCCTATTTTAGCTTTACTTCCAGTGTTTTAAAAATGTACTAAACATTCTGACTATCATTAACAAATGACTATCATCAACAAATGTTTAGCAAATAATACAAGGATAGTACACAGCGCTTTCTATGGAATGTTTTTTTGTTTTTTGGGTTTTTTTTAAATTACATTTTTTGGTGGCCAAATAAGGCAGGCTGCACTTGCAGTGTTTCAACACAAACTAAAAAGTCTGTGGAAACCCAATTTATGAAAGCTGTACGGTGTCAACAGTCTGCAAGGCCAAATTGGAACTTTTCAAATATACTCTCCCGTATTTAAATATTAATTAGATTATTTGCATTTGGAAGGAGAATTTCTCTGGCTAAAAGAAAACTAAATGGAAACACACAACCCGAAAGTACTACCAAAATAGAGTGAGAAACAGGTGAGACCTATTTTTCTTTTTCCATGGAGCTGCCCCACTGTTAACTTTTTCTGTATTTAAAGTATCAATCAATCAATCAATCAATCTTTATTTTATATAGTGCCTTTCATAGTGGACCACCATCACAAAGCGCTTTCCAAGATGCAGTAACAAGAAAATCCATAATACTTTAAATAGAGAGAAATGCATAATACATGCTTGTGGCAATGTGCTATGCCCCTGTGTGCATTTCTGTGTTGTATGTTGCGTGTGTTAATGTTGGTGTGTAGTCATCGGTACACGGGATATAAACGGGTCTGTGTTTCACGTGTATTTAAGATGTAGAATTGTATTTAGGCACGAGGATGGAACATCACTTCACGTGCATTTAAAGTATAATATGTGAGCACGAGGTTGCACGTAATTAATTCACGTGCTGGGATTCAAGTGAATAATTAATTAGTAATTGAATCCCGGCACAACAGTATATATAGGTGCACGTTTCACTCACTCGGGGTTGGGTGTTCGGTGAGTGGAGAACGGGTGTGGAGAGGAGTTAAAATAAACGAAAAGAATAATAAAAAATAGTAAGTGTTTTCACTCACCGTGTTTGTTCGTTTGTCTGTGCATCCACCGTTTGTTAATGTTAGTGCGTTTTGTTTGTCTGTTTATTTTGGCTCAAGTGCCGTGTCCTGTTTTGTGTTCAACCCTTTTATTTTCTGTTCTGTGTAATTATTAAATGCTGAGCGAAAGCATTCGCTCAGCTTCACCAAACTCCACATCTCTCTCTGTTTATTTTCCTGTTTCTGGTCTGACGCCACCCACTCCGGCCGTCTTTGTGACAATGCTATACAGTAAAAAAAAAAATGCATAATACATTAAAACAGTGGAAAGTGCATAATCCATGATAGTAGCATAGTACATGAAATAGTACCAGCTAATAGCTGATATGAGGCTTAAAGAGCATGGAAAGCAAGAGAGAACAGGTGGGTCTTGAGAGTTGATTTAAAGCGACCGATGGTGAGAGCATCACACACCAAAGCTGGGAGAGTTCCAAAAAGTTGGAACCATGAAGCTAAACGAGCGTTCTCCAAGTGTGGTGCACTTTTGCTTGGGAATAACAAGCAGGCCAGAGTCAGAGGACCTCAGCTTGCGGGCCGGGACATAGCAAGTTGAGGCGGTACTTGGGACCTGTGTGATGAAGGGCATTATTGTGATGTGTTGGCGGATGAGGTGACCCAAGGGAAGCATGTAGATATTGAAGAGAAGGGGCACAAGAACAGATCCATAGGGGACACCAGAAGTGACTGGGTTTGCAATGCCACTGCGTCCAGCATAGAAGATAGACTGCATGTGTCTGGATAGGTAAGAGGACATCCAGGAGAGACAGGTTCCATAGATTCCAGCATACTTCTGAAGGAGGTCAAGAAGAATGCCATGATCTATGGTGTCAAAAGCAGCTGTCAGGTCAAGGAGGACAAGCACAGAGGGAGCATCAGCATTGAGCAGATCATTCACAATCTGGAGCAGAGCAGTTTTCGTACTGTGATGCGGCTGGAAACCAGACTGTAGAGATTCAAGCAGATTGTTATCCATGAGCTGTTTCATCAGCTGACTGGCTACAGCCCTTTCGAGAGTTTTTGAGAGAAAAGGGAGATTGGAGATGGGACGGAAATTAGATAAGTCAACCAGGTCAAGGGAGGGTTTACTGAGTTCCAGCGTAACTCGGGCAAGCTTAAGGGCAGCAGGAACCGAGCCAGAGTCCAGGGACAGGTTGAGAGTGTGCATAATGAAGGGAGCAAGATCAGAAGCACAGAGACAGACAAGGTTAGTCGTCCAGGGGTCCAAGGGGCATGTGGCAGTAGTTGATTTCAATAGTAAGCTGGAAACATTAGCAATGGAGAGAAGGAGGAGAGGGCAGGAGGGGCAAGCAGAGGAGCATCAAGGTGGTCAAGTAGTAAACTGGGTTTGTGGTGGGAGAGCGTAGAATAGATGTTGTCGATTTTGTTTCCAAAAGAAAGAAGGAGAAATCAAGACAGGTAAGAGAGAAGGATGGATGGGAGTTGGATCTGTCGGTGGCTGGATGTAGGACTTGGTCAATGGTCTTAAAGAGAAGAAAAGTAAATACATTTATTTTTTTAAGAGACCATGCTGCTGATGGGGCAGTCTGTATAGTTCACTGGGTATTGCAACAGCCTTGATGGTCTGGTGCGATGAAGATTCCACAGTGATGCACATCCATCTAAATCATCCTTGAGCGAAGCCATGAAGCAATAGTATAACAGGCACTGGTGTTCATGACTCCCATTAAACTGACCAAACTCTGAATATCACCAAAAGATCCATCCAAAACTGAGCTCTAAAAAAGAAATGCCTCTACTTAATATTCAGATTAACTCACTTGACATTTAAAAAGACTTCGATAAAAAAGGGATGCAATATAGAAAATTAACTACCTATATAACCATCATAATATGAACTTCTTGGTTCTATAGCTTTACAATAGCCAATCTATTACACAAATAGCCATTGTTATCCTCTTGTCCCTATTTTATACTGGAATGCAATTCTGGTAACATAACACCTACCATTTTGTAATATAGCGTGTAAAAAACATGAATATAGATAGTTGTTCAGGAAGTACACAGCTATATTTATATTTTTTAACCAAATTGCAATATTTTGTTTACTTGCACTCTTGTAGTTAGTAAAACAACTTTCTAATAAAAAGTTACAATGAAATACAATTTTAAGC